>NC_134827.1:10106953-10780439 GCF_004210375.1 Tachypleus tridentatus | reverse complement strand
ATCATAAATACACGTATGGAGACTGACTTATTTCTAACAGTATAACACACTGAATTAAGAGTACTTATTATTATGGAATTTTGAGCCTTGTTCTAGAATATCAGCAAATTTTAATCATTTACTATCACAAATAACATCACAAACAAACCCAACTCAGGAAAGGTTTCACAACTATATAAAAATTAAATAAAACCACAGTTTCAAAGGTTAAATTTAATTTCTATCCAGATATATTATGAACACTTAACATCTGCCATGATAGAAATTTGTTTTTCAATAAATTTATTTGTCCCTTGGCAATATTCATAATGTATGTCCATTGATCAACAATCCATATATAAAAATTTACTTAATAGCAACAAAAATCTGGTATATATTCCTGCATATATAAAACAGTACAATATAAATATTCATTCACTGTCATCTCTGGTTGCCACGTACAGTCAAGCTCATACATAACCACTGTTTAACTGTGTGTGCAGGTAATTAGTCCTATTAAACTTTAACAAAAAAAAATACATTCTTAAGAATTCTTTAACAATTTATATGTAAAAATGGCTCGTTTGAGTTAAGAAAATTTTTTACGTAGAGGAGTGAACAATGTGTTGACCTTCTTCGCAACTAAACAAAATACTACTAAAAATGAAAAGAACCAACACAATTTCATAAGCACTTTATTCCTACCTACACAAAACTGACTCACACACACCACATATATACGGCATCCCCAAACCTCATAAACGAAATTGCCCATTAAAACCAATAATGTCCACATATGAATCATTTAATTACAATCTTGGTAAATACATAGCATGGACATTCTCCAAATATGTAACATCAGCCAGCTTACTCATCAGACTCTTTTAATTTCTAATCTTAATCAACTTAATCATAAAGCCTTAATGGCCAGTGTCAATGTTATATCCCTCTTTACAGAAGTTCCAACTGCTGAAGCCTGCAAGATAGCCTTGGAACTCTATATCCGAGACCCTAATCCATCAAAAGACATTCCCAGCAACAAATTAGCAACCCTCATAGAATTCACCATGATGAAGACAAACAAAATGTTCAACAACCACAACTATACTCTTCAAAACAAGAAACGTAAAAGGGATATTTTTGTTATTTTAAAGAGTAATATATGTAATAACGTTACAAGTTCAGAGTATGTGATGTTACATGATCTGACACTGACTGTCAGATCAAAATGACAATAAAAGTTGTGCACTTTGAAAACAGAGGAAAACATCAAATTTTTTGCCAAAATGCATGCGTGTCCAATAAATTTGTTTGAGAGATCTGCATGTTCTGCAAGTGCAACATGTGTAAAATCCCTATAAAAGTGACGGGTTCTCGGTTTCCATAGCTCAGTGTTAAGCCACTGACACGCAATACAGTTACGCCAAGACTGACTGAAGCACAACACAACAATGCCATTGTTCGCTTGGAAGCAGGCGAATCTCAATCAGATGTTGCCAAAGCTGTGAAAGTCTACCCAAGCACCATCACAAGGCTATGGAATCGTCACCAACAACATGGATCAACTCATGACCATCCACGATCTGGCAAACCTCGTGTGGCCACGCCTGCACAAGAATGCAACATCCGGTTATGTCACCTTCAGGATAGGACCACCACTGCAACGTCTACTGCCTCAACCATACCAGGGCTGTGTAGGATTTCTGATCAGACCATACGCAACCGTCTACGAGATGCATGAATGCAACCTCGACGTCCAGTCAGAGGCGTCATCCTCACTCAGCAACATTGTCAAGCATGGCTGCAGTGGACTCGGGCACATCAGGTATGGCCTCATAGATGATGGAAGCATGTTTGGTTCAGCGATGAACCAAGTTTTATGCTTCGTAGGCAGGATGGAAAGACCCATGTTTACCGTCGCCAAGGTGAACGTTTTGCAGCAAACTGTGTGCAGAATGTTGACAGATTTGGTGGTGACAGCGTCATTATGTGGGCTGCCATTGCTTACAATGCCAGAACAGACCTTTTGCACATTCAAGGGAATCCTGCAGCTCAACGATATACGTCGACAAGATTCTTAGGCCCCATGTGCAACCCATCATGGTGAACATCAACAACGTTTTTCAACATGACAATGCCCGTCCTCACACAGCCCGACTCACCACTGTCTTCTTGAGACACCACATCAACATTCTTCCCTGGCCCTCCAGATCAGCAGATTTAAACCCCATCAAACATCTTTGGGACGAGTTGGACCAACGTCTGCGATGGTGACAACCTTAACTGCAGACTCTACTTCAGCTTGCAGCAGCTTTGCAGGCTGAGTGGAGAGCCATTCCACAGGATGTGATTCGTCATATCATCGCTTCCATGGGCAGGAGATGCCAAGCTGTTATTGATGCTCACAGGGGGCATACTCGTTATTGTCGTTGAGTGGCGTTAAACTACACCTAGTGAGCATAGACTTCGCCTTTGCAGACTTTGGATGTTCAGCAGTGAATGTGCAAAGTTTCACACATGTCATACAGAACTATCCAGAATAAACTTGTTAACTCATATTTTGCCTTTTGCATTTCTTTTTTTGAAGAGTATATATACAAACAAATTGCCTAAGCATGGGCAACCCAGTATCACCAGTTCTAGCCAATATTTTTATGACACAAGTTGAAACACAAGCAATTAACACAGCATTGCATCCACCACTATACTGGTAGATATATGTAGACGACATAGCTGCAGGATTCACATCTACAGTACACGCACTTAATTTTTTCAATCACATTAATGCTATACATCCTAACATCAACTTCACACGTGAACAAAAAGAAAGCAATCAAATATCATTTCTTAACCTCAAAATTACAAGAACGTGAACCTGACGATGACCGAAGAAGGTCGAAACAGACTTTTATGAAAGTCCATTTAACACAGTGTCTATTATTCATACAGGTAAGAATGTGTGTTATACTTAAATACATACAAAAATCCTTAACAAATAAATAAACAGCATTACCTCCACAAAAGATGCCAGTCGATGTTCGCAAAATGGATCAACACAAACACCAAACACAGCCTTAGTTGGTGTGGAAGTGCATTGCTTAGTGGACTCTGCATAAAAGTATAGATTTATTGAGACTGTAACTGTGTGACAATTATTTATGCATTTTACTCTCAATGAGCAACTGAATACAAAGTTCCAAATTATTGTTCTTTTGTTTTTTAATTTGCAAAATACCTGGTACCACCAGTACTACTGTAAACTCTGGTCAACCAACCTAAGAAATATAGTGTCATTTATAACAGTGGTAAGCACATAAAATTTATGAAGTTTTATAGCCCCTTTTTAACTAACCATTTTGTAACAATTCAAAAGGATATCTGTGATACCTCAAACAGTTCGTTCATGTATAATACAAAATAATAAAAATGATACAATACCATATTGTTATTCATATACTTAAATTAACTAAAGTTTCTAAATGGTAAGTTTAAAAGGTATTAAAAAATCCACAAGTACAACAAGTCTTGGGGAATGTACAAAGTACTTTTGCACCATATGACAAATATGTGAATAAATCTTTGTTTATAAATGTTAAAACAATACAACAATGTTAGATATATAGAACCTCTTCATCCACAAATTTTAGAATTAAAATGTAACTTAATTATAGATTATTGTGCTTGAAGACAGGGTACATTTTGGCTTTTCATATTCTTCACTACTTGACAAAACTTTCTTGGATACAACCTCAATGTCAATTTTGTGTGTTAATTCTAACTACATTTTATTATTTTTAACTCATTATTATTTTATTTTCTGGCATTTATTTAAGGTAAACTCATGAAAACAAAATTCACAATTTCATTTCTGTACAGTTGCAAAGAGTTTTGCTTGTATAAAAACCCACTTTTCAATTTATTTAGAACTATTCTGCCCATCTCAGAAAATAAACAGTTTTGATATGAACCTTTCATCTCCTTAGAATAAGCCATCCATTTGTATTTTGTACACGTCTTGATTGGAATCTTGAAACCACAATACATCAAGTTGTTTGATCATTTACTAATGAAACGGTTTTCAAAATAGCTATAATGAAAGTTTAATAAATATGTACTAATCAATTATCAAATAAACATTAAACATCTAGCTCTACTAGTACATGCTAGCTATTGAAAAAAGATTGATATATCTAAATATTTACCAATAAATATATTAGCAAACTCACCTCTAAGGTCAAATACTTTCAAATGCTTATTGTTCATACCACAAAATAACATTTTCTGCTGCTGAAGAGACCAATGCAAAGAATGGACAGTTTCTGACAAACCTATTGTTATAAAAAAATGTTCAAGTTATAACAAAATCTGATAAAATAAAATATAAAACAATAAATTGTGAAAAAATTGTCATACATGAGCTTACAACCCTATGAAATACTTGAATTGCTAAAAACATTTGGTTCAGTACTGATATTTCTAATCTTTAATTTCTGATGAGGACTATTTATCTCTGAAAATATTTAATTTTTGAATAAACAACAGGTTTGAAATAGTATTAACTAAAGGTCAAATTAAACTACATATGTATGTATGTATGTATGTATGTAACATCAAAACTTAAAAACAAAATAAAAATATATAATGTGCATTTTAGAATTTGAAAAGTCAAATTTATAGTACAGTTATTTATCACAATATTTCTAATGATCATTACAAGTACATTAATAACAGATCTAACATTTTTTAAAAGATAGTTCTCAAGCCTTCATATTAATTGATAATTAATGAAAGTTTCTGACCATTTAGGTAGTTAAATGTATTTGTAAAACATTTTTACTCAACTTTCTATAAACAACAAAAATAAAGTATTTTTTAAACATTATATCACAAAATATGGAAATATGCAATAATGTTAGTATATGAGTACTGTATGATAGTGTTTGTCAATTTATCTAACAATAAAGAAACATAATAGCTATTTTTAAGATCTCTTCTATACTGTTTTATTATAACATATACTATTACAAAGCTGTAATTTCTGCTATAAACTATAAACAGGAAATGGTTTTATAAAAATCAGAAACATCACAGAACAGTTTCAAAAATGCTACTTTAAGTAAATTACATCATTATATATACTTTTCCCATCAAAACTGATCACTAACACAATCACCACAATGAAATACAGATTACCTAGTTCAAACAATGCTCTGGATGTTGGCTGATTTCCTGTATGATCCCCTATCAAAAATCCTGCAATATGTTGTCGTCGATCAAGTCCCTCACTTTCTAAAGTTGGAAGCTGAGGCCGAGTAACATCCCAAACAATTAAGGCATAATCAGATCTATTTTTCTCCAAGCCTGCTGCCAGCTGTAAGATATTTGTTTTAATACATTTAACACAAACCCTTAAATACAAAATACTAAAAACGTAAAACTATTGTAGCCTTTTGTTAAAACAAGTTCCCACTTTTCAAATAAAATATTTTCATTACGATTACCACTGTATTCTACAGATTATATATGTAATTACTTAAGTAGCAGAATCTAATGATAAGTACAAAAAATTAAAGTTACAGATACTGCTTTAAACAAAAGCATATCTTAAACCATTATAAAAAAATAGTCTGAAAAATAAAGGCACAGATGCAAATTTCATGGCTCTGTTTGAAAGATCAGTATCAGAAATGTGATTATACTACTTGACAGAGCAGTAGATAACACATCTGTGAAGGCTGAAGTGCTCAGTCATAACTCTTTGCTGCCATGAAATATTAACTTATTGCATAAGCTGAAAAGAGATAATTGATTATGTTATTGCAAATATAAAATATAAATAGCTGAATATTAACAAGAACATCTCCTGGAATGACTAATATAAAAAAAAAATCATATAGCTATTCATAATCAATGAAGAGGAGAAAAATACTCTTGATGAGAAAAATATATATGTAAAAACAGAGGGTATGCATAGAGAAAGCACTATGTGGAAGAGCAAACATTTCGACTTTCTTTGGTCATCATCAGGTTCACAAAGAAAGAAAGAGGTAACAGATAACTGACCACGTGTTTGAAGGCATGCTTAGATTCCTACATTCCTACACTCAATTACACAACCTCCACACAATGACCGAAGAAATTCGAAATGTTCACTCTTCTACATAGTACTTTCTCTACCTGTAGTAGCCGTTTTTACATATATATAGCTATTCAGTTCACAGTTATGGTATAAACCTGTGTCTTTTCTAGAATTTTGGTACAAAGCTACATACAAGTCAATTACAAGTAACTACCAAGTTTACAACTGATAGACAAGAGGGAATACAACTAGGAACAAGCAACCACTAAAAGCTCTTTAAGCTATTTTTGTATGAATAAACATAAAATACTCAAAAATTACTTTAACCTTGCCCTTCTACTTTAAATCCTGCTTTTCTCTACCATATAAACAACCCATAATCCCAAGACTAAGTGGAATACAAAACTGTATTTTAGAAAGGCCTAAGTAATATGCCTGTCACAAATTAACAAAGTAAAATAAAAAACAAAAGCACAAACATCCCTCCACATTTTCCCCCCCAAAAAAAATTATTATAATTTAATAAGAAGTATATAACACAAAACAAAGTGCATGTTTCATGAAGACAAACAGTCAGTATCCACTGAAAATTCTTTGTTTCCTCAATATTTCACCTTGCAGCTTTATGAGAACACAAGCCTAGTCTTAACAAAGTAACAGTAAACGACAATAATATAAATGTGGTGAAAAAATGTTCATTTGAAAACAAAAATAATAAGATGTGTAATGTGAGCATTGATATAAAGTAAATTTGAGATAAACTGTACATTTATTTATAATTAAATAACATAAAACACATTCATTCCAGTGTGCACTACACAACCAAAAACTGCCTACTTGACAAAAACCAGGTTAGTGATTTAATTTCTTTATTGTTCTTGATTGTTAAAACATACTATACTCAAGGAAAGTAATTTTTTTTTCTGCCACAACACTGAATTTTAAAATATTTCATGTTTCATTACATTTAATTTGATGCAAGTTTTTGTAATCTCCTACATGCATGATGCTGAATTTCCTTGGTATTTTTAAACACTTTAGTTTCTTTCATCCCAATACACCACTCATGAAATAAAATGAAACCTTTTCCGATTCTCCTGAAATTCTTTCAATACCTAACAAGTGACAATCAAAACATTGCAGAAATAAACTAAATTACATACTTGTTTTGCTACTAATTAAAGAACTGTGTGTAATTAACAGTAAACATCATGCAGACATTAAGTTGGGTAAAAACTCATTACCACCATTATCAATCATAAGAAAAACAATTCTCCTTGTGTCACTCTTATTTACATTTGTTATGCTGATTTCCCCACATATTCACAACTTTCTCTGTGTCTTCTCCACATTTTGACTATTTAATTCTAATACGTATGTGTTAAATTAGTTTTTTAAACACAAAGCTCTGGTGAACCCTGCATTCTTCTTCTCAGGAAGAAGTCACTAATACTGTACAAGAGATTATCTTACAGAATATTAAAAATGAATAAACACAAAAGATGTTGTGAAGGTAACTTATTCACCATCAGAAATGATAATGTATTCATGAGTCAAGTATTCATGAAAATAACTATTCATTACAAAATGTTTGTAGAACATACACTGAAGTCAGCAGTGTGTTAATGTTTGGATGCTACGTATGGAAAACATATTATAAAAAATATTTTCATTATGCCTATAAATTGTTTGCCAATTTACTGTTACAAATTCTTTAAATAAAAAGTTTTTGTAGTGCCTAAGTTATTGCAAGTAAAATAAATATTTTATCTAGTATGTTCTCTACATCGTTTTTACTATGCCTATAAATTGTTTGACAATTTAATATTCTATTAATATTATGTACCATATACCGGTATATAATTTTCAGAATAAAAATTCAATATTTTTAAATCAGATGTAATTTGGTGAAAATAAATATTAAAATGCATTACGAAATTCTGGTACAGTTTAAAATGAAGGAACTTTAATGACTGAATAAAATTCAGTTTTAATTAAAAGGTACAACTACTTATAAAACAAATTGATGGTAGTCACATATTCTGAAAACAACTTAGACATATTTGACCTATCACCATGAATTGTTAAATTTCAAAATCAAAGTAAAAAAAAATCAGAGAGGTAAAAGTTTACGCCTGACAGATGCTTCAGCTCAGTTTCTATTCATGTTTCTAAAGTATAGCAAAGAACTGAGAACCCAGGAAATAAGCAGTTATTTAAGACCAGTAAAAAAAAGTTTGATTAAAATCTATGTTGTATGTATATCTAAACTATAAAATATCAAACTGATTCTCTCAGTACAGCAAAACTTAAATTGGTGATAGATTTGAATTTAAACCTTTGAGGCTATCCAAAACATCTTAACTGAAATAAATCTCATTCAAGATAAATGCAAAAAACATATATCAACTAAACACACAACAAGTGAAATGTGGATAAAACTCTTCCAGAACCAAGTTTAAGATATACAAGTAAAAAAGAAAAAGACACATTTTTAACATCTAACTACTTATCTGAAACGTAAAATTGGTAAACTCTAGACAGTTTGAAGTTGTACAAAATGCCTACGACAAATGCAGTTAATATCACTTTCCAAGGCTAAATCAAAGACATGTATGACAGTGAAAGAGTTACTAAATCTAATATTCCACCATTGTTTCATTAGGTTATACAAGACAAAAAGAGAAAACTATTAAACATACCAAATTACTATCTATTGTACTCCATGCCACAGCATTACACTGTCGAGCTTGTCGTGGAACTGTAAGTATATGTGAATAATAAACATTTGGGTTAACTTTCCCTTTCTATGGAAAGACAATGTAGTGGAAAATGTTTAAAAAATTCAGTTATTCTCAACAAAACTAAATAAATTTAGAATTTACAAAGTAAAATATACATTACTTTTTTGCTCCAAGAATATTAATTAGAAATTGATTGTCCCAAGCTTTAGTAATTATGGATATGGGAAAGAAACAAGGGTTTTGTTTGCAATTTTAAGTTTGTATATGCATATTATCTATGGTACATATCTTGAATGACATCATACAAGTTCTTTACAACATCAACAATCATCATACATGCAATACCAATGTTTAAAATCTCAATTTCTTGTTTTACTCCATATTTACCTAGATCATACAGGTGTTTTAATACAGAATTCTTGGGAACAAAATTATTTATACAATGTAAATAACAAATTATTGGTAATGTTAAATGAAAAATAATTATCTGAATGCCAGGTTTAAAGTTAATTAACTGTCTAAAAATTGCAAGAGACCTTATGTAATGTATCTTCATTATTTTCAGGACGTGTCTTCTGAGAGTTTAACACAGCAAAACTGAGTTTATGAATGTTGTTTTTAATATTGCAGATATATATATTATTTTTCCTTTTTCTTCTTTAATAAGGATGTTTTAAATACTACTGCCAAATATTTTCATATTTTGCATCATTTCGTACAGATAAATTTGGGTTTTAAAAAGGAATAACAGAGAAATCCTTTATTTCTTTATGTTATTATCACTCACAGGGCTTGATTTTTAAGGAAACTTCCAAACTGTACAGGAGACTGTATTGGTTGTTCAAAATCAAATACATCAACCCTTAAAAATATCCAGCTGCAGCAATAATGATGTATAAAGACCCTAAAAAAAGACCTAATTAAAAGACATTTTATGTTTTCACATCTTATTTATTTAAAAAAAAAACACAATTACTGTTTAGTTGGGAATTTTACATTGTTGGATACCCCCCAAGAATGTTTAGCTTATTAGTTATTGTTTTGTTCATTTAGTGTTAAAATTTAATTGTTTTAAAAATAACAGTTCAATTGTCCTAGTATTACTGAGGCCATTTTTCTAAAAACCTCCAAGTTTTTCTCCTTATGCAAGTATCATTATATCATAGAATCTCCTGGTTTGTATAAAATTCCTAGCCTCAGTTTGGCAAGATATACATATAGGTGACCAAGTAAGTGAGAGTTTAGTTCAGTCAAGAAGAAAAGGTAGCTAGTGAAAAAAAACATGAAGTTAGTTAGCATGTGAGTGATCAGCTTTAATGAGATATCATAGTGTGAGTTTACAGCTAAAGAGGGGTAAAGAGAATAATGTGTCTTGTCAAATGGTGTTCAAAAGTAATTGAACCGTCTATGTAAACTTTGACAAAAGTAAAGAGACAATTCCTTAAAATCTGAGTGATGACTGTGGTAACCAACAGGGTAACATAAGAGTTAAAAGAGTAAAGAATAATCCTTGTCAGTTGGATTCTAAAGTAATTGATTCAGTCTGAAATTTTGACCAAAAAAAAAAAAGAGAGAATAATTTAGTGTTTAAATTAAACACTGAGGGGGCATAGTTTGTCTGCAGAGCTACATCTTGATGTCTGTTTCGCCGGTGCACTTTCTCCTGTCTGTAGGATGCCACTAGGCATGGGAAGGTACCCTATAGTGGAGCTGCAGGTTCTATCAATGGTGTTATAGCCAGCCTGTCTGAATGGATGCACCACCCAACTGAGGTTATTGGAGGCCCTGTGCAGGCCTGGCCATGTCTTTCCATAACGTGGAAGTGGCATCTAGTCAGCAGAGACCCACCACCCATAGTTTCTCGTTAGTCTAGTTGTGAGTATTCCCATTTGTCATATGGGAGACCTGGCTTCGATTCTCTGCCAAGGAGGATGTGTATTTGCTTATACTTTTCTTCAGGGTTCAAGCAAATCTGAAAGTAAGCCTCAATGACATCAATATCCACTTCACAAATACAATAAAATTCCTTGGTCTTACCTTTTCTCAGAACCTAACCTAGACCTGATACTTTCAAAACATCATTAATAAAATAACAAAATATTCTTCCTAAAACATGTCAGTGGCCTTAACAAAAGATGCTCAACAAAAATCATTGTAACTAAATACAGTCTTTATTAGACCTCTTTTTGAATATGGTAATGCAATTGCATGCAACACATCTGAATAACAATATTCATTACTACAAAATCTCCAGAACCACACAATCAAAACTGCTTTTTAGTACAGTTTGTAGTAAGACTAGGTATGCTGAAGGGTTGTCCTCAGCATACCTAAAAACACTAACCGATCTCCTACCAATACAAGACCAGTTCATTAAATTAGCAGATCATACTACACCAAACACAGAAACACTTAAACACGTCAAATATCTCAACTTGCTGACACCCTCCAGTCCCTGGGCCAAATACACCTCACCATTAAATTGGATCTTTAGCCATAATGATTAGCACTACCTTATTTTCGTGTTAACAACTTCAACATTTTACTGGGCACTCCAGTTTTCCCCCCACAACTAAATTTCTTTCCATCAGATTTATAGATCCTAAAAGAACCTCTTTCTCCCCCACTTCTTCTCTTTTCTCACCTTCCTCCCCTCTCTATCACTCTCAAAGGGTTTTATCTTTCCCTTTCTTCATTCTCTCACTGCTTTCTCTTTACTGTCCCCCCACCTAATACTTGACCTGCTTCAGCCTGAATCTCTCTGCTCAACCATCATTTTCACCACCAGAAGTATGAAGTGCAAGGAAAAGTGTAGCTGCACCAAGAGAACTACTCCTCCAAACTTCTTCTACGTTCTTCCCAACTCTGGGATTTCTCATCTAAAGTAACCAGGACTCACCCCATGTTTCCTGAGGTATGTCTAACCACTGAATGCGTGCAAGGCTGAAGAGAAACAAAAGTTTCTCAGTGGCCCTGGTTTGCCTCTCAGGCTCCACTCCCAATGTGTGAGGTTTAAAATCCTGAACCATTGCCACAATGGATTGGATTTAGATTAATTGATTTCTTAAAGCAAAAAGAATTTTTTTTTTACATGTTTGACTTCTTTTGAATATATATATTATTTTAAAACCAGTGGATTGTGTGCTGTCCATTAATTGTTTAAATTTATTGCCAATGAGTCAGAGACATCTACTCTAGAAGTATCTCAGCACACTTGCACATAAACCCTAACATACATTTTTATTTAACTCTAATTTTTGGCACCTCAGTTCCAAGGGAGTTTTACTACATTGGAAAAAATAAGCCCAAACAATGCTAATGTTACATAGTATCTTAAGAAAACAAACAGATAATAACCTGTAAAACTAATTTATACAGTGATCTTGACCTATCACATTCAACATTTTCACCCTAGCTAGCTTGGCCTGCCTGTACAGTACAGTTTGTAGTAAGACTAGACTTGCATCAGAAGTCATACATTTACGTACACAATGCCAAGGCACTGCATGTATACAAACACACACACACAATGGATATATAATGTCATTCATACCTGTCGTTTGTATTGACCTGGAGAGGGACAGTTAACTTTTCTATTATTTATTGTTATTATGTTTTGTGCTCATCAAGTTTCATAAAATTTTGTTTGTAGTTATCATTATCATGTTCAGTTTAATTCGTAGATTTTTTACTCTTTACATGGTAGCTAGGTCTTCTGTACATCTTACACTTCATTTGTCATGTGCGTCTAACATCATCCTTAGGTCTATATGTGCATGAACAGGAGAAGGTAAGTGTTTCAATTACACCGATTAATGATGAAAATTATGAGTTTGATTTTGTAAATTTGATTATCTTATTTCACACTGAAGGTTTATGGGTAAGAAGTTGAGACAGGCACAATGATTTTATTGTCACAAGCATCTGTAGTAGAAATTAATCTCACTAAATATTTGTGTTATCAACATTCGTTTTTGTTGCAAATTTCAACCTATCCATATACATGTTTACAAACATTGCACAATTTTATATATATTTTTTTAAATTAATTGAATGTTGAACTAAATACTAAACACTATCATTAAATCTAGATTATGATCACACAGGTGATCAAAATACCTAACTTTTTAAAAAAGTAAATCGTACTTTGTGTAAAGGTTGTATCTTGCCAAAAAAAATTGTAGCAATGTAACTAACTGAACTGTATTTACTGTACTGTAATACCACATACAGCCATTCATGTTTGGTAATACTTCATACAAAATTTACATAAAGCTTGTTCACAATTGAAATTTTAGCAATAGTCTTAAATGTATTCATCTACTTAAAGTTTTGAAGTTAAATTTAGAGTAGAGAAATAAGTTGTTCTGAAATGAAAAACCTGTTTTCTCAGACATGGGAACAAGTTAAGCTTGCAAAAGATGTTTTGCCTTAAGAAATTCTGTGCAAATACATTTTCTAACAAATTATAAATTTTACTCTTCTATACAAGTTTCAAAATTTAAGTTAGAAATCCACTGTTTAATACTAAACTGGTTTAATAATAGCACAAAAGCCATAGACTTTAAAACATGCATAATAAAGTGGTTAGTTCATTCCTCTGTCAAACAAAAATACATAAATTCAGAAACAAGAAGTATTAGACAGACCACAGAGGTAAAATATCACCAATAACTTACCAAACTCTCGTCCAACCAAACCTGATGATTCAAAGTTTTGACTGAAGCTAGAAAAAAAATTCCAAAAAAGTTAATGGTGTTAATTAGAAAAATCAAGGACAATTCACTAACTTTACACAAAATGGCAGTAAGTAGAATTACAATAGTATCAGCATGATGAAAGAAAAAAATGGTATCCGACTTAAAACACAGGAATAAAGTATGGGTCTTCTCGTGTCTAAAACATACCTTATATTATTAGGATACTTTAATGATAGTAAATGGTAGTGACTAATGACAAATTATTGAAAACAAATGAAAGTTGTTTTTACACTCTGTTCTAAATCAATCCTGCTAATTATTTTATGAATAATAAAGAACAATCACGTGTACTTCTTATATTTGAAATAATGCATATGTAAGGAATAAAAACTTGCATTTTAGAATTTATACATTAAATGCAAGACAGTAGAAAGTTAGAAACTTAAATATCCATATATTGCTGAAATAACTGCTCAGCTTAAATTACTATTTAGTAAAGTTCCTTTCCCATATGATCTATTAAGTTTATTTTATGTAAAGTAGAAACTAGTGCTTTTGAAGATTTTGGGCTGAAAACAATGGGTTTGAGTGATATTACCATGGTGTATTGCTTTCTAGAAGTAATATTATCTGAGTTGTCAGTTAAATTTAAAATGTATCATTACGTCATAATGGCTGACAAGATTGAGGAATGTACTGTGAAACAACACACTACATAGTAAAAACATGGATATTTAACATTAAAAAAAGTGTTGATAAAACAATTTTGTTAGGTAGTAATAATGTCATTATACTTTGTGATTTATAAGGATACATATGATAAAAAAATGCACCATGTGAATAGACCATTGTATTAAATAATTACTTTGCAATAGCAACATGTATTACAGAAATTAGTGAAATGAATTATAGTAAAGCAGTATAGGAAATCAGTTGTTCTCCTAATTAAGAAGAGATTAGGATTCATGCTTCCATGCTGATTTCTCAAAGCCCATTCACTTAGCTGTGGTTTTGTAACATAGTAGATAGGTACAGTGGGAATCTCATTAATCCATTCATGTGCATCACTAATTAGATGACAAGGCATTTGGCTACCTTAAAAAAGACAGTTGTTATGATGTGAATGCATTTTACAAGTAAGCAAATCATGATTATAATTATACTTGTCAAAAGACAAGTACAATTATTATAGTCAATTTAACAGTTCACATAAAATAATTATTTTGTACAAGTATTATTTCCAGGTAATATGCAACAACATTTCAATTTTTAGGGTTAGCAATTAAAATATTTTTATAACTAAAAAGTCTTAGACTTTATGTAAAGATAATATAATTAGTGTTTGAAATGTTTAAACATAAAGTTGCATATACTGCTGTTGTTAACTTTTAATTTGGAGAAAACTGACCACTCACTCACTAGGCTTGAGGCAGCCAAAAGAAATTCTGGTTAATGGTAAATCAGTTAACAAATACAGTTTTTCACCTTAATTTGATTGGCTAGGGAGGAAGTACAATAACAGCCAACAGTGATGTCAGTATCAACAAGCCAAAGAAAGCTTGACTAAATAAGAAAGCACTAAATGCAACTCTGGGGGAAAAACTTGGGACAAGATTAAGAACAAAGTGTTTAAAAACCACAACAGGGCTAATACTAATTTCACGTGGCAAATGTAAGTAATGATAAACAATTGTGACTGCAGTAAATGGTTTATGTAAAGTGTTCCAACCACTAATATACTTGTGTCCCATCTGGTCTGATAAGCTCTGGACTGGGCAAAATGACAAGTCATCAATGAATATGGTGAACAGTATAGTTGGAATGCTATAATTATACACTCTTCTGATTCTTCAAAAATCTCTCAGGAATTAGATAAGAAATGAAATGTTAAGCAGTATATTAGACCTGAAATTAATGTTATATAACAATAATTACCATTATTAAATTTTCATAACATTAATATCAATGTCGCAAAGTAAGTATGATGTAACAGTGTTGGTTGGTTGGTATTTTTGGCATTTTATGGCAAAAAGCAACTAGGCTTTCTGCACTACACAACTGGTAAAAAAATTAAAGTGGAATTATTAAAATTCATAAAAAAGAATTAAAGTAAAATAAAACAAGGTTTAATTTTTGAATTAAACACTTAAATAACATTAAATCCAATTTCTAAATCTAGTTTACAGCAGTCAGAGAGAAAGTAAAGTAATACAAGTTTTAAAAGACTTTCTATAGCATACTTTTATTTATTATAACTCATTGTGATGACTAATGGGTAAGTTCAAACATCAGCATTAATCACATGAAGTTGGCCTTTCCAATCCTGGTTTTTAAGTTATGTGACATCACAGCCATTTTCTTATTTCATATTAAACTAATTTTACTTTACTTTGTGAAAAGGGATCACGTTAAAAAAAAAAAGTTGAATTTATGAATTTAAAAACTTAAATAGTGTTAAAAAGGCCAATGGCCTGTAAAAAACTAAAAACATTTGTAAGGTGGACAGTGTCATTGGCAATGATGATACTGTCCAATGTTAGAATAAACCTTGGGACAAAATATGTCTAAAATGGTGCCATTGTTAAGAGTTGTAACAATACCATGACAGTAAAATATGGGCTACTGTGACCTCAGTGTCACACAGACCACACACTGGTACATCATTCCCAGATAAAAGAAAACGATGAGTTAGAAAACTATGACCAATGTGTAGTCTGGTTTGGACAACTTCCTGTTTCCGCACCTTATGGAAACAATTTGATCAAAGTCCAATAGAGAGTTTTATCAGGAAAAGCTTGTTCTGACATTGCTTACTCCAAGTCAACTGCCAACTGGCACAAAGCCAAGCCTTGAATAAAGGACCACATACCATGTATGGAAGAGACACAGCAGTGATAGCACCAGAGCAGACAGATTTAGCTGCAATGTCTGTGAACTCATTCCTGCAAATACAAATGCAAGTACCACTTAGCTTCTATGTGGTCCAGGGCAAGAGAAATGGCATACAGTTCAGCAGTGAACACAAAACTGTAGAGGGGATTCTGTGCACAACTACCAAACCACAACAAATCATGGCAGAGCCCACAGAGTCACCTGATTTTGAACCATCTGTACAAATAGGAATGGAAGGATGGTTCAAAAGATGTTCAGGAAATAAAAGACAATACTTCCAATCAGGAATATCCATTTTTCTCAATAACTGAAAGAAAGATCACATCTGGGGATGGTAATAAGCGACGGTGGGATGGGCTGACCAGTGGATACAGCAATATTATCCAAGGACAGACCCAATTCATCAACTTGCACCCAGATACAAAAGCCAAAAGGAACAATGGTCTGTTCTGAAAAACCACGGCCCACAAAGGAAGGAAAACATTCCCAGGTGGGATGCTATGGTAAACATCAAAGTTTTGAAGCATACAGTAAAGACAGTTTCAACTGGAAGAGGTATAGAGTAGGTTCATGAGATTCTGTGTACAAGCTCTGGACTGGAGAACTGTGGAAAGTTCTGGTTCAGAGCCAATGTCCCTGATGATAAACAGGGTCCAGCATCTTCAAGGCTCAGGACCTCACAGAGTAATAGAACAAAGACCCATAGTCTAGTTTTGATGAAATAAGAGCACAGCATATCTTTAGCACAGAACATCGATCCATTCCCCAAGTGATTCAGTAGTGTTCTTGTATATTTGACTTGTTGCTGCTTGATATATGGTATAAAGGTTAGCTCACAGTCAAAGATAAGTGCCAAGAGTTTTGTCTCAGGGACCACAAGAAGAACAACTTCACTGACATGGATTTAAGGATTGGTGTGAATACTCCACTGGCAGCAAAAGTGCATGCAAATGGTTTTAGGGAAAGAGAAGTTAAAACCATTTGCTGTGGAACAAATCAGTAAACAATTGAGAACACTCTGTAGGTGCTGCTCAATAAACTTCATGTTTGACAACAGAGATGTCGAATTCGTTGACATAAAGCTTATTTGCAAAAATAAGCGAGAGTTGTTCAGTGATATCATCACTGCAGAAAAGAATGGGAAAGTGTTGAAGCCATATGAACTTGGAATAGCTTGCCCATTAAAATGGTCACATAATCCATATAAGTGGAGGTTTCACAGAATGCCATACCTCCACAATGTATTATAAGCCTTCTCAATGTCAAAGAATATTGATATAAGACGTTGTCCTTTGAGAGAGGCATCTCTGATAAAAGTTTCAACTTGAATCAGGTGGTCCATGGTGGAGCCCTATCATCAAAACCCAAACTGGGTGGGTGAGAGGAATATGTTTTATTCAAGGAACCAAACAAGCTGAGCATTAACCATCCTCTCTAATGTCTTACAGAGAAAGCTCGTCAAAACAACTGGACAATAGTTTGAAGGAATATTTACCTTCCAAGGCAGAACAATAGCCGAGCACCATGCATCAGGAAAATATTCTCCTGCCAGATCTGGTTAAAAACAATAAAAAAAATAGCAAGACAAGCAGGAGATTGATGGCACAGCATGTTGTAGAGTATATCATCAGGTTTAACCAATGTATTGCCAAACTGATGAAGAGCCAGTTTGAGTTCCACAGTGTAAAGGGGCAATTATAGTCACAGCAACAATCAGCCCAAAAGGAAAAAGATGATCCCTCTGCCCGAGTCTTGATAGCTAAGAAGGTGGGGTGTGAAGCAGAAGTGCTAGATACCCAGCAAAAACTTTCCCTAAGAGTATCAGCAATGCTTTGGGCATCAGCTATTTCCTGGTCCTTAGAGTACAAGATCAAAAAGGGGACAGAATTATACCACTCACTGACCTTTCAATTGATTGATTGATTGATTTAGTGTTTTATGGCACAAAGCAGCAAGGCTATCTGTGTCAAACGTCCAGTAAAAAGGTAAAAATAAATTAAATGTAGTAAAATACATAAAAGGGAATAAAGGTAAAACAAAACATCATTGAAAAACGGAAAAAGTATAAAATCAATGTTGACACCTAGTCTACAACGTTATGAGAGAAAGCAGAGTAAGAGAAGTTGTAAAGAACTTTTTCTAGCAAAATGGTAATGATCATAACCCAACAGGAAGACTAACAGGTAAGTACAAGAACCACCATCAGTCACCTGAAGTTGACCTTCCAGTCCTGGTTCCAGGTTATGTTGTCATAACAGTCATTATCAAAAGGTAAAATAAGAAAAGTGTTAAAAGACATATAGCAAAATCGTAATAAAAAGTAGCCAAATGACCTGTAAAAAGGTAAAAGTAAAGTAAATGTAGTAAAATTCGTAAAAGGAAACAAAGATATAAACAAAACAGCAATTAAAACATAAAATGGCATAAAACCAATGTTGACATCCAGTCTACAAAGTTGTAAAGAACTTCCTGTAGCAGAATGGTAATGATCATAACCCGCCAGGAAGACTAACAGGTAAGTATAAGAATCGCCGTCAGTTATCTAAAGTTGGTCTTTCCAGTCCTGGTTCCGGGTTGTGTGTCATTATGACCAGTACTAACAGGTAAAGTAACAAAAGTGTTAAATGACATGCAGCAAAAGTGTAATAACAACTCGCCAGTATGACTTACGGGTAGTTCAAACAGCAGCGTTAGTCACCTGAAGATGGTCTTTCCAGTCCTGGTGTCGAGTTATTTAATGTTCTGGCCATTTTACAATGTCAAATTGAACTAGAGAGATTGAGACTGAAAAGGGAACCACAATTGAAAAGGTGTAATGAATAAATATCAAACACTTAAATGAAGTTAAAAAGATTAATGGCCATTAATCAAACACCAGCATCAGATACAATGTCCACAACACCCATTGAGAACATCCAACACTGGTACTTTGTAGACCAGCTGATTGACCCTTGGGGCCACCCCAAGGCTGCCAGTCTACAAGAATTTAAGATCAGAGTGATATGTTAGAGTTGGACTCTCTCAACCACCAGGATCCTTTCCTCACCTTCAGGGGTCACCATGCACAGCAAACACATGGGTGGATATTTAGATCCCAGAGGAGGTAAGCTGAAAGAACAACCTTTTCTGGTAGGTCCCCTCACCATATACAGGAATCCACACCAAGGGGTGACTATTAATTTTGTTTCTATGCACAAAGCTATACAATGGGCTACACTGCACAACAATTTTTTTTTTAAAGTTTTTCTTCCTTGAAAGGTTTTGCTGATTGTGACAGGTACCTGGTGGGTGTGCACAAATACAGTTTTGGTTTTGCTTCATCATGTAGGGACTTTGAGAATAAGTTTATGACGGTTAACTGTTTACCGACAATAACGTATTTAATTGTGTTTATGTTTCTAATACACTATTAAGTTCAATATAATTAAAAGTGTTTTGCTCCTGATTTTCGTTTGTATTCAATGTCTGGTGCATCACATTGCAGTGTCCAACAGTAGTCAGCAAGCATTGACGGATTCCAATTGCCCTGATATCGTTTTTCCTTTGTAGCAATGTCCTGGTAAAACTGAAAATTTTGATAAAACAGTGTGTGATGGGCAAATTTGGATGTGATTTTCTTGATCAGCAGCCACAAATCTATAAGGAACACCCAACAATGTTCAAGAAGCAAAAACATTGTTGTGCAGTGCTATCTACCCTCTGGGGCATCAAACCATACCTTTTACTATTTTAAGTTCTTAAACTTACTACTGACCCACTGTGAAACACATAATATAATTAATAATACTTTACTTGCTTTCTTGTTCACCAATCCAGATCTTATTTAAAAAAGCACACACACACATGCAATGTATCACTGGGTACATTTGTATTCACATTAACAATAGTTTTTGTTAGTATAACTTTGTATGTGTACAACCTGAAATATTAATGTATTTTCTCCAGTTCTAAGTTTTGAATATATACACTTGGGACTAAAAATTTAATATTTTGAAATCTCAACTTTCCTTTTATATACAAAGTTATGCAGTGCAAGAGCCATCTGGCTAACTTTGAAGTATGTTTAAATAAACATGAATGCAAGTGACAGAAACCATAATCTTAAAATAAAAAAAAGTAATGTTAGATATATTTCTTGTAGTACTGACAAGTTTGTAACAGAGCAGTTGCTTGATTAGTGAATACGCAATAAAAGTAGGTTTATTTTTGTTATTAATAATATCAAACTAGTTCTTTATTCACCCATAAAAATAAGTTATTATGACTTAATTTTTTCTGATAAACTGTTTAATGGTTCAGAATTATTCACACTATTAAAGGTATAAATTCAGCATATAATAAACTGTACAGATTATGTGACAAGAAAAGTGATTCACATGGAAGTGCTATTAGAGATTAATGAATTGGATGACAGATTATAAAGTCTACTAGTATCCATTTTGTAAGTCAGCATAAAGATTTTAAGAGATAGGCTTAACTCAGTGCTTTTATAGTGGACAGAAACATAAACCTAACAGAAAAACTTTGAGAATGATTTATGTCAACAATGATCATGTCAATGAAGCACTTTTTCAATAGTGTACCTTTTATACCATTTGATAATTGACAGACCTTGTTAAGACACCATAATGGGTATAATTTAACTAATACAAAAAATGGTTATAATTACATTCAGAAATGGTACAAACATGCACATTATATGCCCAAAAACAGGAGCTGTAATTAGATGTATCTATATATTCACAGTTGCATGTATTGTACACTGTTTTGTGCAAATAAAACTCCAATGAGCATGTTTAATATGTGACTTATTTATTTAACAACTGATCCAAAGTTTAAAAGTAAGCACAGTATAGTATTTAAGGGTAACTAAAGAGTGATGTTTTCAATTCGTAATTTAATATATTAATTTATATAATAATATACAATACAAAGCAGTTTTTATAAATTGCATGTAAAAAACAAAACTTAAATTGTAATGGAAATACATTGATATAGTTTCGTAGGTATTTAGATACCTGGTCAACACAACTTTTCCATTTGCTTGTCCCACTGCAAGTAAGTTGTCTGGTTCATGTCTAGGGTACCATGCTATACACTGAAATAAAATAATTCTAGTGTTACTCATTATAGTAATTTGTATGCATTTCATGCTTAGAATGCCTCATTAAAAGAAAGTAGATTAAGTCATTCTGAATAAATTACAAATTAATTTATCTCCTTATGTGCACCATCCATAGTTTTGATAGCTGAGTGCACACTATAGCAACAAGTTTTCTATGTCAGTCTTAAACCATTCATAATATTAGTAATACAACAAAAGGCTTTAATTAAATAATTACAACTTTTTAATCAACTTGATATTTATTTAAATTTCTCTCAACCTTTCTTGTGCAAAGAAATAGCATGAGCACATGAGAACAAAAGTCATGTTTGTAAAGATCATTGTTTTTATTTATTTATTAAAAGATATACTTAACAGTGACAAACTACAACTTACAACTGGACAGAATGAGATTTTTAGGGTAAACAACATTAGAGCTTACAACATTAAGAAAGAAAGAAATAGCCTACAAGAAGTAACAACATCCCAAAGTGGAACATATAACTACACAAGAGCAACTAACTGAAGATGCTAAGACAAGTCTGAACCACATTCTTTAATGAGAAAATAACACCAAAAACCAGTAATGGAGACTGCATCTAATGTGAGATAATTTACAGTTCATATTGACAAAGTAGTAAAACCAAAGACTGAGTTATGTTGTATTTCATGTGATGCTTTAAGGGAACTTCCCTTCCTCAGGTTTTGAATCAATTGCTTACAGTAATATATAATAATTCAGATTTAAGTTTCACAACTACTTTGAGATGTGTGGGTTATGTCTTTAATTCAAACCTTGAAAAGAAAATAACTATAAAGACACTTTTACACTTAAACTTCTATTTTACTATATATAAGTGACTTGTGTTTCCTAGTATGAAGAAAATTAAGTGTTCAAAAATATGAGTACAAGTTAAGATAAATGCCATAAACTCATGTTACTGTTAATATTTGAACTAGCACTATAATAAATTTAATATAAGAGGAAACACACAAGTAACTAAAATGTTTATCATATATAATAATATACAGTTAAAGCATAAAGCTAAGAAAAAATATTCTCTCAAAGTTAAATTAACTCTTATTTATAAACAAAATATTCTGTCAAGCAAATTGCATTTTCTATCCTGATTAATTCTCACACAAAATATGCATACATACTTTCATATAATGGTTGTCAGAATTTATAGAGAGTAATGCAGCACATGAGCTGTCAGAGAGTAGAATAGCTGAAAGAAAATTACAAATCAACTTTTATCAGTGAACAGACAAAAATTTTAACTAAAGTGCAATAGTATATATGAATAAGCTGTTTTACAAATAAGTAAATCTAACCTTAATATAAAGCTTTTGACAGTTGCAGACATTCATTTTACAATTGTAACCTTGAATGAATATAGAAAGAAATTTTGCTGACTATAAAAGAGACTTCATAACAAAAAAAACAATAACTTTATACAGCAATGTACACAATAATACAGAGAATCATGTCTACTCAAATATTTTTTTAAAAATTAGATAAATCCTGTGAAAGAAAGTTACCACTAAATAAAGGCCTTGCTGCTGTCCATCACTTCTCTACACTTTGTGTTCACTTCTTATTTAAGTTTTTTAACACCTGCACAGATACTAGTTAGTATCTTTATGTGGATCCAAAAATTAAGTTATTCCAAAAGAGCTTGGGTTGTTTTGGTAAGATACAAATCAATATATTTGGCACTACTTTTGAGGTCTACGTTGTTAGACCAGACCCATGACTTAAACAGAGACCATGAAAGTCAACATGGATAAGTTAACTTGTAAAAATAAAGAATAAAGTAAAACAATGTAGCAATGAAACATGCTTAAAACATACTAGATGTGGATGTGAATGTTATGGTTTAAGCATAGCAATTAAGCTAAACCATGGATCCATGCCAGTACCATTATTTTCAGAAAGAGGAATTAGAATCACATACATGAAATCATTAGTTTTAATTACTTGTGAAATTAATGGCACAGTAAATCTCACAGGTACAACGTTGGAGTTGAAGCAGATGCACGATGCATTAAAAGATTATGACCCTACCAATTCCCAAATTAAAAATGCCATTCTCCAATGAGGAGTAAATATAAGGATGGTATAATAACCAGTAAGGTACCACTACATAGATTTTATTGTCATACTTTCACTAATGTGCATTTGTTTTCATTTTTTTAGAAATTGCACTGAACTTTGTTTATTGAGAACTATTGAAATAACTCTAAATTGTCTGTTTCCAGAATACTCAACATTCATCTTGTGTATTCGTACTTCAAGAAAAGTTTTGAGAAATTTCTGTAATAGCTGAAAATCATGCTTCTAACATAGCTATCACACTATAAATAAAAAAAAGGTACCAAAGTAGATATTTACAAGTAATGTACATGTAACGGCTGTCAAAAAAAGACATTTTATCTGTGTTTGTTGAAATAAAGAATTTTGTAAGAGGTGAACAACAATTTTTAACTAATTTTATAATGCACTGATGAGTTCACACAAAAACTATCGAAATCACATTTATATGAAAAAATGCAAAATGTGGAACTACACACAGTATAACATAAACATGTAATACAACACTTAGTATGCAACTTAACAAAAGATTCAAAACAAGTTAAAAATAGCTTTATAATACACGTTTAATACTTTCTACAGTGAAAAAGGTTTTTCTGAGAAATTTAACAAATGAAATAAAGATTAACTAAAACTGAATTAAAACTAGAAATAACAATGCACACAGCAGTACAATTTTGCTAGAATTGCAAATTTCAACAAGTTATATAAACCACTGCTAAACACATATCCAGCTCCAAATGGATTGCTTCACTCTAAGTTCTATGTATGTATATTTAAAAAATTGAATTTTTTAAAACTATTTTCTACAGGTGTGAGTTTCTAATGCAAAAAACATTACCTGATGACTTGCAACATCCATCTTTTGAATTCTCTAACTGATATAGTCGTAGATCTGTTCCAAAAGTTATAAACCTAATACGAGTAAAAACAACATTCAAGAACCAGAATAGGTCAATCATCTATAGCTAAATATAACTGTATTTAATTCTCCCTACTTTGGTTCTTCTATACTTGAAAATGAAAATTAGATATTTCTATAATGTACTCCTGAGAATATTCTTTTTATAGCTAACACAATGACTAGAATTTTGCATCAGATATTAAATACAAATCATTGTGAGCATCACAGTTTACAAAAGGTAGTAAAATTATTCTATTGGAAACCAAACTTTTTTTTGAAAAGGGTGCCTATATTCAATTTTAAGAGTAGGTTACACACTGAAAAAAATTATGCACATAATAAGCCATATTTTCATTTCAATCATAATTTATTTCAAGACATGCAACAGCTAACAACATAGTCTTAGTATGTGTAAGGACAAGAAACGGTTTAAGTTCCAAGCCCCACAAAACACTCAGATTGAAAGATGGAAGATGTAGAAGAAAAAGAAACTTGTAACAGACAAGAAAGATCAAAGACCACATACTCCAAAACAAAAATATTCCTGAACATGAAACCAAAATTAATGGAAGTTTGTAATTAATGGAAGCTGTAACTTATTTTAATTTAACTATGACTATCCCATAGCCTCTTAATAAACATAAAACAATAATAATTAAATAATAAAAATCTGACTGAAATGTGACAACCCAACTGGCATTCAAGTTCATAAACCCTAAAAACAACAAAGGAAAAAAGTTTAAAACTTTCATCTTGACTTTTGAATGAATGGCTGTGCAATACAGATGTATTATCATACAAAAACTAAACATTTTCCACTCAAATGCACAAAAAAAATTATTATAAAAGTTAAAAATCCATGCAATAGATTTGAAAACCACAAAACAATATGCTGAAATGCATACTTACTTATATTATCAAGTTTTTACTATTGTTAAAAACAAATCAAATATCAGCGGTAGCGTATTCATTACCACCAAAGAACACTTATCTAAAAGTGGTAAAGTGCTATCAGCTTGTAAATTGCAACTATTAGTCACAACAAAAGTGGCAGACAATTTTCATCATGTATACTGGTTACACTAATTTGATACAAGAAATAAACGTCACTGAAATCATTCACAGAAAATACTGAACACATGTTTACAAATTACTGATTAATATTTACTCCCATGCATTAAATTTTTATATTAAAATGTCACATCATAAGTACTTTGAAAATGTAACAAAAAGTAAATATTTTGTTAATAACAATACACATTAATACATTAATAATTAATTATTGATAAAACAGAAGTAAATCAATGGCATCACCTAATTTTTTTTAAGTAATATTTGGTTTCACTAAAACTTAAATGAAAAGGAAACAAGAAAAGAGTTGATTGATTGATTGATTTAGTGTTTTATGGCACAAAGCAGCGAGGCTATCTGCGCCAGACATTTGGTAAAATGTAAAAAAAAAATAAATAAATGTAGTAATAGACATAAATGGGAATGAAGGTAAAACAAAAAAGTATAAAACCAATGTTGACACCTAGTCTACAATGTTAAGATAGAAGGCAGAGTATAAGAAGTTGTAAGGTATTTACTCTAGCAAAAAGGTAATGATCATAACCCGCCAGGAAGACTAACAGGTAAGTTCAAGAACCACCGTCAGTCACCTGAAGTTGGTCTTTCCAGTCCTGGTTCTGGGTTATGTGTCATAGCAACCACTATCAAAATGTAAAAGAATAGAAGTTTTAAAAGATACATAGCAAAATTGTAACAATGAGTAGCCAAATGTCCAGTAAAAAGATAAAGTCAAGTAAATGGAGTAAAATTTGTAAAAGTAAATGAAGGTAAAAACAAAACAGCAATTAAAAAAGAAAATGGTGTAAAAACCAATGGTGACATCCAGTCTTCAAAGTTGTAAAATATTTACTCTAGCAAAATGGTAATGATCATAACCCACCAGGAAGACTAACAGGTAAGTTCAAGAACCACCGTCAATCACCTGAAGTTGGCCTTTCCAGTCCTGGTTCTGGGTTATGTGTCATAGCAGCTATTATCAAAATGTAAAAGAATAAAAGTTTTAAAAGACACTCCAAAAATCGTAATAATGAGTAGCCAAATGTCCAGCAAAAAGATAAAAGTCAAGTAAATGGAGTAAAATATGTAAAAGTAATTGAAGATAAAAGCAAAACGGCAATTAAAACAGAAAATGGCGTAAACACCAATGTTGACATCCAGTCAGCAAAGTTGTAAAGAACTACCTGTAGCAGAATGGTAATGATCATAACCCGCCAGGAAGACTAACAGGTAAGTATAAAAACCACCGTCAGTCACCTGAAGTTGGTCTTTCCAGTCCTGGTCCGGGTTATGAGTCAATATGGCCAGTACTAAAAAGTTAAGTAGTAAAAGTGTGAAATGATATGCAGCAAAATTATAATAACAACTCGCCAGGACGACTAACGAGTAGTTCAAACGGATAGTTCAAACAGTAGCGTTAGTCACCTGAAGTTGGCCTTTCCAGTCCTGGTGTCGAGTTATTTAATGTTCTGGCCATTGTCCAATGTCAAATTGAAGGAGAGAGATTAAAACTGTAAAAAAGGAACCACAATTAAAAAGGTGTAATGAATAAATATGCAACACTTAAATGAGATTAAAAAGATTAATGGCCATTAAAAAATTAAAAACATTATCAAGGTGGACAGAGTCACCATCACCAATAACTCTGTCCAATGTTACAGACTGACCCTGGGAAAAAATATGTTTAAAATATTGCCATTGTTGAGAATTGTAACGATGGCAAGAAAATAAAACGTGGCTGATAGTGATTTGAGTGTTACACAAACTACACATTGGTGCATCAGTTCCAGATAAAAGAAAATGAGTTAAAAAACTGTGACCAATGCGTAGCCTAGTGAGAACAACTTCCTTCTTCCAAACTTTACGGAAGCTAGATGGCCAAAGTCCAATTTTGGGTTTGATTTGAAAAAGTTTGTTGTCACATTGCTCACTCCAAGTGGACTGCCAGCTGGCACGGAGCCGAGCCTTGAAGACAACACCATAGTCCATGTATGGAATAGGCATAGGAGTGATGGTGCTGAAGCAGACATATTTAGCTGCCATGTCTGCAAGCTCGTTCCCGCGAATACCAACATGGCCTGGTATCCAGAAAAACTGGATTGAAGTAGCTGCTAATGAGAAATGGGCCAGTCGGTTTCGAATATCAGCAAGAATAGGATGTGAGCTAACGTGTAGCAATTCCAAGGCAAGTGTAGAACTAAGCGAATCAGCATAAATAGTGCAGTTGGAGTACTGCTCAGCTGCAATATGATCCAGGGCAAGAGATATGGCATACAGTTCAGCAGTGAACACAGAAGCTGTAGAAGGGATTCTGCGCAACTACTGACCCATAGCAAACCATAGCAGAGCCCACTGAATTACCTGATTTGGAACCATCTGTATAAATAGGAACTGAATGATTGTTTGAAAGATATTCATTGAATAAAAGACGGTACTTCCAATCTGGAGTATCTGCCTTTTTTAGGTGACTGAAAGAAAGGTCACATTTGGGGGCTGTAATAAGCCATGGTGTGATGGGCCAACCTGTGGAATCTGCAATGTTATCCAAGGACAGATCCAATTCATCCAATTGCGCCAGATGCGAAGGCCAAACGGAGCAATGACAGATCGTCTGTTCTGAAAAAGTACTGCCCACTGAAGAAGGAAAACACATTTCCAGGTGGGATGCTTTGGTAAGGAATGAAGTTTCGAAGTATACTGTAAAGATAGTTGCAAACGGCGAAGGTGTAGAGAAGGTTCATGAGATTCAATGTATATACTTTGAACTGGAGAGGTACGGAAAGCCCAAGTGCAGAGTCAAAGTCCTTGGTGATGAATGGGGTCCAGCATCTTTAAGGCCGAGGGTCTGGCAGAGCCATAGACCATTGATCCATAATCGAGTTTCGATCTAATAAGAGCATGATATACCTTTAACATTGAACAGCGATCTGCCCCCCAACTGGTAAAAGAGAGAACACAGAGGATGTTCAGTGCTCTTGTGCATTTGACCCGAAGCTGCTTTAAGTGTGGTATAAAGGTCAGTTTACGATCAAAGATAAACCCCAAGAACTTGGTCTCCAGGACCACTGGCAGCAAAATTTCACCAATATGAAGTTCAGGATCAGGGTGAATACCCCGTCGATGGCAAAAGTGCATGCATACAGTTTTGGAGAGAGAGAAATTAAAGCCGTTCGCCAGAGTCCACTTCCCTACACAATTGAGGGCGGTTTGTAGTTGCCGCTCAATATATCTCATGTTTGACGACTGACATGAGATGTGAAAGTCGTCGACATACAGCCCATTCGCAACAGTGAGAGGGAGTTGTTCAGTGATGGCATTTATCTTTATACTGAAGAGTGTAACACTCAATACACAGCCTGGAGGGACTCCAAGTTCCTGTACAAAAGAATGGGAAAGTGTTGAACCCACACGAACTTGGAATCTCCTGTCCATTAAAAATTTTTAATAAACATGGGTAGATGGCCATGTAACCCATATGTATGGAGGTCTCACAAGACGCCATACCTCCATGTTGTGTCGTAAGCCTTCTCTATGTCAAAGAATATTGATACAAGATGTTGGCGGTTGAAAAAGGCTTCTCTGATAGATGTTTCAAGACGAATTAGGTGGTCTGTGGTGGAGTGCTGTCGACGGAACCCACACTGGGTGGGCAAGAGGAGGTTGTTTGATTCCAGGAACCAAACAAGATGAGCATTAACCATCCTTTCTAATGTCTTACAGAGACAGCTCGTCAAAGCAATTGGACGGTGGTTTGAAGGAATCTTGGGATCTTTCCCTGGCTTAGAGAAAAGTAAAATAATAGCCTGGCGCCAGGCATCAGGAAAAACATTCTCCTGCCAGATCCGATTGAAAACAATCAGAAGGACATCAAGAGAAGCAGGAGATAGATGGTGCAGCATGTCATAATGAATATCATCAGGTCCAACAGACGTACTGGCAGACTGATGAAGGGCCATTTTTAGTTCCACCAGGGTAAAGGGACAATTATAGTCAAAGAAACAGTCAGTTCGAAAGGAAAGAGGTGATTGCTCTGCCTGAGTCTTGATGGCCAGGAAGGTGGAGGAACAAGCAGAAGTGCTAGATACCCGGCAAAAGCTTTCACCTAGAGTGTTAGCGATGTTCCGAACATCAGTCACCTCCTGACCATCAGAGAGTAAGATCGAGAGGGTGACAGAATTGTAGTGCCCATTAATCTTTCGAATCCTGTCCCCTATGATCTTGGAACTGGTGGTAGAAGATATGCTGGTTGTGAACTTAATCCAAGATTCCTTCTGGCTTTGACATCTTACCCACCTAGCATGTGCACGGGCCCGTTGGAAAGCAACCCCGATTTGAAAGTGTGGGATATCTACGAAAAGTATCCCAGGCCCGCTTTTGAGCCTTCCACCACGGACGAGGATATCGTGGAAAACGTGTCGAGGTTTTAGGAATACACTGAGCAGCTGCATGTGTAATACAGTCAGTTACCGCTGCTACACAGTCATCTATTGATGGCTGATTTACGATGGCAGGATCAAGTTCTGCGTAAACAGTGAAAGTGGACCAGTCTGCCTGATCCAGCTTTCACCGGGGCACACGGGTAGGGTGGCATCGACCACGGCCAGTCTCTCTCAAAAGGATCGGAAAATGATCACTGCCTAGTGGATTACTGTCAACCCTCCATGAAAAATGGGAGAATAATGATGGGGAGCAAACTGAGAGATCAATAGTGGTAAAGGACTGACTAGATGCATGAAAGTAAGTGGAAGAACCAGTATTGAAAAGAGAAAGATTGTGATCAGAGAGCATCCGCTCTACAGATCGGCCCCTCCCAACAATAATAGCACTTCCCCAGAGGGGATGATGTCCATTAAAGTCCCCCAGGATTAGAAATGGAGATGGCAACTGTTCAACCAGAGCATCAAGGTCTGATTGATCATATGTCTCTCCCAGAGGACAGGTACAGAGAACAAACAGTGATGGTATGACCCAAGGATACACGGATGGCTACAGCCTCCAAGGGTGTGTTGCGTGACAAAGACAGGGTGGGCACGTGTTGATCAAGCAACAGTGCCACCCCTCCATGTACTCGACCATCACACAACCTGTCATTTCTGTACAGAGAAAACTGCCGAATGGAGACAGTATCAGCAGTTTTGAGAAATGTTTCTTGTAAAGAAAGACAAACAGGATGGTAGAAAGCAATCAGCGTTTTGATATCATCCAGATTAGAACATAAACCTCGACAGTTCCATTGTATCAAGGTGGCCATTTTTAAGAATGGGTAGGTGAAATGGCGGAGAACAGGTTTTCTTTTTTTTTACTTTACTGTCTTTAGTCGGAAGAGGTCTAATCCAGTGACTGAGGAAGGGGAATCCAGTGACTGAGGACGCGAACGAATAATTTTTTGTCTTGTGGTGGGAGAAAAGATGTATCAGAAGAAATGCCTGTATTTGAAACTGAAGGACGTGGATCTTGAGGTTTGTTGGAAGGTATGGGAGGAACAGAGATGGGTGTGGAAGTCGATTCATCAACCTTTTTAACCACAGAGGTCAAAATGCTTTTCATTTGTTTTGAAAACGATTCTCTTGGAGGCACAGAGAGATCTGTCTGCACTCCCACTGTAGTTGTGGAATGAAGTGCAGCAGCATATGTCCGAGATGGAGTTGTGGACAGCAATTTCCGAGCCTCAGGATAACTAATGTTATGTGTCGTTTTCAAACGCTGCACCTCTTTTTCCTCCAACCATTTTGGGCAAGAATGAAAGTAAGAGGGGTGAGAACCATTGCAGTTTACTCAATGTGGGTTCATGTCACAGTCATAGGCATCGTGGTCCTTGCCTCCACAACGAGCACATGTCCGGGAACCACGACAAGATGTCTTTGAGTGGCTGAATCTCTGACATTGGAAACATCGAAGAGGGTTTGGTATGTATGGCCGAACCCTGCAAATGAGATAACCTGCCTTTATGGTGGCAGGTGCACGTGGTGAAATAAATGTTAAAACGAGGGTATTTGTTGGCAGTGTGACTCCATCTTTGCAAGTGGAGATGCTCTCACTGCAGAAACTCCTTGAGTGGAGAGACCAGCGAGAATCTCTGACTCGGGAATGTTCTTCAAATCCCTTTCAACAATAACTCCTCGTGAAGAATTCAAGGTAGCATGGGGTGTAACCTCAATAGGTATATCCCCAATTGCCTTTGAATTCAAGAGGAGTTCACTGTGTTGGGATGTGGATGTTTCAACCAATATGTCACCAGATCAAAGTTTCTTTACTGACTTTGGAGAGCCAGCAAGTCCCTCTAGTCCCTTTTGAATAAAAAAAAGGGGACATTTGCCCTAAAGGTTTTTCCGAAAGAGAATGTAATATAAGAAAATGAGGTACGTGTGTTACTGATGTTGAAGATTGCTGTTCTGAGTATTCAAGACGTGGTCGCTTTCCCATTGACTGTTTTTTTACAATTTTATTTAAATTTTTTAGAGGATCCATAGGAAAAAGAAAAAAATTTCGGTACCCACTGACCCCACCCATTATGAAGCCCTACAAGGGGACGCACTACAAAGTCACGCAAGGACAATGCAGCAACGCCAGGGTTTCGTGAGCACTATACCCAAACACCAGCATCAGGCACAATGTCCACAACACCCGTTGAGAACTTCCAACACTGGTACTTGGTTGACTCTAGCCCAAGTGGACCAGCCGATTGACCAAAGGGGGGCCACCCAAAGGACGCCCGTCTACCGGAATTCGAGGCCAAAGTGGTGTGTTAGGGTTGGACCCCTCATCCACCAGGATCCTCTCCTCCCCTTCATGGGTCGCCACGCATGGCAAACATGTGGGTGGATGTTTAGATCCCAGAGAAGGTAACCAGATAGAACAGAACCTTCCCTGGGAGGTCCCCTCACCACGTACAGGAATCCACACCGAGGGGCAAGAAAAGAGACCTTGTTGTTTACAACTTGTATATTTCACTAGTTGTTAAGAGAGAGATGCAAACAGTCCCATCAAAATTAGTCAAATATTTAATCAGCTATCTCATGTGGAACCAATACGTCATACAAAATACATATATACATGGACACAGAAGTTTCAGCTAACCTGTAGATCAATAAATATATGAAGATATCAGTATTATTACTTCAATGTATATACTTACACCAACACTTTTTGTCATATGAATGATTTAATCTCCATCAGTAGTTTGACTTTTTCCAAATTTAATATATCCAAAAGAACTTAAAACAAATGGTAATGGTTTTTGTGCTCATTACTAAAATATAGATATAAATTTTGTGGAAGACAAAAGAAAGCTGACTATTTTTGATAAGAGAATTTGAATTTACTTCCCATATTTGGTCTACCCACTTCTAATAGTGTTGTTCCATTTAAATTGTTAAAACCAAAAACCATTATATCTCATTTATAATGATTTGTAACAGTTTGAAACAACAGTAATTCTTTTATGGATAATTTTCACTTATTCATAAATAAACTGAAATTTAATGACTATATGGACCAGCTTATAAAACAATTTTGTTTAATAATACACATGAAATTATTTTAAGTAAATTTTCAATTACAGAAACTACCTTGTGATGAAACTAGAGGTCATTAGTTGTGCAAAGTTATCTTGGCTTATGAATAAATAACTAACATTTTTTTGTTCAGTGCATCAGGACAGAAAGAATAATTTCAGGTAACTGGACTTCTCTCAGCTTGCCTGAGTTATATTTGAATAAATCTTCAATAGACATGAAGGTTGGAAGTTTCAGAACTATTAAGATAGGGTTATTAGTTCTCTTTAACATAATTCTGTAAATGAAAGGTGAAGATTAGGAGTTTTCCTTGTAGAATTTTTAGTGTGGTTTTATTTCTAATTTTAAGTTTTATTCAAGTATTAAAGGTAACTGCCTTCCTACAACTGGCTGGAGAAAGTGAAAAGTAGTAGGAGTTGAGGCACTGTGGATGTAAGCACTCAACTCCTTATGCTTAACTGATTTTTTTCAATAGTTGCTAACTAGTTTAAAATCAGCATCTGCATCTGGATTTTGTCTGATAGATATCAGCATTCCATAACCACAGCCATTATCTTTTATGACTTAATGTTGACAACTAGGGCTGTTAATGAAAACAATTGTTTAATTTCAGTTCTACAGTAATGTTATATTTATATACATACATACATGATCCTTCTAGAAAGTGTAGGAACAGTTTAAGAGTAAAAATATTGTGAAACAAGGTATTTTATAGTGTTTGGGAAAAATAAAAAAAATCCTTTGTTTATTTTCATAATTTAAACACCAACTTCAATTTACATACAAAGTACATAAAGCCTGAGGTTACCCTTAAAAATTTGCATTTATAACAATGTAATTTCATGCTGAAAATTGCATTATTTTTCATCATCAAAACATAGAATAAAAAATATTGAGATTATTAATTTTTGTGAAGCCATTAACTGAACAATTTTTTACAAAATATATACTCATACAAGATTTTCCCATGCAGCATATGGTAGGTTTAGTGCTAGTGAAAAACGTCATTTTTATCAAATTTCTAAAATTAAAATTAAGAAGAAATCTGTGATGATAAATGTTAAATCATATTATTTAACTTAGCAGCACTTGATAATTCTTATTCTTTACAAAGTGTTTTAACTCCTACATTCAAGCAGAAAAACTAGTGATTAGATAACAACTAAACAATAAAATAAATTTTTATCTTGTGCCATGACCAGTATGGGTGAGTGGAAAAAATTAAATGATGTATCATAGAAAGTATCTGGCTACAAGATTTTGATACAGGTAATTTTGACAATAAGAATAAACAAAAGGAAATGTATACTGAAGAATGTCAAAACAGAAAGAAACCACCAAATTATTTTTGGCCAGTACACAATAATCAGAGAGTTCAAAACTTAGTGACAAGTTCTGCCTAATGTTAAACCTAACCTTTGTATTATGAAAATTTATAAATAATAATGGAATTTGAAACCTGATGGCATACAGCTATTTATGACAACAGTATGTTTAAAAAAAATCTACAAATTAATGAATACAGTGCAAAAATCATACCTGATGTTACTTTTTATAACATTGAGTGCACAGTCAAAGTAAGAAAATCTGACTTTACAGTATTAAAGGTGAAAATCACGAATATTTTAATTTTATTGTGTTACTAGTTTAAGGTACATTTTTATATCATATTTTGTACAAGAAACCCAAATTTGACTTTGATCTATTTTTGAGTTGAATTTTACAAAACACTAATGCAATTTCAACTTGTAAGCTTTTCAGCTTTATTAGTTAAAAGCCATATACAAAACACACATGATAGACATAAACACTATGTATTACCAACACAAAAGTTGATATACCAAGTTTAAAGTACACTACATACATATGAAAGATAATATTTACTATACACTCTCAACTCCAGCTGTGCAATTGATATTTCTTCCACACAAGAATATCATATTACAAATCTAAGTGCAAAACATTCATTTTCAAGCCAAATATCATATCCATGTACACGCATAGGAATCATTAATATATGTAAATTACAATTTTAACAAATATCTTATGAACCACTTACATATGCTGTGAATATGAAATGACTATTTTAATACCTGTATAACTTTTTAAACATTACATATGTATTTAATATGCACAGAATACTAATTATATTTTTCTAAAATGCTATATTTGAAGTATACATTTTTGAAAAATGAAATGAGAAAGTTTATAAGAATAGCTGACAAAATAACTTTTAGTCTTATTAATTTATTATATTATTAAATATTATCAAGTAAAAACCTACAGAGTTAACGAGTCCATCAACTAAAGTAAATAATTTCAGAATAATATAAAAATTACAAGTTTGTTTCTGCAAGTAGTACTACAGTTCTAAAAATATTTGAAAATATTTTTATCTATTCTTTATTTTAAAAAATATTTGAGAAGATAATTTTATTTCTCTAACAGGATTATTTGTTTACAAAATGAGTTGCTATTAACAATAGTTGAAGCTGATATTTTAAAGAAGTTTCAAAATAAAATAATTTCCATAAAAATGAAGGGTAGGTTTTAATTTACTTTTTTTTTAATATTGAGTGTGCAAGGACAGAGGTGAAAAAACAAACAGTCCTTTTAGTTAAATTTAATACCTTTTTAAAAAAATCCAACACAGGTTCTCCAAAGAAATATTATGGCTTAATAATCTATTACTTATTATCTGTGTGATGAATGGTATACAGTTGATGCACTTAGACTTTCAGATGTTGTCAAGGTGTCACACAGAAAATCAATAAAAAAAAATCACATTAAAGATTGGAAAATGTTGTTAATTGAAAAGTTTTGTTATTAATACACTCCAATCATTCTTCTCAGGGATCAGCTCTTGGGACTTGCTTTTCCTTATTTACATTAATAACAGTGATAGGTACATAATCAGTATATTTTGCTAATGGTATTTCTAGCTGTGTTGAAGATATTGGGGTATTACAATGAGGCTTGAATCATTTAAAAAGGTATAATATAGTTGACATAGCATTTATGCATAGTAAGTGCAAGGTCATGTATTTGGGTTATAATCTGGCTCACACATTAATGTAGAACTCATTCAACAATCTAACTGATGAAAAGGATCTTGACACAGTGACAGACAAGTCACTCAAGCTGTCAAAACAGTGATCCATTGTTGGAAGTAAAGATAACACTATTTTAAGGATTTTCTTTTTTAAAAAATGTTAAATACAAGTCATAACAAGTAATTATTTCTTTATACATCTGACTAGTTAGATCTTACTTGTGTAAGTGTGATCTCCTTATCTAAGAAAGGATACTAACTCAATATAAAAGTTTCACTACCAGCAATTTCCTGGGATAGGAGTATTATTTTAAATGGACGAGTTGAGATTTCTTAATTTATTTTTATTTGAGAAGTTTAAAATATTATCATGGGAATCAATAGGATAAAAACTAATTTCTTTGTGCTACATTCTGAAGACAATGGAACATAAGATTAAGATTTATGAAAGACAAGCTCATATTCAGTTAAGACAGTTTCACTTTCTAACATGGCTATAAGCTGATGAGGTAGGCTGTCATCAAAAGCACTGGTGACTGGCAATTTGCAATAGTTTAAAAGGGACTTTATGACTTCCTGAGAAGCTAAGGATGAGAGTGCATGCAAAAAAGCCATGAACAATCAACTTGGTCTCTTGTTTTGTGTATATTGTGACATTAAAACTACTCATACCTATCAGGGTGATTAGGAGACCACAAAATATCCACTTTCACTCCTGTCATTTTAAGATCAAATTCTTCTGAATTTGTCACCTGTTCAATTCACTGAAATAAAGAGAAATAATTGTTTTTGTCATTAACAATACTAAATTACAACAATATAAGCATACCTAAACTGTCACATAATGATTCTTTCAAAATCTAGTCTAAAAATGTACTTTTTTCTTAAGTGATAAAATAGAGTATAAAGAAAAACTATGGTACTAGAATGTGCATCTTTAAGATGAATATAAAGTTTTTGCACTAAGCCTGATACTGTATAATGATATCAATTATATGATTAAAGTGTTGATAAGATAGAGAATACTTTGAGTGGCATTATAAACCTTAATGTGATAAGTCCTGTTACAACCTTGAACTTTTTCCTGTATATTTTACTTACAGAAAAATAAAATGATGCAAAAATTAAATATGGGGTTGTGAGCTGATTTCGAATGTATCTCATCATCACACTCCAGACTGTTACAATTATATTTTGAACCACTGATGACCATCAACAAACAGATACAAGAGATATTCACAAAGAGTTTCAGTGGAGGGATCACTCTAGGAGTGCAAGGGATAAGTTATAATCTTTTATGTTCACTAACATGACACTCAATAATGTGACTAGAGAAAGGGCTTTGAATATTTGTAAAAAACCCTTATTTTGAACTGAAAAAAGAAAGAGAATAAAGCTAGGCAATAGCACCTATTGCAAACTCTTATCTAACTATATAGGATAATTCAACTGTCGTTCTTATAATGATGCATCTGCATTCCATAAGTGTGAAGTATCATTTTTGATGGTAACAAAATCCAAGTAATAAATGCAGATCCACAATCTAGCAGACTAAGCACTGATACATCTGGCCCACCCAGGTAAATGGCTCTTCATACTGAGGTGGATAATACATTTATGTCATGACTGTAGTGTTCTGTTTCTTAAACAAATGCTAAATAAACTGTAGAGTATACTTGTATGTTGATTACAGATTACCAAATACTTTTACACAAATTATGAATTAAGCCTCACTACACAGTTTTTAGGATGAAAGGATTATCTTAATGGGGTAGGTTAAATCACTTATTTTCTCTCAAGAAAAGAAGGGTAAGAGATGATCTTATCAAACTTAATAAGTTACCAATGGGATCAATAGAATAAAAGACTCTAATAACTTGTTGGTGCTACATTCTGAGGACAATGCTGTAAAATGAGAGGACACAAGTTTAAGATTTGAAAAACAGGCTATATTCTAATTACAAGTTTTATTTTTTAAATGGATGATGAGCAGATAAGTGATAAATTGCCATCACTCAGATAAAAAGGATAATCAGATTTCCTGAAAACTAAAATGTAGATTTATATACTTTCTTTTTTCATCTAAGTGCAAGGGCAGCATTGAAGGACCAAATAGTTCCTTGTTGTATGTTGTATAATTTTACTAGGCTTTAAAACCTTGACAGTTGATACAACATTTCTACCACCAAACATACGTGTGTGTGTGTGAATGTTTTTGTAAGTTATGTTTTAATACTACGATTTAAATACTGGCTAGAAGAACCTGTAAGTCAAACTGACAAACAAGATAGGTCTAGAATACCAAAAAAGTTATAAGTACATAAATTAAAGTTTTCTTGCACATTAAAAACTAAGTTATAAAAGTAAGATAGTTGTCAAGTGTGTAGCATTGCTTCAAAAATAGAATGAGTCGAAAGACAGTCAAGGATACAGTTAAAAGAATGTGGTTATTTGAAGATAGAATAATCACTGTGTTTCTGAGAAGTGTTTGATCTGTGTTTGTTATGTTTATCAAGTTACCTTACACAAGCTGATTTTACTTTAGTCCTACATTTTTAGAGGTAAAATTAAATGGCATTTGTAACATAGGCCTACAACAATTTATAACAGAGCAAAAATATTCAAGCTTATAGAAATTTTAAAGCAGAAAATGGATTGAGCACTGAATTGTTTTCAACATAATTTAAATGAATGTGCCCACCAAAGAACAGTGTTACAATAAACACATACACATAAGATTAATAAATACATCTTTGTGTATTCAAATGTTTTTAAAACACTATAACACATTGGAATATATGTTATGATAATGGTCTTACTGATAAAAACCAAGAGTAAACTGTATAATATTTGTCAACTGTAGTTTCACATAATAACTAACATTTTGGTAAACTACTGATCAAATTAAAGATGGATGAAATTTTACCAGCATGAGGTTTATTATGACTCAATATTCCCATGTTAAAATAACAAATGAAATATTTCAATGAAATAACTTGTAACAAAAACATTATTAAAATAAAGAAAAACAAGTATACATACCATTTTAAAACTTTTATTTTCTACCAATATAACTGATATGATGCCCTTTATGAAAGATTTGTGGTATCTATTTCAAAACTAAAATGTGTATCATACCTATCACATCAGTGATTAAAATATAGAATACTGAAAACCTTGCTTATATCTTGTTTTACTAAATACTTTTCATTAATGGTTTAGTTTCAAGATTGAAATTAATCTCAACTAGTTCAACTTCATAATATCATGTACCACATAAATGACTACTGCTGAAGGCTTGAGTAGTGCACATACAAATAACAAAGTGTAGTATTACTGTAAGTTTAAATAATGGTGACTCTCAAGAATTTTGTTTTTCTTAGACCATAAATTTATATAATTGATATCACTGCTCTATGCCAGAGAAGTGTAGCATTAGGAGAAAAGGAGGGCAATTGGACTTCTCTTGTATCCTTGCACATCTAATCTTGGAAATATATTTTAAATATACTCTGTTTTCCAGGATATTATCATCAGCCTTTTAAAACTTTCATAAAATGATAGCTTTTCCTTCTACCAAGGCAGTTCACACCATAAGTCAATCTATCTGTTAGGAAATAAAACTGCTTTAACTGGAGCCTGTTTTTTTTTATCTTAAACTTGCACACTCTCATCCTGATATCTTCAGAATACAGAAAAAGGGCATTAAAAGAGACTATCATATAAATCCCCTACATAATGATATACATTAATATAGCATCTTAAATTTCTTTTCTCATAGTTCTTAACTATCTCCTATTCTAGTAGCTCTGCTTCCTACAGTAAATAAATATTCTTAGATATAGATATAAATGATGTACACAATATTTCTAATAAATCCTAATTAGTAATTTGTGTACAGATACCTCTTTTGACTTGTAATCAATGTATTTATAAAAAATCCTTCCTAAAATTCTATTAGCTTTGCTACTAACAACATAATACTGTCCAGATGGATTAAGTGAGTTCATCCACAACTATTATTATCACTATGCCAAATTCCTTTGCTTCAGACATCCTAAAGAATGACTTCCTACCTATGTTAAACACATAACAAAAATGGTAACTAATAGCACATCTTGCCCTTACTATGATTAGAGGTCGTTTGCCAAACTTTACAGTTAATTAACTGAACCAAATCATTCTGAAGTATCTTAACATTCAAACTACAGCTTGACATAATCAATAATTTAATATCATCTAAAAATTTTACTGATTATGCTAATATCAATTCCATTACTGTGGGCAAGAAAAATAACAAACACTGACCTTTCATGATTGCTACTAGTTTCACTAGACTGTTACGAACACGTTCACTCATTCAACCATCCTACAATGTAATTTATTATTCACTGTCTAATCCAGGGGGGTTCCCAACGGGTGGGTAGCGATCCTCCAGGGGGGTCGTGAAGCCTTGGCAGGGGGTCACAAAGCCTTGGCAGGGGAGTCGTGTAGCCTTGTTAGAAGTAGCTTGGGATAACATTAATTTTAATTCATCAATTACATTTTCATGTCGAGAGTGCCAAAAGGTTGGGAACCCCTGGTCTAATCCATACTAATGACTTTCATAACTAAACTTCTGGGTGATATCAAATTATTTTTAAGAACCTGAGTATATTAAGTTCACACACCTTTCATCTCACAATAACATCTAACATCCTAAGAACAAAATTAACAGATAAGTAAGTGTAGATTTCCTTTAAGTGGATCAATGCTCATTTTCATTTTTAATATGGCATATTTAATTAATACTAAAAACCATTGGTTCTTGGTGAAACTACATAATTACAAAATTGAAGAAAACAAAGATGATTTTATGTTTCATAAACATTTTATTCATTACTATCATAATTTCATCTTTACAGATGAAATCAGTAAAATATTTGTAATATGTACAAATGTCTATTTTCCACAACTCTACATCACAGTTCATTGTTTTTCCAAAACATCCTTTATCAAACTAAATTTTCTCCTATTACACTAGTAATAACAACCAGTCTAATTTCAAAATCAAACCTTATTTAACATAAGAGTAACAACGACAATTAACCAGACTGCCTAAAGCTACCTTCATAGACAAACATGAGCAAATTTTCCAGTCCTCAGTGACATTCCCACTGTTTGTTGGCCTACCATAAATTAAGAGAAAGGCTCAATAACTGATCTTTGGCTTCCTTTAAAGCCTGGGAAAAAAATCTGATCTAGTTCTTGTGTTTTAATTTTGATCTCTTTCTCTCTTTTTATCACTATAATATTATTATCTATAAAATTCATTTTAACCCCAATATTTCCCATAAAATGTTCAGGGTCATAAATATTACTGACATCTTCATTAATAAAACTCATAATAGATCATTTAAAAGCTCAGACATCTCATAGTATTAAATATAAACAGTCATTATAATCCTCTAGAAGTCCTAGAAACAATTTCACATTTCTATTACCTTTGACATACCTAATGTTAAACAACTGTTTTTGATAATCTTTTTTTTATTTCCTAATTTTTCTTAATTAAATCTTCAGTAATCAATTACTAGCCCAATTCTCTAATGAAACTTTTTTTAGTTTCAAAATTGATTTCATAAAACTTAGATACTAAAATTAATTTATTTGTATATCAACATATAAAAAATATCAAAATATATAACAAAATATGAAATATAATTATATAAAAGAAAGTCACTCTTCCCCACTCAACTCTTGCAACTAAATTTTCATTAACAGTTAACAACTCTTAAAATTTCATCCACCACTGGTTGACTCTTTGATCACTTATAAAAAACTCATCTTGAATTACTTCAAGAAACCTCTCTTCCCTCACTATGACCTCCAAATAATCCTAATCAATGTATATGATACAAAAAAGTTCCCATAATTATTATATTGCTATTATTTTTAATAAAAATCCTGAACTCACTAAATATTACGTCTGATAAAATGATCAATAAAAGTTCCCACTTAAAAACTTGCTACCCTTGAAACCTCTGGTTGTAACTCATACAGACCATAACCCCTTGACAACCACTTTTTGTCTCCATTCCAAACATTATTACATTCATATTCTGAAAGTTCAAAATAAATAATATCAATATTCTCTAAATCTAACCAACTTTCACTTATTCCCTTTATATCACAGTATTCCACTTCAGACCTGCACTTATTCATTTTATTCCTGAAACTAATATTAAAATAACAGAAACTAAGATTACCTTTAAATATGACAGATTTGATTTTAAAACTATTATTTAACTATTATTGTCTATCCAATCTCCTCATTGCTATAGTTACCATATTAACTTATTCATACCAAATTTCCCAAATTCCCTTACTACTAAGTAAGTTTAGATCACTTTTCTACATCTATCATACAATTCACTGTTACCTAAAACTTATTACACAGACCCAACAAGCCCATCCATTGCTCAAAGCACAACTTTTATAATATTCCTTTTTAAGCAACATCTCATGCAAAGTAACCTATTCTTGCATCTAACATGAAGTAAACCACATTACACATTTATTTCAATCCTTAAACTTCTGAACTGCAACTATTTAAGCATCTAGAGGGCAAATTCTAGTTCTAGTCTTTCCATGCTTCTCATTACAAACAGTCATATATATATTTAATGAGTGGTTCCCACACACACACATGTAGCTCTACTAGTACTACTAGCCTGTTATGGCTGATAGGTATGTTACAACCAACAGTATATATCTCTTGATTATCTCCTTCAGTCAGATATATTAAACAATGCTTCTGTTGCCCTAACTTTTTAACTTCTAGTATTAACTACTACTATCATCACCAGTATATGCTCTCTTGACCATATAAACCCCACACTCTCCTCCTCACCCTCTTCCAATTTCCAAAGCAACCTTCTGGGAGTTTGACTTAACTCTCGTCTATTCATTTCCCCTATCCAGTCTTGCTTCCTCAACTCTTACACCCAGTCGACTGTCTTTAAACAGTAATTCAAATAGTAACAGCATAATCGTTCCAAAAGTTCTCTAATTACTCTAAAAGTAACTTTTAGCTCTATTTCTAAATTCCAAGTCTAACTCATCCTCAACTTTCAAATAAGCTCTGTCACTTGCAAGTTGTAAGATTACAATATTGTATCTTTTCTGAGGTTCTTGATAATTATACTTATAGCTACAAAACCATATATCAAAACTAGTAGTAGTAGTACAGTAATAATATGTAGATATTTGAAAAGTGAGAAGTTTTCTTCCACAACATAAATATGTAATCTCAAAATATACCCACTCGAAGCAAGCACATGACAGTTCGCCCTCTATATCATTAAAGTGGATGCTCTCGATGTTTATATCAATATAAAAAAATGTATTTGATTATTTTAGTTGAAGCACTGGATACAACTTTCTTTTATTTTGTTTATCGAAACTCTGCACAGAGGGCTATTTGCGCTTTGCTCACCACAGGGAACCAAACTACGCTCGTAATAACTGTGAGTTTTATGTAGTTGTAGTTTGTTTTGTACGTTAACCTGTTGTGTATCCTGCGCTATTCCATGATGTTTAAGTCAGGTACAGTTTGCAATCCAGTTTGTTTTTTTTTTAAATTGATTGAAGATTCAGTATTAACTCGAGATCAAACCAAGGATAGAGTGAGAGGAAAATATTAATAATCAAGCATTAGTTATTTTACCATCCCATACAGTACTTAATTGCTTATCTACGAAAATTGGAGTTTTCCTAGTTCTGCTTTAGATTTTGGTTTGGTTTGTTTGGAATTTCGCGCAAAGCGACGGGAGGGCTATTTGTGCTAGCCGTCTTTAATTTTACAGTGTAAGACTATAGGGAAAGCAGCTAGTCATCACCATCCTTAGATTATTATAAATTTAGATAACGTCACATACTGTTAAGTACGATCTGATATGTTACTTTTCTATAGCTTGACCAATAAAAAAAACTACCTTTTTAAATATTTGCAAAGTATTTTCCTTGGCTATGTGCTTGTTTAATGCCTTTCAACTGCCACATGGAGCAGAGATATTTCCATTTCAATCCTTCTTTTCGTGAATGGTCGTCTGTAGAAAGAATGTATATTGTAAATGCAGTCTTAGCACTTTCAAATTTAGATATGCTCTGATTACAGAAAAGCTCAGCTTTATATTTATGAGAAAACAAAGGCCTGCCGCAAAACTTCAGTCTTTGTATCGCTTTATTTTCACTTACTGATTGTGTGCTAACTGTTGTAGTACAGTATTGTAGCAGGTACCTATTATTCCTTTAGTTAAGATATAATAGATTTCAAATTGACCAACCTCCATTAACACAATAGTATGTCTGCCGACTTACAATGCTAGAAACTAGGATTCAGTACTCATTGGAGCAGAGCAAGCTATCCATTGAGTAACCTTGTGCTTGCTTTCAAACAAACAAAATACCTTAAATGTGTTTGTTGTGTTGCAGATTTCTCCATTCATGTGGAAGTAATTCTTCAATTTTTGCCATTTGGAGAGCATGCAGTATGTGAATCCATTAAATGACATCTAATCAATTTTCTTGTAGGGAAGATTGTGAAGTATGTACAGAAATAGAAAGCTGCCTTTCATGTTGGAAAATTAGATATGTGTCATGTGCAGTTACACCTGGGAGCTCAACTGCTAGTGGATACAGATCTTGAATTTAAGGTGTTACTTATGCACAAATTTGGCTGTATTTGAGTATTTTGTTTTTGTATATAAATACATGTTGGCCTCTATAAGATAGAACTTAGAAATTATAGTTATTTAAATCAATAACTTCATTTAGACTATATTTTCAAATTGGATGATATTTTTGTTAAGGTAACTCACTTATGAAGCTTTAATTTTAACTTAAATCTTGTTAGACTGATTTACTTTCGTTCAAAATTTATAAAGTTTTGCTGTTTTGTTATAATCAGTGGTGTGGGAATTAAGTTCCTTTAACTTTTCTTTTTTTTTTAACTGTAACACCGTTCTCTTAATATTTCGAATGAATCAAACCTTACAAATCTCAATTTCGTTAAATTTTGCCCATCTCTAGAAGAAAAAATCGTTAACCCTTTAATTCAAGTTGTGAGAAAGTTGTCAAAGTATAATGAAAGAAAATATTGTAAAATGTAAGATAAAATGTGTAGTTCTGCTAATATTAATAACAAAGTTCCAAATAACTTGTGGTCAGAGTTTATGCTTTTCACCTCTCCACAGTGTTGTGTTGTTATTATACTGATAGCAACTGACTTAAAAACTCGACAAAACAAAATAATTGCATTGCTGAGACTTTTCAACAAGGACTAGAAATTTTCAGATCTTTTGAGAATTTCTACTTTCAATATTTTCAAGTTTATTTCCTATGTTTATTTTACTGGTAGAGGCTGAAGTAGCAGCATTTCGAAAATAAAGCAATTTAACGCCACTCTCGATATTATACTTTTTACGGCTTCCAAAACACAATTGAGCAGGGATCGTCAGCTGTTGGTAGTACAGTAATTCCATCAAGCATTGTCTAAAGTACTATATAAAAGTAAGAGGCACTTTTACAAAGTCTGATCTAATCGAATAAACTTGATAGGTATTTGAATGTTAGTCACTTCCCGAGATTATTGGGATTTGGCAGTATAGGCGTAAAAGTGTATAATAGCTTATGCATATCGTGTTTCCTATTTAACCATACGTACATATTTAACCAATAAATGCTTCGTTTCTGGTAATATAAATATCGCTTGTTTTGCTTTAGCTTACATTTCTAATTTAGCCTTCTTGTTAATCACTTTAGAAGTTTTTCAGAAAAGCGATATTACTATAGTTTATGCAGACGAATTAATTTGTCGTACTATACGGTTTTAGAAGCAATGAAGGAACATTAGAGTGAAAATGCCTTTGAAGCAATAATTCCATTAAGGAAGTGAAGTTTCATTAACAACATTGACACGTAACAACAAAATTGTTTAAATCAATCATGGTCAATTTTTAACCAGTAGCATAAAAATATGAAACAATGGTTATTCACACCAACTTCTTCTCCTGAACCAACGTGATTATGGCCAGGCACTTCTAATTCCATTCCACACATAGTTTCAGAGCTCCATACTTTAGAAGTCAATAAGTGGCCAGCAGAGATAAACCTAAGCTTTGGAGAAAAAGTAATAGATTACCATTTAAAAAAACAACAACAACCACAGCATACAAAAACTTTCTAATAACTGTAGGTCCATATTTCATAAGTTGTGAATCCTTTAATCAGATTTTCAAAAGTTATCTCATACAGTTCTTCCAAATGCAAATGAGGCTTTAGAAGCATAAACCTTATAATTACAGATACAATTTGACAAATCTCGTGTTCATTAGCTTCACGACCTTCTGATTCCAAACTAGACGACTATGTGAACAAATGCTTTAGGTGTCATCCTCAAGCAACAAACAAGAGCAGCCAAGTCAGTTGAACTCACTCTGGATAAAACATGAGAGTTCTGTTAATAAACTATCCAGGAATTCAAAAGTTTATGATAAGAGAAAATTATTTATTTATTGTAATGTTTTCAAATGTATACTTCAATCAAAATTTACATCTACTTTTTTTAAAATATCTTTTTATGTATTGGAGATATAATAAATAGTAATCAAAGTAACACGTTCAAAACGCGTTACCTCACTTATTTGTTTAGCACTACATCACTGGTTATAATGTAGTTTAAACTTTTATGAAATCAAATTTTACTTAATTTAAACCTAGCTTTGCAATTTTTCGTATAGTCTATTTTAGTTTAATATCTTGATGAGATACATTATACCAGTAAGTTTTTTTTAAGTATTTGCTTTTTCTTTTTCAGTTTGACAAATAATACTATCTTATTGTTTTTGTTTTGATAAACATTTGTGTTTTTGTATATCCATTGGTGATGAATCTTTTTGGGTGTAGGTAAGAGAGACACTTAAACTGTATAGTCTGACAATGTACAAACCTCCAGTTAGTGGGCCTAGATGATTGCTCTGTAGGAAAATTATTTTACCGGGAATAAAAACCACTATTTGAGCTATTCCTTTTTTTTTCTATTTACCTATGAAATATACTGTTCATGCTATGAGAAATGTGAAAAATGACCTACATCAGCCTATGTTCTTATACCATCAAAAGTTATCTTCATAGTACTGTCTACCAAAGCGTAGCAGCTAAATGAAAGTCACACCTCAATTCCAGGCAATATCGTATGCAGACAGAAGGATATCATAAATGCTATCAAACATTCTTGCCTTTTGGGTCCCTTAAGTTCTTGTCCAAAGAGTCAAGAACGACAGATTTTTCATACAACTTAGCAACTATCTCCCTAGCAACCTTCATTAAATTATGTGTAAGTCATGAAAACATATGGTGGTATTTTTGTTATAGTATAAAGAGAGCTATTTGGTCAGCTGGATTTTTAGACAGTTACTGCTGCTTGACAAATCACAATACATCTGGTAAAACAAGTTATTAATTATCCACACTTTAGAGTGTTCATAGAACAAAAGTGACCAGAAGGAACTTTGGTGCTATAACACATATTATAAAATTTATAACATACTGCTAAATAATAATGATAAAAATGAACCGTATGAGTAAAATTTTACCTCATTATAAAAGTGGAGAAGAAAATCATAAAATATTTTTCTGTGTAGATTTGAAAAGTATATAATGTTAACGCATGACTATAACCTTTCTACTGATATCTTTCCAGTCAAACATCAATGAAATTACTAACTACAAAATTTCCAATGAAAAGAACACAAAATTTGTAACTACATCACCAAATGTATTACAGTGTTATGCGAAGTCACAAACTAGTGAGATTCTCAAGTTCTATAAGAAATAGTTTAATGGTTGAAACGTAATACTGAGAACAGAACAGACATAGATTTAATAGTTTTAAACATCTGAAATGTTAAGCCTTTTTTACAATAAAAACGAAGTTGAACTTTTTCTTACAGTTTTGCTACGTCACATTATTAACATTATTGGCACGCAAGTTCAATGTTTTAAGGTAAAATGCCTTTTGTTTTTAATAAGCAAAATATACAGTCAGGTATAATTCAACATCTAGGTACCACAGATTCACAACCTTGAAATAATACAATAAAACTGTACTGATATGTATGTCAATCTCTTTATCAGTACAATCTTCTTGGAAAGGTTCTTCTCAGTCGTAAATTTTATTGTTTTAATAGAATATCTCAAGGAAACTCTAAATGAATAGTAAATAAACTATAATATTGTACTACTCAACCTAAACTTCAAATAACATTTTTCTATCTCTATTACGTGTGATAAATATAAGTAATATGTAAACATTTGTAAAAACTTCATCACATTGAAAAGATTGCAGATATTCCACTGTGTAGCTTTGTGTTAAAAACAAACAAACGTTTTACAAAAATAACAGCACATTCAGAGATGTTATAAATGTTTTTGCTTTTAATCTCAAAGCTACACAATGTTTAGAGTGCCCACCATAAGTATCAAAACCCATTTTTTAATGTTATAAGCATTAAGACTTACTACTAAACCAATAGGGTTTTTAAATCTGCTGTTATAACAATAATAAAATATTAATATTCACAAAAAATGTCCATACTCAACAAGTAGTCAGAGTTTCAGTTTAATGAGAGTACAGTTTTCAGTGATGTCGAGAAACCCACTTGTTGAGAAATTTATATGCAAAAACGGCTCGTTTGGGTTGTGAACCTGACGATGACCGAAGAAGGTCGAAACGTTGTTCGCTCTTCTATGTAAAATATTTTTCAACCCAAACGAGCCGTTTTTGCATATAAAAAGAGTACAGTTTTATCAACATTTACGACTGTATGTCAATCTAACTTCTTCAAAAAAATAAAAAAATAGAAAAGTGAGTAATTTTTTCATATTTAATATTTTTTTAAAAATGAGTAAACACCGTTGGAATGTAATTAAATAGGAATTAACTTTCGATTCTCTTTCCAAAAGGCCCGGAATGGCAGGTAGTTAGGGCGATCAACTGGTAATCTGAGGGTCGCTGGTTTGAATCCCCGTCACACCAAACATACTCGCCCTTTCAGCGGTGGGAGCGTTATAATGTGACAGTCTATCCCACTGTTCGTTGGTAAAAGAGTAGCCCAAAAGTTGGCGGTTGATAGTGATGACTAGTTGCCTCCTTTCTAGTCTTACACCGCTAAATTAAAGACAGCTAACGCAGATAGCTGTCGTATATCTTTGCGTGAAATTCAAAAAACTAACAAACTCTCTCCGGAAATTATCTTTAGGCTGAAGAACAACAATATATATGTATGTATGTATACTGTTTGTTTGTTGAGAAAGGTGGCGCATATTTACTTGAGGGATATTAATACAAGTCATTTATTAGACCAAAAATTATTAATAGTTGAACGTCTTTTCTAAGTCGACAAAACATGGTTCTAATTAGTGATACATTTCAGAAGACCTTATATATAGGGCCTATTTCATTTTTGAAGCTACATTCCTTATTTAGTCCCTCAGGGTTTGTATAATTGTTTCAATAACAAAAAGAAGCATGTGTAATAGTATTTCAACAACACCATGCCCATCATATCTATGTCCATTGCTCACGGTTACATAAATAGTTTTCCAGCCACTACTGTGTTTGTTTTATCTTAGCTAAACTAGCAACTCTGTAATGAGGTAAAAACTTTGTTAATAACGGAAGTATTGTACACAGTATGGTTGAAATGCTATAAAACATTCTTCTGCTGTACCCTAGTGGCTCAGTTTAGAGCTTGTAACGGTAAGGTCGGGTTTTGATACCTGTGTTGGTTACAACGCAGATAGCTTACTGTGTAGCTTTGTGCTTAACAATAAAGAAACACTCTTAATCTGCTAAGTAAAGCCTTAAGGGACAAATATGGAATATTTTCCCAATGATTTTGAAAAGCGATATATAAGTGTGTGTGTTGTAAAGAATAAAGAAAGTAGTGTTAACAAATATAATAGGTTTAACATTAAATAAAAAATATACTGTTGCACCTACTTTTTAGCCTATTGGGATCTACGTGAAAAAGTTATTACTATACAGGGTGGTCCGCAAGTCCCTACCCATTCATATATCTTATGTATCCAGTGTATCTGTGTGGTGTCACCATTATTCTTGCGCTCATGTACCCACGTACTTGTCACAATACGCTCTTCAAGTGTAAATGGGCTTACATCGGCCATATTTCTCTGAAAAAAAGAAACAAATTTATAACACATGCGTAATTGAATATAGCATAATAACATATGGATGGGTAGGGACTTAGGGATGGGGAATAGCTTGACTCATTAGATAGAAGAGTGACTAGATGGAAGAAAATGTAAGGTTGTTATGAATGCTGTTTAGTCAAAACAGATTAATGTCAGAAGTGGGTTACTTCAGGGCTTAGTGTTAGAACCTTTGCTTTTATTAATTTACATTAAAAGCCAATGGACATAAATTATTTAATTAAATTTGCTGATGATATTGTTTGTTTATTTTGAATTTCGCGCAAAGCAACAAGAGGAATATTTGCTGTAGCCATCCCTAACTTAGCAGTGTAAGACTAAAGAGAAGCCAGCTAGTCATCACCACCCATCGCCAACTCTTTGGCTACTCTTTTACTAACGAATAGTGGATTGACCATCACAATTTCAATTTCATACTAAACAAACAACCAATAGTACAAAACCACTTTCATGGTTTTCAAATTTAGATTATCGAAGTTGCACTAATTTTAAGATATTTCTTGTACGGTTTCCTTTAGAAACTATATTTGGCATCAATATTTAAAATGGTTTCTCATTCCTCGTTTTCAAGTAAGCCTGATACTAGTATCTATAAAAAATTAACTGTATGGATATGAGCTAACGCTTTAATAATTATACATGCACCCATTAAAGATTATTTTTTCCATTAAAGAAATAACTTATAGTGAAAGCCCTATACTGTTGAAGATTGTTAAAGTTTGGAATATCTTTAAAATATATATATATATATGTTCGCCATGAATGTACGATTGTCGGTATTCAAACATTAAAATGAAAAAAGTCTCTGTATTAGCTTGAGTTAATCTTCTAGGTAAAAGTTAATCGATAAATTATGTGAACTCATTAATAAAAGTCAGATTCAACATAGAAAATCTGGGGACGATGTTTAAAGTGAAGGAAGGACGGAATTTGTTGTTAAGAGACTTGCATGTTAGGTTGGTTAGAAAGTTAGACAGATAACCGATTTGAACAAGAGTCTGTTTAAAATAGTATTTGTTTCCTGTAAAATAGAATAATTAGAACAAAGATTAAATATTCTGTTTAAAGTTTAAGAGTGGCATGATTAAATTCTGATGGAAGAGTAATAGGAATAAAGCTTAAGCTGTTAAGATTATTGTAAAAATCTTTTTAAAATATTTTATGACAAATATATAGAAGTGGAAAAGATTTTACCTTCTTTAGTAATTGTGGTGTTCGAAAAGGTAAAGATCCATTTTCTTCGAATTCGAATCTGCACAATCCGGCATGGCCAGGTAGTTAGGGCTCTCGACTGTTAATATGAGAGTCGAGGGAGAGAATCCCAGTTACACCAAACATGCGCGCCCTTTCAGCCGTGTGAACATTACAATGTTACAGACAATCCCACTATTAGTTGGTAAAAGAGTAACCAAAAATTTGTTGGTGGGTGGTGATGACTGACTACCTTCCCTCTAAACATACATTACTAAACTAGAAATGGTTAGCGTTTAAAAACTGTAGGCACAAAATAAGAATATTTTCTAACCAACTGCGTTTGTTGTCGCTTAGAAAGTTATTGGTTATTATAGCACTCATATGGAGACCCGATGGCTGGTCATGAATTATGTTTTTTGTTTTAAAGGAAAGTAGTACAGCTTCATGGTAGGACAAAACGTTACTAGAACTGTTTTTGGGTAACACAAGATACTGTCTAACGTTTATGGGAAAGAGGAGGTTCATCAAAAGGAATATTGGTCTAGAGAGATTCAGTAACAAAACTGGCCTAAATATATTGATCATCTGAGGTTTTTCAGATTTGAGAGTCAGTGGTAAATCATTTATCATAAGTTCGTTTGAAGTTAAATAATTAAGAACGGTGCAATATACTTGGCATTATTGTAATAACATGAGCCTGCAGCTGAGTAAATAGAATGAAGAGGGTATTCAATATTATGAACTTTTGTTGGGCCATTAAGAAATGTTAAGTTTTGAGTTTCTTGAAGCAGTTTGTGGATAAACCGTTTCTAAGATGATATTTTGACCTTTTATGGGCTTTAGAAAGCATAGGATCTTTTCGCTTTTAACTGTTAACGTTTTGGAAAAGTTTTATGACGAATCTTGACGAAAGCATACCAGTTGAAATTTCCTGGAAGAAAATCAAGCTAAATAATGGTTATATAATTCTTTGCTTTTTTACCTGCAGTAATCTACAAACGTAATAATTGTCAGGTAATGTAACTAAATGAGCAGTTGCTTCATGTTTGGGCCTAAGACTTTGTGTTGTTCTGCTCTGTGAGATCATGTCTATTGATCAATTTGGTACATACTAATCTTTCTGAGGTGCATTCTGAAAGTTGTATTTTAACGCGGCATAGGAGATTAGGATATAATCCATAAGTTAGGTGAAATTTATATATTTTGCTTGATTTTTATCGGAGTTATTTTTCACCTTTATCTAATGTTGTAGTTCCTTCATGAACCTTAGGTGGCAACACTGACAGAATAACATAGTAATCTGGGCAGATTGCTGTGATATGGTAGTAAATGTAGTTTTGTCGTAATGTTATAGCATTAGACTGTGTGTACATGTATTTTGTTGATGACACTAAACGTGATCTCAGTGAATGTTTACATTAGAATAATCTAAGTTTGCTTGTTTCAGTACGTGAATGTTTACATTAGAATAATCTAAGTTTGCTTGTTTCAGTACGTGAATGTTTTCATGTCATCGCTCGAGTTGGCTTTATCTTACTTAACGGGTATGGTATACAGGTTTCATATTATCATTTTTTTCTCAAAAAGCTGTTTTTGATGTTTTAAACTCAACACGTCTCTGCTGACATGTCGACGAAACATCATACGGCTTGTGACAAATATTATATTATATATATATTTCGATATCAACGTTTGTGTATGTGAAATTTATATTTAGAAATGCATGTAGCTGGTACTGTTAAATGTGTGTTAGGTAATTCTCATCTATTCAATAAATTTGTAGAAGATTCTCGAGTGTGAAAGTTAACAATACACGTGCGTGCGAAAGCAATAGCGTATTCCCAATACTGTTGTGCAAGCTGAAGTTTATAGAAACTCCCCTCAAGCTTATAAAATGTAACCAAAATGACGCATCAAGAGACAATGTACAGGGTGGCACGTAAGTCCCTATCCATCCATATATCTTATGTATCCAATGTATCTGTGTGTTGTCTCTCATTCTTGCTGCGCTCATGTACCGACGTACTTGTCACAATACGCTCTTCAAGTGCAAATGGGCTTACATTGGCCATATTTCTCTGAAAAAAAGAAACAAATTTATAATACATGCGTAATTGAATATAACATTATAACATATGGATGGGTAGGGATTTACGGGCTATCCTGTAAAACAGGGGTGGCCTAACCGCGGCACTTTGACATAAAACGTACGGAAATATGTTGGCTGAGCTCCTCTTTAAATCACAATTAATATAAAAGGTAAATAAAAGATTTTCAAGCTTTATAATTATTTACCAGATATAAACTAAGAGTCCACTGGATTAAAACTTAATTTTAATGTTCATGGTGAGTAAATATATTTAAGAATTTAAATCCTAATTTTAATGATAGATTTGAATAAGGGATTAAATAAATTTCGTATCAGTAAGGATTACAAAGGAATTGTGCTGCAGAATCAGTAAATGTTCAAGCCAGTGCTGACAATGTTAGTTTTAGTGGGTGTGTCTTGCGATCTCGTGATTGTGGCTGTGTTGCGGAAAGAGAAGTTAGCGAAGTGAAAGTGTGAAGCGGGCGCTGTAGCGATTAGTTGCGTTGCGCATGTTGGAGCATATTGTTTCTTTTCACTTTACTTTTTCAAAAGTATCTGTGAAAATTTTGTGAAGGAAGATGGCGTCATCAAATTGTAAGAAGCAAAAGTATGAAGATGAAAACAGAAATTTTAATCCATAGTGGGAGGAAGATTTTGCATTCACCGTTAAAGGAGGTAAACCTTTGTATCTTTTCTGCAGTGTGTTACTCAGTCATTACAAAGCCAGTATATTGAAACGCCACTATGAAACAAATCACAAAAACGTTTCGTCTGATCATCCATCAAAATCAGAATTACGGAAAGACAAGTTAACTGTGTTAAAATCATCATTAAATAGCCAGCAGGCACTGTTGACAACGTTCACAAGGAAGTTGATACAACGACTGAAGCTAGTTTTGTAAAATTATGGAATATTGCTCGTGCTAAACGCCCACATTCTGATGGTGAATTTGTTAAGAAGAATATGGCTGAAGTTGTTGCAGTGTTAGATCCAAACAACATAGAACTTCAATGACTAATAGCACAAATACTAGCTTCACGCCAGATTTCAGAGACGCGTATCTCCCAGATCGATGCTGATGTTGCAGACAAAACGCAGAATGATTTAAAGAATTCCTTTGCATTCAGCTTACCCCCTGAAGAATCTACAGACATAAGAGACAACCCACAACTGGCGGTATTTGTTCGTCATGCTTCCTGCGATGTAACTGTGAAAGAAGAGATGTTGGATTTAGCGGCACTAAAAGAAACAACTCGGGGTGTTAACATTAAAAATGCGCTTGACAGAGTGATAACAAATGCTGATATTCCACTGGATAAACTCGTCAGTGTTGCAACAGATGGGGTATTTGCAATGGTGTGGAAAAATGCAGGATTAATTGCACTTACGAAAAGTGATCCCAGCTTTCTAGTTTCTCTTTGTTCATTGCATTATTCATCGTGAACACCTGTCAGCCAGATACTTCAAGTATAAAGATGTTATGAAATTTGTTCTTGAAATCGTCAGTTTCATGCGCTTAAATGAGAAGACCCACCGACAATTCAAAAATTTTATTGAAGAACTGGAACTTGAAGATAAACCTAGTGATGTCTCTTTCTAGTGCATTGTAAGGTGGCTCTCAACCAGAAATGTCTTAAATAGGTTTGTGGATCTGTCGGAGGCTATTATTACTTTTCTTGAAGAAAAAAGATTCTATCCTCAACTAGAAAATAGTGAATGGATGCAATATCTAATGTTCGTCACTGATATAATGAATCATCTCTAAACTCTCAACTTGACACTCCAGGGGAAGGATAAGATTGTTTCTGATCTTACTCAGAGAATTTTCAGCTTTCAGAATTTTTTTTTTTTTTTAAAGACATATTGTCAAGAAACTTCAATCACTTTCCAAGTTTGAAAAGGAGGTAAATACGTTCCTGGATATTGAAATAACAGATCAAAAACTGGAAGGATATAAAGATAAGTTACAAGGACTGTTTGATAATTTCCTAGACAGGTTTGGGGACTTGCTGAAGCCCTGCTTCGCCATTCTTCTAAATCCATTAATAATTAATGTGATCAATGATGGCTGTCCAATTTTCGAACATTTGGTTGCAAAATCATCTGCTGTGGAAATGGAACTAATAGAACTACAGGAGGAGCTGGGTCTAAAGATGTTCAATAAATCCCATTCTACAGCTGAGTTCTGGAAGCAAGTTCCAGAAATTATGACAAATAAATATCATTAAAAATATTTGTTTTTACCCCAGTTATTTTTATTTTTGGCAATCTCATTTAATGTTAATGAAATGCAAATTTGCATATTTATATTTCCTTAGGTTATTAACGTATTAAATACACTCAATATAGTTAAAACAATAATCAGCCAGGATTTTGAAAAAAAAAAAAGGTATATATATATATACATTTTGTGATTATTGAAACCGATACAAATTAACAAATTAAAGACTACACACATTAATATTATTACGTACATGTATTTTTTAATATTTATAAAAAAATTATGTAACACAATGTGCGTGTAACAATAAAAACGTGTGTGTAATATTTGTTCATGTCTTGTGGCTCTCAAACATCTGACGTTTATCGTATGTGGCTCTCACGTTAAGCGAGTTTACCACCCCTGATATATATTATGTAACAGATTTACAGTTATGTATTTATTTTGATACCAATGTTCTTTTCTGTTTGATGTATCTGACGTGTATTGTTGGATGTGTATTGCGCAAGCCCCGCCTGTTCTCTAAATTTGTAAAAGATTCTTAAGAGTAAAAACAAATAAAATTTGTTTTGCGACAATACTAGCATGTTAGAACATTGTTGAACGTTTTAAAAACTATATAGACCAACGTGCAAATGAGTGAACAATAATATTGTCGGTATCTACATTCAGTTTGATATAGGCCTCGGAAGCTATAATTGTGATTAATCCCTGTCAATCGCAGAACTACAGAATCTGACCAGGAACGTTCTTAGATTTCTAACGTTAGAAACCCTTTAACTTCAGTGAATCAACATGGGACACTTGCATTTCCACGAGGACATTAAATATACTTGCCGATAAATAGCGGCGTTAGGCCTACAGAACCTACTAACTCAATCAAGGTGTAACAGTATAAACTCAGTGAGGATCGCGGGTTCTGATCCCCGTCACACTAAACAAGCTCGCCCTTTCAGCCATGTGGGTGTTATCATGTAACAGTAAATCCCGCTATTCGTTGGTAAAAGAGTTGGCGGTGTGTGGTGATCACTAGCTGCCTTCCCTCTAGTCTTATACTGCTAAATAAATAGTTCTCGTGTAGCTTTGTACGAAATTCAAAACAAACCAAATCAAATAAACTCAGAATTAATTTGCTCGTCGTGGACTTGGGTGGTAGATAAAATATTTAGTTCCAGACCGGATTTAAGACTCAGTATTGTCTATAAGTTTGTAAAATTGTTGTATATAAATCATTAGTTGTAATAACTGTTAATATCAATTGTATTGTTCTTTTATATTAAAATATATTTTTATTATGAAAAAATGTGTACATCAGTCTTGTTGGCAAACATAATAAATTTGATACCTTTTTAAACGTAATTAACTTTTAAATTTAAATTGCATTATATCTCAGTTTTACGCTGTTTTAAATAGTAATACGTAACAGATGCAAGTTCGTAAACACACAAATTAAAAATCTTGAGCTCGACTCATCACCGTGGATAAAGTGCACTTAGACAATTGTTGTTGTTTTTCGGTGAAAAACAATAAGAACCAACAACAACAAAGATAAGCCTAAACTTTAGAAATAGTTTTTAAATTACAATTCAAAAGTATATTCAGTCTAGCAGAGAAAACATATTGTTATCTTTCACAATAAGGGATTAATAACAGTAAGTTTTTTAAATTGAAGGTATTCAATGATTAGAAATAACATATACAATTCCAAATAAAACAATTAAAATTCACTTACGAAACTATTTCTACTCAGAAATTTGTAGGCGAGCATTAATGGTCACACAATGCTCAATAGGATAATCATAGTTGTTCTCAGTGAAAGCATGACGAGTTGAAATTGAAGCTTTTGTTTCGTTTATTTTGAATTTCGCGCAAAGCTACACGAGGGCTATCTGCGCTAGCCGTCCCTAATTTTACAGCGTAAGACTAGAGAGAAGGCGACTAGTCATCACCACCCATCGCCAATTCTTTTCACAAACGAATAGTGGGATTGACCGTCCCATTATAACGTCCCCACGGCTGAAAGAGAGAGCATGTTTGGTGTGAGGGGGATTCGAACCCGCGACCCTCAGATTACGAGTCGAGTGCCTTAACCACCTGGCCATGCCGGCCCGAAGTTGAGACATGCGATTCCATATCAGCTGAGATATCGATAGGTGGATTCATTATAAAATACATTTTATATATCTGTACAATACAAGTTACGTAGATGATCATTCTTTCGGAAGGCATCTAAAAGAGAACCTACTGAGTGTCATACTCTAATTTATAGGGTCGCACAGGTGTGAGACAAAATGTATGTACCATGACATATTCTATGCCCATTGTAAAAATAATGTTGCTGATTCAGGCAGAAAAGACAGAAGCCAATCTGTAAATGGAAGCACCAGATTGTGTAGTGGTTAGAGTGCATTATACCAGCTGTTTTTAATACCAGGTAGCAGAACGAAAATGCGATTTCCATTATAACAACCAAGGCAAGGCAGGCGTGTGCAGACCCAGTACTCTATTTCAAATCCACGTGACAAGCAGAATTTTTGTCTAGTATGCAGTAGAAAGAGGGTTTCTACAAACCACATTTGTGAGAACTATGTTGGCTGATCCTACATCAGTCTGACACCAGACCATCTAGTAACTAGTATCTAGGTGGTGGTAGGAAGGATAAGGTTAGCCAGAGGGGTAAACTGCATTTGGCACATTCATCCAGTACAAAATCACATAGTATCGGGTATCTGTCTTCTGGTCTGTGGAAGAAGAATACTTACCACCTACACTACAATAATACCACTACCTTACTCTCAACTGGGTGGAAATGGTCATACTCAAGAGGAATTATCCACAGTTCACCATACCAGTAGCTAGGAGCTGTAAATGGCAAAGACTCCTCCATTCCACAAGAAGAGGGAGTAAAAACGTGGTGTGGAATCTGGAGGAGTACAATACCTAGTAACTGTGCAATGGGTGACCACGAAAACCCTATTCTGAAAAGCAGGTCAGTTCTGGTTATTCAACTATAACCGGAGGAATGGGCAACAATCTCAAGACTGCTTCACTCGTATCAGTCCACGAGTTGGTAGAGTGTGTAATGAACCTTATTTATGAAGCAAGATACTCCGGGTAGTTTTATGGAATAATCCATTTCATCAATGGGCATTAATAGGCTTTAAAGGTTTTATGGTGTCGATTTAAAGTTAAGTAAACCTTCGACACAGAGCAAAAACCAAGGATGTAAAAAAAGCCCAGTGAAAAGGTAAGAGATCAAAGTTAGAACTTACCATTAATCTTGATCATCCAATATCCTGGAGTGAACGACCATCTGTGGTTCAGAAGAGACTCCATGTTGAAACAAGAGAGGTCGATGAAGCAGTATAGGTTGAAATTGATAACTGGATACTAATTTCCTGTATTCTTCAAAACAACATACAAACGGGAATAAAATTATATAGAATAGACATAGTATCCTTCTGTAACATCACCTTGGAAAGTAAGTGGATCTCACGAAGGAAGGAAATAAATGGGAACTGGAGATAACAGAGGAGGAGAGGAAAAACATAGAATTAGACCATCTACTAACACTTGAAGAACCCAAAACATCTGCAGCAACAGAGTGTCAGAGATTAACAAATCAGGCCAACTATGCCCCGCTGAGCCTGAACTGAAGGGGTAGTCATTAACAATACTGATGTCTTAAAAGGTTATGATAAGAGATCTGACGACTAAGAACTGAAATATGGGAATGTGTTACAGGTAGAGGAGATAAAACTGGAGGTTGAGAAATAGCAATAAGAGCAAGAGAAGACTGAGAAAGTAGGAAAACAATAAAATAAAGGAGTGTTGGCATGCCACCTCCAAAAATGTCTCTAAAGAACCAGAGACATCTCCAAAAACAGACTGGCACAGAAAAGGATCCAGATGAATGCCACTGAAATAAGAAACAAGCAAACGCACACGTTACAGAAAGGCATCCTTGCCAAGGATATCCAAACAACAAAACCACATGTGAAGCAAAAATTCTGAAGACAAACATGTCAATGAAGAGAAAAGCAGGAATGCATATCTGTCAAAAACCTTCTGAGGGACTGCAGATAGCTTCAGAAATGAAACAAATAAATGAAAGATAGTGTAGAAGAGCTGATTGGATAAATGAATAACGGGTAAGTTCAAACCTCAGCATTAGACACCTGAAGTTGACCTTTACAATTCTGGTTTCGAGTTATTTGATGTCACGGCCATTTTCTAATTTCATATCGAACTAGTTGTACTGTAATTTTTAAAAAGGAATCATATTTAAAAAAAAGGTCTAATTTATAAATTGAAAACTTCAATAGTGTTAGAAAATGCTAATGGCCTTTAAAAAGCTAAAAACATTTATATGGTGGACAGTGTCATCATCGCCAATGATATTGTCCAACACTATGGATAAGCCTTGATACAAAACATGTTAAAATGGTGCCGTCGTTGAGAGTCGTAACGACGGCAAGACAGTAGAATGTGGTTTATTGGGACCTGAGTGTTACACAGACAACACATTAGTGCATCAGTCTCAGATAAAAGAAAACAATGAGTTAAAAAACTGTGACAAATGCATAGTCTAGTAAGGACAATTTCCTCTTTCTGATCCTTACGGAAACAAGACAGCCAAAGTCCAATAGAGGGTTTTATCTGGAAAAACTTGTTCTGACGTTGCTCACTCCAAGTCAACTGCCAACTGGCACAGAACTGAGCCTTGAATACAAGACCATAGTTCATGTATGGAGCAGGCACAGCAGTGATAGTGCCATAACAGACAGATTTAGCTGCGGTGTTGGCAGGCTTGTTCCTGTGAATACTTGGAAAACTGGATAGAAGTAGATGGTAAAGAGAAATAAGCCAGTCGGTTTTGAATGTCAGCGAGAATAGGTTGATAACTAACGTGAAGCAATTCTAGGGCCAGTAGAGAACTAAATGAGCCAGTATGAATAGTGTAATTTGAGTACTGCTTAGCTTCTATGTGATCCAGGGCAAGAGAAATAGCATACAGTTTAGCAGTGAACACAGAAACTGTAGAGGGGATTCTGTGCACAACCACCAAACAACAACAAACCATGGCAGAGTGCACAGAGTCACTTGAATTTGAACTATCTATAAATAGGAATGGAAGGATAGTTCAAGTGATGTTCAAAAATAAAAAGACAGACTACCAATCAGGAGTATCTGCTTTTCCCAGGTGACTTAAAAAAACGTAACATTTGGGGATTGTAATAAGTCATGATGGGATGGACTGACAAGTAGATACTGCAATGTTATCACTGTCTGTTATGAAAAAGCATGGCCCACTAACGAAGGAAAACACAACCCCAGGTGGGATGCTGTGGTAAGGATCGAAATTTCAAAGCATAAAAGTAAAAACAGTTACAAATGACAAAGGTGTAGAAGAGGTTCATGAGAGTCTGTGTACAAGCTCTGGACTGGTGTACTGCAGAAAGCCCCGGTGGAGAAACGAAGCCCCTGATATGATAAATGGAGTCCAGCATCTTCAAGACTGAGGTCCTGGCACAGCAGTAGAACAGAGACCCATGGGTCTAGTTTCGATTATATAACAACACAATATATCTTTTGCATATAACATTGATCCACTCCCCAAGTGATGGAAGAGAGGGCACGGAGGATGTTCAGTGCTCTTGTATATTTGACTCGTAGTTGCTTGATGTGTGGTATAAAAGTCAGCTTATGGTCAAAGCCCCAAGAACTTTATCTCAGGGACCACAGGTAGCACAACTTCATCGATATGGGGTTCAGAATCAGGGTGAATATCCCGTTGGTGGCAAAAGTGCATGAAAGAGATAAACTAAAATCATTTGCTGTAGTTCAATTCAGTAAATGATTGAGGGCAGTCTATAGATGCTACTCAGTATACCTCAAGTTAGACGACTGACATGAGATGTTAAAGTCGTCGACATGGTGCCTGTTTGCAACAGTATGATGGAGTTGTTCAGTGATGGCATTAATCTTTATACTGAAAAGTATGGCACTCAAACCACAGCCCTGAGGGACTCCAAGTTCCTGTAGAAAAGAAATAGTGTCGAGCCCACATGAACTTGGAATCGCCTGTCCATCAAAAATCTTATTAAAAATGGGCAAATAACCACATAACCCATATAAGTGGAGGTCTCGAAAAATGTCACACCTCCATGTATCATAAGCCTTCTCAAGGTTAAAGAATATTGATACAAGATGTCATTTGAAAAAGGCTCATCTAATTGACGTTTCAAGTCGAATCATGTGGTCCATGGTGGAGCACTGCCATCATCACCCACACTGGGTGAGCGAGAGGAGGTTGTTTGATTCAAGGAACTAAACCAGATGAGCATTAACCACCCTCTCTAAGGTCTTACAGAGACAGTTCATCAAAGCAATTGAACAGTAGTTTGAAGGAATCTTGGGATCTTTCTCAGGCTTAGAGAAAGGTAGGATAATAGCCTGGAGCCAGGCATCAGGAAAAACATTCTTCTGCCAGATCCAGTAAAAAAAAACAATCAGAAGAATAGCAAGAGAAGCAGGAGATAGATGGCATAGCATCTCATAGTGTATATCATTAGGTCTGGCCAATGTATTGCCACGCTGATGAAGGGCCAGTTTGAGTTCCACCAGTGAAAAGGGGCTATTATAGTCATAGGGACAATCAGTTCAAAAGGAAAGAGGTGACTGCTCTGTCTGAGTCTTGATGGCTAAGAAGGTGGAGGATGAAGCAGAAGTTCAGATACTCAGCAAAAGCTTTCACCAAGAGTATCAGCAATGCTCTTGGTATCAGCTACTTCTTGGCCATCAAAGAGCAAAATTGACAGGGGGGCAGAATTATATTTCCCATTGACCTTTCGAATCTTGCCCAATACGACTTTTTGACTTGTTGTAGAAGAGATGCTGGTTATGAACTTAATCCAAGATTCCTTGTATAAAACAGTCAGTCACTCATCCATCACATAACCTGTCATTTCTGTAAAAGGAAAAAACTGCTGAGAGGTGACTGTATCAGCAGGTTTCAGAAATGTTTCTTATAAGGAAAGGCATACAGGATAGTAGGAAGCAATCAGTGCTTTGACGTCATCCATATTAGAATGTAAACCTCGACAGTTCTATTGTATAAAAGTGGCCATTTTTATTTATGTGTAGGCGAATTGGGTGGAGAGCCTTTCTGTTTTTGACCATGTCTTTTTTCTTTATTTGAGGGAGGCCTGACGACCTACATGGATCCTGCCCTGGGTCGCTTGGGCAGGTTTCTTTCATTGGAACAGGATTCTAGTGACTGAGGACGTGAATGAATGATCGTTTTGCATCTTGGAGCAGGAAGAGAAGATACAAAATACCAGCACCAGATACAATGTCCACAACGCCTGTTGAGAATGGCCAAAACTAGTACTTGGTTGACCCTAACCCAAGTGGACCAGCCAATTGACCCTAGGGGGCCACCCCAAAATTGCATGTCTACAGAAGTTCAAGGCCAAAGTGGTGTGTCAGGGTTGGACCTTTAAACCACCATGATTCTCTCCTTCCCTTCATGGCAAGCACGTGGGTGGATGAGTAGATCCCAGAGGAGGTAAACTGAAAGAATATAATCTTCCCTGGGAAGTCCCCTCACCACGTACAGGAAACCACACAACAATGGGAAAGGTAAAAAAATTAAGATACATGTCAAGAAAGACTGAAGATGATGGTCCACAGGAGTAGATTAAGAAGGAGCCACAAAAGCAAGAAATGAAAGAAAAATGTCAAAGTCTTTGTCCTCAGGAACATATTACCTAAGGAATGGGGGATTTGACTGTAGCTCAAGAGATGCTACATGATACATGTAAGACTAACTCTCAGCAAACTAAGGCTAAAATATCCTTTGCTAAGAGTATAGAGCCAAACAAGTATAGAGAATCAGTTGTTGAAGGATCTAAACAAAAAGCAAAAAATTTCACTACAGCACTAGTGAATGTAAAACTGGTAAGAGAATGATTTCCAGTATAGTGGAAGTCAGCTGTGCTAGGAAGACGTGTTGCATGCTCATTTGCATGTTATAAATGCAGCTTTACTTCATATCAATACATGAAGTTATGTGGCAGCCTTAAGGTTAGTGGCAAGCAAAAATGGCACACATAGAAGGCAGCACATAAGAAGAAAAGCTATTACTGAGAGGAGGTTTGCATCATATCAGAACTGTAAGTTAACATTTATTAATATAGTAGAAGTGGTGGAAGAGTAAGGAGGATGTAGCAACTTGAATATTTAGGGTAACATATGTAGATATAAATTTGAGAAGTCCAGATGCATATTATAAAAAAAAAATTAAACAAAACTATTTCTCTTAAGAGTTATGAACTTCTGAAATGGTTTGCATGATTATGTACACTACATTATTAATTTAATTACCTTCAAATATAAGTTAAACTGAAGATGTGTGTTTTCTTATAGCAAAGCAACATTGGGTTATTCTGCTATGTCCACTGAGGGAAATCAAACCTTTGATTTTGGCATTGTAAATCCAAAGACTTACTGCTGTCTCTCTGGAAGCCTGTTGATTAGTATTTCTAGAAAAATTATACTCAACTCACCATGCAGATAATGTCAGACAATATCAACAAAAGAGACAAAACCATTGATACCTTCAACAAACAACACACACACACACACAAAATAGACTCAAATCTTTAATATAAGTATTAGTTACACCAAAATATAACTTTAGTCATGATACTTATTATAAAAAATATAATTTATCATTCTGAAACAAATACAATGACATTTGTTTGAACAAGTTGAATTATACAGATGGTTTTTCTATAATAATTTTATGTATATTATATATATATATAATATTAATAATCAACAGTTGAGTAAAATAAAAAAGGAAGGACTGCATTAAAAAAACAGCAAATCCAAACCTTTGACTAATGACATTTTCTAATAAATATTAAACAAGCTCAAACAAAAATCAAAAGGATCCCCAGGGTACAAGCTGTAATGTGAGATGTAAAATATACCTTAGGTTTTTGAGGTGACTGCAGAAGTAGGACCCACACTGTCATTGGGATACACCATCTGTCAGTCTTAATCTCCATTTTCTATTACATTTCATAACATTAGCAAAATTTAATAGGTAAATGTGTGTATACAGTCAAATTATCAAATATATTTCAGTAACTTCAAAATTGTGAACTAAACAATTCAAGGATATATGGTACTAAAAAACAGCTGACAAAAAAAAACAGTCAACTAACTTTCAACACATTCTAACTTACTGAAGAACAATTTGTCTTTTTTGAAAGAACTAATACTCATTCTGTCTGAGTTACACAATATAGCCTAATCATTAACGTGGATTACAATATGTGACTAAAATACTGTGAAATTAATTGTTTTGGAAAATATCCTACATAAAAAGACCCCCAGTGACTTCTATTACTTCACCTGTTATGTAACTACTTTTAGGAGAAGCTAGAAACAAGCAGGCTTCTGCAACATCTTCAGGTTTTCCTTGTCTTGCTAATGGTGTTTGCTTCTTAAAATATTCCATTACCTTTTCTGGTACAGTACCAACCATAGGAGTATCAATAAAGCCTGGCATTACTGCATTACACCTGATTCCATGCTTTGCAACTTCTTTGGCAACAGCCTTAGTTAATCCAACAACACCAGCTTTAGATGCTGCATAATTACACTGACCAATGTTTCCAACCTTTCCAACGATGCTGGATACATTAACCAATGATCCATCTTTTATGTTTTCTGATACCATCAGCTTACATGCAGCTTGAATGACAAGAAAGGTACCTTTCAAATTGACAGTTAGCACATCATCAAACATTTGTTCTGTCAAATCATTTAGCATAGCATCTTGAGTAATCCCTGCACTATTGACCACGATGTCAGGTACCTGAGATAACTGCTGGCTAATTGATGAAAATAAATAATGCACACTTTGAGACTGGCTGACATCCACGAACTTCACTGCATGTTTGTTTTGATTGACTGAAATAGAAAATAATGAAACTTGCATTAAGAAAAACACTTTTATGATTCTGTGATCACAAACAGAAACTAGGATCTCCTGTAGCAAATGTGACAATTTCTGACAAACAGTTATAAAAACATATTCTGGTAATGTATATTCGATATGTACTAATAAACAAGTAATGCATGGCTGTGTAACAGAAAATAACTGTACAAAATACATAGTAAAAGCACCTCTCTGTAATGCTTGACTCTCTGTTGGCAACCTTCAAATTGGGTCAGTGGTTTATTTCAAGCAGAGTCTCTAGTTCAGTTCATAGATAAGTCAGGATTTTTTAACATAACTTAAAATTAACTCATTATATTCACAGTAAGATGTTGCAACATTAAGAAAAAACACAATAACATGACAGTTTATGTCAGAGATTTGTTAACTTTCAATTACAATGATTGAGTGTCACATTGGTTATATGTACAGTCATTTTCATGAGATGTCTTGTATCTTTGAAGAATTTTTGTTTATATGCCCTCTACGAGAGTGGATTAATACAGACAAAAAAGTGCTCAACTATGATGTGGAAGCCTCACATTCATACCCCAATGGAGATGAGATTGTTATTTTTTATATCATGATATTTATTTTTCAATTTATTATCATCACATTTGGAAAACTATATTAAAATATTAAGATAATTATACAGAGATGCCAACTATTTCAAATGACTGAGCGTAATGATTGTAGACAGAACCTGTACAGATATCGTACAACCACTGGATACAGTTTTGAGTCATCCACATATGTGGATCCATCTGTGACTAAACTGTAAACACTGTTAGTAAGTATGCTTGAAATCATTTTGTCATCTTCACATCCCAACATTTGTACAATGGCTGTAGTTTTGGTTCTAGCACAGCCATATTTTTTCGCTATATCAGAGTCTGGGAAAATTTTTATGAATAGATGTCCTGCATGATAGGCTACAGCTAGGGGTAAATTATGAGCAATTATGAATTGCGTGAGCATCACTTCTGCATTTACGGTTTCATATTCTGAATTCTCACTCATAACTGTCATTATCTGCATTGTTTTTGTCTTTGCCTCAGCCTTTTGTTGGTGAGATGCCGATTTTATATGTCTGGAATAATCGTATATCCCACCATGCGCCAAAGAAAAATCAATGTGACAAACTGTACAAAACACAAGACTGTCACTGACTTTTGATGCAATGACTGGATATTTTACACTATACTCTTTCCTAAATTTTTCATTCACAGTTTTAGTCCTTTTAGATTTGCCTGAAACAAGACAATCTGGTGAATGAGGCCTCTTTTTTTCCATCTTGTGAACGATTGCATTGGTGCTTCTATGCTGCTTAGAAAACGAGAAATACCCATCTACTCGAGTGCTGATTGGTTAACAAGCACTGATGACATAACTATGGATTCCCCCACATACCCAGTATGGAGAAGCACCACACTCAAACTATTAGTAGACATCGAAGATACAAATATTTTTATTATTTCAAACAAAAACATGATTATTGCAAGTAGCCATTTCAACTATGTCTTTTATTTATTATCAAAATTTATTTGTATCTCACTAGAAATTTTCTTTTCACCCCTTTCAAGCCCTGGGGGAACAATTTATCACTTTATTGTATTGACTTATATAATATATAATAATTTGAGAGTTGCAACAAGTCATAATATTTGTCTGTATGAGCATATAGTCGTAATGTATACACCAAAATTGTACTGATTAGGCTCAAATCGTAATGGTTGGCATCTCTGATTATAGATTAAATTAAGGATGATACCATATTACATAACAAACACCTGTGAAGGTATGTGTTGAAAACATATTTTAACCCAGTAGATGGTGCTATATTACATTAGTATTAATGTTTCTCACATTAAGTAAGAGATTTTTAAATATTTAGTTTTAAAATACCTAACCACATTTTAAGAAAAGTCATATCTTTATGCATTTACCAGTCACCCCACAATTCACTGCTTTTGCCAAAACAATAACAAACTTCAGGTTCAGGTAACTAACCATGTAAAAATATTTTTCAAGAACCATTTTTTTGCATGCTTCAATTTATGAGGTTTATCCCAATAAAAATATGGACACAACAATATACATCAGCCAATATTCTAGTCAAAGACCATTTTTGGGAGATCATCAAATATATTGAGAAATTTTGTTTCCATGAAATACTAGAAAAAGTATAACATTCTTCACAGATTTACTGTTACTATAATATAATTAATATTTAAAAAAATGTTCATAAAACATTTACTTTAATTTAATTTTCATAAGAAAAATTAATCATCATTCACCACCATGTGATGGGTAGTCATCTAGCATGCTTATAAAACAGTTATTTGTAATCTTTCTGGATTTTATGGTAAATAAAAGTTTATTTCAATAGCAACAGTTTACACCTTTTTGCTAATGAATTGTGTCTTAGACATTTTTTCTTGATAATCACCAGAGTTATGCATGTTCAAATGAAACATGTAATGAAATTATTACACCCATTTATCTTCTCCTTAAAATAATTCACAAAATGTCAAGAAAGAGAAAAAAAAATTGTTCAAACCCTTCTATCATTTCCACATAAACATGTAATTGTCTCACAAAAATAATATGTTGTTTAGGCAGATTCAACAACTAAATACACATTTTCTAGTGAAATTTTATAACAGAATGAAATGACACAAGTTCAAAATTTGTAAGAGACAGACCAGGCTTGAGTTAAGGCACTTTCATATTTTTTTAACAGGGTAATGAATTAATGGGGTAAAGTGCTAATAACAGCACTGGAAGTTACCACTATAGGAGAAAAATGATGATTTAAAAAAAAACAACTAAATTTTGAGCTGCAGCATAGTGGATTATAGAAAGGCTCAGTTTTTTTTTCAAGTATAAACTTTTAGCTCATATATCATGAAACAACTGTGACTCATGTTGCCTCAAGTCACCTATTTTCATGGGTTTAACCAATTTAATTATTTTAGTTTGTTTAATACTATAGTGAAAAGTGTCTTTACAGTTCAATGTTTTCTCTGCCTAAGATCAAGCAAAAAACACCATAAAATTAAATATGTGTTACTTTTATTAATCTGTGTACTACATCATGTTTTTTTATGCTGTTGAAAATAAAGAATTCAGTGAATCCATCCAAAAATAACTAAATAAAAAAAGGCTAAAGTTCTATGTTAGCTTAAACAGTAAATGAGCTCATAAATAGAGCAAATTCAAATTACATTTCATCATATAATTACCAAGTTGCAAAAATGAATGCACATTCAATTTGGCTTTTAATTCATCTCAAAACCACCATGAAGTAACACTGACCCAAATAGCCTCATGTCAACAGGATAAGTCCATCTGGACTAACCCCCTTACAGATGAGGTTATACATAGTGACATTTTTAGTACAATTCAGTATACATATCTCCATGAATGTTGGCAAGTAGTTGTTAAACTTTACTGATCTTATGTATAAGTAAAACCAGAGTTTTAATCAAATATTTCCACTAATGAATTGTCTGCAAATTTCCAAAACCTTTACTGAGTAAACTTAAGTGCAAGATGATTTTCATGTTAAGAATAAAATATCTTTTATCTTAAAGTTTTTCACACTTCATCTACATAACCTCTAGCACCTTGTAAATGAATATCAAAAGTTTTGCTTTTTGGACAAAACTATATTATCTGTTACTCTCTCTATCTCAGTAATAACTATAGAGGAATCATAAATGTACATTGAGGGGAAAAGTTGAAAAATGTGAAATAAAAAGATATGTTTTTTCTTCTTTACAGTTTCTACTGTTAATCTCTACAGATATTTTCTCTTTATTTTATTACTTGTATTTTAACCACCATCTCTGACAAACACAGTAAACACAGAATTGGGTACACAGTCAACTTGTTGAGCAAAAAATGTGCCTTATATGTTATTTGTACTTAGAGAAGCATGAAACTAAGCCACCCCTTGTTTTCATGATTTTAATTATTGAAATAAATATTCATGTACTATTTGCACATGCATAATAAACATAAAAATCAGGCATTGGAATAGAATTTTCCAAAAATTGCTATAACTTAACTGGCTTTTTAAGCTATAAATAGGTTTAAAATATTTCTTAGTTGCTTAGACCTGAAAAACAATTACATAAAATAAAAACATGGTTATCTGGTATGCATGCCAAATATGAAGTAATTTTAAGATTTATGAAATGGAAAAAATGTATATAAACAAAAGGAACATTTTCTTTTTACCAGTATGTTCATTCTTTTTAATTGCTTAGAGCTTTAGACACTCTGAAACCTATGAAAGAGAAAGGAAGAAATATACAATGGAGGGTTTACTGCACAAATGCTTCATGTGACAGATAAAGGAAGACTAAATATTTTCTTCTGACCACCATCTGGTGCTGTTTTTAGTTTAAAAGTTGTAGTATAACTTGGAAGGTAAATGAATGGTTGTGGAAAGCCCTATCTCAACAGTAGCCAAGGGCAGATGGATAATTCTGAAAACAGAAGAGTTATCTTATATGGATAGATTAAGTGGTAATTTTATTGAAGATTATCCTGATGATTAAGTGGTAATTTATTGAAGATTATCCTGATGATCCATAGAATATTATGACAAAAGGCCTCTTCTGTATTTCAATGGCAGAAGACAACAAAATGAAAGTTTAAAGATTTGGAAAAGAAAAACTAGGCTCCAGTAAAGATAATTTTATTTTTCTAACAGGCTGTTTCACTCATGGAATGAGATGCTATCAGTAGTAGTGAATGCCAGTAATTTGAGTTTTTATTATGAAAATCATATTTCTTGACAATTAAGGGCAAATTTAATTTTCTAGAGGATGGAGGTGAAAACTTTGAAGGATCAAATGGTCCCTCACTGTATGTTACATTATAATGAAAAAGCAAAACATGAGCTGTTGTAAAGTTCTTAATGTGTTATAAATAAAGTATGTTAGTTAATATTATAAACAGAATCTTTGGTTGTATACATAGAAATACGTACAACTACAAGTCAAAGGAAGTCAACAGGTAACTCTGGCTTAGACCACATTTGGAATGTTAGTTTCAGTTCTTGTCAACTTATTTTTTAAAAAAGGAAGTGAGACAAGTTCAGAGAAAGGCTATCATGGACATTTCCATGTTAAGAGGGTTTAACAATGAGAACAGGATGAAACCTCTTGACATGTTTTTGTCAAACTGCTGGGGACAAATGAGTAGATTTTCAGAATGTTAGTAGTTTGCAGAGTTGCTAAACTTTAGGAAACTGTGTAAGTGTGACTCCTAAAAGACAACAACTTTGGCACATGGTAAAGTGCTGTAAGTGGTTGCCTTCTCAGGGTGTCTAGAGGCATGCTCCCCAGAAAATGTTTTATTCATTCAAATAAGATAATACAATTTCTGGATCAATATGATGCTAAATTTGACTTTGATCCTGCTGGTCAACAAACCACAATGCACATTGGAAAGCTCTTAGTTATACTTTATTTTATTAATATATGTTAGCATGAAAATAAGCCCAGATGCTTGAGCCTCAGGATCAATGCATGAATGTTGATAGCTCTGACTTTGGAAATAAATTCTGATGATGTATATATATATATAAATTGTAACACTAGTGGACTATAGTTTATGATGTACAATACTAAAACACAGGTTAACTTGAGTTACAGTAGTTTTCCTTTACTAACAAAGGGTTAGCCTACAAAATAATTTATTTTCATGTATGATAAACTTAGAAGTTGTAATGTTAAACCTTGAAGAAGTTTAAGAAGAGTTAAATGTGTTGGAGATCAATGCTTAACATAAGAAAATGATGATTTCTGGAAATTAGAAGTGGTGATAGGAACTGCTGTATCCTAGATGAGATAAGCCCTCTTGTAACCCATTGAAAAATGGTCATTATAATAAGCACATTTGCATAAATAATAAGAAGAAGACTGAGATAGGTGAGGAGCGATGTTTGCAGACACATTAACTTCTAAGGCTCTGTGTCTTACAGTTTAAATTTATTTACAAAATGAAGATGTTAATTTTTTTGAAACCACCACTGTATGTATATATAATTTAGTTTAGTTTCTCTCGCCTGCCCAAACAGTAAAAGTGTTCTTGAAAACAAAATTTTGGTAATACGCATCGGAAATTAAGTGTATGCTATTCACCTTGAAGAAGAGTATCTAAAGTTGATTTTGCTGCATTTTCATTTCTATCCGCTACTACAACTGTTGCACCCTCACGAGCTAAAGCCTGACAAACAGCTCTGCCGATACCACTTCCACCTCCTGTTACAAGAGCTAAACGACCAACGAGTAAATAAGGTACAGCCATATTTTCTCGGCAAAGATTGAGCTTCGTTTCAAACAAAACAGCACAAACGTCTCCCACCTGATTGAAATTTAATTATTAAGCATTAAATCAAAGCCAACCTCTTACTTGTTATGAATAACAATTTTCACAAATAACAGAGTAATTTGTCTACTAATGTGCCCCCTATACATTATCTAAAAACAGCTCAATTTACGTTCCGAAATTTTAAAAGCAAATAAATAAAATTTATAAGTTTCTTCTTATCACTGACACGCGTTTACCAATGCCAGGTGTCTCCCGCTACTACAGCGGTTAGTATAGTATAACGCTAAAGTGAGGGGTTCGATTCCTCTAAGCAAATTTAGTAGATAGCCTGATGTGCCTTTGCTATAAGCAATCACACACACACAAATGTCAGGAATCTATTTATTAATAAGACAATTAAAACCAATAAAAATAAACAAGAAAGATAAATAACAATACCATTTGTGCAAATATGACAGAATGTTTGGAACAGCGGTTGCTTCGCCCTTTTCTTATGAAGAAAAAACTCACTAAGATCCTAGAAATCATATAAAATATCCAAATGTTAAAGTTCAAAATCTATTGTTTTATTAAAAATGAAAGGTGGGATTTTTTTTTCTCTCTCGTGAATATCCCTAAAGAACAAAATGATTTGCTGTTCGTTATAACACTCCAGTGGCACAGAGGATTGTCTGCACACTTAAAACCCAAGAGACTGAGTTTTGGTACCGGTGGTGGAAAGAACATAAATAACTTGTTGTGAATCTTTGTATTTACCTTCAAACAATTAAATTGTACGTTATACGTTATGTCATATTCACTCGTACGTAGACGAGTTTTAAAAAACATATTTGAGGAATGAAGTGAAGAAGAAATTTGTGAAATACCCTAGAAATATTATACACCTATTTATACTATGCGTTTTTAGATTTGTGTGGATGTCCACAAACTCTTCACAAACCTTTGGAGCAAGCAGGATCAAAATTGACAGACAGGCTTGGGATGGTTCAGAAGTGACCTTATCTATATGGTGTAGTCCCAAAAAGGGGGACTAAAACGCTTCAGCAAGGTCACTCAAGCATAATGGAATATAGGAATAGGTTCACAGTCACTGAACTCGACTCTGAATTTTATTTTCCTGGCTCCATTGAGATCCTAGTGACGTTATTACTAAAGTTATTTATTTTAATGCAAACTCGCATGTTTAGATCTCTGCATTTTTTCCACCGAGGGAAGAATCAATCCTACCATTTTAGCGTTGTAAGTCCGTTAAGTATAAGAGAACGTTATGGTTTAGTTCAGGTAAGGACCTATTATATGAGTACGAGACGGGGCTGAAATACAACCCAAAGATCGCCTAGGCATCATGGTGGAATAAATTGTTGAAATCAAACAAGGCATCGGATTTTGTGTTCCTAGCTCCATTCTAGATCCTAGAGCTATTATCTTTCAAACTGTATTTATACCTCCACTGACAAGCTAGTGAAATCAAAGGAACACACGTGTTCAAGTGCTGTGGATTAATTGGTTCTCGGGTAAAGACCTCCTTTAGGGTAGATGTAGAAGTAATTGGGGATACTGAAGGATATTTTTTTGGTAAATTGGAGTTATTTTGAGCCATAGCATCAGAGCGTAGATATTTTTGCGAAGCAAAATACAGACACATGGTTATGTTTCAGTTGGTTAAGTATTAATTATGGTTTGTTTAAGATATTTCAGCAAAGCTACACAAAGGTTATTTCTTCTAGTTGTTCGTAATTTTGCACTGATTGTTTCGCAACATTTCTCATCAACTCTTTCTATACTGTAATTACATATTGGAATTTGGTTTTCACTCTTATAACGCGCCTATGATACCATAGTGTAGTGAGTGATTTTGATGCAAATTGTTTGATGGATTTAAAAGGTATGAATTATTTAAGTTACATCAATTTTACTCTTCTTTCTTTACGCTGATGAACAAAAATAGTCTTTGTAAAGAACTCTTTGAATATATGTTACGTGAACAGAAAGTTGTTCACAGTTTATTGCAATTATACAAGGATGAGTGGCTAAACACTGTAATAAGGAAACGTTCTATACGGTTGTTTCCCACTCCTTTAGGGCCTGGCATGGCCTAGCGCGTTAAGGCGTGCGCTTCGTAATCTGAGGGGCGCGGGTGAGTCGCGCCAAACATGCTCGCCCTCCCAGCCGTGGAGGCGTTATAACGTGACGGTCAATCCCACTTTTCGTTGGTAAAAGAGTAGCCCAAGAGTTGGCGGTGGGTGGTGATGACTAGCTGCCTTCCCTCTAGTCTTACACTGCTAAATTAAGGATGGCTAGCACAGATAGCCCTCGAGTAGCTTTGTGCGAAATTCCAAAACAAACAAACAAACCCACTCCTTTAGTCGAAAAAGTAATATAGAATAAATGATTGTTTTCGTAATTATTTTTTTGGACACCGTGAGGTGTTCATGTAAGTCATTACCTTTTGCTGCTTTTAGGTAGAAAGGAAATTTGCATGCTAATTATAGATCATCTGATGTGCTCACAACATCATCTAAAATGTAATTAGCAAGCAAATCTATTTATTTTCAGTGAAACGAGCAACAGCTACAGGCGCTCATAACATGAGTTTGCATATCTTTGTAACTAAGGTGAGGTGACTAACGTAAAACATAAGTTCATGCTTGGGGCTAAGAAGCTCGGGATTTATATGTTTTTTTTTCTTTTTACACGTTTTATTTGATTAGATGAAACTACATAGGTTTCACCTGCTTATTTGCTAATGGACAATACTTCCTTGTCAAGTTACCTGGTGCTTTGTTACTGGACTATATTTTTCTGACACATTACCTGATCCATTGCCAACGGAACATTTCTCTCTTAAGTTGTCAGACTCATTCAATTTCACTCAATTTGGTAATTTTAAGAAGTTTTGCTCCAACTTTCAACTGTTACGTTATCAACATCAAAGCTATCAGGCAGACATTAGGGGGAAATATTATAGTCATTTCATAATTATGTGGTGAAAGTTTGTCATGCATTAATCTGTGGTATAAGTATAAAGACTTCAATTAAGGAGAGACAAATTAGGTTTTATCGCACATATTAAGTTAAAATTAATTCATTTTTGGATGTCCGCACAAAGCACCCAAAAGGTTATGTGCGCACATTGTCCTTAATTTATATCTTATGGATTGAAGAGAAGACGGCAAACACCTGGGCTGTTCTTCTCTGACTAGTGGGAATCAAGCATCATCCTTATAAGGCTCCCACAGCTACCAACTACAGAACGCGATTTTGTTTCTTTCGCGATTAACGAGGAGCGAAAACGAAACCTTTATATCCATAGTCTGGCACACTGACCACCGGAGTTAGAGCTTAAAAACAAAACAAGTCATAAAACATACTGTTGATATAAACATGTTTCGTAGTCACTATGAAAAACTCATACAGTGAATAGGTGAAGTGAAGGAAAGATGTCATTGGCCATTATTAAGATCGTTACATTATATAACTGCACAATAGAAGATATAATTAATAAACGTAATATTCCGAAATTATTTCACGTAGAAGGGTAAGTTCTAGCTCAGTCTAACTTTTGATCAACGTGTGTTATTAGATTATACTAGTTTCGGAGAATTCCACTCCCCGTCAGCAACTCTGAACACCAGTTAACCATTCATGATGTTAGAAAATACACACAGGTTTGGTTTCTTTTGAATTTCGCGCAAAACTACACGAGGGCTATCTTTGCTAGCCGTCCCTAATTTTGCAGTGTAAAACTAGAGAGAAGACAGCTAGTCACCACCACCCACCGCCAACTCTTGAGCTCCTCTTTTACCAACGAATGGTGGGATTGACCATCACATTATAACGCCACACGGTTGAAAGGGCGATCATATTTGGTGTGACGAGGATTTAAAACCGTGACCCTCGGATTACAAGCCAAGTGCCTTAACCACCTGGCCATGCCAGGCCAAAACACATCGCTTCAAGAAGTCTTGATAGAAATGAATAAAAACTCTATAACATGAGCGCTTTCGAAAGGTGCACCTTACTTTTTCAGGGAAACCTGGGAATAGTGGTTAATCTAATGAGTGATATTTATAATGCTATTTTATAAACTAATTGGAATGAGAAGATCTCAGAAACTAAGCAGGTGTACAACACTTTTTATGAGAATATGTAATTAAAATAATGAAAAGTTCAGTTATTTACGAGAGCCAGTGTTAAAATTAGCATTTGAAATCATACTTGAACAGGTCTCGTCGATGTTGTTTTAAAAACATACAGTTTTAGATATTTTGCTGTTATCTAATGAAATAATAAACAAATTAACATTTTCAAGAGTGGCTAATTTTTTGTCCTCCACACCTGGATGTATATTTAAGACAACGTGTTTAAGTAAAATAAAGGTGACACCTGGTGACAGATTTAAAAAGATGTGTTGTGTTATTTAATTTATAGAAAAAAAACAGTATGAAATTTAATTTATAAAAAAACATGTATGAAAAATTATCTTAAACAAATAGTAAGTTTTAGGAAATTCAGTTTTCGCATTATGAGTTAACCAAAAAGAGCTAAACTGGACCTATATCATAATGAAAAGTAACACATATTGTTGATGTGAATGTGCTTTTAAGCTATTGTGGGGAAAATCTATGCACTGGATAGGTAATCACGCAATAGGAGATTTAAAAAATAAACTTAGTATTCCGAAATTGTGTAATCTCGAATGTAGTTTTCATACCTTTCACTGTGATATAGATCCATCTAATCTCTCTTTGGTTAACTTGTGTTTATAGTTACTGATAAAGAGTGGAATTCTTCGAAACTACTATAACCCAATAATACATGCTAATCAAAGTGTAGACTGAACTGGATCTTTCTTGAACTTAGTGTTCGAGATAACACAACTTCGGATTACTAGATTTAATCATTTCATCATAAAACTTAAGATACTTTTTGTGAAGTAAAAAAAAAGATAAAAATATGAAACTCTCAGTATGGTTTTAGGTTTTAAATAAACCAACAATCCTCCTATGGATTTGTTTGGAATTTCGCGAAAAGCTCTAAGAGGGCTATCTGCGCTGGCCGTCTCTAATTTTGCAATGTAAGAGTAGAGGGAAGGAAGTTAGTCATCACCACCCACCGCCAACTCTTGGACTACTCTTTTACCAACGAATAGTGGGAGTAATCGTCACATTACAATGCCCCTACGGCTAAAAGGGCAAGCGTGTGGGGGGTGAAGGAGACTCGAACCCGCGACGCTGAAACTACGAGTCGAGTTCCTTATCCATCTGGCTATGCCGGGCCTCCTCCAAGATAGCGGTAAGATTATGGCTTTACATTACTAAAAAAGCGAAAATCTATTTTGTAGGCCCGGCATGGCCAGGCGGGTTAAGGCGAGCGACTAGTAATCTGAAGATCGCGGGTTCGCATCCCCGTCGCACCAAACATGCTCGCCATTTCAGCCGTGGGGGCGTTATAATGTGACGATCAATCCCACTATTCGTTGGTAAAAGAGTAGCCCAAGATTTCGCGGTGGGTGGTGATGACTAGCTGCCTTCCCTTTAGTCTTACACTGCTAAATTAGGGACGGCTAGCGCAGATAGCCCTCGAGTAGCTTTGCGCGAAATTCAAAAAACAACATCTTTTGTGTAGTTTTGTGCTGAAGCAAAAATAATAACGCTCACCCACAAACAGTTAAACTTTATTTGTTTTATTTAATAACAGTAGAAAGATCATTGATTCAAAAGATATACGTACCTCAACATTTGAATACATATCTTTTTCATAACTCTCCAAATATTAATGGTAAAATACATAGTAACTGCCATTTATGATTTAAGCAAAGCCGTCTAATATTTTGATATCTCATCAAACTTGCAATAGCGAACTACTTGCAAACTTCAGACATTAAAGAAATTTATTTTAGCTTTTTTGCATATAGGAAATTTCAAGAAGTAAAAGAACACTTGTAAAAATAAAAATAAATATTTCAACGAAAGGCTTAAACCTTCATGTGTAATTAAACAGTAACTGTGTTGCATCATTAGGGACACATTTAATATAACACAATGTTAGTCAAATATATCACAGTTTTCGATGTTTTGTAAATTATTCAACATTGAAATAATGTGTCTTTATTTAATAATGAGTTCTTATGAACATCTGTCGATTTACATTTAAATCGAGATCAAAATGTAAAAAAAAAAAAAAAACTCGCATGCGGACAAACATACAATCATAAAAATATCATAGAAACGTTAAGATTATCACTAAACTGTGACCGGCTTCTTACTTAAGATAAAAATGTAGTGTTCGTAGCAGTTCTGTGAACGTGTTATCGAAAATAAAGATGATATATCCAATGTCGACGAGGCATTCGAACCAATACCAGTGCTAACCAGAGCGACTGGGATACAATAGTAGTGGTTAAAATAATGTTCAAATTTTTGAATTCTACAAACAATTGCTATATCATGTATCATTTCAGGAATATTTTGAGCCAATAAACAGAATATTTAGATACATATGTGTTGAAATATTACAGATGTTAAAAAAAGAAAATAAATTAATTTTCTTCAGGAAGTCGGTTATTTCACAACGACACTTTTAGCGTTTGATCATTACTTTTCTAGCTAAAGCAATATCTACAGTCTTTACATTATGCTCTTCAGACGATTTTGGTCACCAGCCGGATTTATTTGTGAATATAATGGCAGAAAGGTACAATTGAGCTCGATCCCAATATTCTAAAAAGTAAAAGTACCTTTGAAACAAAAAAATTAGCCTATAGTGTTATGTACGTGGCGACTGTCTAATCGTAACCTGAAACTGTAGAAGTTAGAGATTTTTTTCCGTTCTTTAACTATCATTTACGCTTTCATTCCGCACTCGAATTGAGAGAAAACGGAAGGTAATTTCGTTTCCCTTATTAACACAAAATAAAAACTGAAACTCTGACTGTCGAACACCTGATTGTGAGAGCTAGCATCTGTGTGTGGGTAGGTTTCACAAAATCCCTTGTTAACTTTTTTTTTTTTGTCAACTTGAGTTTCTTCTGTCAGCATGAATACAAAAGGAGTAATAATCGTAAAAACTTAGTTTGATGAGGAATTTCTTTCAGAAAAGAAGGAAAACAATTTCAGGCATTATCAGTTCACAATAATCAGATTCACAGTATAAATTAAGCGGTTGTTAATTAACTGATTCTGTCATGGGATATAAAATATGATGCTCTTTCTAATTCTTATTGTCCCCCGCTGGATTTACAACTCTAAAATCAGGGGGCTGATTCCCCTCGGTGGACTCAGCAGATGGCCTGATGTAGCTTTGCTATAAGAAAATCACACACATCGCTTATTCTTATTACGGCAAATTACTTAACGCACTATACTATCCTATACAATAATAATACAGCCCAGAATTTTCGAATGACAATTAATTAAAAATTAAATTTGAATCTCGAAGTTGGACAGCGGTATATCTACAGACTTAAAACGCTAAAATCCAGGATTCAACTTCCCGCAGTGGACGCAGCAAATTGCTTAGTGTGGCTTGTTATAAATACAAACAAAGTGAAAACCTAATATATAAAAAATTGCCCTGATTTTCTTGATAAATTGTGATAAGTAACTTCCTTAACGTTTCAGTAATAATCGTAATTTTCATCATTCTTTGTAATTGTAAATAAATGAGACTTTCAATTCTTGAGTTTTGTGTGAAAAGCGTAGTGAGTTTTGTGACACAAACATTTCGTAGTTTATGTGAGAATTTACAGAAAATTTAAAAGTAAACAAAGAATGAAGATATAGATTGTTAAAAATCTGAACGACTTCATCAGTTCTTCTTTTCTATTTAACCCTAATTATTTATTTATTAATCAAGTTTGAGTGTACAGGAGTTGTTTTAAAAACCGTTGTTTTTACCTATACAGTTAAAATCAATAGCACGATTGGAATAGCACTTTATGGCTGATGTAAATGATAGCAAGGTAATTAATAACACGCACACAAATTAATTAATTAAGTTCCCGTATTCTTTGTCTTTACAATCTAGATCTATAACATCGAAAAAATACGTTTGACTTAATTAAAATATTAAAGATGTCATTTGTTTCCAAATATATTATTATCTTTATATTTTTAATAAAAAACAACATTCATTTAACAAAACTTTGTTCTGTATGATTAATCCAAGAACATACGATCCAAACATTTTAAAATTACAAATCTACTATTTAAAAAAGGTATTTGAACATAAAGGTAGTTGATTCATAAAAATATGCTTTATTTAGGTCATATTTATAACATCTAAAATAAATTCATCTTTATCTTTCTTTTTATTCTCCCTCCCCCAGTGATACAGCGGTAAGTATTTGGACGTCGTATAATATTAGAATCCGAGTTTCGATACCCGTAGGGAGCACAGCACAGATAGCTCATTGTCTTGCTTTGTGCTCAAGTAAAACAACCAAACATTCTTTCTATAAATTCCATATGCATTGCGTGCATCAATGTTTTACATAAAATATATTTTATTAATATCTTAAGTATGGTACTTCTCTATAAAACACTCTGGTTTGGATTCTACTCGTATGCAAAAACACACACGAGTAAATGGTCAATGGATAAGATTTAATTTTTCACTTAGAGCTGTGACGAGAAGAAATCAAACAAAGTAATGGTTGGTTGATTGACTGCTTTAAACAGAAAGTTGCATAACGAGCTATCTGTGCTCTGCCCATCACTGGTATTGAAACCGTAGTTTTAGAGTCTTAAGCCTACATACTTACTGCTCAACCACCGAGTGACTCAAAGTAGTGATGAATAAAACCTTAGACACACTAAATATCACTCATTAGTTTTCGGGGTACATCAGTAAATGGACGACTATTAGTTAATGGCAATTACTAATGAAGCGTTCAGATTTGTTTGATTCCTAACTACGAGCAACCGCATCGTTTTACCAACATTCCTGGCAAATATCCCAAAATAATGTGACTATTGTCTTCGTAGTACAACATACTTATGGTAGACACCTCGGATGGTGCACAGCATGGGCTGATAGATCCGTTTGGGTCGACTTGTTGAACTATATGGGTGTGAGGATATCGCTGTAAAAATACGAACGGACATTCTCCGCTGCAGTAATTGGCTTCGTATCTTCGTGGGGCTATAATCCAGTCCCATTCAAACTCAATAAAGTCCACTGTGAGAGGGTAACGACAACATCTGATCTCATTGGAATTTAGGTCGCATTCAAGACCGTCTATGTTTCGTTTGGATCGAATCGTCAGAGGTTTCTTCATTTCAATCTCTATAAAAGGCCTCTGAAAAATAAATGTTTTTACGTTTCAATAATTTTTTACATAAAATCACGAAGAGTCGTTTCTTTTATTCCCGCACTAAATGTTATAAATTAACTTGAATAAAGTAGCACAAAAAGTCAGTCGTTTCAGAAAATTACAATGTGTCAAGTTTAATTTTTATTTTATTTATTTTTTTCTTCACTCACCTTTTGTAACCATTACAGGTTACAGTATTAAATATAAAGCAAACACACACCCTCAAAACACTGGAGGCTCTTAAATTGTCAGTAGTCACTCTAAGACTTAGACCAAACCGTTGAACTACAAACACGTAACACTTTTGGGCATATCCAACGATTAATCTCCATATACTTATCACAAATAAGTAGAGAGAAATGTACAGCCCTACGTCTCCACCAGTTATATTAAAACCAGACCAAGTACTTCCAAATACAAAAAAAATTGATATATTAACACAAAAACTTTGAAACAAAAACTCATTATTATTCTACGAACTACATAATTTTAACACAATAAGTAGAACTGTAAACTGTTGGAAACATCTTGAGAGGCATCCGGTGTCCACTATATAAACTAATTGAGTGTTTTACTTACGTAGAAGAGATTCACAGGGGTTAACTACATTGAATCAAACTCTCATTAAAATTTTAATTTATTAAAGCAAGAGATTTGGGAACAGTAAACTGAATATTTCTTTGTTAATTTCTCTAATAAAGTCCGAAATTTGAATGACCTAATACAATAATAGTACAGCTTTTAACAACAATACTGATGAAAAGCAAAAGTTAAATACAACAAACTCATACATGTGTATGAATTCTACAAGTTGGTTTCAGTAAATACACCTTTTCTTTCACTTGGTAAGGTTGTGCCATTGTTAGTAGCTTACAAGGTCACCTAAGTCCAATTATTAATTAGCAACGTGTTAAGAATTAGATACTCGTTAGTAACTAGTTTTATCCTATGTTTCGGCTGATGATCTGTTTCTACGTTCATGAAATTCTCGAGAAGGACTACTTTTTGTGTTGAGTAGCACTCAACCTTGGGTCGTCTTGACAGAAGTCTTGTATGTTATTCATCCATTGAATGTTTGGAGGCGAAGACATTGTTGTAAGCGAACTGAACAACTGCACCCGTATTAATAAAAATCTATAAATCATGAGAAGCAACCGCAATTGCAATGATTATTGCTTACCATTTTAATAAAGGCATGAAATTTAAACTAAGCCAAAATGAAATGTTGTTCTAAGAAGGATACGTTGGTTCGATAGGTATTTAAACTAATTTTTCTTATATTCGTGAACAAACATCTAACCTTTCATTGAGCGTCTTGAGTTGTAAACACACACCAGTATATACTTATTGTGATGAGTGGCAAAGTTGGAGGCCAAGAAATCGGAAAAATGAGCTAAACATACGTAGTTGTTTTTATTATTCATATTGAGAATATCTGTAAAAGTAGTAACTATTGCTTAATAATACTGCAGTGATAAATTTTGACTTATTTTATAGAGGGCCTGGCATGGCCTAGCGCGTTAAGGCGTGCACTTCGTAATCTGAGGGTCGCGGGTTCGCGCCCGAGTCGCGCCAAAACATGCTCGCCCTCCCAGCCGTGGGGGCTTTATTATGTGACGGTCAATCCCACTTTTCGTTGGTAAAAGAGTAGCCCAAGAGTTGGCGGTGGGTGGTGATGACTAGCTGCCTTCCCTCTAGTCTTACACTGCAAAATTAGGGACGGCTAGCACAGATAGCCCTCGAGTAGCTTTGTGCGAAATTCCAAAACAAACAAACAAATTTATAGAGATCCAGGAACTGAAGCCATGCATGACGGTTGTTTAGTTTTTCTACAATCTTAACATAGACATGAGTAAGAAATATACAGTAATATGAAAAAGTGTTAAGACAAAGTCAAAAATTATATTCGAGGCTTCTTTTAAAGAACAATGAAAAGTAAATTACAGGTGAAACATCAAACTTTTGTTAATCTTCATATTCAATACAACAGATGCTCAGTGAAAATGCTTGAGTTCAGCAGACAATTAATATTTTGTGTGCCTCCTTTTGCTTTGATAAATGCAGACAGTTTTTCAGGCATTTTTACAACATATTTAATCACAGTGTCCTTTAGGACTTTACTCCAAATGTTTACGATACACTACCATAAAGTTTCTTTGGAAGTAACTTTTGATTTGTCAAGTTTTTGATCTATCAACTTACATATCTGCTTAATTGGGTTGAAATAGGGGTTCAGTGGGGGCTATTACATCAATTGAATGATGACTCCAGCAGCTTCTTTCTTAGGTAAGTAATTTCTACATGAGCTGGGTGAGTGTTTAAAATCATTATTTTATTGGCAGTATAATCCTTTATCAATAACACGAATTCCAATGGGTATACCATGACAGTTCAGTATCTGATGGTAATTGCACTTGTCTATTATTCCACATATTTTACAAATACCTCCTGTTACTTCATCAGGAAAATACCTCTAAACCATCACACTGCCTCCCCTCTGCTACATGATAGGTGCTATGCATTGAGGTAAATATCTTTGACTTTTCTTCCGCTGGATGTACAATCTAGGCTTTGAACTAAATATTACAAACTTATATTCGTCCGTCAAATAATCAAAAGTCCAATCATCAATAGAATTTTGTACAACATTTGAAGATCGAAGTAAAAGTTTTTTCCTGCTACAACCAAATATTCCATTCTTATTGAGTCTTCTTGATACTGTAGGTCTGCACACTTTTCTATCATTTGATACATAATCGCTTATCTCATGCTTGAGGTCAGTGACAGTCTTACTTTTGTCCCGAAGGTTGGATAAACGAAGATACGAAACATTAGTATCATTAAGTTCAGGTGTTCTGTCTCTTCCTTTCCTATTTTCATATTTACCTATCTTGGTGTCACGATATAGGACGTACTTGACAGTATTTAAAAAGCATTTCTAGTGTAAAGCAATTTGTCGCAAAGGTCAACCAGCATCACGTAAAACCTTTATACGAATTTTCTGCTCTACTGACAATTTTCTACGCATTTCTTGGGCATGACAACAAACCTCAATATATAGTATTAAACACTGTTTTTATCGAGATTCATTAGTAGAGTGCTATTAAGTTTATATCTTCTAGCATATACTCGTATCATACGCTATATAGTTAGTATCACTGTATGTGATACCATGACAATTATTTCAAACCCTAGATTTGATCAGTTTGTACATTCAAGTAGAATCCTTATGACATGCCTTTGGTATAAGTAAATGAAAATTCTAAACACTAAGTATTCTTAAACTGGCTCATTCAATTGTCAACAGGGATCAGTGAAGTATTAACATGGTGCTGAAATTTATATTTTGCAATGGCATCAAAGGATATGCCTCATAAACGGGAAAAAACAATAAAATATTTTCTTGTAAAACATTTGCACAGTACTGTAATTAAACGTAAATTCGAGCATGTTGAGCTTGATATCTTGGGGGTAAAATATCGCTACAGATGTGGACCTCAGTCAAAATGTAAAATGTACTGATGGGCCTAGTGCTAAGAAAGGTTTGGATCCCTTGTTTCAAGAAACACGTCCTCAGAGTGTGGTCCTTAATATCTTACTGGGTCGTCCGCGGAGCAACTTTGTGATAATGGTAATTTTCTTATTAATTTCTTGAGTAGTTCATAAACATCTTCTACATTAAGAACACATTAGCACGAAGAAGGTTTGTACATTTTTGTCATTAAAAAATTGTAGCTGATTTGCGCTGGTTTTAAAGATTCCACAGATTATTTGAACAGCTAACAAATACACAAAACAATATGACTTTGAACTATTATTCTCAGGAAACTTTATACGAGTAGATGAATATGTTAGAATGTTTCTGTTGGCCTATTTACATAAGGTTAAATAAACGTTATATTAAAACCATTTTGCTGTCTCGTCATCGCTGCAGTCATGCCGTATCTGATTACGAGGTATCTTATTAACAACCCTGTATCGTAGTTTTTATTACCAAAACCCTCGTCATAAAACTATTATGTTCAAAATGCACCTTCTTCTCTCTGCTAGCTTTACATGAGTCATTTAGTGATGGGAAATACAGATTAGAATATAAGCGGTAACCTTCATATAAAACAATAAAATACTCATTTCACTTTCTAGAAGTTTGAAGTATACGATGGTTAAATCACTGGAAACCTCATCGTAGTGCACCTACAACCTATTGTCGTGAATGGCTTTTGCCACAAATATTTATGTTAACATGTTAAAAGACGCTGCACTTTTCTTACCATGACTGGGATAGGACTTGTTGCAGGTCATTTTCTGAGTAGTCCTAGTCACCTACATTGATTCATATTTTCTTGTTTTCAGATGTGAGAACGTTCAAGTGATATCTTCGTCTTGGAAATTATAAATCCTCGACCTGAACTTATCTCTATGATGTGTTTGTGTGTATGTGTGTAAGAATAGTTTGTATCGAATAAGATTGTTACACACCCTTTCCACAAGCTATCAATTTTCAGTAGCATCACACTACGTTACGACAAACAATGTTAATATGTAATTTTTGTTTCATTCTGTTTCACCACGACTTGGGATTGGTTGTGAAACTTGTTGAATTGCATGTCAAAACTCTTTTAATATAACGTAATCAACCCTATGGGTGTTAGGAAAATATGAAAAAGTAAACAAAAACCACATCAGTTATGAAATTTATTGTGGAATATGTCTTGATATATTATATAACATACTGGAATATGTTTTGATATATTATCTAACATACTATTCTGAGCTTACAGCACAATAAAACACTTACGTGAGCCTCATTATCGATCCAAGATGAATTGGTAATAGGAAAGATGTTGCCCATGTTGTCATCAATTTCAACAACCAACCCAAGATTTTCTTTAGGATGGTGTATCCAATGGGAAACAACTTTATGAATATTAAGTTTGATCCAATCCCCGCGGTGTCTTCTCAGGTTGATATTTTTAACCATAAACTATAGAAATATGAGAGATTACATTACTTTACTTATTGAGGTATCAAATACTAAATAGATTTTTTTAGATATGATCAAACATACAAGAAACAAACACTAAATTAAATTCTAAGAACAAGTTTGTTTGAAGTTAAGCACAAATTTACACAAGGGGTTGAGTCCTGTTCATCACTGTTTTTTGTGTATTAAGTCCACCGATATACTATTGTGTTACTGGAAAGGCACAAAGTATACAGAGAAAAATACACTAACGACATACTTGAAAGCAAATGACTGGTATGCGTATGCTTACATTTCCATTTGCAGTCTCTTAACACATTTTGTGAACATTTTAACTTGAATTAACACCCCCTGCCAGTACAGCGGTAAGTCTACGGATTTACAACGCTAAAAATCAGGGGTTAGATTCTCATCGTGAGCTCAGCAGATAGCCTGATGTAGCTTTGCTGTAAGGAAAACATATACACACACTTGAATTCACTTATTGTTTTTCATTAAATCTAATAGTAAATAAAAACAAACACTATTGTAAAACGTATGAAAAGGAACTAAGATTTATTATTTGAAAAGTGACGTAAGCCTGTGTGTTTAGTAAAATGCAAAATTCACGATAAACAAATACTTGATTTGAAGCTTCAGTAAAGATATGTGATGTTGCATGGATTAAAGAATTTTCAATCTTAGCCTCACCGCATGCAAGCGCCATCCGGTGGCTTAGCAGCAAGTCTAAAGGCTTAGGACACTACTAAACGCCAAGATCTCAATACTCGTGGTGGGCGCGATATGTATATAACCTGCTGTAAAGATTTGTGCTTTAACAACAAATCCGTGTTATGCCCACTAGGTCGGAGATATTTATGATTCACGTATAGCCTTGGCTAATTTTGAAGTACTGTCCAGAAGAAAGGCATCCAACCAGCAACACGCGCTCGATGCCAACACTTTGTCCAGCTATTTAACTTGAATATATGATTTAACTATCATTTTTATAACGCACCCTCAAATGAAAGCGCAGAGACTATTCAACAGCATCACAGCTCGAACTCTGACAGCAGCCCCACACGCTGATTACTAGGCTAATACAGGCCTGGCAGAATATGCAAACACTTTGAATTAATGAACGTTATGTGTTAATAAAGCAAGAAACTCTGATAAAGTTCGTTGAGGTGATGTTAGCAAAGTGAACAATAGCAAAGATTTTCATGTAATTATTAAGTAAATATATTTATATATAACACCATCTTTATTGTATTGGTCCAAACAAGTTTAAAATAACATACAGGAGTCGTTTCTTCATGTCGAGTTTCGCATTCATTGTTTATCGTTTTTTGTTTTTGTATGAAATCATAGCAGTTTAGTTACATGTGCATCCTGCTGTCTCTGTTCCTTTTTTATTTTGTTAAAGGGTTGTAACTTCCTCATATTTTTCTCTTAACTTTTACTTGTAGTACAGAAGCTTTAAATGACTCTTGAATTTCTGTGTTTGGGGTTCCATGCTTGTATCGAAAGTATTCTGCTGGAACGGTCTTGTATTGGTCATACGTATATAACACGCTGATATATCATGAGATGCATATGTGCAAAGATCTTCCGGTTTCTCCTACACATGCACCTTCACTTTATAATAAATGATTTGGTAACTACATTTTTTCGAGATGGAACATTTGTTTTGCTCCATTTCCTCTGGCATAGCTATTTTGGCACATTTTCTTTGGGAGAATGAAGAGCAAAATAATAGCTCATTCAATGTTTCACCTGGTGTTAGCGTTATGTTGATTGTCAGTTGAAACTGTTAAAACGGCTTCACGAATATTGGTTGTGCTTGTATTGTTTAAGAAAGGAATGTTTATTGTGGGCGTTTTCGTATGTGTTTTTTTTCTGTTTTGGAGTCTCGTGCTGGTATAATGTTTTCTCTTTTTCACGAGTTGAAAACACTGTCAATGTAATATTCGGGATATTCGTTTCGTAATAATAGTGTTTTAAAGTCATTTCGAGCTGTTTGAAAGGCATTTATCGTGGATTAGTTTCGATTTATTAATTTTAATTTTTCTCTGATTATTTCCGTTTTGACTCGTTTTGGGTGGTGTGATTTGTATCGGAGAAATATTGAATTTTTGCATCCTTTGTTATATATGGACAGCTTCGTATTTGTCTCTTTTGAATTTTTAGGGCTACGTCCAAGAATGTTAAGTATATATCTGCGATGAATAATTTTTAGTGTGAACTTGACTGATGGATAAAAGTTATTTAGGACGTAGTAAAACTACTGCAGTGTTTCTTTTCCACGATTCCATATGCCAAATATGTCATCGATGTGTCTGTACCGCACTGCTAGTGCTTAACCTATTTTTTGGTCTATATATGTCAAGGACTTTAGTTTCTGTAGTCATGAATGTTACATCAAATGTGACTTCTGCTCTATTATCCATTGCTACGTTTTGTTTGTGTTTGTACAAGGTGTCACCAGATTTAAAATAACTATTTGTAGGACAAACTTGAGCATTGTGTGGGTAGCTTCTAACGTTCGCCGCATTTGTATACTTTTGATTTGTATAATACTATGTTGTTTAAAAGATCTTGTTATGTTTCTTCATTATACTTTTATTTCTGATCGAAGTATGACGTCATTGAAGACATAATAATTAATACATAAATTTTAAACAATTTTTTCACACTAAACGATATTCACTAATAATATTTATGAAGATGCCTTTTTATTTCTTACACTAGTTGATTACGTACAGCATGTATAAATCAAGTGTGATACACAGCTATATTAAAATTTTACTTTGGGCTGTCTTCTGAATATTTTGAAAACTTCTTAAGGTTTCTAAAACTTATCTTAATGAACTGACTTACCTCTAACAGTCTATAAGATTCAATATCTTGGACTACTTGATTTATGTGAACAGTAATACCACCCTTTTTATAATTCTCGAGGTGTTTCATATGGACCCAAAGATGAACCTTTCTGAGTTGAGAGTTCATGACTTTGTCAGGAATAATAAAGTGTAGCACATTCTCTGCTGGTATGTGAAGATAATCGAACGCTGTTAAGAACGTAGAGGACATATGTTAAGAATACAGAGTTAATATCTGTTATAAAGAGTGTTTTTCTATGTTCACAAATCTTTCAATACCACTTAGTAAAAACAGTTTTAGTTTTTCTCTTCTAATAGCCATTTGAGTCTTTACTAGCAATTCTTGTGCCTAAGGAAATCCCAGTGTTTATCAGTAAATTGTACAAGAAATTACTTATAAAGAAAATTCATTTAGGTCTAATAAAGGTTCTGGCAGCACAGAAAGAGACATGAAAAAGTAACAATATTTTTTGAATAAGAAGTTGAAAGATTCAATAAGAACACATCTATTTGTTCTAGAGTCTGCACACGTTTCTAATAATGAAAGATTGTTTCAATACATGAAATACAGAATATTTATCTTCAAAGCTCAATTCTTCCTTCTTAATTTCGTGCAAAGTCGTCCCCAATTTAGCAGTGTAAGACTATAGGGAAAACAGCTAGTCATCACCATCAACCGCCAACTCTTGGGCTACTCTTTTACCAACAAATAGTTGACCGCACATAATAACGCTGAAAGGGGGAGCATGTTTGGAGTGACAGGTATTAGAATGCCCTGACCACCTGGCCATGCCGGGCCGCTTTCTTATTTTATATTTCTCTAAATAAATCAAAGTTATACACTTATTTAACTACAGCTTATGCTTAGACAAACAAAATGAAAGTAGAGAAGAGCTTATTTTAATTCATATAAAGTTTTCCTTTTATTTGAAATGTAATAAAGTGTATTTAAAATATTAAACGTATGATCCAAAGTAAATACTAGACTCAAGAAGTCTTACGTTTTATTTATGATAGAATAACATATATTTCACAGAGACGTTGCTTGTTACACAAAGAAAGGAAAAAGTATAAAATGATGTATCTACAGAAATGTTCTGTAATCTTTCAAATTTCTTAAATAAAGTATCGTTTAACTTCTTCCTCGTATTATGTTATGTTGTTTTAAATAACCATGTGTCGTTTCATAAGGATCTTAAGTGTTTGAATTATTTTAATACATTTTACTATTGAGTTTTGTTGGTTTGTTTAGAATTAAGCACAAAGCTACTCAATGGGCTATCTGTGCTCTGCCCACCACGGGTATCTAAACCTTGTTTCTAGCGGTGTGAGTCTGAAGACATACTAATGTGCCGGTGGGGGGGTTACAACTGTCTAAATTTATTAGAAACAGATAAAACTTTACTATAGAGATATATAAAAGATGGGAAGTTTGTGTTGTTTAAAAGTATTATTATTCAAACATATATAAAAGATGGGAAACTTGTTTTATTTAAAAGTATTATTGTTCAAGTAAGTATACAGTATGTTGATCCAAATTTATGGGCTTGTATTTATCATATACATATATCATAATTTAGATTTCTTTCGAAGAAAGATATTGGAGATATTGTTAAATGATATTGATCCAAAGTATGACAAAAATTCAGGTAAGGAAGTTTCCAATGTTCTACATGAAAGCTGAAGCCTTCAACAAGAAAAAGAGAATATGCCAGAAACGACCTCCAAAGTCAAAATTCAAGCTCATCAGGAATAATGCTATGAACTGGAAAAAATGGAGGCAATGAGAATCTCCTGTATGACTAAAAAAGCATTAAAATGAAATTGTGTACATCTCCGGTTATTATTAGCAAAGTAATGAACAAGAATTTAAATTTGACAAAGACACACGAGCCAAAGTTTCACAAGATTCCAACCAAATCATCGGTTGTTTCCATGAGAGAGACGACTGAAGAAACTGGAATCATAGAAATTCCATTCCACCGTATACATAGTGCAGCTCTAATAATCTTTTGTGCTTATGGTTTTCTGTGAAAATTTTCTTTAAACGTCCGGAAATTATGGAAGAATAATTGTACGTGATCATACCACCAAAGGGCATAACCTAATTGGAGGAAGTTATTCCAAAAATAGCACGGATTTTATAACATCATTCTGGTAAAGTGTGGTTAACTCTTGTTTTCTAAATTCAGATCAGTCATAAGTTATTAAAAACATATATTGAATAAAATGGTTATAGTCCACTATATTAGGACTTTATACAACTCTCAAAATAAACAATGGCAATTTTGTAAATTGTTTTTGGGAACATATACAAATCCCTTGGTGATTTCATCCTGTTACTTTCAGTTTTGTGACGCTGGACAGGTTTATTTGGTATACTCGTTTTCATAAATTTGAGTTGACTTACACTTGAACACTTGAAAACTACAGTTTTTTTTCGATTGAAAGATTTATCACGTTTTTGTCTATATGTGTGGGAATGTGTTAGTTAATTGGATAGCAGAATGATCAAATGGAAGAAAGCAGAGGGTTGTTATAAATAGGACTCAGTTAAACTGATTAATGCTACAAATGGGCTACACCAGGGTTCAGTTTGAGGACCTTTGTTTTTTTTTAAACTTACATAGTTGAAAGAATTGTTAATAAAGTCGTAACACATGCTGATGACATTAAGGTCTTGAGTAGTGCTAGTTATGAATACGATACTGCTGCGTTACAAAAGAGTTTAAATCGTTTAGTGAGTTGAGAAATAAATGGCAGATGGGTATTAATTATAATAAATGTAAGATAATGCACATGGGTTATCATGACTTGAGTTATAAGTATAATTTGAATGAGAATAACCTTGACAGTGTCATGAAAGAAAGGGATCTTGGTGTGATGGTTGATCAGTGTGTAAAACCCTCCAAGTAGTGTGCTGGTAGGGAATATAGGATTTTTAGGTTGTATCTACAGAAATATTAAAAGTAAGTTTAAAGAGGTTATAATTTCATTGTACAGATCGCTGATTAGAAACATTTGGAGTATTGTGTTCAGTCTTTGACTCCTTATCTTAAGTTAGTTGGTTGGTGTTTGACGTTTAATGGCACAAAGCAACGGGACGATTTGAGCCAAACAATTGGTAAATGAACGAACACTCAGTTGAAAAAATAAGGTTTCGTTCCGTTTTGAAGAAAAACGATTGTATGAAAAAATGTTAAAAATGAATGAAAAAGAAAAATATAATAACAAATATACAGTAGAAAATTATATATTTAGAAACGGCTGGTATTGTTAGAGAAAGCACAAGTAGAGGATCGAAAAACGTTTCGACTTTCTTCGGTCATTGTCAGGTTCACAAAAAGAAAAAAAGGATTACTGACCGGAAACTCACCACATGTTTGAAGGCAGTAGTGTAACTGAGTGTAGGAATGTAGAGGGCGTGCTTAGATGTTGGATATATTTATTAATATAGGTATAAAGGTGTTCCTTTTATTGGTTTATTTTGGGCTTGAGTTGTTGTATAAGAAAGGCTTCTCTAATTTTGCGTTTGGTCGAAACATTGTTCGCTCCTCTACTAGTGTTTTCTCTACCCATACCAGCTGCTTTTAAAAATATAAAATTTTCTATACAAGTGGGTTTTCTCGTCATCACGAAATATACAATAGGTAAAAGTAAGCAAGTTGAAAACGGTACACTCTAGTATATGGGACGTGTTTATTTTTTTGTGTTGTTGTTGTTAAAATTTCAAAGAAAGGTAAAACCTAAGCAAAATTATAAAGGTCAATGGCCCATAAAGAGGTAAAAACATAGCCAAGACAGACTGTGTCACTGTCCAAAGTCGATAGTAAATTTTGAGGGTAAACATGTTTAAAATGGTGCCGCCACTTACGATCATAAAGATGGCACGACAGTAAAATGTAGGCTAGTGTTACTTGAGTATTAACAGCGCCGAATAAAAGAAAATGATGATTTAAAAACAGTAACCTAGGCGAAGCCTTGTTAAGACAACTTCCTCCTTGGAACCCCTGCAAAACTAGACGTCCAAGGAGCAATCGTATATTTGATCTGACAAAACTTGTTAGAATGGTCTTCACCCGAAGCCTGTTGCCAATTGGCCTGACGCCGAATCTTGGTAACAGAACCATAGTTTACATATGGAACACATTCAAACATAATGGCACTTGAGAAGACAGAATTTACTACAATGTCAGCGACGTGGCCTGCTATCTAGAAAATCCGGATACGAATAGATGAGAAAGAAAACTAGGTCAGGCACTGCAAAATATCAAGAAGAACTGGGTGAGATGTCACGCGAAGCAATTACAGGACCTATAGATAGCTAAGATAGTCTGTGTAAACAGAATAGTCAAAGTATTGGTTAGCTACTACATGGCGCGATTGATGGCATACAACTCTGCAGTGAACACAGAAAACGTAAATGGGAGTGTGTGTGGAACCATAGAGCCATAACAAACCATGAAAAAGTCCACAGAGGCACCTAACTTTGAACTATCCATATTATAATTGACGGATGGATGGTTAGAGAGATGTTTGGCAAAGAGAAGGCAGTACTTCCAGTCTGGAGTATCCTCCTTCTTTAGGTGACTCAGAGAAAGATCACGCATGGGAATGGTAACATGCCATGGAGGAATGGGCTAATACTAGACTTGGAAACGTCGTCCCATACCAGACCCAAGTCGTTGATATGAGCCCAGATACAGAGGCCAAAAGGTGGAATAATGGACTGTCTTTTACTGAACAGAGCAGCCCACCCATGGCGGAAAACACGATCCCAGGTGGGGTGCTTTGGCAAGGAATGTAGTTTAACAAAGTATTGCATGGAGAGTTGCAAACGTTGAAGATGGAGAGGTGTTTCATGGAACATGGAGTACAAACTGTGAACAAGCAAAGTGTGGTATGCCCCAATGCAGAAAGAGCCCTGACAGTAAATGGGGTCTAGCAAACTAAGTGCCAAAAGTTTCCTAAAGTAGAACTTTAGCATACAACAATGCCGAGTGTGGGTATACCCCACTGATAAACTATGCAATTAGAAAGAGAGATATACTGTCAGAAGGTATCCCACGCTTGTTTTTCATCCTTTTATGCCTTCTGGCAGCCATGACTCCACCATGGAAAATGTGTCGAGGTTACAGGAATGACTATACAGTCAGTCACTGCTACCATACAGTCTTTAATATATGGCAGACAAACGATGGCAGGGTCAAGTTTTAAGAGAGTGATGAAAGAGAACCAGTCAGCCCGGTCAAATTTCCACTTTTGCATACAGGTCGGGAGGCATTGACCACTGCAAGTTTCCCATAAGACGATGGGAAAATGATTGCTGCCATGTGTCACTATCCGCATTTCAAGAAAAAAATAGAATAGAGTGAGGTTGAACAGATAGATCTGTAGCAGTAAAAGACTCACTGGGTGCATGAAAGTGGGTAAAAACAATCACTATTGAATAGAGAGAGAGGCTCTGATCTAAAAGCATACACTCTAGGGAACGGCTCCTTCCACCAATGTTGGTACTGACCCAAAAGGGACTATGTCCATTAAAATCACCCAAGAGGAGAGTAGGAAATGGCAAATGATCTAAAAGAACATCAAGGTCCGACTGAGTGTACGTCTTTACTGGAGATAGGGGAAAGAAATAAATAGTTATGGTATGATCCAATGAGAGATGAATTGCTACAGCCTCAAGTGGGGTGGCTAGTGGCACAGATATGAATGACCAGTGAAGCCACACCACCATGGATTCGACTATCACACAACCTGTATTTTCTGTAAAATACTACTGAAGAATGATGGCATGAGGAGGATGGAGGAGGAAAGCTTTCTGTAAAGATACAGAGACTGGATGGTATGAATCATTCAGGCCTTAATATCTTCCAGGTTGGAATATAAGGTTTGACAATTATTTAGTAGGGGATGAGGGCAAAGAGTTTTTTGGTTTACGACCACACAATTTTTCTTTAGACGAGAAACCTGCCGATTACCATGGATTCTGCTCAAGGTCAAATGGTCAGAAAATGGTGAGTCAATCAACTGTGGGCGCGACCATGTAATAGTTTTGCACCATGAGACCAATGGCGAGAGACCAGAAGCGGAGGTTGGAACAAAGACAGGAGCTGACGTGGACCTTTCAACTCCCTCTGAAGACAACATGATAAAAAACTCTTCAGAAGTCACGAAAAAGTGAGTCTGCACACCCACCAAGGTGGCAAAATGGAGGGGGGCAGCAGATGTCTTTGATGGAGTGGAAGACAACAGTTTCCATGCCTCATGAGAGAATATGTTATTAAAAGTTGTCAAGTACTGTAACTCTTTCCACTTGGGACAAGAATGGGAATAGGAAGGCATGCAGACTTCACAGCTGATGCAGTGAAGCTCGTAGTCACATAAATCTGTCTCAAGGTCTTTGCCATTACAACAGGCACAGCACAAAAAGCCATGACATGAGAACGTAGAGTGACCAAACTGCTGGCTCTGAAAACGCTGGAGAGAGTTAGGGATATAGGGACAAACCTTAAAAGGTAAGTAACCTGCCTTTACAGATGTAGATGGCGTGAAATAAGAAAGCGGATAGGCCAAAGATACATCACCTGGCCAAAACTTCTTGATTGGAAAGACTGACGTGAATCTCTGACTCAGGGATGTTAAGAAAATCCCTCTCAGCAATAACTTCTTAAGATGAATTATGATAATATTCTAGTAAGTTTAGTGCCGTTAAATATTTTGTGTATGACCTTAAAAACATACGTTGATTGTCATTTAAATGATAAATCGAATTAGATTTTCATTAGAAATAACTGCGTTTCTAAAACACGACCCTGTTAAGATGAATATTCATTGTTGTAGAAAATATGGTTGTAGATATAATGAAAATGAAAAGATAAAAACAATCAAGTAAGTAGTCATATATGTCAATAAGTTCGAACATATAATCCCTTTTATTGTAAGATATGGCTTAGTTCTACTAAGAAAGTGCTTGTTAATATACATTTTGAGACTAGAGAATCACGTTGAAAGTTCGTACATGATTATCAGTTGGAAATTTCCCATCGATTACCAAAACAAATAATGACAGTATCTAAATAACCGAAGTCCAGTAAGTAAAAAAGACCTACATAAATACGATTAGACCTGTTTTGAAATTAACCACTTCCGTTGATGATGATGCAACTATTTTGTCAATAAATACAAAACTTGCAGTTGTATCGGTTTATTCTTATGGGGAAAACGTTTTATGTTTGTTTGCTCTTTTATTTAGAATTTTTACCTAAAACTACACAAAAGACTATCCATGCATAGCCATAGCTAATTACAAACATACATGTTAACATGGAAGGCGACTAGCCACTGCTAGTGCATCGGTGACACGAATGAGCGGAGCACGACTTTTCAGAAACGGGACATGAACAACGTAATCTAAAATTCGTAGTCTACACTCGCTAAGAACTAGGTCACGCAGTCAACTTAGACTATGTGGAACGTTGCGTTTATACTTAAACGATCTTCTTTATATAAAAAAAAAAGAGAGAGAGAAAAGAAAAAGAAACCACAGAAACATAACACATCAAGACGGACTAGATATAGTTTATGTCTTGCTGGTCTCTTGAATATAACAAAAAATTATACTCCACACTGCGTTTTTACATTTAAATAAATCTTTGTCCTGGTATTCATATCGATACAATTTGTATCTTCTCATATTGCTCACAAGAATGCTGTTTATGTAATAGCTTAGTTTTTACAAGTTAGTTGTTTTTACTTTTTCGTTGTTTGTCAAAGCATAGGATATTTCTGTCATATATCTAATCCAAATAAGTTGAAATATCTTCCTACGTTTTTTAAATATAACTATCACATGTATGAGCGGATAAGCAGGCAATGGCATAAAAACTTTTGAACTTAAGAAATTATAAAATCCTGATCATATAAGAACGTAATATCAGAGAAAAACAAATGTGATATAATTTTAATTTCAGACCTAAGATACACTAATTTCAACTCAGTTTCTGAAAAATAAATATTCGTTAATATTTCATATCGTTTTTCAGTCAGCCAGTGATTTGACTTTTCCCTCCATATTTATTTCAGACATAAATGCTCATTATGTGTTTTTATATAGTTACAATAGATATGAAAGATAGCTGTAAATCTGACAAACTCTATTTTTCGATTGCTATCATTCATGTTATACTTTGACTAATAACAACACAATATCAACCAATGGGAAGTAAGAAATACACTGGTGTTTGAATTTTTTGAACTATTGTTTGAGTAATATTAAAACAATTAAAGAGTTTCATTACTTTTACAGGAAGAGTGTTTAATAATTAATTATATTTCTGGTGATGGGTTTTACATGAAATTACATTATTATTAGCAAAATTATTCTGTGTATGTGTGGGTACTACTTCTGTATACGTATATGGTGGGCTCATTACATTACAGTCTAAGAGAGAACAACTAAAACTAATGTAATAATAGACTTTCCTTCGTGGTTAAGCTATATTCGCAAGATGGCTAAATTAGTTTAACAAAATAAATGCTTCAGGTTTAAGCCATTGGTATAAACTGACGTGTTACTTAAAGTTCCTCATAAAATATTGCAAAAAATGTAAAGTAATGAGCTTATTTAGCGTTTTTACTGTTGTTTCGCTATATTTCATACTATATAGATATAATACGATATAAATGTTTATCAATATTAGTACTCACGATCACTGGTTGCAAAAGCAAACGCCAGGTCCGGAGTTGCTGTGTCCTTTTCGTGCTCGTTCGACTGGGACTGTTCATATTGGAAGTGGGATAAATCACTCTGCACCTTCGACCTAATGAGGTTTATGAGGGGAGGTATATTCTGCTGATTTCTCCGAGTGACGTTTGGAGGTCGATTCATCCCAAGTTTATTAAGAATCTGGGCTTTTATGATGTCAAGTCGTTTTTCTTTTTCCTGTTCCATCAGTAAACATTTATGGCATTTCCGTGATCCATTTACAACAGTCAATACTGCTTCTTCCACGGAATCGCGTGCAGGATTTCTGGGTTGTTGTTCGGGCTTTTCTTGTTGTTGAAACAAAGAATCCATTAAATCTTGTACTGTCAAATTAGACATCTCTAGAAACTTTCCTTTGTCGTTCTCTTGTTCTTTCAGGGTCTCTTCTGTCAACGATAACATTCCTGATATGCAAATTACAATAACTAAACACATTAATAACACCAAAATTTTGCAAGGAGGATAAAGGGCAATGTTGTCTCGAGATAACGACATGCTAATGCTGATCTATATATTTATTTCAGTAAGGTCTTTTTACCGTATGTTTAGTAAAACGAAAAAGAAATAATTGAATATACTGCCACTGATAGCAAACTATAATTCATAAGGCTACTTGGAGTGTGTTGTCCCTTTATAAGTTTAGATCATGTAGTAAAGGGGTTAGAAAAACAGATAAGATGTCTTTTATTTCACTGCTTAATTACATTTTTGCAGTGGCAACGTTCCTACTGGTGTCCACCTTCCCTCGTAGAAAGCACCAATGGGCTGGTTACAGAATGAATACCTTGCTTCATATTGGTCACTGAATGATGAATTAATAAGAATGGGAGGCATAGTTGATTATCAAGAATGACCATGAAATGTTTGGGTCTTTTTGGTCTCCTACATCTTTTCACACATGTTTTGAATGTCTAGTTGTCAACGTAGAACAGTTGATCATTTAATATACGATGTCAGTATCAAATTTAACAAATATTTTTAAGTAATACAGAAGACTGACAACATTACAGCTGAGAACCTGCAGATAATAAAAATCAATGAGCCAATCAACAAATCAGTAATCGATGTAACTAAATATTCCTAAACTACTAATTATAACAAAAATGGTAAAATAAATCCATTTAAATTGCATTATTTGTTTTCAGTGATGAAATATATCTTTCTTTACAAAAAATTAAACTGCAATAAGACGTTTATTAAAGCGTCTTATAATTTAATAAAACTCGTAGCTCATATGATTAGTTACTTTAAAGAACTCGGTAATTTAGCTTTACACTTTTACAATATGTTTGTATTTATTTTAATTGTGTCTCACACTTTATTTTTCGATTCGGATGTAATAATGTTAGACGTTACGTTTTAACACTTATTATTGACACCGAATTCCAGTAAAAATAGATTTATTTTACATACAATGTTATAAGCTATTGGTATGTGTTTTTAGTACCCGTCTTCTTCTAAAGGCATATGTAAAAGTTGTTGATTTTCTTGACACTTACATATGTAAAACATAATTTTTCCCATTATTCCATTGTACATAATATGTTATTTAAAAATATAATTTTTTTCTTAAATGATTCATAACTAGTCAGATATTTTTATGCTTGTGTTCATATATGTGTGTGTATTATTTTTCTAAATATTACTGTATATACTTTACAATTTTATGAATGTATCTCTTTCTATGTGACACAACTCTGCGTAATAATGTTTGTTTGTTATTTTTAGAGTCCTATATATTTGGGTCAAAGTGGTTCAACCTACTTTGATTTTTAAGTAATATGTGTTTTACTAAGTATAAAGGTTTTAGCAAACATTTATTTCCAGCAGTGCAAATTGTCAAAGTTAGGTTGATGCATAGAAGCTTTAACGGAACTGTTAACTCACGTTAATGAACTTATTTGGAAAATAAAATAAATTTTACAATTAGAATCTCTACAGAATTGTTGTTTGAAGTTTCACTTTGTGTATTGCATTTACGCTTTTTTTTAGACAAGACTACTTTATTATACATTTTTATCAAATACCTGCATTGTATACATTCTTTCAAGACATTTTATTGTATTCAGTGTGAAATTTATACACAGCTATATTATTTATGACTCATTTACCTCGTAATTGGATATATTTTTATCTTACACGCGTATTTTTATTTCAAATTAATATTCAACTTTGTCACAGATAAATAGAAACAAAGATACAAGAAGTAACACAATGTTGGACAGTAATTCAACATTATTCTAATGTAAAACAAACGTATTCTGTAACAGGATACACTGAACAACTATTCAAACCTTCCCCTAAAGTAAAACTATCTGTAATGGGACTCCGTCAACAAGGCTATTCGGTAACAGGACACTAAATTAAAATTTATATTTTTAAACTGTTAATTTGCAAAATTGATGTATGAAAAGTGTAAGCAGAAAATTTAGTAATCAAGCTAATTGTAATTATTTATTTGACTTAGAGTTACTATAAGTTCAGGTCTTTCGTCTTAATAAGAGTTGTGAATATCGTATTTTCTATATTCAAATTATACAAATTATGATTAATATATTTGATGGAGAGAAACAACATTTAGATGTTGATATTTCATCATAGTGTACATAGCTGCTAAGACGGCGTCTTATTTTACACGAATGTATAATGTGATGTTAACAAATTTTAAAGCAATGACGCTAAAACATAGATCAGTAAGTGTAATTTTAATGTATGCAATCACATTATTGATACTTGTCATGAGTAATTAGTGTGTATATTACATTTATATGTCTTGTCCACTAATTAAATTTTGGATCTCTAGTGTGATACAACTGATTTTAGTACTGGAAGTAGCAGTGCTGTTGTTATAACTTCACAATATTAATAGTTCTGTAGATACTTTTTAAGACCATATTTCTTAGAAGAAATGTTCATTAAACATTTACCTAATCAATGAATTCTTTTCCCGTCAATTAACTCATTTACAAAAGAAGCGATTTTGAAAAGAAAGACGAAATATTACTGGAGAAACCAGAATATTTTTTGGAGACGTGGTATTAAAGTATCACGATATTTCGCAGAAGTGCAATAGCTAATTATTAAGTGAAATTGGAAAATAATCGAGTTCGATGTAAACATTCATAATAAAATATAATTCTGTTACGTTCGAAACATCGCAATGTGTTTTACAGAGCCACGAATGTTTAAAAGAGCGCCTCAGTTCTTTCAACATCAAGCTTCCTCCTTACTCCCAATACATGAAACATTCAGACTGAGAACCTCCTACCACATAAAGATTTAAGGCAGATTTTTAAATAACGGTCATTCAGATTGCTGTCATTGCAATTTGTTCTTCGAAAAACAAAATCAGCCATAAACAACATTGCAACGTCAATGACGATTTAGCGAAATATTTCGTGTTACTTGAGAAGGCTAGATATAGCCAGGTGGTTAAAGCACCTGGCTTTATGCTCGCTCTTTCAGCCGTGGGGACGTTATAAAGTGACGGTCAATCCCACTATTCGTTGGTTCAAGAGTAGCTCAAGCGTTGGCTATGGGTGGTGATGCCTAGTTGCCTTCTTTCTAGTCTTCATTGCTAAATTAGGGACGCCTAACTTTTAAAAGTTTTTTTGACAAATATTTATATCTACAAACTAAATAAGCTTTAAAAATTCCATGAGGAATTGCACAAAGTTTCTTGTTAATATGTAAATTATATTAACAGATATAAAATGACCCGACATGGCCAGGTGGTTAAGGCCATGTGTAGTTTCATATTTTAACAATTCTCCCAGGGTGTATTTTACTCAACTATTTTCTAGTCCACACATACAAACCAATTGTTTGTAGTTAAGCCCCAGAAAGTCTTATTCTTTAATACTGTCAGAAACAATTGACAGATTTTACAGGTTTTTATTTCTTAGTTAAAGCTCACAATATCTATTAACATTGTAAAATAAAAAACAGCTAAAATTCGATTGAGATAATATATATCATTTAAGAGCAGTGTTATTTTATAATTATATATTTTTCTATCCAACTTCAGCTGTTTTTCTTAATTTTAAAGGTTTGTAGAGAGTGGGATACTTCCGGCATTTCTATGTTAATATATTTTATACATCAGTTTTTACATCAGAGAAATTAATTTGCTTTTCGGTGACTCAGTGATAAGTTTGATAGTTTGTAGCTTTAAAATTTGGGTTTCGATGCCTGCGACGGGCAGAGCGCACATAGTTCATTGTGTTAGCTTTGTAGTTACGAAACGAATAAACAACTATTGATCTTTATTATATTATTGTTTAATGGTGTAAAGTTATTAGTGATATGTAACAATGAAAGTTTCAACAACTGATATAGGTAGAAAAATATGGTAAGTATTTATGGCGAGAGCATTTTGATAGGTACAAAATAACATGTTAAAAAGAGACAAAATCGAAAAATTAATAATTTTAATGATTTCTTTATTTGAAAGTTACGTTTTGAGTAGCTAAGCGAAACTTTTATTTTGTGTAATACTAAATCACACAAAAAACGTCAATGGAATGTTCACCAAATGATTGTAAAAAAATGTTGTATATGAATGAAGTTTATAGACTATTCCTAGCTCTCCTACGGAAAACTTACAGTAACGTAATTACGTCTAACTTTTTGTTTGTTAGGGAAGGCAGCTAGTCATCACCACTCACGGCCAACTCTTGTGCTACTCTTTCACCAACTAATAGTGAAAACAATCGTCACATTAAAACACACCCACGGCTGAAAGTGTGAGCACGTTTGGTTGGAGAGAGTTTCGAACCCGAGACTTTCATATTGCGAATCAAGCGCTATGACCACCTAAGCAATGTCGGGCAAGTAAGTCCTTAAGTAATGTTTCGCACATTATCAAACAACAGCACTGAACACAGTAAATCTAATGTTTCTTTTTTATTTATATATTTTTAGCTGCGACATAGTTGCTCATAGAACGGATCTGAGTTTATTTTTTTCTTGTTGCTTTTTACCAGGTACAAACTTTTAGCTCATAGCTACGTCATCACTTGACCGATTTGAGATCCAGTTACAGTTTTGGACTCAAGAGGTCAAACCATTTCGATTTATGTATTTACCATGCCCAAAGTATCAGAGATTAATTTATTTTAATCGTGCTTTAATTAATTTCAAGTTGAGGACAGGCTGGCTGAGATTCTGATGACTGCTACAATTGATAAGATATACGTGCACCTCATATTTGGTATTACTGGTGCACAAAAATACAGCTAATACTATAAATAAATTTACTCTAATCCTGCCTAAAATAATTTCTAGAGCCTATTGAGAATTCCGTATTATTTTATAACAGTGCCACCAAATGTTATAGGAGTACAATATACATGTTACAATGAATATTCAGATTTAATTACTTGGGAGGGATAGAGATTTGAACCCACAGCTATCAGGTTCCAAGTCGAGCGTCCTCAACAGTAGGGACCATATTTCTTAGCATCGGTCTGCTTAATCTTGACAGGCTTTTCTGGCTAACTTAATATTTACTGTATCTCGTATGTTATATAATGTATGATGCACGTATTGTAATCTGCTAGTGTCTTCTCTTTTTTACACGTCCTGCTGCTGTATCAAGTGATTCACGTCACCAGCTGTTAGTTTGATTATTCACACTTGTTATTACTCTCATTAAACAATATGAAACAAATTCACGACAACGAGAAACAAGGTCGAGTCATGTGAACAGAGTGTTAAGAGATTACGAAAGATAACACGTCTAAATATAAACTTTATTCTTATAAAAACAAGGTGATTGCAGATCCACCTTTTGCGTCCCAGAAATCATTGTCTAATAAGACATTCTTTGATACCAGAATTTATTAGTTAGGCTGTACGATGAAGAGCAAACAATTCTATAAAACTTTATTTATACACGCAGTATAAGATATTTAAGAATTGCTTCGAAAGACAGTGAAATGTTAGAAAACCAATAAGCCTAGATTGTTTATAAGAACAGTTTAATTGGAAATGTGTTTTTAACACATTGTTTTAAATTTATTTATTGTCCAATATCCTGTTACTAAAGACGAAGCTTTTTGGGCAGTGACTTACAGAATACAAAAGAAAGGTATGAAGTGTTATCGTTGCACAATACTGATTATTGTAACAAATTAGTTTTACAAGCAAATGTTCAGTCACTACTGTTTTTTTGTTTGTTTCCCAGATGAGCTTTGAAATGAGCGAAACGCATCGTCAACAATGCATATGACAGACACAGTGTTGTTGAAATACTAATATACATTCCTGGTATTCTTGAAAAACCTTAAGGAGCTAAATAGAGAATGTATTGTTCATATAAATATGTATAGAAGGCCTAATTTTTATGTCATAGAACAAGTATATAATTAGTTATAGCCATGCTTTACCAAGTACGAAAATGTGTTTGCACCATAATGGACTTTGTTTTAACAAATTGTTAATATAAATATTGTTCCGTTTATAACTGTTTCTTATGACCCTGACATCCTGATGATTTATGCATTGAGTGAAACGCCTGTTTAGCAGTGAATATGGAAGGCAGAGTATGGTTGAAATACTATTAGATACACTTCTTAAAAAAAATTTAAGTAAGAGAATAAAGAATTTAGTATTAACAATATTTTAGGCCCAGTAATAATGCTTAATGAGAACTGTGATTAATTATAATCATACTTTACCAGTTAGGAAAGGCGTTCACGCCATAAAAAAAATTCATTTTAATGTTAGGAAATGCTCAATAAAGTTGTTTTCAAATCGTACTTTTGTTGACGTGCTCCATGTAAAACATGGGTAATTAAAACATCTGTATGTTATAACTCTTGAACTATCCTCTCCTAGCCTAGTTTCTGTGTAGCAAAGAACTTACTGTCTGACGAAGGGGGGTCTGTCTGACATTGTCACACAAAGTAAAACATTTTTTATTAAATGTGTTAAGTTATTCTTTATTACAGTTTAACCGAATTGGTCTTGCGGAGCAATAGTCACTCAAGATTTTGAAAAATTGTGTGACGTTACTAATCGAGCGGAAATTAAGAAATTTGACATTAACAGTATAACGATGATAGTAATTTAAAAAATATATTTGAAACGACGTTTCACTATTGTGGCATCATCAGGGCGAGTAGTACAAGACCAGTCTTTTACCACTATGCAGGCCCGGCATGGCCAGATGGTCAACTAGTAATCTGAGGGTCGTTGGTTCTGGTCCACGTAACATCAAACATTTTCGCCCTTTCAGCCGTGGGGAAGTTACAATATATGGTCAATTTCACTATGCATTGGTAAAAAAGTAGTCCAAGAGTTAGTTGTGGGTGATGATGACTAGCTGTCTTCCCTCTAGTCTTAAAGGGGGGTAAAAGTTTCATGAAGAAAGTGTAAAGAAAATTTTTTTTAAGTGAAGCTATTCAGATAAAACAATGAACTTTCATGTTATATGTAATTAGATTTTTAGAGATATTGTAATAATTTACCCTTTATTTTAATAGTGATCAATCGTACAAGTGTTAGTTTTGACCCCAAGGCCCACATTAGCAGTATATTAACCATATCAGAACCACACAGATGACGTTATGTCATCTCCGTTTTACTCTTGTGCTATTTTGTTCTTAGAATAAAAATAATCTGTGTAGTATTTTCGGTTGTGAACTTTCAGACACTTTCTTGTGAAACATTTCTTTTATTTTTTTATATTTAAAATACTTTCTTTGTTCATAGAGTTTCTGTGTTTGGTTATTGCTGCTTGCAGTTTCATAAGTGTATTCAACAGTTTTGCATTGATAATTTTGTTTATTCACTTTTATTTCATATACATCTAAAATATTCCTAATAATAGTTTATAAAAACAAACAAACGATAATTATGTTTTTCTAATCCTCATTCTTAAACATCATACACATTTTCTTGAGGTAAAAATTGCTGAAAACAGCTGAAAATGACAAGTAGGAAGATTTTGAGAGAATTGTTGGGCAACCCTGAACATGAAGTACCCAAGGCCAATACAATATAAAAAGTAACAATATTATATATATGTGTATATAAATACAGATGTTTACAAACTTAACAAAACATTTTTGGGTGTATTTTGATCATGTTTTAAACTCTTTTATAAAGAAATCTGTGAAAAGTTTACACAAATAAACTAATAAAAATTTTCTGTTATGAAGTTCAAACACTAAACTCGTATTTAAGTAAATAAAATTTATAATTTTGATTTTTCCTGTCTCAGTGAAATGTAAAATGTTTGCAAATGATTTTGTTTTCAAGTTGATTATAAAACTTTTACCATTTAGTGTAGCTGTAAAGTAATTAAAGAAGGAAAGATGGTTTGGTTGTACAGAGCTACACAATGGATTATCTGTGTTCTGCCCATCATGGACACTGAAACCTAATTTTAAGCATGTACGTATGCAAACTTATTGTTGAACCGCTGGGGAGCTAAAAACGTAGAAAACGTAAAGTAGACTCAATCTTATAAAAAATTCATTGGAAGCTTCATCGTTAAAACCACCAAGAGTCAACGAGACCATCTTTTACGATTTATGTAACACTGATATTGCATTTGGATGCAAAAATAACCTTAAGAAATGTAAATACAAACCAAAAAATTACCCAAGTACAGAAAAAATTGAAAGAGCAAGGACAATTAAGAAGTATGTTAAATTTTGTTTCATGTTGACATGAAAGTGATGAAAGCAAGGTGTTTTAAGAGGAAGCCTACTTTCTTATATTTGTAATAGAAAATTGATTTTAATTTTCCATTGTAAACAAACTGGAACGTCTTACTGAAGTTATGTCCCATAAGCCAGTACACTGGGTAAGTAAAAAGTAATCAGTTGCTTTAGACAATGTCTTGCGCCATACTTTAGTGATATATTCACTGAAAAACTAAGATCTATATCTTTTTTTATAATTATAGACAAAACTGCTGACAGAACTCAAATAAGCAGTAGTTATTGTGTGCAGTTTACTAAAACAATGACTGTTTTAAAATTGGAGTGGATGTTCTAGATCTAATTAGTTGTACATATTGGTTTTCAAATTCTTTATTTAAGAAACCATTATCGTTACTCTAAAATCTGAATATTTCTCTAAGAAAAGTGGGTTATATTTTTGTAGTGATACATCAAGTACTATGACGGGATTAATCATTCTCATATATGGACAATTTCCTCTCTGGAACAGCGGTAAGTCTACGGATTTACAACGCTAAAATCAGGGGTTCGATTTCCTTCGGTGGACTTACCAGATAGCCTCAAAACACACACACATATATGGCCAAAGAAAACTTTACATTGATATTCATTTCAAGTATAGTCTCTATATTATGGTACCGGCCTGGTATGGCCAGGTGTGTTAAGGCGTTCGACTCGTAACCTGAAGGGCGCGGGTTCGAATCCCTGTCGCACCAAACATGCTTGCTCTTTCAGCGTTGGGGCGTTATAAGTGACGTTCATTCCCACTATTCGTTGGTAAAAGAGTTGGCAGTGAGTGTTGATGACTAGCTGCCTTCTCTCTTGTCTTACACTACTAAATTAGGGACGGCTAGCGCAGATAGCCCTCGTGTAGCCCTGCGCGAAATTCAAAAAACAAACAAACTCTATATTATGAATCTAAATAATGGCTGCATAAAGGCCCCCCAAGTGGTCTTTGAAGACTTTCCAGGGGATTTATATAACCATTTATTTTTAAATGCTAAATGACAAGAACTTTCAAAGTGCACCATTTCCAGAGTGTAAAATGTACACGATTCTGAAACTAATAAAAACGTTTTCTCTTCAATTTTGCAATATTGTAGATTAACGCTTATTGAACGATATTAAGTAAGTAAAAACAGATAAACGAAATGCATTAGCATCATCAATTTTAAAAAGCAACCATTGAGTGTTGTTAGGGGTTAAAAAGGGAAAAAATGTGCTACCACGTGCTCTTGAGTTAGACGCTCATATGCAGAAAAAGTTTAAAAGAGTAAAAATTAATATCACGTGCAGTTTGTGCACCGACAACCTCTTCTTTTTGTAATATAACTGAGACAATTTTGATACATTCTATTTAATGACTTTAATAATATGGAGAATAGTTTATAAATAATACTTGTTTGAATGAAAAGTGAAATTTGAAGTTTTGTTGATATAAAATCATATTGCTACAAAAATGAATGACTCTAATATTCATATTAGGACTAGTTTCTTGTGTATGCTATTTTGCCATTTTGATCAGTTTTTTCAATCCTCTTAATAATAAATATTAACAAACTGGTTTATCTGACAGTACAACAGAAAAAATACCCGAATTTTATTAAATAAAGTATTTGTAATAAACTGTAGTAATTTCAGGACTTATTTCAGAATTATTAGTTGCTTTTCAGGATTTCTGTGTGCAGTGACATACCATCATGTGTAGAAAAAGTGAGTACACGCTTAAACAGATTGAAGACAAACGTCCATTGGAGCTGCAGACAAAGAGACTTGACAGGTATTTTAGTTGTAAGCATAACTTCTTCAACCAAATTTCACGTTTTTAAGGTATCACTAGAAGTTTATTAACGTTCATTAATTTCAAATCCGCTTTTAATCTGTACCAGCTTTACAATAACGATCTTTTAGTCGTAGAGTGTTCTTTCATGTGTATAATTCATAATTTGCACTCCATCATTTGCTCCGTGAGTTGTTTAGGAGCTCGTTGCTGGATTTAAAGTTAAGTTGATCTCCAGATTTCTAACTCCTTTAAAAATCAACAGAAGTTATTGTGAGATAGAAAACCTGGTTTTACATTCCGTCTGAAAGTACGGAAATTATTATACAAGGCAAACTCTAATTATTTATTGTATAAAATTTGCCAGTCCATAAGTATACTGACAAGGAATTTGAATCAAATTTGCATGCTAATATTCTAATGTTCTAAATAGTTTATATATACATAAATAATGCTTAATATCTTGTCGCTTGTGGATGTTGCACCCACGCAGTGAGTCATAAACGTAATAACTTCAAGCTCCAACTTTAAAAGACGTAGAGTTCAGTTCATGGCCTCTAAACGTGTTCTATTACTAGTCATCATTCGCCTTGCGTCACTTCAGATTATCACTGCATGAAACACGAGAAATCTTCATGTGAATTAATTTTTAGTTTAAAGTAATTTACTCATTATACATGGTCACATAAGTCTGCTGGACTAAAACTCTGTCAAATAGTCACTTCTCTATTTTATCAATATATATTTGTGTGTGTGTTGAATAATTTTCTCATAGGTACTCATGTTGTGTATTTTGAAACAGAATACGCTATATGTTACAATAGTATAGGCTACAGAAGACATTACTGAATCAATATTACCTCTGGAGAATAAAAAAACCAGAAGTGATCAAAATTTATCGCTGTTAGTAATAATGCAAATTTACAGGCTATGAATTTATTACAGTAAAACCACTCTGCTGTTGTCTTTGTTTTAGTGCAAAGCTACATAGTCGGCTATCCGTGCTCTGTCCACCGCAAGGAATCGAACCGTGGATTTTACTGTAGTTGAATAAGTAGTAGTCTAATTTGTCAAAAATTGCCTCACTAGCGACTCCTAACATCATTCTCTTTCAAGGGTACCTCATCTTTTGGCGGCGGGTGATTCTGGCTGGTTGTTTTCCTTACAGTTAGTAACTTAGAATCCTAGAAACGGAGTAAGAGAACAATAATACTTCAACTTCTTAATGAGAAGGTAAAACCATACTTTAATACAGAAACTGTAATACCATTCAATAAATCTTTGCCCAGTATGGCCAGATGGTTGAGGCACCCGATTCGTAATCCGAGTGTCGCGGGTTCGAATCCCCGTCACGCCAAACACGTTCGCCCTTTCAGCTTTGGGAGCATATTAATGTGACGGCCAATCCCACTATTCGTTGGTAAAAGAGTAGCCCAAGAGTTGGCAGTGGGTGGTGATGACTAGCTGCCTTCCCTCTAGCCTTACAATGCTAAATTAGGGACGGCCAGCTCAGATAGCCCTCGTGTAGCTTTGCGCGAAATTCAGAACAAACCATGGAACCATTATTTCTTCGGAAACCGTGGTTTGTCTGCTTTTAGGTATTTTTAAAGCATAATTAAAGACGAAGGGTAACACATAAACCAAAGATATTTCATTATATTAATATCACTCACGAAACTAATATTTCCTCGTAAGCCGCGGTTTTAATTTTGTTTGGTATTTTTGAAGCATAAATAAAACACGAAAGATAACATAAAACCAAAATTCACACTTTACATTAACACCACTTATGAAACCGACATTTCCACGAAAGCTGTGGTTCATCTAATTCAAATTTCTTTCAGTATTTTTGACGTATAATTAGAAGAGGAAAACTTAACATAACAACAAAACAAGATAAACTAAAGCTTCGCAGATCACATCGTATGAATCTTTCCTCCACAGTCATAAAAACCTTACAAACACAAACACGAAAACATTCCAAGTTTTGAAACGAGATTAGTAACGGGAAATTTCGTGACATTATCTCGGCACGTACACAACGTATGTCAGAGGAAACATAAAATATGCACAGTTAAGAGAAATAATAATAAGAAAGCCCTACTGCTTGCCAGTCATCTATAACTTTAAAACCACTTTTACATTATTGGTGTCTTCTGTTTGTCTGTTTGGTGGGCTTCTGATGCCTAATCAATGTTATACCTGCACTCAAATACTAAGAACGCAGTTTAGAACGTTAATAAAGGAACTAAATATTGTACAAAATATTATACAGGTGAAGGATTATGTAAAAATGGGGTAAGTTCAACACATAATGCAGACACATTTATATATAAAAATGAGTCATTACGTTCTAGAAGAAATCCTACTTATGTTTTTCAGGTTCATTTGATTAATAACAAATATTTAGAAGGCGTAAAATACGTTTTATTACATAACTAACTACTAACTGTTGAAGAAGATCAGCTACGACAAAGTGTTAACCAGCACAAAGCCTTTAACTCAAATTACGTAACGTTTCCTACTAATTACACCTATCTGTTTTGAAGTATTGAGTAATGCAGTTACACAAAACTTTGACGATCTATCTAATAAATATCATCCCTATGTAAGAATCACACAATACGTTTCTCTAAGCTCTGTGGTGTTGAGGATAACCTGTATGATTAAATTATTTTATGAATTATTGTATCTGACATCTGTTTGTTTACTTCTTTCATAATTTTGCGCAAACTGCATAACAGTTATATGTTCATAGACGTCCCTAATTTTAAAATGATAAACTAGACGAAAAGCAGCTATGGAACAGTATTTTTTCTAGATACAACCTAAAATCCCATTTGCTCTCCCAGCACACTGCTTGGACGACTTTACAGACTGACCAACCATCACAACAAGATCCCTTTCTTTCACTGACACAGTTAAGGTTATTCTCATACGAATTACACTTATAATTTCAATTATCATAACCCACGTACATTATTTTACATTTATTATAATTAAAACTCATCTGCCAATAACTTGCCCAACTTAATAAATTTCTTAATCCTTTTATAAATCAGTAGCATCCTTTTCACAACTATTAACACCCAAGACCTTGATATCATCAGCACATTTAATTAATTTATTCACTATTCCTTCATATATGTCATTAATGTAAAAAAAGAAAAATCTTCGTTAGTAAAAAACAAATAAAAAGCAAAATTTAATAACCCAGTCACCTCATAATCATCAGAATCTAGCCTTGCTTTATCATCCATCAAATTTCCTACTCTCATTCTAACATTTCATTTATCCTTAATGTATTACAAGATATCCCCACTGTTAATTTTTACATTTTAAGACAACCTTTTCTCATAGGTTTCTTTTTACATTCTAATCAAATTTCTCATTTTTTTCTGATCTTCTGTATCTCCTGTCATGCTAGTCAAATATTTAAACTTCTTAAATTTATAATGAATTTCTTTCATTTTATGTCTTAAAGTCCTTGTGAGCCTACCTGGATTTTATTTTCAACTACCTCTTTCTTTCTATAAGGAATATGTTTACCTTGAATATTTAAAAATATTATCTTTAAATATTTTCCACGTCTGATCAGTGTCTCCAGATAACCCTGCTGCCAAAGTTACAACAGATAATTGTTGTCATATCCCTTCAAAATTTGTTTTTTGGAAACTTGTAACCAGAATATCATTATTCCTTATCTCCACATGCAGCAAAACATTGAACCTAATGGAGCATTGATAACTTGCAGACAGATGTTTCCCAATTTCCACTCTCTCAATCATTTCTATATTTGAAGTTAACAAGTTTGTTGCTCATTAACGACATGTGTCCTGTTTCTAAAGGTAATCCCTCTGACTTCTCCGATTTTAAACTTGAAAAATAAAAGCAAATAATAAAAACAAACCTCTGAAATTAACGGATATTTCTAAAAGCATACAGGTCATACTTTTATGCTAAAATGGGTTGAAAATACACACGCTAACATAGTCATCTAAAACAAATCTACTATTTCACTAGTTTAGAAATAGATACTTCAACCAAAATAATATAAATTCGTTTAAGGAAATCGCAATATTTGAACAATTTAATTTGTTTGGCATGCAATAACTTCGTATCTTAAATTCGGAATTTTGTTTTGTATTTACAAGTTGTACTAAACGGATATCCACGCTTAGCTATCCCTAATTTTGAACTGATAAGCAAGAGGAAAGATAATTACAGTCAACAGCATTCACCGCCACTCTTTTGTAATTGTTGTCTGATTGTGCAAAGGACGAAGTTCGTTTTATTAGCAATGGAACATGAACTATAAAGACTCTTGAATCCACAGTCCGAGCACATTGTACATTAGGTCCACGCATGAATCAAATTAAAAATAATCATAATTTTACACGTAAATTAAAATTACAGTAACAACTTACATTTTCAAAACTAAAAATGAAGTATCCTTAGTTTTGGGAACATGAAAGAATTCACAACTTTTATAATTGAACACGTAATGTGGTGTCTTTGCAGCTTGTTTGGTTTGTTTTGAATTTCGCACAAAGCTACACGAGAACCATCTGCGCTAGCCGTCCCTAATTTAGTAGTGCAAGACTAGAGGAAAGCAGCTAGTTATCACCATTCCCCGCCAACCCTTGGACTACTCTTTTACAAAAAATAGTGGAATTGATCGTCACATTATTACGCCCTCACGGCTGAAAGGGCGAGCATGTTTGCTGTGACGGAAATTCGAACCAGCGACCCTCGGATTACGAGTCGAGTGCCTTAACCACCTAGCCATACCGGGCCCAGTCTCTACACTCCTTTAAATGTGTAACTCCCGCGCTTTAAAATTTTGACTAATTCAGATTTGTCGAATTTAGATTTTTCAACATGTTATGGAATATTTAACGCAAAAAGGAGCAAATATTGAGATTTCCGAATTTTACATAGCAATTAAAAATATTAAATTATTGTTCGTATTAACTCGTGTTTCTTTAAAGACAAAATTCTAACTGACTGACGAAAAACTGTACCAGTCTACTTAATTTTCCATCTGTATTAAACCTCACTTATTACTAGAACATTTTGAACTAGAACGCTCATACCGTATTTCCAGCAATGTCAAAAATATTAAGACCTGCTTTATTTTATTCGCTTTTTTTTTAGCTCTATGACAAAGCTATAGAGTATCGTTTAATTTTCTTATTACCGTATCTCAGTCATTATCCAAACAGCCATCAACGTAAATTTAATTTTTGTTTGCAGAGTACTTTTACTTACTGGAGAAACGTTAACTAATTTAAATAACCAAAACCAGAGCCCGAAACCTGAATACGGTGTGATATCGTCTGGCGCCTCCCTGACGAACACTTAGAAACCAAGTATAGCCAAAAGTTACGTCAACCCCTTTCTTTAGTGCACTATCAGAACTGAGATTAGTACAACCTATAGCTCAGTAAAATATTTTTAGATGGTTCTTATCTACGTATCATCTATTACGCATCGTTATGTTGCCAGATGGCCAGGACGAAACGAATGTTTATTTATTTTGTTGTTGAAGGTCCTACTACTCACGTGATGTATTTAATCTTGGTCATAACGGCGTCAAGCAGTATAGGATTGTGTCAGATATTTGGTTACGGTCGTGTGCCATCATTTCAGCACCTTACATATCAGATATAAGGTTACACTTGGATGAGTAATGCCCTCTAATTTCAATAACCTCGCGTGCACATTCTGAAATCTGACCTCGAGACGAACACTGTACGCCTACGTAAAATGAGATTCATTTGAAATGAAGAGAAAATTTAATCAAATGCAGCAAATAATTGTATAATTTTTATTTTTATTTGCACTGATGGTTTTGCTAAAATGTTTTGAAGGAGATTTTTAAAATTTTAATCGTCATTGCTAATTTTTAGAGTCGTGAATATACTCGTCTATCAAAAGATTTAGGATCTATATTAATATGGTTTAAATAATTTACAAATCAGTTTAGTCTTTTAAATGACTCACTACAGAAAAAAATGAATGTCTCTGTTCTTTTTGTTTGTTTATAATTAAGCGAAAAACTGCAGAATAAGCTATCTCTGGTCCGCCCATTACAAGCATCGAAATTCAGATTCTAGCGCTGTAAGACCGCAGATATATCACTGTACCACTGAAGGGGTGAGGAGCGAACATCTCTGATTTTTTTGTTTGTTTGTTCCTAGTTTCAGCCAGTTGTACATATGGTTGAATATCTCTAAGTGAATTTTCGAACTTGTCGTGAATCACAGATAAATGATTATTTAAGATTTAAAGTAATTATTAAGCTCGAAGCTATTGAAAAAAAAAAGTCTTCTTCATTCGTAGCAGGAAGAGGTTTGGCTCCCGATGAAAAAAAAATACTCATCGAAAACGATCTAACTCTTTGGTGTTTTGTTTTACTCTTGTACGTTTTAATAGAATTGGTAGGTCTGCATAAATTTTACTCACTGGAAATCAAATAATTACACAGTATATATATTATTTAAAGACAACTAACGTGCAATACAAATGGGCACCATTATAATCTTAAACCATTTTGAATCATAAAACGTTTGGGTTTAAAAAGTATTTATCTACTGTACTGTGTAGGTAAGTTGTACATTTGTTTGTTGTGAAGCACGAAGCTACACGAAGTGATTTGCCAACCCTGTATTAACACCCCATTTTTAGCATCATAAACTCACTGACTTGCCCTTCAACTGACGGAAACCAGCTTTCACGTTACTTTTGATAAATAAGTGTATAATAAAGCGCTTATAACGTATCTCTAAAACATTTGAAATTTAGTCTAATCTCATTTTACAGTTTTATATATAAAGCTTTATATTTGTAAGATCGTCTTCCCGTAATTTGAAACTTCTGTCCAGAGGGAAAACAGACATTCAGCACCCTACCATTGACCACTCACATTAAGGAATTGAATTAAAGCTTATAATGTATCCACAACTTAAATATCAGATACTATTTTGTGGTATTTCACAAATTCACACTCAGGTCGACAACTAATACTGGTCCTACTTTCTTAAATGATAGGTTAAATCCCAAAGAGGAAGAAAGAAAGCTAGTTTGGTGAAAAAAAAGAATTGAATATATAATTTGTGCCTGATTTTTAAAAAAAAAGTATGAAAATTACCAAACGCATACAAAACTTTCTAATTGGTCTCTTTTTTTCTACATACGACGTTTCGGTTAATATTGTTAAATAAAGTGTATGTTTCGGATATTCTACGTGACAGAGAAAACAGTTAATGAACAGCAGCCACTGGAAACTTTTGAACTAATTTAATTGTGTTGTAGAATTTAATCGTCACGGTTCCCGAATGTGGAGTGTGATTATCAGGTGGCGGGACAAGAACCATGAACCGTCAGAATCCCAGTGTAGCACTTTAACCAGCTGGTCACGTTCGACCCACTAAATACAGAAAAAGTTGGGCTAAACAAATTTATATCCGAAACAGTTTGGTAGCAAATTTGTCGGGATTTTTTATAACCTAAAACAGCTGGAACGCTTAACTGTTTTCACAGTAATATTCGAACCAGTTGTAAAATTAGTTTAATCGTTTTTATATATGTGTCTAAAATAGCTTGAAGATGCGTTCAATCGTTGTTTATAATTATTTTAGAAACCGTTGTTTGTAATTATCTGGAAGGGTAGTTTAGTCACTTTCTATAATTACATTTAATCAAATAGCGGGTTAATCAGTGGTGTATTATTTCACCGGGATAGCCGAGCATGGCCTAATTTTTAGCATACACAGGCTGTTAATTTGAGCATTTATGAATCACAATCCAATTCCGCAAAATGCAGTATGCATTTTAGAGCTGTGTGCATACTTTAAAAGTGAGTATCAAATCCATTTATTGAATCAGGCAAGAGTCGACAGTGAGTCGCGCTAACTAGCTGCTTATAATCCAGTCTCTCATTTCAAAATTAGGGATGACATTGGTTAAATAGCCTTTGGATCAGTATGCAGGAAAACCTGAAACAAACAAACAAACAAACACGTTTCGTTTGGTTGCTGTTCATCATAAAGTTGCACAATGGACTACCTGTGCTATGCTCACCACGGGTATCGAAACCTGGTTTATAGCATCGTAAGCCTGCAGACTTGCCGTTGTGCTAAAAAATATGTTTACCAAAATTGCAAGTATCAGTTTAGATAATTAAATACGACAGAAAATTGTTGTAATAATTTTTATTAAATATCACATTAAAATTATGTAGATATTTAAATTAAAATTTCTTTGAAGAACATTTAATTGTACACTATTTCTTATATTTGATTACATGAAATTTCAAAATTTCAAAGTATTTTACTAACAAACCCCCTTTGGTAACCATAAATGGCTTGTTCTCAACAAGTCTTTAATCTGTATCAGAGAAGCAAAAGCTACAACAATCTCCCTAGAACACCCTACATATAAAATACGAGGGCTGTTCAAAAAATACGCGGACTGTTTGAATTGCGCGGCTCCAGTTGGTTCCAGGGGAATCAGCTTGGTGTCGCTAGGTTCGCACAGATCAGTTGATTACGACGCCATTTCCCGATTGCAGATATCTTCATTTGTGTATTAGCTACGCGGTTTTAAGTGAAGTGCGATTTTTTCGTTTGGCGGATTTCAGAATGAATGACCTGAAGGAACAACGACTTACTGTGAAATTTTGTATTAAACTTGGAAAATCTGCGACTGAAACTTTTGCTATGCTTAACACGGCTTACGGTGATGTTGCTGTGAAGCTTACGCATGTTTCAAGTGACATGAACGTTTTAAGGATGGTCGACAGTCCATTGAAGATGATGAGCGTCCTGGACGTCCTTCCACGTCAACTGACAACCCACACGTCGACAAAATTAACACCCTGGTGCGGGCAAATCGACGTCTGACTGTCAGAGAGCTTGCTGAAGAGTGTGGGATATCAGTTGGATCTTGTTACGAGATTTTGACCGAAAAAATTGAAGATGCACCGCGTTGCTGCGAAATTTGTGCCTCAGAACTCGTGAGTTTTGGACCAAGCACTCGATCACTGTTCTTCCTCACCCCCCCTACTCACCTGACCTTGCTCCTTGCGATTTTTTCTTGTTCCCCAAACTCAAAAGACCCTTGAAAGGAAGAAGATTTGAGACGATTCCCGAGATTAAGACAAATGCGACGAAGGAGCTGGAGGACATTACAAAAGAAGCGTACCAGGACTGTTTCAACAAGTGGAAACACCGTTGGGATAAGTGTGTGCGTTGGGGAGGAGAGTACTTTGAAGGGGTCCCAGACCTGTAACTTCTAAATAAAGTACATTTTGTTTTATGACGTCAGTCCGCGTATTTTTTGAACAGACCTCGTAGATATGTAAACTTTGGACGATTAAAATTTCATCTATGTGAGTTAGCAATCTCAGCATTTATAAGACAGACTAGCTTGTATTTTTCATAAATATTTAATTAACATTAGCTCATACGACTAATAGTTTGTGATTGTGGTTTTATTATTTATGAAAATGTAGAAACATAAATTATGCTTAACCCATTGAGATTGAAGTGTGTACAATCCAACAATCGGTTTTGCTTTGGGAATGACTAATTTTCGTATTATGTAATAACGTTGAATTCATATTATAAATGAATAATAATATACTTTTTAAAGCAATATATATATATTAATAACATTAAAATTGTACAATTTTATTAAAAATAACCCTAAAAGTTAAGGGCTCCAAGACTCTTTGGTATGAGGTTTTCATATTTAGTTGTGGGTCCTTTCAATCCAAATGTTTTGCAATATTTTGGAAATTCTCAATACTATGATGTATTAGCGAAAAATAATTTAGTCTGCTATTTTTTTTTCTCAAAGTTAGCTTAAAAATTAGTTAGTATAAAATATAATTTCCAAAATTAAGATTTTTCCACTACGTCCAAAATCAAGTGATGTGTGTTCTTCATGTATTAAACCGAATTAAGAAGAATGAAAAAGAGAACAATTAGAGGGCGCACACGTGTTGTAATTTGCTACTAAACTATCTTTACACAGCCTGTTTTTTGTGTGTGTGACGTTATATAACACACTTTTAAAATGAAAAGTGTACACATAAATATGTAACAACACATTTAAATTTAAACTTAATAGCGTAGTTGCATGAGTTTAAATATTCTGAGCATAAAACTATTAGTTAAAGTTTAACCAGTGATGAGAGATATCGTCATCACAAACCTTAACAATTAAAGTTTTCGAAAAAGTAACTGAAATTACGTTAAAATGTTACGTGTTAGACATTTTTATTATCATTACTTTCTATGGTGTTCCAAACAATAATGTTTTTATTATAATAATCAATTTTCTTTCAGTTATGTTTCTTATAAAATATTCATAAGACGTTTTTCTTATAAAATATGTTGAAACTTTACAGCATTAATTTCTTATAACATTAATTTTTGACAACATTAATTTCTTACAGCATTAATTTCTTACAACATTAATTTCTTAATGAAATTGATTAATAGAAATAGAATTAAGTAACAAAATGTTTGACCAAATTATTTGTATAAAATAAATGAGATAACAAATCCTCATATACTTTAAACTCCACTGCTATGAATAGTATTTTTGTATTTTTTGGCATGTTATGCAGGACCTTAAGCAGGGGCGTAGATTGTTTACAACCGATGGGGGATGGTTTTTGCAACCACTTATATGGACTGTTCAATTTGCAAATTGGTAATCTCTGATTACGTGAACATGAAAGCTGTAAACATGCAATAACAGAGTAATCTTGTTGCCACGATACTTGCATGTATACTTAGGCCTACTGACTGATACTTACAAACAATCGCTTAGATCGAAAAGCTTAGAAGCACGCCTATATTAAAGATGTACATTTCGGCTACTGAAAAACCCTACATCTAGGCCTAATTATGTAATTCGATTGGTAAGAACACGAGAATCACAAGAACAAACACACAATTTGTAAGCCTGTGATGCAATAAAACAATTCAACAGACCAAACTGTAGGGGGGATGATTGTATGCACCATACCCCCCATCTAAAATGAAGGGGGAATGTATACCCTCCATCCCCCCCAGGATCTACGCCCCTGACCTTAATATATCAGTAAGAATACATAATTTCTTCAAGCTCATTTTTGTGGCTTCTTTTAGTCTTTTATTCATCTATGTGTGTGTAACTGGAAGTTATAACTTGAAATATAAGTTTCACCTCGATGGAGTATTGGCTCTGTTTACAGTGATCCAATCTGCAAGAGACAATTTGTTTTATTGTTTTTGAATTTCGCGCAAAGCTACACGAGAGCTATCTGCGCTAGCCGTCCCTAATTTAGCAGTTTAAGACTAGAGGGAAGGAAGCTAGTCAACACCACCCACCGCCAACTCTTGGGCTACTCTTTTACCAACGAATAGTGGGATTGACCGTCACATTATACACCCCCACGGCTGGGAGGGCGAGCATGTTTAGCGCGACGGGGCGCGACATAACGTCGCGACCGGCGTCCTACGGATTACCCCTTGAGTCGCCCGCCTTACGCGCTAGGCCATGCCGGGCCGGTTTTGGAGAGTTAAGAAAGATATTGTGAAGGATCTCTTCCTTGTTCTTGTGCATAATTTATTTACAAAATTTTCATTGTCACTACCCTCAGATCTATTGAATTTACACAGACGAGTCATTGATGTGTTTTCAGATCTTTTTAATTTACACAGACAAGTCATTGATATTATTTCTCAAAATGACAATAATTCTAAAATTATAATTTTGTTTTAAAGAAGAGAAATATTTAATACCTGTTTTGAAATAATCTTCTTTAATCGCCACGAAAGAGCTAAGAACTGAATGTTTGTCTTTATAATTATGATAAAACTGTTTTGGTAGAGAGCTTTGTGTCAGAGGATTCGGCCACTTTGAGTGTAATACTGTAGAAGACTAAATTAAAAGTAAATAACCTCTTTTAATGTATCCACTGAAAATATCCATTTTGTTTCCCCATATTACATGTTCAAATAGGTCTCAAGAAGCATTTACAGAATTACACTAAACTTTCTGCATAAACGTTTTCAACAAGACTGATTATAGACACTTCTTCGTGCTTAAATGTAAAACTGCAATACCTGCCCACCGCACGAATTGAACCCATAGTGTTAGCATATAAGCCTCAATCTTACTTCTAAGCCATAAGGATCAAGACTGTAGATACATAAAATGACTTCAATAAGCAGATGTTTTGTAATTACTAAGACGTGTGTGTGTCACCATCACATTTATAGAAATTTTGTAAATCTTAATCAAACAGTTAATAAGATGTGTGTGTGTCACCATCATACCTATAGAAAAATTTTAAATCTTAATCAAACAATTAATAAGATGTGTATGTGTGTTACCATCACACCTATCAAAATTCTGTAAATCTTTATCCAGTTTTAACCAGTTATCAATTTTCGGGAGCCTTTCTCTGTATGTAATACTTACTTACAAAAATTTGTCTTGAAGAATTTTGTAAATTTAGTGCATGTGTTATACATGGTATGTCCACGTGCAAAGCCTAAAATATCTTGCAAAAGATCTCGGAGTAAATTTTTCGTTTATTTTTATAATGGTTTTCTTTAAAAAAACATTTTCTGTTTGCTTGGGTATTATTAAATCAGATCAGATTTTGTAGCTGTAATTCCATATATTTAAGATTTGTTTGAAAGTTTCATGAGTCACGATGTCCTAAAACATATTTGTATAACGATTAGATACAACGTTCCTATTTCTGTAAACACCTCTTATAAGAGAACTATTCCAGGCTTTCTAATACGAATATTTTCTTCATTTTTGGATATAACATAAACATATTTTCTTTCTCGGTTAATATCCTTGGCGTCTGTATTTCGTTAATTTCCATAAATGATGAGAAATGTAATAATTATGTAACACTGAAATTTATTATTTCTGTTTCTTCTTACGATCTGGCGACAAGTTGTCGTTATAGTAGAACCAAGCATAACATCGTGTTTAACTTGTATTTCGCTGGTCTTTGTTTGTTTGTTTTGGAATTTCGCACAAAGCAACTCGAGGGCTATCTGTGCTAGCCATCCCTAATTTCGCAGTGTAAGACTAGAGGGAAGGCAGCTAGTCATTACCACCCACCGCCAACTCTTGGGCTACTCTTTTACCAACGAATAGTGGGATTGACCGTCACGTTATAACGCCCCAACGGCTGGGAGGGCGAGCATGTTTTGGCGCGACTCGGGCGCGAATACGCGACCCTCAGATGCCGAGTCGCATCTACACTGACTACACTGAAGTCTCATATCTATGGATGAAAAATACACATTAGTGATCAGACAACGACGTGTTTCCCATTCACCATCTTTTTATACCCTTCATCCATCATTTAATAACATTTCTCAGGTAATAACATGTAAACTTGTATTTGTTCACCATCATTTCACAACCAGTCTTCATTCCTGTGAACATTGAAGCTCAATGACAACAAGCATCATGGCTTCTCAGTTAAGCATTTGCAATTGGAGATGACAGTAAATTTCAAGCCTACTATACACAGTTTGTTTTCTACCATGTTCACTATGTATTTTTTTGAGAACCTGGTCTGGAATGGCCAGGTGGATAAGGCACTAGACTCGTAATCCGAGGGTCACGGGTTCGAATCCTTTTCACACTAAACATGCTCGCCCTTTCAGCCGTGTGGGGACTTATAATGTTACGATCAATCCCACTGTTCGTTGGTAAAAGAGTAGCCCAAGAGTTGGCAGTGGGTGGTGCTGACTAGCTGCCTTCCCTCTAGTCTTACACTACTAAATTAGGAACGGCTAGCGCAGATAATCCTCGTGTAGCTTTGCGCGAAATTCGAAACAAACGAAACTTGGAGAACCTCAAAGCAGATGATTAACCGCTAAACCATAATTTCCATCACTACTAAAGTTATGATGACAGAAATGGTATAAATCTTAGCCCACTTGGTAAGATAATTAACTACTGACCGTAATTATTCCACGCTGTCTCTGAGAGTCACCTATTGGCATCAAAACCAATCTATCGAAGTGTTAAAACAAAAGTTTGGTGCATTAATTTCCCTTAATTTACTCTAGACAATCACTAAATTATGCAACATTTGTATAACGTTTTCATATTCTGATGTGGATATAACTCATAAGACCATGAACGTAGGTTAGCCATGGTACGATAGATTATCTGATGTTCACCGATCTAGGAATTGTCCAGATCGTTTAGTATTTCAATCCAAAAATAACAATACTAGTATGAATTGCACAATTATTTTAGTCCTGTGGCTAAATGTTTCATAGAAATGATACGAAAAAAATCATCCTCATAATCCGTTATATAACTGCAATGAAGAGTTAATATGTGTAAGTATACGTTCTGATGGCCACTCACTGCCATGTCACATCAACTGCACCACCCAGAAGACGGCGAAGTCCTTTTACTATATTTCCCTTAGTTATGCTAGATTCCAGAGATAGCAGTTCCTAGAACCACTACAACATTTTGACTATCTAAAATCACTAAAGCAATATAAAACAAACAAAAACAAGGTCTCCTAAAACAGTGTAAGAGTCCATACGCATTACAATATAACTTTATGGATTTCATTGTTGATTGTAAACATATATATTTTAAATTATTATCAAACATAAAATTTTATCACTCAAACCAAAGTTAAAACTTTATATATTTATAATAGTTTATTATTAACGCAGAATAAAACATAACAAAAATGTAAGATATCTTTCAATCATAAAGAAAAATTACAAGTTTTCAAGTGTAAGTTACTGAGTTCTCTGAAAACAAGTATACCAAATAAAACTGCCAAGGATCACAAAACTGAAAGTGGCAGAATGAAACTTCTAAAGGATTTCTACATGTTCCAAAAAATAATTTACAAATTTTCCATTGTTTGTTTTGACAGTTGTGCAATGTCATAATACAGTGGACTATAACCATTTTATTCAACATACGTTTTTAATGACTTATGAATAGTATGAGTTTAGAAGTCAAGAGCTAATCACACTTGATCAGAATAATGTTCTATAATCTCTGTTGCCGTTGAAATAACTTCCTTCAGTTTCGGTTATGTTCAGTTTCATGGTACGATCACGCACAATGTTTTTACCACAATTTCCAGAACTTGCACTGTACATGACATCTCTCCTAAAATTACACTTAAGACAACTATAGGTACAAAACTCTATTGGCATGTTTGCGGTGGAATGGGATTGCTGTGATTCTAATTTCTTCAGCCATTTTCTCAAGGAAATAACCATTGATTTGACAGGGATCTCATGAAACTTTGGCTTGTGCGTCTTCGTAAATCTCAAATCCTTGTTCATTATTTTGCTAACAATATCCGGAGATGAACACAACTTCATTTCAATGCCTTTTTGGGTCAGACAAAGGTTTGTCACTTGTAGCTATAGTATTCACTCTCCAGTTTTTAATATTATTTCAAGCGTGATTTCAGAGTTGAAGGTTTCAGCTTCTATCTAGAACATTGGAAACTTCCTTATCTGAATTGTTGTCATTCTTTGGATCTACATCATATAATAATATTGCCAAAAAGTTATCCTTTCCTCGAAGGGAATGTAAAAAATATGAATACAAGTCCTCTTTGATGTTGCACTTTTTAATGCTAAAGAATTTGGCGTGGTTCACAAAATCATTTTATTTCACAAGTGTCAGAATTTATTTGAAGCAGATGGAATTTTACTATTGAGATAAATAAACGACTGGAAACTTCTTTTGATTAAAACGATTTTGTTGGTGAAACAAAAAAATCATTGGGCAAATAAATATCACTTTCGGCTACTGATGTTTCTATCGTATTTCTAATAGTTATTTCGTTACAAGTTTCAGCTCAGAAGTATGAAAGAAAGACTTGAAAAGCTACTTTTTTACATACTCTGGAATTTATATTATTTTCTATTAGACGTTTAAAACAGTAATGAAAAAGTTCGAATAACATTCATGTAGTAACGTTTCAAGTCTCCAAGATGCAATATAAACAATGCTATACTCTTTATCTGTATGTGTGTCTATTATAATTATGATTAGGTTATTTTAATTTGTACAATAGGTTTATAGAATCATTACTTGTGTTTTGGAGAATAAGTGAGTCCACATTGCTTTATTTAGTTTACAATTCATATCATATTAAGAAATACAGTGGAGCGCCATTAAGCCGCGGACCAGTAAACCGCGAAATCGCTTAAGCCGCTGTAGCAAGTCTTGTGAGCGATGTGAGCGAGGATTATCGCGCCTCACCGCTAATTTAAGAACGTGTGAAAACGCGGCTTACGAATTTAATCCTGGCTTTATAACTTCAAGGGAATATTTAACAAGGATTTGCTTTAATTTGGGAAATAAATAAAATATATTACAATAGAAATCGACCGTTAATCAACCTTATTCGCTCTCTATGTCAGCTTTATGGAGGGCGCCATTGTTACTGAATCACACCTCTTCACACATTAAAGTTAATCCGCGGTAAATCCGTGAAAAAAGTGATCAATAATTAAAGTATTATTTTTAATTCGATAATCCGATATTTTTATGGAATTGTATAAATACTGGCCACAAACCCAATAGAAATCACTTCAGTTTCTGAATTAATAGTGAGCATATCATATTGACAAATTCCTACCCCATGAGTACCAAACGTAAACATGCATCGTATGACGTTCAGCAAAAGCTGAATGTCATAGAAAGAATACAAAACGACGAAACTCGCACTAAAGTTAGTAGAGAGTTAGGCATACCTGAGTCTACATTGCGTGGGTGGATTAAAGATGAGAATAAATTAAGAGCATTTCTTGATGAACTTGATGAGGGTGGTTTGAAACGCAAGAGAGCTAGAACAGCACAAGATCCTGAGTTAGACAAGGCAACATTCAATGCATTTTGTGAAGCCAGAAACAATGTAATTCCCATATCTGGACCAGTTATTCAAGCACAAGCAGAGAAACTACACAAAGAACTTCATGGCTCTAATGCAGATCCAGAGTTTACTGTTTCAAGTGGTTGGTTAAGAAGGTGGAAGCAGCGACACGGCATATTGCAAGTAAAAATCAACGGCGAGATCAAGTCAACAGACACTGTAGCAGCAGAAGAGTTCATCCCTAAGTTCCAAGAATTCATTGAAGAACAGCAACTTGTTGAGGAGCAGATCTATAACGCAGAAGAAACAGGTCTTTACTATAGAATTTTGCCAGATAGAACTTTAGCCATGAAGAAAGACAAGAACAGCAATGGCGGCCCGCATGTAACACGGAAAGACGAAATTTTAGAATAAAAAGGTTTATTTTTATTGTAATCTTTATATTCATTAATAAATCTTAATCAAAATTGTGTTGTATATTTTATTTATTAAAAAGGGGAAAAGCGAACCATCGCAATGCATTGGTTGTTTGTGTTAAAACGGCACTTGTCAATTGTATCTGAATAGTCTATACATTAATATTATAATGATCACGCAATGGCCCGGATGAGGCTCCTCGGCGGAGCTGTTGGTGACTTCGGCTTTTCAGTCACAAAGGTTTAAGCCGCGGTTAAGCAGGTTGACCCCCCAAATACCGCGGCTTAACGGCGCTCCACTGTAGTTCTTATCTGTTGAACATCAAAGTGTCCATCTCAGTAAAAAGAGAACCTACTAGTTTAATATAACATTCGATATGTTGTCATTGTAAATATTTACAAATTCAAAGTCATTTTCGAATTAGGTACAGAATTGAAAAATGTTCCAGTCTCGAGCGAAAATCACGTTTTTAAAAACAAAACTATGAAAATCTTTATTGTTTATGTACTAAAAATAATTAACTAATTAAAAATCTACTAAGGGGAGACCAAAGCTCCACAGTTGTTCAGTTTCACATTACAAAGTTAATTCGAGTAAGCTATTATTTAAAGACTAATTTGTTTTTCCTTTTGTATAAAGTTGAAGGTTATTTAAAGAATAAGAAAAACTAATATTTGTACTACAACTGGCCACACAGACAAAAATAAAAAAAATTGAATATTTGGTTGAGTCTGCCTGTCCTTTTATTATCTCAGAATGCTTAATTAGCTAAGCTAGAAATTAAGGAAGGGCAAAGATCATCCATTAGGTTGCTAGTAGAAGCTATCATGTGCAATGAGTAATTTCTGTTGAGGCACATCAACACAGAAGACTTACTAGGAAAACACAACTCGTGAGCATCTAAAGGGTAACAAAGTTTGTAAAGCCTCGAGATATCATGGAATAAAGATATGTTCTATTCTTCCCCCTGGTCCTGACCATTTAAGCACAATACCAGTTACCCAGTTTTATTTTGTGGCTACCTTCGATCGTGAACTGTACCTGATCTCAATACACCAAGAAGGATAACAATCGCTATTCCCCCTTCTAGTTATTTGACCAGTAGATAATCTGATGAAGACCCGTGCTAACATATCGAAACGTTGTCTTTAAACAGATGGCTCAAATACATAAAAATCCTTCATTCAAAACTTATTTGAAAAAAAAAAGTTTATATAAAATTCTAGTTCTTTAAGTGTTGATATGACTGTTGAACAAAAGTCATCTATTTATCGAACTGTTTAATTATCTAAATTTTCGGTCTCACAATAGATCGAAAAATATATGTATTTGTTTTGTTTGCATTTTTAATTCACTTCTGTGTAATGCACAAAGTTTGTATTAATGTGTCAATACATATATAGTTAACTTAAATAATTACATCCAAATGAGTAAACAAAATCATGAGGAAGGAATGCATCAAAAACAGCAAATATCAGCCTCTGATTAATTATATTATAACCATAAATTTTAAGCCATAAACAAAACACATTAAAATTAAACAAAATACGTTGCATATTTTCAAAACGATCCTAGGGTACAAGTTACAACGTGGGATTATAAAATATATCCTAGGCTTGGAGGTGACTGAGAAGTAGGACCCCCATTGCGGTGGGGATACACTATCTGTCAGTCTTAATATCCAATTCGCTAGTCTCAGAAAAGAAGATTAGAAATTTAGAAATTATGAGAGCGAAATGTGTGTATTCAAGCTCACAACGTCCCACAATTGTGGGAAGGTGACTGCTCTCCCAAGTTAAAATAATAATAAGAAAAAGATAAACATAAAAAGATGAAAAATAAATAAATGAAAGAAAATAAAAAAGGACTTGTTTTAAAGAGAAAATAATGAATGTGAAACACAACCTAAACAAACAACTCTTACATGTCATTTTAAGTTTGTTTGGACAAATACAATACAGATAGTGTTATAAATCATTACTTGAAACACTTTATTTCCATTCACTTTGCTAAAATCTCCAAAACGAACCTTATCTGGGTTTCTTGCTTTATCCACACATAACATTTATTAATTCAAATGTATGCATATTCTGCCAAGCTGGTAGTGGCCTGGCATATTAACATTTTTTTTTTTTTTCATAGATGTATGTTTAAATTTACTTAACCTGACTAGCATCAATTAGAATTCACCTCTAAGGTTATGTAATAGATGGCAGACATAATCATCTTGGATTGACTTTACATAAGTTACAAATAAATGTTTATCCGCAGATTTTGCAGTCGTGGATTGAGCACATAAACAATCATCTCAGGGATTTTATGTTTGTAATAAAGATGTTCATTTGGAGACAGATTATCATATTATAAAATAAATTTAATTGGGTATATTAAAATACTTAATTGAGACTATTTTGAAATAACTCTACACCAAAATTACTAATTTTTTCATTCTGGATAACTAACTGCTCATTAACACTATGTAACAAAATTTTTACTTTTTCTTGTTTCTGGGCAGAAAGTGTTATTTCCCAATTGCTTATGCCTAAAGTAAATGGAAAAGAACTATTTTTCTCTTCAAACTTTGCTTTTGTGACCTGGGAGCGTATAATGAACACATGATGGGAGACTATATTTGGGGGCTGATATGTGAAAGTGATTTACATTACAGTTGCAAATCTCGAAAAACTACTCGCTTCTAAACATTTTTGTTCATTTTTGTATAACTTTAGCATAAATACATGTAAATCTTGATTCATATGCTGTTTTATTCAGACCTTATGTTAATAAAAATGTGAAAATTTGCCCGTTTTCACATAGAAAATAGGTTAATTTCTAAATTACATTATCCAGGTCACAAAAGCAAAGTTTGAAGGGAATAATGGCCATTTTCTGTACTTTTACAACATAAGCAATTAAGAAATAATACATACCATCCAAGAACAAAATGTGTGTTACATAGTGTAATTTATTTTAGTAATTATATTTTATTAATTATTGGGAGTGAATATCTGGCTTATGTAGCCTATAAAACTATTATCGCAAAATTTATAAAAGATTATTACTAAAATAGATTACACTATGCAAATGGTAGTAAGGAAATATAATTATTATCACAGTTTATTTATAAGAATTGTAACATTCAAGACTAAGGTGTACCTTGAATAATTAAAATTTGGTTGGAACTTTCCTAAACACGATAATACAATCGCTGCACAATGAGAAACTGAAAAATTACAAAAACTGTAAAGAACTGTGACTCCAGTCAAAAATAATGCACCCATCACCATATGTTTTCTACCCATTCTGGAAAATAGAGATAACGTATAACCAAAACACATTATTATTTTTCATATAACGTAACGAGCGGTTCAAGCTGTAATTTTCGATTCATACAACTATGTATAGTAAGATAATCTGAACATTCACGATAATAGGTAATAATGACAGACACTGCAATGAGATTTTCACTCGACACCTTAGTAAACACCTTTTATAGAATCTCTTGGAAAGCCACGAAACTGTTGTTGTAGTTTTTGGAAGAGTAAATTAATCTGGGCTAGAATTGTTTAGTGCGTTTCTGCCATAATAGTTTCTATTTATGTCATGCTTTAGGCTCTTAATTTGCACACTCCAGCCCGCATAAAACGAATATTATTTCAAGGTCATAAAAAATTAGGAAAATAAAACTCCCAGCTCATCCTTTTCTAATAATTTAAAAAGCTAAAAGATTTACAGTATGCGGTTGGGACCATTTATATATCATACAGTACTGCTTGGAAGATGTTATTTTAAAAGAGATTTTCAGCACCATTACTCCTTATGTTTTATTGATCAAGAGATCCAAGGGCGATTTGATGGAATTCGAATTACTTTTATGTGTTTGTGTTAAGCTTAAACTATTTATGTATTACTTTTTATTCACAAATATAGCTTTTAACAAAACCCACTTCATCGATAACGCCTACTTTTGGTATTTGAAAGCCACGTAGATTATGTATGTGAAACCCAACTGATGAATCATTGCATTCTAATCATTATATTATCACTGCATGCACTTAGTTAAGACAGCACATTAAATACTGGATTAGGTAGCTTTATTTGATGAAAATTTAATGATAATATATTTATATATATAAGAGTGCGTGTATGTACACGTTATGCATAAGAATGGTATATTGTTAATCTAAAACGTAAATTGTTATAAAGCACTTTATTTGACAGGTTACCTTCAAGTTTAGTAAGGAAAGGAAAAATCTATCAAGTTGTTGTTGTTTTGAATTAAGCACAAAGCTACACAATGGGCTATCTGTGCTCTGCCCACCACGGGTAACGAAACCCGGTTTTACCGTTGTAAGTCCGCAGACATACCGCTGAGCCACTGAGGGCAGAAATCTATCGAATAATAAATTATAATTTCACTAAAATTAAATACAATTCAAAAATAGCATCCTAATATCAAACCTGAACACGGCTGAAAAGGCGCGCATATCTGATGCAACAGGGATGCGAACCCGCAACCCTCAGATTACGATCCGCACGCCTTAACCCACCTGGCCGGTACTGTTGTTAGGAAAGCGAATGAATTTGGTTGTATGATTCACTATACACATGCGTTTCATTGGGCTACGAAATATAACTATACAACCAGTAATAGCATAAGTTACGTTAAACAAAACATCAAGCACAACCTACTATTCCGACAGATATAAACGACAAAATACGAACAGCAAGTACAATATTTTCCTAAAGTTTAGAATACTGTAATTGCTCCTTGAATGAGGCTTGGGTAGGAATTACACTAAGGAACAAGATTTTTACTTTTTCTTGTTCCTGGGCAAAAATTGTTATTTTCCAATTGCTTATGCCTAAAGTAAATGGCAAATACCTATTTTTCTCTTCAAACTTTGCTTTTGTGACCTGGAAGCGTATAACAAAACGTGATGGGAAACTATATTTGGGGGCTGATACATGAAAGTGACTTACATTACAGTCACAAATTTCGATAAACTACTCACTTCTAAACATTTTTGTATAACTTTATTACAAATACATGTAAATCTTGATTCATATGTTGTTTTATTCACACCTTATGTAAATGAAAATGTGCAAATTTGCCCGTTTTTACATAGAAAATAGGTTAATTTCTAAATTTCATTATCCAGGTCACAAAAGCAAAGTTTGAAGGGAATAATGGCCATTTCTGTACTTTTACAACATAAGCAATTACGAAATAACACATACTATCCAGGAAAATTTGTGTTAGTGTTATTAAACTCTCTCTTTGTTAACCTGAAGATGACCTGAGAAGGTTGAAACGTTGTTCTCTGCTTTATTAGTAAAAATGTTAATATCCATACCAGCCGTTTTCAGATACATTTTTACTTCAAGTGGGATTCTTGTCATCAGAAATTATTAATATTACCCTAGTGCCGTTCAATGCTGCAGTGAATGTGTTAATAAGCAGAAAGTGATTTTTCATGAAATATTTTACCCTTTTTTCAATCTTTACGTCTTAGTTAGCTGTTCACACAACTGCCCCAATCGCATTTTTTTTTTAAAATTAAGACTGTGAACGTTCGGCTGATAAACCTTTTGACATTATTTGTTAGAATTCGTAGCTGGCAAACATAGATTTCCATTTCCTATTGAGAGTTTGAGTGTAATGCAATTAAAAACATTCAACCACGTAAAATAACGTATTTTATACACCTAAAGAAACATTCAATTAATGGAAACATTATGGCACTCTACCTCGAAAACAAAGAAACGAATGCAGCACGCATTAAAAGCTGAATAAAAAAAATTAGTTTTGAGCTACTTTCCATATTCTTCAATTGAAACTATACAAAACACGTGAATTTTATTCTCTTCAATTAGATATATATACATTTATTTAAAACTAAGAACTCCGTGGACTTCTGATTAATAAAAACATAAATTCTGATAATTCGGTTAGGTAATTTCAATTAGCATAAATCACCTTATGAAGATATAAAATACTGTTATATTAACTGCTTTAAATTACAACGTGAGAATGAAACTATTAATGGTGTTCAAAAATTCTTATTAATACCTTGAACTTTTCTAATATATCACAAAAATATCCAAAAGGAAAATCAAATAAAAAAAACCAACTAACAACGTTTCGATATATGTTTAAGTGTATTTTTGCTCGATGAAAAATAAAACAATCTTTCCTCAAGCAAAGAGACAGCGAGAATAAAATAATTTGAAAATCATCATTCTACAGTTGGAAAAACTGATTTGAACAGCGCAATTCTTTCTACTGAAATGGTAAGAGAATCTTTCAAAGAACTATAAAATGTCTTACAATATTTATCTGTTATCTTACATAGAAAGCGTAAGTTTTGTGTTACAACTAACATTTTGCTATTTTCACTTCTGAAACTCTCTTTACACTACAGTAGCCCTCCAGTGGCACAGAGGTGTGTCCGTGGGCTTACACAGTTAGAAACCGGGTTTCAATAACAGTGGTGTGCGCAGCACAAATAGCCCTTTTTGAATATTTATGCTTAACTGCAAAGAAACACAAACACTAAAGTATCGTGATGTTTAAATAGAATCATTCAAAGTGCAGGAATCTCTGACGTAAGCGCTCGTGTTTGTTTTCTTCATATATTTTCTCGGAACATTCAGTTAGCTGCGTATTTTTAAACTGCAGTATATTTGAAGCAAAGCAACAATCTTTACTTCAACCAATATTCAATGTTTATAGAACATCAATACAAACTGTTCCTTCATCTCTTTTCTCTCTGTGTTGATACACGTATAATTTACTAATGTCCGATGTTTCATTTTTAAAGACTTTAGTTCTATTATTTTTACAATTTAATGACATTTTTACAATAGTAACAGTGTAAAGAGTATGTGGCCATATCTGTACTCAGAATCTGAAGGTTCATAGTTTGCATCCCGTTGCTACATACTTTGGGTCCGCGGGTACTCTATAAAATGGAAAACAAAATCCCATTGTTTGGTAAAGACAAAAGAAAAGAAATAGGCAATGGCGATAGGTATTGTTAACCAGCTGTTTTCCTTTTAGTCTAACAGTACAAAATCAGAGACGGATACTTTCAGATAACCCTTGTATAAATCTGTCTATGTAATATAGCCAGTTACTAACAAATACGGAGAAAGATGACAATGTGTGTCTCCGTAAGGTCACCAACCTCTTAGTTTAAAACGTGTAACATTTAAATTTATATGATTGGAATAACGATAGCAAAACAATGCGTGTTTTTTTAGTACTAAGAAGTACAAAACAAAAACTTTATATCCCTAAAAATTAGAATCTCAAAAATGCTCAATACATGTACTATTTCATACTGTTAATAAAATACCAGAAATTACCAACGGTACATAAAATGAATCGTACTGCAACTGTAAAAAACACAATAGTTTATAACAAAAGATTGGTACTTGTTTTCCTATTATTTTAATATAGAAGATGTGATACATTAGCCCAGTGTTTAAAATACGTAGTTGTTATTAGTACTAGAAGCGGTCATAAATATCTACAATTATATTTAACAAACTAGCTGGAGTACCCACCCTCTCAACAGAAGTCATATAAATTCACGATTAACGGAAGGTTATCTTAAGACATGAAAAGTTACTTCCATTATACGTAGTTGTAAAAAACTCCCATAAAAATTGTAAAACGCAAAATGTGAAACAGCAAATTTGCATATATCTCCCCATGAACTCAACAAACTTTCATGCCAAAAGTGTGGTGAAGAGGGAGAAAAGTAGTGGTAACGAAATGCCAATAAAAACTACAAAAAGTAAAACTGAAAATCTGTATGTATTTCCCTATGGACCCAGTAAACCTTCATAACAAATTTGGTGAATTTCCAAACAGTAGTACAGATATTACTACTATACTTACATAAATTTGTCCGAAAAGTTCTATTATCACCAAAGGATCAGTATACTAGGTTTTCATAGCTATAACCAAATTCCCGGCTTATACTGACCATCTAAAAACCTCCAAACATAAAACATACTTTAAAAATTAAAAAAAGGTTAAAGGTTAACTTTCACGTGACTCTGATTTCAGTTGTTCCATTTCATCATGAGTGAGACACACGAATTTACATTTTACTGGCTTTTTCAGTAATTATAGTAATTGGTTTGTTTTGTTTTGAATTTCGCGCAAAGCTACTCGAGGGCTATCTGCGCTAGCCGTCCCTAATTTAGCAGACTAAGACTAAAGGGAAGGGAACTAGTCATCACCACCCACCGCCAACTCTTGGGTTACTCTTTTATCAACGAAAAGTAGGATTGACTGTCACATAATAACACCCCCCACGGCTGAAAGGGCAAGCATGTTTGGTGTGAGAGGGGTTGAACCCGCAACCCTCAGCTTACGAGTCGAGTGCCTTAACCACCTGGCCAAGGAAATTATAGTAAACACGTTCGTACATGATTTTATTTTACGTTTAAAATGAAACGATTAATTAATACTATACAACCAATATGAAATTGTACGAAAAGCGATTCTTTTATAGCTTTGTTTGCGCTGTACATCAGGTGTATAGTTTCAAGTGTTTTCCGGTCTCTTAATTATTGTTTATTTTAATTTTTACTGGACAAATAAACACAACATCAACATCATAGTAAGGACTGGATATGGTTTATTTCAACACTAGATTAGTATTTCGGTGAATTATTATTCCAGCTGTATATTTCATAGTCTAAAATATAATTTTCCAAAATTTTATCCCATTGTAGAATATTGTTGATTTTAAGCCTACAAATTATTCATACACATAAAATCATTAAGCTGTCAATTGATTCCGTAGCCACATAGTATAATTTTTTTTTCCAGTTTACATATTTCACTTTAAATATACATCATAAAAATTTTATTTTAAAAATTCACACATAGCTTGACGAGTACTACAGACAGGAACGCAGTTTATCAACTGCATTTATCGCCCACTCTTGGGCTACTGTAATAGAATAGTGGAATTTACTATGTGGTGTTTTTAGTTACTACGCATATCTTACTATCAAGCACTAGTAGGTTAACTTTTCAGCTCACTTGGAAACTGTTAAGTTGATATAGCCTATTTTTCAAGATTTAAATGCCAGAAATAGTAAAATGTCTCCTACAGGACAAATATAAAAAGCTTTTCATTTAAAAATTGATATTTTTAAAAGCCTTGAAAATGGTGTAAAATCTTAAATTACACGGGTTTTAACAAGCATAAAAATGTTTACCAAGTACTAAAAGCAGTAAATATTTTCTTATCCAAAATCGTTCCCTAGTGGCATAACGGTATGCCTGCGGACTTACAACGTTAGAAAGTGGTTTTCAATACACGTGGTAGGCAGCACAGACACCATTCATTATGTAGATTCGTGCTTAACTTTAAACAAATAAAATCAGGGGGTTCGATTCCCCTCGGCTGACTTAGCAGATAGCCCAATGTGACTTTGCTATAAGAAAGTAAAAACACACACATACAGATAAACAAATTATCCGAAATCTAGACTCACCCTTTATCAGAGTTCATGACAACTAAGACATCTATTGACAAATAATTTTATTCAGACAGTTTCAACATTTATACAACTCATGATTTTGGAAACAATTCTACTTTTATATCTAGACATTTTATAAATGTTACTATAAAAGTGTATATATATTGTTCTTATCCAAAACTAATAATATGTAAAAAACAATAATGTATAAAAACAATATAAAAAATTCAACCTGTTCTTCATAGCATAAATAGTGAGATTTTAATACAAAAAACAAAAGTTATACCACTAGAAAAAGGCGTAACATACACATTGTCAATCTATAAGGCTTATTAAAAAATAGTACATCCATTTAGCAAAATATACTTTTCAAAAATGGGAGATGAGTAAGTTATATTAAAACAATTTTCAACACGCAAAACATTGAGTCACGTGATAACACCTGATTTAAAGTCGTGAAGGAACAAAATTTATCAGTACAATGTACTGAAATTATCTTTACAGTGCATGTCGTATACCACTGAAAACTGATTGCATTTGGGAAGGATGTGTGATGCTCCTTTACAAAACAAAATATTTATATACTCAGATTATAAAAACGCATTCAGATCAGAAATGGCCCATTATGACCACGTGATTAGGACACCCGGAGAGTCTGGAGTTTGAATCCCCATCACACCAAACATGCTCGCCCTTTCAGCCATGAGTACATTATAATGTGCGGTTAATCCCACTATCTGTTGGTAACAGAGTAGCCCAAGTGTTGGCGGTGGGTGATGATTGTCAGCTGCTTTCTGTCTAGTCTTACACTACCAAATTAGAGATGGCTAGCGCAGATCGCCCCTCGTTTAGCTTTACGCGAAATTCAAAACAAACAGATCAGATATTTAAAATATCCAATACGAAAATATTTTTTCGTACGTAACGGTTTTGGAACGCAAAGAAACAAATCAACTAAAGGGTCCAGGATCACCCAGACCTGCAAACAAGTTGTTCCTTAGCTGTGGGTCGTGTAGCTTTGAGTGAAATTGCAAACAAACCAAACCAAAAAGCAAAGTATTTTCAACAAATGAGAATCTAAGAGCACAAAGAATAGTTACAATAACCATCAATGTGCCGCAAGCAACAATACGCAACATAACCAAGAAGGATTTATTCTTGAAGAGATGTAACCCACATGTAACAGCTGGGTGATGAAATTCTTACTTTTTAACAAATTAGTAGGCTTCTAAATATGCATATATAAACTAGTTTAATAACTGAAACTAACAATAATTTTATGTTTAAGTAACTTTTTTTTTTTAATTTCCATGCAGTTTCTCCCTATACTTACGAAACTCTTGATGACGAGATAATTTCAAGGTCTTGCTGTAAGTGAAAGTTCATCTGTTGCGTGTGACAAAGTTTTTTTTCTGTAAAACTCTCGGAGATTTTATGGCTCTTCTATCTTAGTTGTCTTTGTATTCTCAAGACAACTGGTATGATTATTAAAACTTTAATTAAAATAAAGAACAACGTTTCGACCTTCTTGGGCCATCTTAACCTGAGGATGACCTAAGAAGGTCGAAATGTTGTTCTGTACTTTATTCCAATTAAAGTTTTAATACATGCTCTGTATTCATTTGGGAACACATGACAACCCGCGTGCCCAGGAGTACTATTTCATAGCACAAGAGTGAGCACTCTCCCCCAGTCAGCAATGAATGAGATATGGATGACCTTTACACTAAGTGCGAAGATACAATATAAGCTATTTATTCAAAACTTCAAATATCAATTTTTATATTTATTGGATAAAAATTACATGACCCAGAATATTTCAAAAGAAAGGATAGTTGGTCTTTCACGTAAATAGCTTGGCTGAGAGCATAGAAGAAAGCAATCGTGTTGAATAGCCGTAAGATATAATAAAGAGATAACAAATAGCCATGAAACAGGATACACAGTATAGTATGATAGAACAAATAGTGCACGGGTTACTCTAAATAGAGGGAAAACCGTATATTTAAAATTGGATACTAAAGGTGCTAGTTTAGCTTAACACAAAGTAACTATGCCTACAATGGGTATCGAAATTCGGTTTGTAGCATTAAAAGCCTTTAGACTAAGTATTGTGCCACAAAGAGCAGTAAAAGAGTGCTCGTTTGTAGTTAAGGAACAAAGATACACAAGTGCTATATATGCTCTGTCCACCTACGGCTAACAAAACCCGGTTTCTAGCGTCATATACCTACAGACACACCAGTGAGAAAAGAAAGTTAGGAATCTAGCCAACTACACTTATCGTCAGATCCTGAACAATTAAGAGATTTGATTATCACTTATTCTAAAAAAAACAAAAAAAACCTTAGGAAGACTTATAACAGCGAACAAATTAGCATTTTTAGCTGCTATTGAGGATCCCCTCTTGTTCAGTCCTAGTATGCTATACTGTTTTTTTTTTTCATTCTACTTATCCTACCAACGTGCAATTCTGTAAGTCTATGGTCCGTAAGTCCTCAAACAGATTTTAGTCAAACATTTGTGTGCTTTTACGTTTATGCATTAATAAAAATCTACAAAGAAATATAACCAACGTTTTGGAAGATTATAAAGTTACGTTGTCATATTTGACATTAACGTTTTATAACGAAATAGTCTTGGCTTTTCTACTATTATCAATCAAAGACAAACTAAAATTCAGAAGCCCAATTTGATATTTTCAACTAACATTTAATGTCAGTTTACTGGCTTTTATCTAAATGTATCTTTATATGCTTTTATGCACGTATAAAAAAAAAACCTATGGTTCTTGTGAATACAAATGATAATAACTACAAGAACGTTATTTTTTTTTTCACAACATTGTTGAAAAATACACACTTGATTTAATAGACATTATCACTTCATACTGATCTAAGTGTGTAAACATTATACTGAAATATAACCTACTACCTTATTTGTCCTTATGATGACACAGTGACACTAGATAAATTTGTATAACATTTTATACATGAAAATAGCATTTTGGTTTGGTTTGGTTTTTTGGAATTTCGCACAAAGCTACTCGAGGGCTATCTGTGCTAGCCGTCCCTAATTTAGCAGTGTAAGACTAGAGGGAAGGCAGCTAGTCATCACCACCCACTGCCAACTCTTGGGCTACTCTTTTACCAACGAATAGTGGGATTGACCATAACATTATAACGCCCCCACGGCTGGGAGGGCGAGCATGTTTGGCGCGACTCGGGCGTGAACCCGCAACCCTCAGATTACGAAGCGCACGCCTTAGCGCGCTAGGCCATGCCAGGCCCTAAATAGCATTTTACTAAGGAATATGGATTTCTTCATCACAATTCAGGATCCCTGGTCTTCAAACAAATAAACAAAACAGTACTGTCTCTTGCTCTTGAATTTTCCCTTCACTTATGGTCTTGTTCTACTTACAATCAAGCAGTATAGTTTATTTGTTTGTTTAAATTTTGAGCAAAGCTACTCAAGAGCTAGCTGCACTAGCAGTTTCTCATTTAGCACTGTAAGACTAGAGGGAAGGCAGCTAGTCATCACTACACCAACATGAACTCTTGCGGTACTCTTACCAACGAATAGTGTGGATTGAACATCATAATATAATGCCCCCAGCGCGCTGAAATGGCAAATATGTTTAGTGTGATAGGAATTTCAGCCCACAACTCTCAGATTATGAGTCAAATGCATTAATCACCTGGCCATGCCAGGTCTGAGCAGTATAGAAGAAAACATCTGGATAGTTTTGGTAATAGAATACTATGTTTGCTAATAAAATATTCTGTATTTAAAACTACATTTGCCTTTGTTTCTTTAACTACTGCCTTTATTCAATTTATTCTTTCTTTAGTTGTCCTAAAATACATTTCACTAGAACTTTTGACATGTTTTTTTTTTTGCTGGGCATCAATGTACCTGAATAACACACAACTTTAATATGAATTTCAATGTTTATACTTCTAACAGTACTCACAGTGAAGCAGCTATATTATAACAAACATTACTGATATTTCAACATGTCTCTTATTAATAGCAATTAATTTTAATTAAAAAAGAATTATTATCATTATTTATATTATGTTTATAAGTTACAACACTTTGTTCACTAAAGTTTCATTATTTTTAGAATTTATATTAAAAATTATTTCTTATCTTGAGCCTTCTCTACTGCTACACAAGGATTATCTGAATGCAGTCTTTCCCACTTTTGAACTGATAGAATAGAAGGAAGCCGGTCAGCCAACAGCACCAGTTGCTAACTCTTGTTTAGTAGGATTTGCCTATCACTCCTATAGCACACATACATCCAGAGCTCATTTTTGCAGCATTGGGATTCAAACCACAAACCATTGGATTAACAGTTTTGATATAGTAATTGCTAGGCCATGCCCAGCTTAAATGTCCAAAGAGTTACATTTCAGTCATGTTTCACAATTTTACTAATGTTATTTAATTAATATCCTCTTAGTATTATCAATCCATTTTTCCAACATAACTCATTACATACACACACACACATTTTTTGTTATTTTTATTTTTACCTCTGTTCTTTACTATAATATCCATAACTTTCTTAGAAAGCTACAGCAAGAGCTATTTGCATATAGCTATACCTTATTTTGGATTGATACACTAGAGAGAAAGCAAGTGGTCAACAGCATCCACAACCAATTCTTGGACTACTATTATGACTGAATGAAGGGGTTTGACAATCACTCCTACAGCACATCCAGAGCCACAAAGTGCTGAATACACTTTTGCAGCAACAAGCAGTGAGCTATGAATAATTTGAATCACAATCCAAGCATACTAACCACTGGGCTAAGCTTGACACTCTACAATGTATTATTATTCTTTATTTTAAGTATCAGGATAACCATCCTATACAATTATATATTTTAAATTGCTATGACATAAATACAACATTGATTACATTCAATCACAAATGGAGAAACAGTAAAATTGGCTTCTTGGTGATATTACCCAACATATATGATCAAGAGAAAAAAAAATTACAAATAGCATAATTTAACTTTATGTTTTGGTAATACTTTTTTTAATATATTTATACAGTATCAGTGGCTTATTTCACATATCTAAATATCAAATTTGTTTGCTAGGAATATCACATCATTTCCATGTTAGTTACTATGCAGTAAATTTTTATATCTTCCACAGCACTGACTGTTGATCTATTGTAAAAAAGGTTTATATTATTAAAATGCACATAATTATAATTACACTAGTTTTTCACTTAATAACAGGAACTTATCTCCATTAATTTATGTAAAGTTGCTGGTGGTTTCCAGATGTTACAGATTTTCAGTAGCTTAAGAATAATATCTAATTAAATGTTATAAGATTTATACCACTGCAACTATGTATCATAATAACCATATAGATTAATACACAATTTTCATGTTATGAAATATTTATTCAAATATAGATAGATTTTATTATATAAGTACAAATATATACCTTTTTTTCCTGTCACAATTCTCACTTTAAAGAATCACAAAAATAATTAGGTGAAATCACAAATTTTCTATGTTAAATATGCAGAAAGCCTACCACTAATTATTGAGGCTAAATGTAATACTGTCAATATTTTTTATACCTTTTTTATATATATATATGAATCTTATATTATTAAAACTTTGCAGCCAAACAATGTTATGGACACACAAGCAGTTTGATGCATAAATAGCTTAGAAAAATTTACTTAGAAATCAAGTGTACATCACTGATTATTATATGATTAAGAGCTATTGCTCAAATGTCACCATACGTCTACTAGCAAATTACACTTATGACCACTACTGTCATAAGTCTCAGTTTTATAACTTACAAGAAATATCTTTCTCTAAAAACACATGTTTAGATAGGTGACATTACATATCCAAACATTGGCTATATATTTTATACATGATTAAACAAAAACAGATACATCAGTAGAATAACAAGAGATCTGGAAGATCATACAAGTAAATTCTGGTTAAGTAATTGGAATATAACTAATACTTATTCTGCCACTCGTTAAAATTATCAATTTCTTCTTACTGTGCTCTCACACATGCACACATACAACAAAATTCATCCTGGTTTTTTCTTCTCACAAATCATTTTAAATATGTCCTTTGCCAATATAAATATGGAATCAAATAGTGTTCAACTGAAAATTACTATATTAGTATATGTGATTACTTGTAACAAAGTAATAAAGTATGAAAGCTTACATTAATGTCATTCTTCTGTTCAATCCAATCCTCTATTCCTCTCATTTTCTCTCCCTTGAGTATGACAAGTTCTCTGTAATCACATTACTTGGTGTTGCTGTAACCACCAACCAACCTTCTTGAAATGCACATCGCTATTTAGATGTTTGTGTAACATTCACACTCAAAACATTAAACTTTTGGCATTTAAGGCACTTTTACTGGGAGTCTTCATATTAGGTGTAGTTAATCACATGCTTGAATGATTCTATATATCACTGACTGGCTACATTTTGTCAAATATGATCCAGTCAATTCACTCAGTAATGAAAGGCATGAGCATGATAAAACATATGAGAATATAACAAGAGATCTGGTTAATACTTTCTTTCATCTACTACCTATAGTACTGAAGAAAAATGTTGATATTTCTCAATATCAAGTACATGCTATAAAATCTGACGGAAAAAACTTTGGTTTATGTGTTTCAAACTGTACATTTTTTGGAAGGCAAAGTATATTAACCTCATCTGCTGCTGAACCAGGGGTATAGCATGTATCCTGGTTGTATTGGAACATATTTAACAGTGAATGCAACTTCTTATGTCTTGTCAGCAAATCAAAATGCTTACTCAAATATTTAGTTTATATGAACCTACACTGTCAAGGTTTATATAAAAAATATGTCTGCACCAATGCACAAACTTTATTAGAAATTAATTTAACTGTTACTTGTAACATTTAGTAGAAGAAACATGTAAACCAGCTGCCACAAAACGTTAACCACTAGCAAACACATTTTCAAACACTATGTCTATATTATCATAGTAAAAGCTTCAATGGTTGATGAAAGTAGTAATAATATATGTTGTCTGGTTCAAACAATTAAAAATGTATATTATCCATAGAAAATTTCTTTTTAAATATGTCATTCCTTTCAGATAGTTTTTGAACTCCCATTCTCATTATTGAAATCAAGCTTAAAAAATATTTAAACATAATTTAACAAATTCACTAAGATATAAAAATGTAAAACTTATTTTTAAATACCATGCAAGAAAAATTATTCATTTTTCATTCTGAGATTCATAAGTCCTTCTATTGAAAAAAAAAATTGTATGTTATATATCACACAGTTAATCACAGACTCTTCTATAATTCTTCCACATAGGTTGATGGAAAAAGACCTATTGTACCATTTAGTTCTCCTTTCCACCAGTTTGTGTCACACTTCTTAAGAATTTTTATTATGTCACCTGTAACCCAGAAAACCATTTACATTAGTGCTTGTCAGTAAATTTCATCTACTTAATTCAATAAACTTAAAGACTGTAAAAACGATTGCACTAACAGTTGAACAATTTAATCAACTGAAAGTTAAAACATGAAATGCCTATTCAACTTTATGCAATATTCTGACATTTTATGGTATAAAGATAATGCAAAATATGTTAGTGTAGAAAGAAACCTCATCACAATAATTTTATTTTTATTTCTTTCATTTAACTCAAAATTATTATCATTATAAATGTTTCACCACTTTTTAGCAAAACATTACTGACAATAACAAAATTCTATTAGAATTTAAAGTCAAAGTAACTTTACAGTGAAATAGCCAAGCAGAATATCTTCTGAATTATTGGAATCTACACTAAACTATTTCCTACCTGTAAAAATTGTAAGTTCATCTTCTAGTTTAGCCTGATAGGGGTATAACGCTTGGCATTCTCCCACAGGTTCACTGTCGATAAGTTGTAGAGTCTGAATGTTGACATAAATTTCGGAAACATGATTGAAGGCAGCTTCTATGATGAAAAGAAAATTGTTGGCAATTTTTCTTTACATTAAGTACAGTTTTTTTCCATTATACTTTGTTATTTCCCACTTGAGCTAGTGTATAAAGTATTGTAGATAAACCTGGCCAGATCTGTTAGACAATAATTATTGGAAATCAAACTAATATCTTGCAAACAATCTATTGCAAATGCTTTTTTTTGTTTATTGTTGTTAGTAAGTATGGTGCTACATTATGGGTTATCCATGCTCTGCCCATCAAAGGTACTTGCTTATCACTGAGCCATCAAGAGATGAATTCAAGTGCACTGTGCAACATCACCTATTTCACAAACAGTTACATTACAAAAACATTTTTTTATGAATACACCTCTTTCTTTATTCCAAAAACAAAACAATGTTTAAAATTGTCAAATTTGTACTTATATTTAATTTCATGAATCAAAATTGACCAGGAAGAACAAAAATGGTACCAAAAAGAAAAATTTGTTTTTTAATAAGAAACAACAAATAAAGGCTCATAGAAGTCATTATTCTTGGTTTGTTTTAAAAATACAGTTTAAGAAAATTAAGCTAAAAGCTTTATTATAAATCATTTCTGAATGACTGAGCTAATAGGAAAATGTACAAAATGATAAACCATTAAATTTGTTATCAGCTGTGGATTCAAACAGGCATCACAAGTAACAAGATCACAGTATTAGAACAGCAGCATCACCTATACCTAAACCTAATTTTTCGGAGCTTGTCCCTACATTCCTATACAGATATACATTATACTCTCTTTCAAATTGTTCAAGAATATTCTAGTCTTTGAACTGGGTTTTAAGTAAGAATAGACTGAAATTGTTTAACATTAATCAGTTTTCAATGTAATGATCCAACAAATAATTTGCAAGTCTTGATTTTTACCATCAGTAGATGTAAGCTTAAAAAGTGAGTTAAACTTTGTAACGTATTTTTTATTTGTTGAATATCCTCTCTAAATTATCATTTGTATCAAAAGCTTTAAAGGTTTGCAAAAATATTTGAAAAAATATAGTTCATTGTTAGCTACTGTAACACATACATACATGCAGTACATGGCAAACAATTATGGTACATAGATTAAGAGAAAAGTTATCTGTTCCATTTTGTAACTTTAATTTTACATTTTAAAACATTACAATTGAATCAAATGTCATGGATACAATGAATAAGTCATACACTGCTAAAGTAGCTTACTATTTAACTGAACATGTATAAAAACTTGTTTACAATTTATGTTTGTGACCTGATGGCTGTCTATTTTGTGTATAAATGTAATTTATAATAACAAATAAAACAAATGAATAAAATTTTCAAACTCCAAACTGACTTTTAAATATAAATGGACTAAGTGCCAATTATAAAGGCCTGATAATAATGTTGTACTTGTTACCTTCTCAACATAAGTACATACAAAATTTAGCAATATTTAAGTTGCAAATACATCAATAATGACCTGGAACTGTTTTATAAAATTCCACTGAATTTGATATGCATGAGAAGTTATTTAAGGAAATCTTGATGGTTAGGTAACATACATCAGTCTGTGTCCAGTAAATGTTTATGAAGTGACAACAATTCAGTCTTAAAATATACATGTACAATGAGGTTCATATTTTCAAAATAGATTTATGCATTATTACACAGCTGGGTTTAAAACTTGTACTTTTTATACTAGCTTCTTTACAAAAACAAGATTTGAAATACTACCATTATTATCTCACTATGGTACTAATCACAGCTTTTATTGACAGTTTCATAGTTTAACAGTTTCTTTTAATAAGCTTCTGTTCTGTGGCAATTGGTTTATTGTTTACTTTAATGCTAAGTCTTCTTTGGTAGGACTAAATCAGAAGCAATTTTTCATCACATCTGATGAGCAATGGTGAAAGAATAGAAAGCATAAAAAATATGCAAATACAAATATTGTAGACTCAGAACTATGACACTTGTGAAAATGTTACACTTACCATCACAATCACTTTGTGGTAAAGATATCCCATCACCTGAACCTCTGTCTGTTTCTGCTAAATCATCATTTTCAGACCAGTCATTACTAAAAAGCTGAGTTCTTCCTACATCTGGTAGCTTTAACACTGAATGAATTATACCCTGTGATAATAAAAAAGAAACAAAATAATTCATAGCCCCATATGCATTTGCAAGTTATTAGACCAAGTTTTTTAGCATTTGTTATATTAATAGTTATTTTACAGTGAGATCCATCAGTCTAACAGATGAGATTTAATAATCTAGTAATTCAAAATAAAACTTTCTTTTCTGTTTATATTGTTCAATGGAAAAAGTTATATAAAGCTGTGAGCCTGAAAAAACTGTCAAAGTCAACTGTACGTACACAGCTTTTTTATAATACTGTGACAATTTTATTTTGTAATCTTCTGATAAGTTTACTTCCACAAGGAGCCACAAAAAAATACAATTCTTCCAAAACATTATTATTGCAGCCAATAAAATTGACAAATTTCAAACAGTTTTCTAACCTAACATTAAAACAATTATAAAAAACACCCATATTGTTTTACTTCACATACTTTTAGTGAGTAAAATATACACCTGATGCACTGGAAGAAACCTTGCCACTGCAGAAAGTAACAATAGTTATACCTCAGTGATGTCGAGAAAACCCACTTGTAGAGAAATATATATGCAAAAACGGCTTGTTTGGGTTGAGAAAATATTTTACGTAGAAGAGCGAACATAAGTGATGTCGAGAAAACCCACTTGTAGAGAAATATATATGCAAAAACGGCTTGTTTGGGTTGAGAAAATATTTTACGTAGAAGAGCGAACAACGTTTCGACCTTCTTCGGTCATCGTCAGGTTCACACAGTCACCTCTTTCTTTCTTTGTGAACCTGACGATGACCGAAGAAGGTCAAAATGTTGTTCGCTCTTCTCCGTAAAATATTTTCTCAACCCAAACAAGCCGTTTTTGCATATAATAGTTATACCTGTTTCCTGCTAAATACATTGTTTTTGGTTAACTTGTACAAAAACAAAATATTTGTGAGCCTCTTGTTTTCCATTTTCTCTCTCCATTAGTTTTCTCATGAAATCCTGATTTATAAAAGTATTCTGCTTTAGTAGAAATTAAGTGGTGAAGAAAACATACAAATGTAAAATATCAGGCCTTAATTTGTTAGTGTTAATTCAACAGTTTTTTAAATAAAAAAAACACCATCTTTAATTGATATCATAAGAATTTGATAAGTATATCATCTATTGTAGAAACAAACAGTTGTTATGGGATTAAAATTCATAAAGTTTTTTTTCTCTTACTCTAATTAAATGCCATAGATTTATTTATTAGTTGATGTTTTTAGAAGGTCTATTTCTGTGTCTTATCATTGTATTATATTGTTGTTGTTTCTTCCAGAAGGATTTGAAATTTGTTAGGAAAAGATATTTAAAAAAAATATCTTTAGCCAACTTCTAAAATAGATTATTCTTAATGTTTAGTCAGTTATTGGTAACCAGATTTTAACACTAATGTATCTGTTATTAACATACAAAACATTTATTGTAGATATATAAAAAACAAAAAACCTGTTTGTCTCTGTACTGGTCTATATGTGCAGTTAATGGGTGAGTTGGTTTACTGTTCTCATCCAGGTTAGTAAGGGCACATTCCACTTTATGGAGAGAAGCTTCAAAGAAAGCCAACATTGCACGAAGCTGCACAATGAATAAAACAATAACTTGAGAATTAAATTATTATACAAAAGACCTGCAATGGGCAGTTGAGCAGACCCTTCAGTAACCATTTAGCAATAATAAAATGTCTTCTCTATTAACTATTATGATAATAAGTAAATCTAATATTATTACAGCAAATTTGCAAAAATAAGTAAATGCATTTTATAATTTAACGAAACAAAAACTTACTATGAATAATAGGATACTGTAATACAGTTTTATTGTAATTATTAGTTCTTCCTAATAACATTTTAAGTATGACAGGGTACAGCCTGTAGGGTGAAAACTATACAGCATTTTGGAAAAAATTAAAAACATATCAATGAAAAATGAGAATTTCTGATTACTAAATTTAAGGTCTAAAGCTGTGTTACCAAACTGTTTAATGCCATTGAAAAACAAAAGGGAATACTCAGTAGCTGCAGCATTTGAAATTCTTTAGAGTAGGATTAGAGTAAATTAATCTACAAGACCTTCTTTTCATTTTTATTAGCTACATTTTTATGCACTAGCAATAACCAAATGTAGAGAACACATGTATCAGATTTGATTTCGTTAATCATCAGACTCTTCGTCCCCAAATTAAAATTATTTTGGGTAAGATAAGAATAAATTAATCCACAAGACTTTGAGGAGAACGGTCAAATATATCAGTCGAAAAGGGTTTGACCTCCCGAATCCAAAAGTGTAATTAGATCTTAAACCAGTCAAGAGATGATGGAGGTATTAGCTAAAAGTTTCTACATCAAAAAGTGAAGCCATTGTGCGAGCTGCTATGCCATGATTAAAAAGCCACATTATTGCACTTTATTGTTAAGGTCTAGTCATATAAAGTAGTATTACAACTCTTTTCCTTAGTAATTTTTTTCTTCTTTCAACTAACGATAAAGATGATTCTTTGGAATGTTAAATGTTGATAACCATTAAAGTTATAAGACCTGGAGGGTATCTGTAAATACTAATGGCTTAGAATAAAAAAGGTTAAACACTATATCAGTATCTGTAGATACAATATGATATCAAAGTGTATTGCAATTGTTATATATTTATGGAACTGGAAAATTTTTAAAGATAAATAAAGGAAGAAAAGGTACTTATCTCTAGGCTTATGTAAGTTGTAAAAGAAATATAAATAATGTTCAAAATTGTTTACAGAATACATAAGTTCTGGAAAAGAATAAACAAAGTACTATTTGTGTAAAACCTGTAAGAAATGTCCTTGAAAATGCAAAATTAATAATTGTTTTTATGATCCTACCAATTATATTTTATACTGAAAATTGCAAATGATTATGTAAAAATATTATATTAATTACCAATTACATATTTTAGTACTTGTTACTTAGAAGTTACTATTTTTGAGTATGAATAACAAAAATATGGTTAAAAACCTGACAAATATAAATCTATGATCTAAGGACTTGACTTTTCAAAATGGTGTCATAAGTGTCTTCATCAGGCTAGGTAACAATGTTTTTGTTTCAAAACAATTTATATGTAACACAGTTTCTTTTTTTAATAAAACCTTTTATTTAAGTGCATTATTTAAACATAAACAATTTAGCAAATGGCATCTGTTGTAGCCAGTACAATTATCTAACTGTGATTATTAATTGGTGACATTTTCAAATTACCAGGCACTAATTAGTTACTAGTTTTAATCCTATTTTTGGCTGCTAATCTTTTGCATTCTTCAGGAAAGTCTTACAAAGGACTATTTTCTTTACTGATAGAGGCCAATATTCAATCCCAAGTCTTCTCAATGGAAGTCTGGTGCATTACCCACTCGATTGGAATCTCCTCCATTAGGGTTTGAAATTCTCTAGTACAGATGTCAGTAAAACATGGATATCCTTGTTGAAAAACATTCAAACAGTTAGTTAATTCAGTTTATAATGAGGGAGACTCCTACCCCAGTCAAGTAGATAAAACAAACAGGCTTTCAGAAAAACCACGATCAAATGTTAGCCTCAACCAACACAGACAACAGTCCCTCTCTGGACTTTTCTGAAGACAGTAGCAGAATATCACCTGAAATGCATGATAAAAACTAATTAGTATTTAGTATCTTATAATTAAAAACATCACTAATTAATAATTAGATGCTGGTGATTGTTTAGGCTATTAAACATGACAAAGATTGATATTCAACCAAAACAACTTATTGTAGATACTTCAATTTTACAATATTAAATAAATAATGATACGAGTCATTATAATACTTTGTCATTCTCCAACTTCTTTCATAGAAGAAAATTTTCATAACTTTCAAACAGACTTAACTTAGTACAAAAACATTTTAACAAACTAAGAACGTCAATATAAACTATAAACTAATTCCCAGATTTGTGATTTGTTTCCATGATTTGTAAATATATCACTAAATTCTACTGTTCATTTTGCAGAAGCTAATTCCTGCCACTCAACCACACAATATTGTTAGTTCTTGCATTGCTCCAAAAAGTCTTACTCATAAAACATGCACTTTATAGTTTTGTTTTAGAAAATACAAAAGTATGCTGTAGGATGTGCAAAAAAATCTAAAATTCTCATATGCTGAGAATGTAACTGGTTTTATTATTATTATAGCTCTATTTCCACTCTCTTATGATGCCAACACGTGATCTGAAAACAATGACTAACCAAGCACAACTTTGAACAGTTGTTTCACGTTTAATACAAATTACACTGAATACATGTTACAAAGTGATAAAATATCAATTTTAAATTATTTTTGAATTAATACTGTTGAAATGGGGTTTGTAATACTTTTTATTTTAAAATTTTAAAATGTGATAAGCAGGTGTACATTTAATGATAATCATCAGTCACAACAGAGTTAAAGCAATACGTTTTAGCCTTAAATTTGTTTTATATACATGCAGAAACACACAATTTCCTTAAGTCATTTATATTTTATTGATCAAAGTTAAACTTTGATAAATGAAGTCTTATTGTGTATGAAATGAAATAACAGGCTGTGCTTTTTACATTCCTTACCAAAGTTTAGTCCAAGTGAGATAAATTTTCCCATCAACCTGTACAAAAAATTCTTCAAGCTAAAATAAATTAATCGCAAAGATAAACATTACTTACATGATACAATTTCTCAGTCACTTCTTGTTGAGCATCTGCATTACCAAAATTTGGTGTCTCATGAAACACTCTTGCTAGATGTTCAACTCCTGTGAGGATAATTTATTATATTAACAGAAAATATGACTACACTAAATGAAGGTTTAAGGCCTTTTTTTTTCAGTTGGATCAAAACTTTGTGATTAAAGATTTTTTACATATTGCTTTACTCATGTGGAAAAAAACTTGACATTAAGAACTTAAAATTTCAAAAATTATTTTCAACACTGCTAAAGCTAGATTATATAAATTATTTACATGCTTTATGCTTACAGCTCGAGTTTCTATTCTTGTTCACCAGTGTTTTAACATTTACCAGTCTATCGCTTATTGTTACATTAGTTAGTTTTAATTTTCCTATACTGAAAATGTATTTCTGATAGTTACTTCCCTCTTCTCACAAGATTAGCTTTTCCCATTTTGTGCTGCCCTCTATATGTGAACTTTCTTTATAACACATGCCACAAGCCTTCCATGCCCCATACTGGAATCACAGTTTCCAATATGTCTCTCATACAATTTATCATGCATAATCTCTCCACTAATAGAAGAATACCATTATCACATGATGCACGTGTCTCCCTCTATGTGTCACTAATGAACCATTACTCTGAAGTTTAGCAAAAGTTGGAAGTACTGGAAGACTGTTGGGAGAAGGGTGGGAAATGCAAGTAGAGGGAAGTACTCATCAGAAATACATTTTCAGAATAGGAAAATTATAACTTATAATATGGTACTTCTGTACACTCACAAGATTACCTATAATCCCACACTGAAAAGGAGTGGGGACTCCAAAAGCATCTAAAGATACTTCTTTAGAGGAGAGAAACAAATCAGATGATTGGAGAAGGCACACTGCACCACTTCTGAACCTGGTATCTTTTTGCCATGACCATCTTGGAACCATGGGTGTAGGATGGGTAAGGAGTGGCAGACAATACTTGATAAGTCAACTACATGCAAAACCACCTTGCTGGGTATCAACATTCATAAGATAGCAGGATGAAGATCATACCAGCTTCATCTCAAACCATAAAATCATAGATGTGAGAAAAACACTGCCTCCAGGACATTAAACAGGATTAGCATTGAGCCAAAAAGATGGGAATGTGTTATCTGGTATCTGAGGGAAATCTATCACATGCAATTAACTCCCATAACCATTAAAATTGGCCTGAAAAGTCCAAAGGTTAATAATAGCTCCATTGCAAGAGAGAATGAGGGAGTGCCCAGAACAGAAACATCCCACATGGAAATATCCATAACACACAACCCTGAAAGAAGAATTGAGGGAGAAAGATGGACAATCCCAAACCTATGTGAGGACTTATTTAATGATTGATTCATAAGATATCCAAAACCAACCCACAGGGTACTAACATCCATGCAAGAGTAGGATAAGGGCACATAATAAAATGAGTGAAGTGCATAAAGACTTCTCATTCCATGGTTTTTGTCACTTAATCCAGAAGATGGTACATCTTCGACCACACCAGAATACCATTGATCTATTCTGAAATGAATGGTTATAGCCATCTATGTCGAGCCCATCTAGTAGGATCCCTCCATTGTCAATTGCCCCAACAACTGGTAAGTGGTAAGGACTCCCATACTTTGCTGGAATAAAAGGGGAAAATGAGTATGGGAGACTCCAGAGGAATGGCTACACCCAAGAAAGTACAATAGGTGATCACAAAATCCTATTCTGAAAAGCAGACCATACCAGGCATGGCAGGAATGGGAATCTATCCCTGTCAACCTTACCCATGCTGTCAATGGGTAGTACAGTCCAAGACAGGCTTACTTATGAAGCAAATATAAGGTTATTGACCATCCAGTGATCCTAAGAAAACACCCCATGGCAAAGGTGAGTGTGAAGAACCACATAAAAAGGACACAAATTAACATGATGTATAGTGCACATTTGTTTGTGTATGTAAAGAATACCCGGTCAGGCACTAATTGCCACATGGGATCCAAGAGATGAAATTTGAAGCAAGGGCTCCTGAAAGAAAAGAAAGCATTAATAAAGTCTAAGCCAGTGTCATAGCCTGACCAAAGTCTGAAGTATAGCCAGAGGTGGCAAATGATACCCTGAGGAAGCAGAAACCTCAACATGATGTAAGTAATGGGAGATGAACATCTCAGTGGTGGTCCACATGCTAGACTGCAGAATCTCCTCTAAAGGCTGACAAAGACCAGAAGCAAGAATAATGGTGAGGTGTCAGATCTGATGGGAGTTAACGTGGAACACAGGATGTTGGGAAGTGGGCAAAGAGGAATAAGCTAACTGGATTAAACAACAAACCTAATTGGTAAGGGTAAAGGAAGAGGGTTGCCACGAGATAAAGAGATGGGAACAGGAACCCCTGGAGGCAATATAACAATGAAATGCATGCATCAAGCACAGAAGTCTACCCAGATCAGGACAAAAGTAGGAATCAGAAATAGAGGGAAGGGAACTGGGCAAAAAGGAGGAGTTACCCTCACATGCCACCAAGGTCTTGAGAAGGAAGAAATAATCCAAATAAAGGAGAAGGTTTGGTAGTGCTGTGTGTATAATATTGATAATGAATAGATCTGGCTGACACTGCCCACAGACCTAGAGCAGAAGGAAATGATCCTTAAGGGATAGGTGAAACAAAGAGCAAGGGCAAAGGGCTTAAATGGAGGGTTAATGATTTTGAGCACTGAGTTTGGAAGGAACTTAATTGTAAAAATATATTAAACTATAAGTTGAGGGATTTGAAATGAATACTTCAACTAACTTGGTTTTTGTTTCCAGTATTAAATAAATGTTCAGCTGTAATACATCTTTTCCTTACCTTCTTTTCCTTTTCTTTCTAACTCTGTATCACGCTTCAGCATATTAAAGAATTTTTGTAAAGACTCTTTTCTTCTGTCTTTATTCATGAGGTTGCTCATGTCTTCTGCCTGCAGAATAAATTAATTCTCTGTTGTTAAGCACAAAGCTGCATAATGAGCTATTTGTATTCTGGCCACTGCAGGTATTAAAATGAAACTTTTAGCATTATCATCCTCTGACTTGCTGAACTACCATAAGACTACAACAAAAAGATTAGTTGATTGTTAAGCAAGATTGCTTTTTGGAAATTTGGTATATTTTAGTCATACATTTAATACATTATTTCAGCTTTTCAGATGTGTGTGTGTGTGTGTGTGTGTGTGTGTGTGTGTGTGTGTGTGTGTGTGTTGTAAAAATATGTGCCCAAAAATACAACTATTTTCTTTTACCTAGATATTTTTTTAATTTAAAGGAATTTTACAATAAAATCATGGAAAATAATTTATTTAAACATGAAGTAATGTAACATTCTAAAACAGATATAAACCAACTGAACTTTGTATCCCACATACAAAGTAAGGTATGATATTAAATAGGTTTGGTGCCAGGTATGCACCCTTTCAGTTATAATGTGACAATCAATTTTATTAATAATTAGAAAAAGTTGCCAAAGAATTGACAGTGGATACTACAGGCTCATTGCCTGTCCTACAGTGGCAGTAGTTTAAAATTAGAAATGGCAACAGATAAACAAAGCATTCGCTAAGTTAGGAATGCTAGAAAGTTTTGGAAATGGAATTTTCATGTATACCTGTGGATGTAAGTGTGTGTCAAGAATGAAAAACAACATAACAGTGAATGTATAATAGATATTATACATTATGCAGAGTAAAGTGCACAAGTTACTTGGAAATACATTCCAGACCATAATATAAGAAATAGAAGTTAGCAGTTCTTACTACCTCTAAAAATGATGCAATTTCATTACAGAAGATAATGAATGTTTATGATACTGAGCACCAGAGTTAGGAAAAGTAACGTTTTTTTGAAAAAAAAAAAAAAGAGTAACGGAACCCTGATGCGAATCAACAAAGGAAAAAAATATACGTAAAAGGACTGAAGTTAATCAGTTTGTAGTCATACATTTGGAGTTTGTAATTTGCATATCTATGCCCATATTGATGAATAAGTGGCAGGAATTTGTTTCGTACAACCAAGGCAACAAGCAGTAATGGTTTGATAAAAGACCCCAAAAATATAAATCTGGTCAAAAGAATCATGTGCAGAATTGAGCAATATGAATTTCATGCTAAATTGCAATTATCCTAATTAAATAGTACAAAATGGCATGATTTGAGTCCTGAAGCAGATATTAACAGAACTGCAAAAGTATAATTGTATCTAAAAAAATATTTCATATTGACCTAGCTGATAATTTAATTACTGTAGTTTCAATGTTGATGAATCTTACAGAAGTTTTGATTACACTATGTAACACAAATTTTGTTCCTAGATAGTATGCGTTATTTCTTAATTGCTTATGTTGTAAAAGTACAGAAAATGGCCATTATTCCCTTTAAATTTTGCTTCTGTGTCCTGGATAATGAAATTTAGAAATTAACCTATTTTCTATGTGAAGACAGGCAAATTTTCACATTTTCATTTACATAAGATCTGAATAAAACAACATATGAATCAAGATTTACATGTATTTATACTAAAGTTATACAAAAATGAACAAAAATGTTTAGAAGTGAGTAGTTTTTCGAGATTTGCGACTGTAATATTAATCACTTTGATGTATCAGCCCCCAAATATAGTCTCCCATCATGTGTTCATTATATGCTCTCAGGTCACAAAAGCAAAGTTTGAAGAGAAAAATAGGTCTTTTCCATTTACTTTAGGCACAAGCAATTGGGAAATAACATTTTCTGCCTAGGAACAAGAAAAAGTAAAAATTTTGTTTCATAGTGTTAATGAGCAGTTAGTTATCCAGAATGAAAAAATTAGTAATTTTGGTGTAGAGTTATTTCAAAATAGTCTCAATCAAGTATTTTAATATACCCAATTAAATTTGTTTTATAATATGATAATCTGTCTCCAAATGAACATCTTTATTCCAAACATAAAATCCCTGAGATGATTGTTCGTGTGCTCAACCCACGACTGCAAAATCTGCGGATAAACATTTATTTGTAACTTATGTAAAGTCAATCCAAGATGATTATGTCTGCCATCTATTACATAACCTTAGAGGTGAATTCTAATTGATGCTAGTCAGGTTAAGTAAATTTAAACATGTTAAATTTAATACAAAATAGTTTTCAGATTTATTTGCCAATATTCAATCATTTACACACCTATATTTTAGAGAATTGTTTTTTTTATTTTCTTTCTATATTATTATTCATAGATATTTTCTCAACTTAAAAGTCTCTTCAGCCAGTTGAATGTACTGGTACTAAAAGAATTATATTTTTTTCATCAATAGACTTTCCTATGCACCAGTACCCTACATTATATGCTTCATAGTCTTCAATTGATGGATAAATGGACTGCCTACTGAGCTAATTGCCATGTGTTGTATATAATCGAGTATTGTTTTTTTTCATAAATGAAAACAGTATACACCACTTAAATGCATCTGGTGCAGTAACATGAGAGACGTGCAAACACTTGGCATTATGCACATATTAGTTCATGGTATTTCTATCACTACAACTTTAAGCGTAAACTATAAGAACTTGTTTCAATTGCATGTGCAATTTGAGATATTGTTTAAACTTATGACTTTTGGGAGGGGGGCCAAAATCTTACAACTTTGTATATGGGCAAAATATGAGAGCTACATCAATTACAAACTACATTTGTTCGCTGCAGTGTTTAGGCAGCTTATGCCTAGCATGCACACTACATGTAATCTACTTAGTCATACTGCTTTAATATGCAACTTATTTCGGTCTTAAAACAACATTAAGTTTACAGAATTAAAAAAACAAATTTATAGAATGGAATTTAAAAAGCTTGTAACATTAAATTTCATGAGTTTATTGTGTTATTGTGAATATTGAAACAAATAGCATCTCAACTGTGCATATCATATTCTAGCCAGTCTGACATTAGCAAAGTTAGCATTTGATATTGTAGATATAGTTCAGTTGATATGTTATTATACTTTGTTTTTTACTCTCACTTGTAAGTTCTTGGTATTATATATATATATATATATATTGGCAAACTCACAAGCTAGTCTAACTGTTACTGGTGTGAATCAGGCTGCTACACTCTCAGTTCTTTTGAATAATGAGTAAATGTAATTGAAGCAAAATTAAATGATAATAATAATAAATTACTAATGTTAGAAGAATAAATGATTTTGTGTTATTTACCTATGCTATAAATCTGATTTGTAATTGGTAAAAATTACACTTTACCACCTTAATAAAGTTCATATCATAGCAGTTGTTGTCCATTAAATCTGACAAGTAGCATCTCAACCACTACTATGTCTGTTGCATTCCAGCTGACCTGATGAGAGCCCTGACGGTATAGAGCATAAGGACCTATTGTTTGTTGGCATTGGATATGCGAGATTGACATATTTTTATATAACTTTTTTTCTTTCACTCATAAGTTCTTAGAATTTCCAAAATTCATACAAACTCTGAGAATAGTACTATTTATGGTAATAGGTACAAAGAGAAGGAATTCTTCTTGCTTTTTTTAGTTCACTAGTACATGGACCTGATAAGTTCCTTCTCCTTCTATAGCAACATTTGGCATGATATACAACATAACTGTATTCATTTGCCATGAATGAATGATATTTCATTAACATTACTTCAGTGTGAGTCATATATAAAACCATTTAGTAAGCAATATTGTAACAAAACATAATCAGTAACATAACTAGAAAAGTGTCTCAATTTGTCTAATAACAATTTCTAATGCATAACCATTCAGTTTGCTCTACTGTGTAAAGCACACTTTAAACAGATTAACATGAAGGATATATAAAATAAGTTAAAAATTAGTTTAACGACTTCCTTTTTCTTGTTGTAGATCTACATCACAAAATAGAAGGGTGAAGGTGAATCATAAAACCTTAACACAAATATTAGATTTTATGACAAAATAGCCAGCAACATCTCTAAACAATATCACTTTTTAATATTTATCACATCTCAAAATGATAAATAACATTATGAAGACTGAAGTTACTTAAAGATGGTCATTCACATTAAAAAGAACAAAACTGCAGAAGAATTCCTATGTGGGATTCCATACACATACAATAAAAATATAAAGGTGTGGAAAAATGTTTACTTCTACAGATGTATCTTATTGTACTTTCATCAGAAGTGAAACTACTTCCATAGTAAACAGTTTTTACCCGCTATTTTTAGCAAAATTCTCATCTTATAACCTTTGTTCTTGTAAAAATGTATATAAAAACATTTGTTTGTGTTAAAATTAAATTTGTTATTTACCATAAAATTAACTGTAAGAGCTATTGTCATTTAAGTGCCAAATGTAATGAACAAAAAGGTTTAGCGCAATTCACTGTGCCCTTTACAACACTTAAGCAATAACAGTTGTGGTGCAGTTACTATAACAATAAATATATCTCAGACCTTTCAACAAATCATATTGACAATGTTTTGTACCACTTCAGTACATCCTAGGAAGTTCAAATGTTTTAAAAGAAAATCTTATTTTTTTCTTAAAACCCCACATACGAATGATTCTGATAATCATATCTGTTATTACTGTTACAATTTTAAACTGTACTATTTGATCTTAGTAATTAGGCAAAATTTCTGAAATATATAATTGTTTCCTCTAATGTATTCTATTGGATGAAATAAAGTAATTTCCTTCTAAATCTCCAATGAAAAGTTTTATACTCAAGTTCTGCAGAATCATGCATTAAACCAAGAGCTACTAAAATATCAAGGTAAACTAATGATTATAAAATATTCATGTTATATATTTAAAAACACTAACTCCTATATTACACATTCTAAAGTGCTTTATTATTCTCACATATCAATCATATTCTATTTACTGAAATCAGTGCTTTATTCTACATATCATTTGTTACACAACATTTAAATTTGAAAAAATGAGACCCATTTCAAATGAAAAATACTCACATAAAAATCTGGAAGACGTTGCTCAGGACAGTTAGGCCCTGTTTGTCTAGATTTTATTTCACACTGAATATCTCCTTCTACATCAAGCTTAGACACAACTTCGCTTAATTTGTCATAATCCTATAAAGTACAAAATACATAAAATATGCAATGTTATTCAAGCCAGAAAAATTTTAAATTGAAAATACAGTGAAAAGTATAAACTAAAACACATTATATGTTTTATAACTGGTAATTTCTAGATATTTTGTCATGAATGACTTATTTCTAACCTGACATTGCAAAAACAGATGATTTTATTCAAAAGCATAAAAAATAAGTGATCCTAATATGTTATTAAGTATTTCTCCAAGCAATAAAACCATTTTCAAGTAACATTATCTTTAAGAAAGTCAATACCTGATTGGTGAGAGAACTTGTGTCTATTGCCAAGATATCTACTCGCACCCAATCTACCAATAATTTTTCCAAAGAAGGCTAGAAGTTTGAAAAATAAACCAATCAAAATTCAGTCCCCCAAAATATTTTGCACAACTGAAACTTTCAGCAAATAGCGACCGAGACACAGAACATAAAACAGTCATTTGTTTGTTCCTTGTTAAGCACAAAGCTACACAATGAACTATTTGTGTTGTGCAAACCATGGGTATTTAAATACAGTTTTTAACTTTATAAGCTTTCAGACTTACCACTGGGAAATAAACCACTGGACAGTAATACTATATATAAAATATATTATTCATATCTGAGAAATGGAACTATTACATGACTAGGAAGAAATTCAAAGTCATAAAATTTAATTATTTTAGTGTTTATTAAAACAAATAGCTAACACAAAATTACTTATTTTGTTAGACATCAAAATAAAATGACATAGCTTATTTCTTGACTTAAACCTGTAATAGTCATCAACATGTATTTCAACATAATGAAAATGCCACAAAAACCTGTCTAGCTTTGACAGTATGAAGAAACAAACAAGATTTTGAATTTTATATTTAGCCAGTTACATAATAAAATGCACAATGATTACAAAACACATTTCAAGAATAGAAAGATCATTAATTTTGTTGTAAATGAATTACAAGCATGTTTGTACAACAAAAAATTGGCAACAAATTCAAGTGATATACCACATGACAGTACATACTGTTTACTTTTCATTTCACTTCACAGTGATATTAATGTTTAAATTAAGAAATCTCTTTTCTGGTTTGTTGGTTGGTAGACAGATATGTATACATGTATGACATCATAAAGTTTTTTTTTTTTGCTACAAACAATGCAGAACAATATCATATCTGGCATGAGTGAAAAGTTGTTTTTGCTGTAAACAGTGTTGCTAGCCAAGAGTTTTATATTATATTTTGTCTGGCACATCACAAAAGTGTTCCTTTTCTGTAAGAACGTGGCAAGCCAAGTTTCAAGTAAACACTAAAGAAATAATTCTATATGATATATTAATATGAAAGCTGTACAAATCACTTAAACTAATTGATCCACTATTATCTTAATAAACAAGTGTATGAAAATCAAAACTGAAATGTATTTTTTAAGATTTTTAGCAAAAAACTACATTGTCTACATTCACTTTTGTAGCAAAAATGTGATGGTATAATCAAATTTTTTTTATCCAAAGTATTATTAACAAATTAGTACATATGACCATGTCAAAATGTGGAAGTTGAAATATTATCCAAACAGATGACTTTGGTTTTAAAAAACATAAAAGTACCAAAGTAAAATGACAACCAAAAGTAAGAGGAAATTCTGATGAGAAAATAACACTTTTTGTTGGGTTTTTTGTCTGGCAACAGTAATGTTGTTTTTGCCTTTGTTGATATTTTGAATTGTTTAATGATTACAAGAACTAAATGAAAAAAAAGTGAACTATTAAGAACATTTCATTTCATTAATTAATTTATTTCTAGTTCTACTGTTATCAAAGCTGTTATACCACACATCTGATAATATAATAGGTGTCTTTCATCATGAAAAAAATTTAAATATTTTGGTTTTATTAAACTATGACTACCAGATAATAAAAGATACACTGTGCATATTCTGCATATAATTAATTAAGTATAACAGATCATCATCTACACAAATTAATCAAAGTTTGTTAGTATAAAAATGTTTCTCAGCATATGAACAACTAAATGGATTTATTTCTCAAGTTTAGAAACTTTCCACAAAACAATGGGAAAAGTATTTATAAAAACAAAAAATAATATACAATTCTTAAAATTTTTTCTCAAACTGTAAATATTTCTTTGTTTATTTAACAGAGGTATTTCACTACAAAAAAAAATACAAAGATCCACTCTCATTACAGACAGAAAACTTTTTTTTAATACTTTTTTATTTAAATCATAACAATGCATAATCTACTTTAAAGACAATAAGAAAAATACTTTATTCTTAAGAAAAAATCTTCCAAAATGTTAAAGTAACATACCTGAACCATCTTAGGTCCAAGCACACTGAGGTGGTTGGCATACTTTTGAACAAATTCCTGCAAATGGACAAGTTTCTTTTCTTCCATCTCTTGAAACTGGGTGCATGCTTGAAAAACAGCCGATTCCCATTCCTGTCGTACCCTCTCAGCTTTTATACAGTTATTGTAGTAGTCATAATCAGCTTTTACCATGGCTTCCTCTGCTTTTCTACGTTTAGCTTCCAACTGCAATGAAAAATGGCAATACAAGAAAGCTTGTTCAGTTATTGCCATGACCTCTTGAAGAGCGAGTCAGTTAAGACACTATACCAAATATTCATATATGTATGCATGCACACACCTCTCATTTTTATTCCATTTTCCGTAATGCTAATGAAAAAAACTCCAGTGTCTTACCCACTTACACAAGAAACTGAGGTTGAATAAAGGAAACATAAAAAACACTGTAGTTATTTTTGTGTTCCTTTTCCTCCCTTTTAAGTAAAGCTGGGAAACAGTGGTATTTGCTAATTGATGACTCCATTAATTAATCAAATTTGACTAATGAGCAAGTGTTCCTCAATCCATGGTACATAAGAGCAGAAAACAAAGTTGAAAGTGGATGCAACAAACCAGTTGCCTTCCCTCCATTGGTAAGCAGTTCGTGAAGAATAAAAGTAAATAAAAAAGTTGATGGCAGGTGCCAGTTGCCTTCTCTCTCTAGTTAACAGTTTCAAATTATGACAGCAGATAATCTTTGTCTGTAAGCATAAGCATAATGTACCTGTTTATCAAGCCACGCTAATTTTCCAATAAATACATTCATAATTTTGTTTCAATCCCAATTAATTTTTTCAATAAAATTTTTAATTGAATAAAAATTGTAAAGCAAAGATAAAGCTCATCATACATAAACTAATGACTGGAAATAGTATATTTTGTTTATTTCTTCATTAAGAAGATTTGAAGCTTTATAAATCTTGTAAAAATTTCCAAAAGTATAATTTATTCCCTAAAATTAAGTAATGGTAATTCTTACTTTGAATACCTTTATATGATTAAATGAAAAAATTTACACACTGGTATATGAAACCTTTGAACTTTTTTATGTTTCCTATCACAGAACTTAAGTATTTTTTATTTAATTTTATAATTTCTTGTGTATATTTTTTTCAACATACTAATGTTTATCCAAATTTCCAACCTCAATTTAATACAATAACTACTTATTATTTCATACATTTTACATTTTTTAAATATTTCAATGACATACAATTATGGTTAATTTTTAATAATTTCTTTTTTTGTTAAGAATATTCAACTAATTTTACTAGACTTCTTTTATGAACTAGAATTTACATTTTTTTTTTATTGTTAATTTTAAGGTTATCACCTTACTCATGTCTTTATCTGTGATAATTTTTCCTTTGCTACTCCTACTTTCTAAGTTCTGATCCTTCATTCGCTCAGTTTCTTTCGTACAAATAAAAGACAGCTTTTGAGACTTCATTTCTTCAATACGTAAAATCAGCAAGAGTTTTTGATGTTCGATCCACAGTCAATTCAGCCTATGGAATAATTTGTTTTAAAACACAAGTTAAGTATAAAAACCACAATTTATTTTTCACTCTTGCATTCAAACAAATCAATACACATAATTTAAATGAAATAGAAAAAGGACGAAACAATAACTACTACGAGTGAATGTAGCAAATTAAACAGCCGTAACTAAACACTGACTATTAGTGGCATGGTATGAAGTAAATGATTGTGTACAAACCTTATCTTCTAATGGTACATGAAGTAATAATGAACCAGATCTAATCCTTATAGCCTAAGTGGACATGGAAAGGAGTAATAAAACAGGACAAAACTATCTACAGTGTGTACATGTTAAGAAATAATGAAATATATTATGATTATCCACGTGTGACATGTCAATCAGTAGGGGAGGGGAACTAATATTATCTTCCATATGAACAAATAGAGTAAATAAACAGAATTATTACAAAAGCATTATTCATTAAGTGGACACTTTAAGAAATAGTAAATAAAGTTTACATCATAATTAAAGTGTTGGAAGTTAAGGAAGAAACAATATCAAAATATTATTTCTTATGTATACATGTTAATGAGTAATGAAATAGAACTAAACATGAGCATTTAAATATACATGCGAAGAAGGAAGGAACTAAATCAAAGCATTATCTACCATGTAAATGTTAACAAGTAATTAATTACAATGAAACTTTACTTCTTAAGCAACATAAGAAGTAAGAAAATATTAAACACAACATATACTGGGTCTTATATGTTAAAGAGTAATAAAAGAAACCTAAACATTAACATCCAAATATGCATGTTAAAAAATGAGTAACTATTTCTAGACATCAACTGTTATGTGAATATAGAAAGGAACCATGACCAAACATGATATTCTGAGAGGGACATGATAAGGAGTTGTTAACTATGTATAACAATCTTCTATGTGTACATGTTAAGCAGTGATTAACTATGTCTGAACATTATCTTTAATGAGTTACATGTGAAGGAGTACTGAATTGTAATCAAAACATTATTTTCTATGTGCACATGTTAAAAAGTAAAAATTAAAACTACACAGTAACATGGGTATGTACAGAGCAAGGAATAATTAATCAAAATTAAGCATCATGTTTCACGTGTGCAAGTGAAAAAGTCAATAATCTTCTATACATGCTAAGGACTAATCAAGCAGAATGAAATGCTAAAAAGCAACTAAATGTAATGAAACATTAATGTCTATGTTTACATAGTAAGAAACTAGTAAGTACAACCAATCCTCAACTTTTAATTGTACATGTGAAAGAGTGATTAACTAAGATGAGACACAACACTATTGCACATGCTAAAGAGTAGGTAACTACAGCTAAACCTTACAGTCTATGTGGTATAAGTGAAGGAGAAATGAATTAGATCCATATGATATACTGTATGTGGCCAATTTAAGGAATAATAAAGTCAAAATATCATAGGATTTGAGTTAAGTGTTAATAAGGAACAAACTATATTTAAACAATAAACATGAATTTTAGATATTTCCACAAGGTTGGTGACATGCATATTTCTCAGGCAGAAAACATGATTTTAAGAGAAAAATAGCTAATGTGTGTATGAAGTTGAGTGATAATATAAGAATATTTTTACCTGCTTTCTTGTTTTATGTTCACCTTCAATTGAAGCTTTCAATGGTTTAACAACATCTTCTTGCAACCCAGATGATACATTCCTTAAAACAAAAACTAATGTAAAATTTGGTTTATAGAAACTTTAGAACTATGAACAATATCCATTTTACAAGGATGAAGTTTTTTGTATAAAAAAATTAAGAATTTTTGTCAAATTTAAACTGTGACAGAATAACAGACAAATATTTATATTTTGCACATTTTAGAAGAGCCTAATAATTATTAATAAGAGAAAACAATGGTATTTAGATAATTTTTAATAATACTTCTTGTCTAGGTGTATGAAAGGAGTATTATTGGACTGTACTGATAACTCACACTAAGATTTATTACATCATTAGAAACTGCATTACATACAATGTTATAGTGTGATGAGCTAAGTTTTCATCCTAATTTAGTCTTTGTTTTCATTACTGTATATAAAGTTGTCCTCTTATGTTCAAGTTATTGTAAAAACATTGTCCCAAGGATATTAAATTATAAAAACAGTGTTATCATAATTATGCATGAGAAAAAAAACTGTAGCACAAAAAAGCATATAATAGTATTCAAAAGAATATAGTTGCCAATATAAAACTATAGAAACTCACTGAAAAGTTTAAAGAAAAATTCTTTATTGCAAATTCCATACATATACAAGTCAGTATTTTTGAGAATACCAATTACAAAATTATTGTAATTAGGATAGCTTATAAATTTCTTAATAAACATTGAAGTAAAAAGCAGCAATGTGCAATAACTTTTTGAAAATAAAAGAATAGGAATATTATTAACAACAAAAAAGCATACTTGTGGAGTTCTGCTTCATGCTCCATGGCCACAGCAACTCCTTGCCATGCTCGTGCCATTGTCCTATAAAATTCATGCATATAACTGACTAAACCATAGAAAAACAAACTATGTACACAAATCAAATAAATTGTAATCTATTTTACTCATCTTCAGACAGCCTTTTAATAATAGTACATTATACTGACATAATTCATTAACTGAATAATCCAGTAAGTTAATAAGAACAAAATACTGCAATACAGATAAAGAAATTTAATGAACTGAATGATGGATTTTAGAGGTTGCATTTATTTACAGCTTTTGCATTTCTTGATTCATTGTTCAGTGCAATATAAATTCTGTCCACTACATGGAAAAAAAATGTTCAATAACTTGAGTCCATATGATCAAAAAAAACATTCTGATAACAGTTGTTCAATGTCTAATATTGCTATAGACTATTTGTAAAACAAAAATAAGAAGCCAGATTTGAAGTTCTGTTTAATAGTTAATAATGTAATATAATATTGAAAGAAATAATTAACTATTCACCATTTTTAAGAATTACACTTAAAAGACATACTTTTTTGTCTTAATGTTCTTTATTAGTAATTATTAAACTATTCTTAATCCATAGTGTTTGCAACTGTTAAATAATAAAAAAATAAATAATGAGCAAGTCCAAATTACTATTCCCATTATGGTGTAAATGAATAAATAGAAAGAACTGTGAAGAATGCTGCTAGAATGAATCAAGGGTGAACAGATTGTCATATAAAAGACAATTTAAGATATCTGAAATTATTTTCTAATTAGGAAAAAAAAGAAGTAAAGGATATTTGATTAAGGTGTTTAAGATTATTAACGAATTTGATAGTTTTAATGCATAAATGTTTATAATACTTAATAGCAAGAATGACAGGACAAAGAGCGAAAAATTCTGGCAGGACAGGACTCGTCTTCACCTAAGTTTTATTTTTCTAACAAGATGACTGGCCTTTGAAAGGGGTTCCAGTAGGTTTAAAAGAACTAAAAGGAAGGCTTGATAAACATTTTAATGATAAAAGCTGGTTTTGAATGTTTTATATCTATTTCAAGGTTTATTTTAGTGAATGCAATGGATGGTCTAGGTAGACCAAGAGACTCTTTGTTGTCCATAAATTTTATGTTATGTTATATTTCAGCACCATGTGTGTGTGAAACTGCACAGTTAAAGAAAATTAAAAAGAAATTTACTAAGGTAATTTTCATGTATATTTCAATAAAAAGTAAAAATAAACATAAAAAACTAGGGATATTTTATTGAAATGTGTGCCTATACAGAAGCATTTTGGACACAATTTTCTTTTCTAGAAACTCAGTTTTTAAACAAGTTTTTTATCACATGCTTTAATCTTTTATTATTGTTACGGAATTTTTCACCAAAACAATGAAATTACACTTAAAGTAAATAAGTGTATCTAAGCTGTTTTTCAGTTTAACTTATCAATTAATGATTAAGTAACTACATTTTGAGTTTTAGTGTAATAGCAGAAACCAATTAGAATTGAATACAAAGATACTGCTCGGCTTTAATTTATGGTTTGTCAATAGACATTTACAAAAATAAAAAACTAATCAAAACCATAGGTGGCTATCAAATGGAGTCAATCAACAATTCATTTCAATCTTTCCTCAAGTGAATGAAATGGGAGGCGTAATGAAATAGTAAATACTGATAAAAAAGAGGATTTGTTTCTGATTTAAACGTATATTACTAACTAATTATTCACATGCATAACCAATTCTTTAAATAGAGCAAACCTACCCAAATGCTTCTTTCGAAGCTTTAGCAACCTTGCTAGCAAGTTTTCCTAGATTTTTAGCATACTGGTACTCTAATTCACACCTACAAAAGTAAAACAGAAAAGAACTGTTTAACAGTTTGTGGTTTTATTGTTAACAGCTATTATAAATCTTAAAACAAATTATTTTGTATTTATTTTCTACAAAGCAAAAATGCATATTTAAATCAAGTAACATTTCACGCCCATATCTGCATAAGTTGATTTTTTTACTCTTCTAAAACATATTACTCAGACATTAATTTTATAGAAGACAGAGTACAATTGACTATTTATTTCTGATAAAGAATGGAATCTACCCATTCCAAACAGTTTTGTTCAATATACATTGCTGGCCAAAATCTTAAGGCCAATGAACATAAAGAAAAAATATGCATTTTGTGTTGTTAGGCTCAACCAATTATTTGAGTAGAGTTTCGAAAGATGAAAATAAGAAAACGGAAAATAAAAATAAAAAAATGTTATAGCATTTAGTAGGGAAAAGGTGAACACTATAAAATTAGTCTAAATACTAGCTGGTCAAAAGTTTAAGACCATACGAAAAAGAAGTCCTAAACAGGGTAAAAATGCCCAACAACAGGTCTCAGTAGTGAGTTGCATGGCCGTCATTGTGAATAATTGCAAATATTCGCTTTGGCATGGACGATATAAGCGTTTGCAGAAGGATGGCTAGAATGATATTCCATGTGGTGAAGATGGCTTCACGAAGGTCATGCACTGTTTGGAACTGACGTCCATTTCTATTGACTTCCCTTGCCATCCACCCATAAACATTTTCAATGGGGTTCAGTTCGTGCAAACACGATAGATGGTCCAAAAGAATCATGTTATTCACCATGAAAAAGTCCTTTGTCCTGCTGGCATTGTGGATTGCAGCATTGTCCTGCTGAAAGATCCAGTCATTTCCACACAAGCAAGGGCCTTCAATCAATAAGGATGCTCTCTCCAACATGCCAATGTAGCCAGCTGCTGTTTGATGCCCATGTATAACCTGAAGATCCATTGTTCCATGGAAGGAGAAAGCACCCCAGATCATGATGGAACCTCCTCCACTGTGTCGTGTAGAAAATGTCTCCAGTGGGATATCCTTATTGTGCTAGTAACGTGGGAGTCATCTGGACAATCCAGGTTAAATTTTTCTCATTAGAGAACAAAACCTTTGTCCACTTTTTACGTCCCATGTTTGGTGCTTTTCAGCAAAGTTTAACCGACTAGTTTCGTGGTGTGGAAGGAGGCGTGGCCTTTGAAGACGTTTACGGTTTTTAAAGCCTTTCTCTCGTAGATGCCGTCTTATTGTTATTGAGCTGCATTCTGCGTCCGTAATGACTTTAATCTGGTTTGATGATTGGCTGGCGTCTTGCCGAACAACCCATCGAATCCTCCTGCTCAATACTGGCAAAAAATTTCTTGGGTTGACCACTTGAAATTCTTGTTCCGTATCCCTCAGGGTCTTTTAAGAAATTTGCAACAGCAGTTTTACTATGCCCAATCTCACCAGCGATGGCACATTGAGAGAAAACTTGCTTTTGCAACTCAACAATTCTGCCACGTTCAGCCTGTAATCAACAAACATTTATTTAACATACAATACTCATACAGAGAACAAGTGAATTCTCCTTCTCTTTCTTGAGCACAAAGTGGTATTTTAGTGATTAAACTTCCAAAGAAACGTACAGAAGTAAACAAAAAACAAAAAACAACCTATAACATTAAAGCAAGTATTTTCACCCTTAGGTTACCAGCAGATAACTTCCAAAAAAAATTGGTATTATATGTAATAAAATAATGATCATTTTAAAAAGACATGAATTCACATGCACATACATTTGCTCAAACAGTTTGTAGCAATATAGCAATCCTATAAAAAAACATGAAGACATAGAAATTGGACACATTCTCAGTTGGTATTCAAAATCAAAACTGGGATTTTAATTTCTCTTGTCCAATCATTAGATTACAAATATCAAAAGTACACCAGTGATGTTGATAACATGGACAGTCAAGCATAAACTTAATACAGTTTTGATTAAATATAATGCACTTCCTCCATCACTCCACAAGATTTGTTATATAACAGTTCAGTAAAATGCAAAAATGGTTTATAAATTTAACTGCATACAGCTGTTTTAGACTTCCTGAATTAAGAATTTAATTATAGTACATATAATTCAAACCTAAGAATACTTTTACCAGCATTTGTGTTATCAAAAATATATTGACATTTTTTATTAATACAATTCCTGCATGACAGATTAAAAATACACCACTGGCCTCTGGGACTAGATGGGTTTTTTTACAGACAAACTTACAGAACTAGAATTTTGGTAATAAAAAAATTGATGGAAAAATTAAAATGGTTTAATTTAACACATGCGCTCCCACACAACCCACTGGTGAGTCATGTTCTTTTTCTCTTTTTTTTTAAAGGGCCACTCATCGGTTGAGATACAACAGCTACATATACACCCTTCCTAAAAAAGTAATTGTAAAATGACAAGTGGGAACCTGGAAAGTAATGGTAAAATAGGTTTGGGACCCAACATGTTAAAGAAAATTTAATTTCTGATGTTTTTGAATAAATAATTATCTAAAGTGTTAAATTCAGGGCTTCCACACCCAATTAAGAGCCTTTTGTTTTCTTGAAAGCCATACACACCCATAATGCTTAATTCCCTCAGTTATAATAATGTGTAAGATTTACTTGGAAGGAAGAAAAGTTATAATATGTATACTGTTATCATACATTATATTGTATGCTTAAGAAATAATATCTAAACAAGCATTACTGTTTCAAGTTTTTGGATATTTTACTATGTGTTTTACAATTACTTTCTTAAATGCATCTAATAGTAAGTTCGATCATCCCTTCCTTCAAATAACACAAAACTTTACATAATTAACTCTCAAGAATTACCATTATTTGAAAAGTGTGTAAACATTATGTACAAGCTAACATTTTGGCAAATATTGTGGGTTTTTAAATTATTGTTTGCAGTACAAGCCCTTTAATTAGTTTTAACTTAATTTAGTTATGAAATAAAAATTTATCCAATATTCAGTCAATAGTCAAAAATTATACTGTTCAGAAAACAAATGTTTCTTCTTATTTCAATGAAATTTTATTGTGGATGCAAGAAAACAGTGTTCTAAGCATTTGGGCTTGATATTTTTTTTCTATACAATTAATGGTAAGATTAATCAGTGATACCCTATAAATGTGATATTTTAGAAGTTATATGTAATGAACTTTAAAGTTAAGCTATGAGTGAGTAGTGCAACACCCTAAATGATGTTTTCTCATATATATGCATACACTCACACACACACACACACACACACACACACACACATACATAATCAACTATTATATACAAAATAAAGTGCTTGCAATAACAGTGCATTGTGCACTATTTTTATTGTACATTTATCTGCTATGTGATTTATTGGTGAAAATTTCATGTACAGTAATAAATAAAAGTATATTCTTGAAGTCACACAACCTGAAAGGATTGAGTTTTATTAATTACTTCACTGTACTTACTATTTACCATACTACTTGGATATCAAAAAGCACAACATAATGCTCTTATTTATGGAGAAGAGTATGTCTTATGCATGTCTGCATTCTTATTTGTTGTAGCAATATATAATTCAGATTAGTTAATCTTTTTAAACAATCTGTGTGTCGGAATTACCAGTTTCTCAAAAGATGAAATACATTACACATGTGCAAGTTTCAGAACATTAAAGTTTTTTTGTATGAAAGTAAACTACAAAAATGAAGGTAATTTAACAAAATGTTCCAGTGAGTTCACCCATAAATGACTTTACTAGGAATAAACATGCACATTTGTTATAGAAGCATGAACATGCAAAGCTTCTAACTTGTAGATTTAATGATATCCTACAAGTAATTTGCACTCACAAAAACTTACCTCTCATGACACTACTAATAACATATAGTAAAATAACACAAAGACACAGACACACACACACACACACACGTGTATGTAATTAAATGTTTATGTCTGCCAATTAATCATACTGCCTAAACAAATGTTTGAAAAAAAAACATTTATAAGTTAGGTTCAACTCTGTGCACTCTTGCTGCTGGTACGTGTCTCATGTATACAGATAACTATCTGCATCACTTATTCAGTCTAAGAACAGGTTCTATATGTAGGATAACAACCTTATGTTTCACAGTTTAATAATTTGTTCTCAAACCTGTTTAAAACACAGCTACAGAAACTAAAATGAATTGTGTCTTCCACCATTTAATTCAAGATTGTTCAACAAATAACGTTGAAGTTTTTTACAAAATTTTCTGTTTTGAAAGTTTCTAGGTTATGTTAACCTATATAAAGAACAATAAAAATGTTGTTAATTATTTGTTTTATTATTACCACAACCACACAAAAAACAGTAATATACAATCCTAATTTCTATCATCATTAATATAAAGCATCATACACTTAAGATTTCTGCATGTTGTCTCATGCACTAATATTGTTTAACAGGTTACAACAACAGCATAGTATTGGTAGTTGTGTGCGTGCTTAGAAGTTTAATTAAAGCATCTAAAAACACAAAGATAGTGTACAATTTAGCCAAAGAGTTAAAATATGATGATACAACTATTAAGTGATCTAAAACATAAGCAGTATCATACAATCATGCTATTTATGTTACAACTTCTCTAAATACTACCAAGATAAAATGGACTTAATCATCAAAACTGTATATAATAATTATTAAGTATCTGAGAAGTTAATTAGGACACAAGAACTTATTTTGACTGTAAAGTAAAAGTTGTTGAACAAGTATTTAAGGAAAACTGTTGCTCCATTTCTCAAGGCTATATTTCCTGGGTATTATAACAAAAAATAAAACAAAAACAGTTAACTTTCCTCATTGTTATTGCACGCATCACATCAAGCTAACAACTCACAAGTTTAACTCAAAGTAATGCCAACCAGCCAATGTCCTATATACATGCAAAGCTACCTATACAAGTACTGCAATACTGTTTACATTCAGAAAGCTGGAATAAGCTAGAATACATACAGTACTATGCATATTTGTTTTCAAAAGTAATTAAGTATGGTATATCCAGAGCAAAACTGGAAAGTATCTATAGTTTTATGGTTGGAGTTTATTTTTTCATATAAATTGGAGTTCAGTTTATCTATGATAAACACTATTTTATATAAGTATTAGCAGGATAAACATTCTTAGATCACATCTCACATTCATGAATTTTACAGTAATTTTATCACCTCGTAGGTATTTTCTATACATCTAGAATTCTGTTAATTTTTCACCTTTTTATAGAATTATACAAACCAATAGTCCTAGTGCACTCTAAACTTCAATTTAGGTATTAACTTGAATCACAATAAAAGTAATTTATTTTTTAATTACAAAAATAAAAGTAAGCAACTAAAATCTAATTATTTCACAGTAATAGTTTCATTGTGCATTTCACAAAGAGAAACAAAGTAATTATATCACTTTATGAAACTGATAATGAGAGAGAGAAAATATGAAGATAATGAAATAATCTTAAAAGTCATATTTTAAATGCAAACATGACATTTACATCTACATACCACGTATTTATACACATATATACATATAACCTCACACATAAATATGCACCTCATTTACAAGACATACATGTCTAACTTTTTGTTTTTTAATAATTATTTGCTTTTGCTCATAATATTGAGAAGACAGTTAAAACAATACAATGTCAATTAGAAGTTCATAAATAATAATTATCTAAGCAACAATAGTTTCTCTGTAAAAATAATAAAGAGTAAATAGAGTGACTAATCACTTGACAATTTTTGATTGACTTGAAGGTTTTAGTGTCATATAACATATATTATGAATGCAACATGAGCACTTTACCTGGAAAAGCAATAACTGTTGTTTTATAATGTTAACATATCTACTTAGCTTAAGGGTTAACACAAACTACCTATTTTAAGGAAGTTTTAAAAGTTAATTTGAACACAAAAAATCAGTCAGGAATCTGTGGGGTTTTCCCAGGAAACTCTTGCAAATATTTATGTATAAATGCACATATATTTAGTTACTGCTCTTGTAAGACAAGAGTCAGGTCATAGGATACTAATGGACATATAAATGTATTGCTTCCTTCCTTACTAGTTTAAAAAAGATACAACATGTATTTACTATGAAGAAAAAGTTACTAATTAACCCAGCACTTCAAATTTCATAATTAGTAAAAAAAAAAAACTTGTATTATAATGGTTTTGTTTATCAATCATTGTTGGATGTGAACCATGAAGATTCAAACATGTTTCAAAAGGATGAAAGCTAGCTATCCAGGTCCAAAAACTGACTCTATAAAATTACAGTGATTTTGAAGGCTGTTATGAAATCAAAAGTATGTTTTGATTCTTTTTTTTTTATTATTTTAAAGGTTCTTCTTCTTGGATTATCAAGCAGTTATTAAAGCTAATGACAGCTAAATGTACAGTAAGGTTAAAACTAGTCTTACAATGTGAATGTTAGGACCCTTCAGGTAAAGTCAAAAAAATGAAATATTTAAGTTATTTTGTGTACTGTTTTGTAATTCAAAACTGTTTGACTAAAAAACCTAAAAAAGCACTAGGTATAAAATAAAAGTACCTAGTGCAATGCAAAAACTTACATAAACACAACAGAAAAAAAGTTCACTAGATAATACACACACACGTATACATACATACATACATACATACAAACATTCAACTTGTTTTTATTTAAACTACTGAATTCTAAAGATCATTTATCAGGTTGGTATAGTGATTTAGTTGAGAATACCACAACAATAACATCTACATTAACTGTATCGCCTACTATCCTCTTCTGAAATAATGTAATTCTAATATCAACTAATATGTTTGAGTTTCTATAAAATAAACTATATATTGCTTCAGATCTAAACTTTGATACACATACTAGCCTTACAATAATCTGTTTTTCTTTTATTTCCTATGTTAACTGGTAGATACACTTGAATTTTTCTGTCCTCTTGAAAGATGAGTGATTAACAACATGTAATAACAGATCCAACTTCCAGGAAGATATAGAACTGTTAATTTGCAGAAGATATCATATCTACATCTGTATTATTTGAGATCAACATTCTATACCTATGTTTCTGTTTTATCCTAACTTTATGATAGTGTATTAATAAATTTTTGGCAACTTACAAAACTCTGGATTCATACTGTTTATATATCACATATGGGACTTAAAATTACTCAGAATCTCGTATCATACAAATATGTTTATAACATTACATATACATTTATTATATGTATTTTAATAGTTACATTTAATTCATTTTTCCTACTTCTATAAAAAAATCACCTTTCATTTATAACAGATGCAATCTCTTTACAAAAATCTTCTCCTTGTTTCATCAACTTCCTCAATTCGTCAAATCCATTCGGTCCCTAGAAATCAATGTATTTCTTATTAAACTCCTAAACATTATTAAACTTGCAATAATTTTTTCTCATTCTGTTATTTTAACACTTCTTAAGTTTTCTGCCCAAACTAGTTAATATCTTGACTTTTAAATCAATTAAAATTATTACTGAAACATAGTTTCTTTGCAAATGTACAACTTATACACTGAATAAAAATTCACAGTAGTCTGTTATCCAAAGATATTTAAAATTTTTAGTGGTTATTTATTATGTTAAATCTCATCACATTACAACAACGTTAATCTTCTTGAAAAGCTATTCACAGAAATTTAGTTGTTGCACATCTAAAAAATGGGGTCTAAAAATTCATTTACACTTTACTCATTATCTGCAAGCTCAATAATATTCAATATTAATAAAAGCCAAAAATATCGGAGTCTATCACATCTGTATTATGCTATTACAGTCTGTATGATAATATATTCTAAGTGCTTAATGTAGTAAGTATGTGTGTATAAATATATACTGTGCATTGAGAATGAAAGTTACCTTCTTGGGTTTTCAATTTCACTGGCAAAGAGCATAATCTCAAAAAACTGTGTTATCCAAGAATCCTAGGCACAGGAACACAGTCAGGCCAAATCTCTTAGCATCCTAATATATTATGATATGCTAAATCTAGAACTATGCATGCAAATATACATATGGCACAATTTCCAATATGCATGCCAGTTATAAAATGTGAGCTACATGAAACCTTTTTATATGCCTTCTGATTCTAGACCATTTTGGGGGCACTAAATATTCATATTATTTGCAATTAGTATGATCATTAAACATTGAACTTTTACCACCGTAATTCATGTTGCAATTATTACAATTACAGATCAGTTAATGTACAAATTGATCATTTTATGACATATTTAGATAGATGCTACATAATTGTTTACAATTGCAATGATCAGGACATCTAGTTAAGTACAGACTGCTGGCCATTTCATGAAATACTGATGCAAAACTCATACAAATTTGCTTCCACCAAAGCAAATTACTAAACTCTGATATAAAAACTGAGTCTGGTAAAAGACAGATATGGAATATTTTGTACGTTCATACACAAACCTCTACCTGTCCTATATTACAAGAATTTTTCCTTTTTTAATTCTATAACAAATTGATGCATGCTGGAATTTGTATGCATTGTGTTGTTGATTTGGATAAAAGAGACATGATCACATAATAGCAGGGAAGGAATTAGATAAGTAAGATGTAAAAATTGTTTTTCAGGTTTCTTTTTAGTTTAGAAAATTTAATGAACAGACCGACTGATCTGCATTTAAATACAAAGGTGTCTTACTATGTCATAAAATTTAATTTCAATAACACAGCTTGTAGAATTGTCACCAAATCTGTCTTTTTGTCATCCATTTTCAAATATTTTAACTTTCCTTCATATGTAAAAGTTAAAAAGTGAATGATTATCCACATTTAATCTGCCCACAAAATGATTAGTAATTTTGGTAGAAATTACATGTACTGTAGTGTGACAGGTGTATTTGAACAGCTTTTGCTAACTTGTTTATGGAAACATTCAGATTTCATTTACTACTGAATGGGTTGAAATGAATAGCCTTTGCAGTCAGAAAGATAGTAGTATTTCATTGCAGTAGAAAGCAATTTTTCAGTGAAAAACATACTACTGGCATGCAAAGCATACCATTTCTAGAAATAACCTGGAGGAATATCCATCCAGAAAGCTTTCAAAATTTAATATTGCATACACACAACATAATGTACTGAATTGCATGAAGCAAGTTTTATTATACAAGTTGTAGTCATGAGATAAGTGATCAGGCCATGTCCTGACTTACCTTACCTCTTCTTATGGCCCTTTATTTACTAAATAATTAACTTATAACCTCATTAATTGATTAGTACAATGTTTCTCAAACAAGCAAAAATAAAAGTTGCTCTCTCTATATGCAGCCATTGAAGTAAAAAAATGTTGGCTGTAGATGCTACCAGACAGTTGCCTACCCTCTAGTCAGCTGCACACAATTAGTACCAGTAGCAAGTAAATTTGGTGGTAATAGGAACTAAACCCGAGGCTCTCAAATTACCAAAGCTGAACAAACTTGAAGAAAAAAATTGTTTGGCTAAAGTTAAGCAAAACACAAATTGCCTATTATATAGCTTTATTCTTAACGACAACAAACATAACTGCAATGTTTTGATTATTTGAATTATTGGAGTAACTGAAAATAGAAGTAATCAGAAATCATAACTTTGGTTAATCAATTGCTGAAATAACTGAAAACAGAAATAATCAAAAACAATATTTCTTATTGATTAATTTAAATCATACTATCAATTGATTACATGTCATTAATTGATGCAATCACTGTTCATAGGCAATAAATTACATATATTAAATTGAGCAGTTCTATTAACCTTGTGAGAGGGACAACTACCTAATAATGGTCATATGAGTGGTCAAAACGTTGTGATAAAATTAAACAAAATATAAATAATTCACTCAAAAGCTGTATCTCCAGACTTTTATTTGGAGTGTATAGTAGATTACCACTATGAAAAATAGTTTTCTTCAATCACACTGAAGACGGGATTCCCATCTATACGTGTGTGGTATGGGATATACCATGTAGTTTTGTCTTCTTGTAATATTACAATATTTAGTTTGAACTTATCATTTATTCTACACACGTCTAAGTTTCACATAATACATGGTTGAGAAAAAATATTCACACCAAAGTTGTTCTATTCACCTTTGTTCATTTATTTTTCTCAAATGGTTAATAACTTCCATCCAGGGAAGATACTGCATGTTGAAAAATGGTGTGATAGCAAAGTCCTTCAGTGGTCACTGGAGCAATATCTAGAAGTTTCAGTGTAACCTATGTTCTAATGGGAATGAATAAAAACGTGAGTAGCCCTAACTGCTTTGGGTAAAAATGTAATGAATAAGGAACACTGAATTCTGACAGCCTGGAATAAGAACTTCAAAAGATGTAATTAGATTTATTTGAAATGGAAAGTTATAGGTCTTTAAAAGAGTATTAAAAAACAGGAGGATGTGTGGTTTTATATGAGAGGCATGAACTACCTGTTCAAATGAAGGATATTAAAGAGGATAACAATGGTATTGAATCAGTATTGGTCTATTAGTGGATATAATGGCAAAAACTTTCAATAGGTACTGTTCACAGACCATACACATGGTCAGATTTATAAACTTAATGATAGAATCTGTAATGAGATCAAACAGGTAGCATCTAATGAAGTTTTGCCATGGAGGATTTTATTTCTAGGCATACTTACTGTGATACTTTAGCACCAAATAACAAGGGTTAAAGGTTCTTGGTTACTTTCAAGATAGTTTTTTCCATTAAATGTAGGGAAACCACTATGGAAACACCTAGATTTATATTAAATATGTACAGATTTATATTCAGTATGGATATAGCCAAAGAAGTGGAAGCACATAGGAACAAATGACCATTGTACAGTTAAGGCTTGAGAATGAAAAAAATAATAATATTTTCGCTCCAAATTTTGGGAAGACTAATTCTGAGATCAGACAGGAAACAATTATGATGAACAGGGATACTCAGTTAAATAAAGATTCTTCTTAGATCTGAAAGCTGTTAAATATTTATTTTCTCCAGGATGGGTGTGCAAGGAAAGCACCAAAAGACCAAAGAGCCACCTGTTATCTGTATGAAATGCTAAAAGTCCAACCAATATCATTAATAATTTTCTTCTTCAAAATATTTGCAAGCATACTGCTTTGGTTAAACACCTTCAATTCAAATCTGATATTTTATACAAAGACACTTTGATAATATTTCTTTGAAACATGACAATAACTTTATTCACTAATAAATACAAAAATTTTCAAGAATTTTAACTAATAATTGCTTTCAAAATGTGTGCTTTTGATTGGACAAAAGTTTCTGTAAGGAATGCATTTTCTAAATGATTTGGTTGAACCTGTAAGAATTTATCAAACTTCAGTAAAATTTGCTTTTATATCAGCCTTGCAACCATTTTCACAATTTCTAATATTTTTCTAAAATCATTTTACAATCAAAGGTAAGACAATTTTACACTTTACATCTGATTTTAAGATAAAACAGAGGCACTAATCCTAGAATCACCAGTATTTGAGTGATCTACACTACACAAAAATTCTAGCTCTGTTGTCATTAGTGCTATAAACAAAAATATTGAAGTTTACAATATTATTTAGTGATTGACAGAATAAAAAAGCTAGATTCTTTGAACTGTATTCTGAGGACAGAAGAATGTGTAGATGTAAGTTCAAAACTTGTAAAAGATACATTAAATACAAATATAGTGATATTTTTCAAAAAGCACTGTAGCTTCACAAAAAAAAAAAAAAGAGAATCTTCAGAAATCTGCCATGACTGGAATGTGTACAAAGGATTCTTAGCTTACAATAGTGATTTGAAAACAACACTCCATCATCTGAATAACACTGGCACATGTCCCAAACAGATCACTTCCTATCATTACCATTATAATAATTCCCACACTCAAACAATACATGCAATGTTTGGTCCATCAAGAAAACACCATCCAAGTATTTTTCAAGTGACAACACATTCACATATGCAGGAACAAGGTCAGTCACCAAGACAAGCAGGTATACAAAAAGTTTGATTTAGCATAAAACATCACCTGTAATTCACTTTGTTAACAAGTCTGCTATGTTTTTCATATAGCAAAGCCACATTGAATTATCAACTGTGTTCACAGAGGAGAATTGAACCTCTGATTTTAACAATGCAAATATGAAGACTTTCTGCTACTGCTGTTCATGCACAAAACCTTAAGTGAAGAGATTCCAGCCTACACCAGTGTTTTGAAGTTGATGCTCTATCAGCACAAAGTCTAAAGCAATCACTCCTATGCCCAAACATTACAGCAAAAAGAAGTTCAATCTGTTCTACCAATTTGTACAAGGATTAAAATCTCTCACAGTCAATAAGACCTTCAAAAATAGGAACAATAAAAAGATATATAGATATAAATACTAAAAAGTAGCTTAGAAACCAATTATATATGATAATAAGACACTCCTAACTCCTTTGTAAATTAGACACATGTACTGATGTACTTCCTCTGTTACAGTTAATTGAAAATCTACTTATATTTCTATTTTAAAATAATTCAAGTCATATATAATAAACATTTTATTGTGATTGTTCCATTAATTTGCCAATATCTTAAAAGTTTGAAGAAGTTGTACAGTGGTCAACAGTGTGAATGAACATTGAAATGCTAGGCATATGGCATAGTGCCTGAAGAAATCAAACTGAAAGTAAAATAATAGCATTTACATCATTATTGGTTTCAATTTATGTCACTCACCCAAAATGTGTCTTTGAAAGATTCCATGATAATAAGCTTTCTAAATAGGTCTAATTTACAGTTGCACTAAGCAGCTCAGTCAGTCCAGTCTCAAAGCCAAACTTTCAGTTCCATGTCATGGATTTTTGTGGGACTGTAGCCTCTAAATCCAAAATTCAAGTATGAGATTATTTGAAGATCCAGCCAAATTGCAACACTAGTTACCAATAATATGATATTAATTATGCTATATTGTACAGTTGTAGCAGTTCAGACTAATCGGTAAGATACAATACCACAAAACCCGTAAACTATATTGTACAATAAACCTCAGTTAAAACTCACGGGTTAAATTTCAACGAAATCAATAAGTAATATTTTTTATTAATCTGTACTATTACTAATATTAGTATTACATACTTAATACAACATCGTAGATTCTTTTCGTTAACATTAACAATAATAGTTGACAAAGGAAACCAAGTGAAACTTGGTGAAACTGAAATATAAAAAGTACTTACTTATCGTAAGAACTAATTAACGTCAAGTCTATCCTGCTTCCACAACAGAGTAAGCTCACAATATTGATTCACCTTGTACATATATTATAGTTTAGAAACTTAAACTCCCGTATTTCCGGTTTCGTATCAATATCTTAAAATCAGTTTACACAAATATAAATAGTAACATGAAGAGGAATTAAATATAACAGTAAAAGTGAGCATAGTTTTCAAAACATACACTTATTAGTACGACAATAAAACAAATATTTCAATTTTGTATACATAGGTGATTAACACTACAACAGGTTTATACGAGATGTATACTACGTTAATTCGAATAACTGGGTGCCCTCAATCTTATTATAATCATTTTGCAAGAGCTTAAACATTACACATTTTAAAAAAGAAAATAATTTATTAATGAAAAATCGCTTTATTATCTTATCATTGATAGGTGATCAATGAAAAACACAAAACAAGAGTTTACACAATTACAAAATCTGTTGTCAATGTTCGGTTAAGCAAAAACAACAATATATATATGTATAGAGAGAGAGAGTGAGATAGATAGAAAATATTAGTTTAACTTCTAAAATAAGCTTACAGTGGTAGTCACATCTATATTATACAAAGATACTTTCACAGTCTTACCAACAAGAAATGGAAAGACAAATCTAGGTACGACTTCCCGCGATTTTCCCTACAAAACATTAAGACTACTTATTCCGGTTTGACTCGTTTTCAGCACTTATATCTAATGTGTTGATAAGCGGTTTTCCACAGTGTATGCTTTTTGGCTTGTCGGAGAAAGGCGGAGTATAACGATCGAATTATTCAGGTTAACTCTGTATAAAGTTCAGTGCTTATTGAATAATACCTCAGCGAACTGGAAACAAGGCTTGTATTACTGAAACATCGCTCGAGCTTTTCCGTCGAACCTAGTAAAAAAAATTCTCAGATGCAGTAAGAAACCGTCTTTGAGCTATCTTCGATCACATGATTCATATGTCAAATTCAAAACACTAACTTGCAACTGACAATAGCGTGACAGTTGAAAATGAAAGATTGGATTAAAACTGATATAAACGATAGTGTTTTTTTTTAATGAAATCAAGCATACAAACAAAATTAACTTCACTAAATGAAACAATTAATACTAAGCAATTAAAAACAAAAAAATTGCAGTAATATTACCTAAATATCCTGTTATAAAAACTGGTTAACTGTAGATGTATTTTTTGTTTTCCACAATCATCTTAATTTATCCATTATGCTTCAGAGATGTGTAATAAATAACATATCAGATAAAGGGTGCTACATTTTAGTCAGAAAATAAGCCCAACCTTCCCCATGTTTCATTTCCAGTCACACGAACATTAAATTACCTTAATTCAGTCACTTGTTACTAAACTATGAATAATAGAAGTGTTCTAATATTTGTAAAATGCTCAATAAAAGAACAAACTAAGACAAAGAAGTTTTTGACAAACCACAGAAAGTACACAAATAGAACATTAAATCTATAATTATACTTAAATTATATTGTAAATAAGAAACCTCTCTAAAAACTAATAATTGTTTTAAAAAAAGTAGTATTATTGGATCGTTTACTTTTTGGCTGTACCCCGTTGGTACAGCAGTAAGTTTTCGGATTTACAACGCTAAAATCAGGGGTTCAATTCCCATCGGTAGGCTCAGCAGATAACCCAGTGTGGCTTTGCTATAAGAAAAACACACACTTTTAAGTTTCTTGATCAGCTATTCGGTGATGTGAAGTTTATGTGACAGTTATAAGCAAATTGTGAGAAATTATGTGTGAAAGTAAAGAACAAAATATATAATATGTTAACCACAAAATATCTGCTATAATAATGCCGGCAGCTCATTTCTCATTATACCAGGGCTCGTTTGGCAGGTTGGTTTATGATATATACAATGGTGGTTGAGCTTACAGGTCTTCAGACAGTGCATGTCTCCAGATAAAAGATAATACCAAATTCTTTCTCAAATATTTGCCCAAGCCACTGCCAATTTATTGTTACTAGGCAGATTAAGCAAATTTGCTAAAGTAGCGGTCATGAAACGACTCTTATTCCAAGTATCTACTTACCTGATTGGTTTCGTTCAGCTTGAAAAAAATTAAAGTACTCATTGGTTGGTATAACGTCAATCAGTTTGTTGTTCAAATCAAAGCGATATGAATTCGTTCATTTGTTTGCTTTAACTAAAAACTACATAATGGAATTTACGCGTTCTGTGCACCTCGTGAAATTTCGCATTGTTAGTCCTTAAAGTTACTACTGGCACATATGAAGCAGAAATAGGAATAAAGTAAAATCAGGATCATATAATAAAGTTAAAACGTGTTTAGGTTTTGCTTAGCTGAATAAACAATGTTTAACTGTCCGTGCACTTTTGCAATGTTTTAACTTTTATTATAAACAGCTAAGAAAAAGAAGCCTAATAGATAGATAGATAAATATATTGTGACGAATTTACTATTATATATTAATACCTTCTTTGTTTCAGCAAAATATATATTTAGAAATGGTTGTAACTGATGTTGTTGAATGTGTATTGCGAAATTTCCGCTCATTCACTAAAACTGTAGAAAATTCTCGAGTGTAAGAATTAGCAGTATATGTTGTACGAAAGTATTAGCGTATTGTTGTGCAAGCTGAAATTTCTAGAAATTTGCCTCACGCCTATAAAAGATAGCCAATGCAATGCGCAAAGAAACAATATATATTGTTATTTGCTACAGTTGGTATACTATAAATCTCGGAAGCTATAGTTGTGATTAACGCTATAGTTGTGATTAATCGAGAGCTTCAGATATTTGACCAAGAATGTTTATAGGTTTCGAACATTGCAAACTGTTTAACTTTATTGGATAAATATCGGACTTTAGTATTTTTACGAATACATTATATAACTTCAGCTACAAAATTACTAACTTGTGATAAGTAAAAAGCTAACTAGCTCCCGTTAAGTATTATATTGATATCAACTCGAAATTAATTCACTAATCGTGAACATTCGACAGGATATCAAGTTCTGGATCAGATAGAAGGCTCAATACTGTTTGTAAGTTTGTAAAACTTTTTTATATAAATCACTATTCTTAATAACTATTTGTACTAATTATTAATACAAATTATATTATTGTTTGTATATTAAAATATATTTGTGTTAAGAAAGAAAGCTGTGTGTCAACCTTCTTGGCAAACATCACAAATTTGACACCTCGATATTTAATTAATTTCTGAATTTAAATTACAAGTAAAGTTGTAACTGAGAAAACAAAATTGCAAGCGATGTCAGGAATGGACAAACTCAATTCTCCAGTTTTTGAACGAAACTGTTTTTGTCTCTCACAAGTCGCTGTCTAAAAGTACTTTCGTTCAATACTAGAACTCATCAGCACTTAAATAGACTGTACGATGAAAGTCAAAATATCGTATAAAACTCAATTTATATACGTAAAATAATGCCTTAAAAAGTTATTACTTAAATGCCAAACGTCGACATTTAACTGTTAAACAGCGGAAATATTGTAAGTAGAGCCATCAGTTGATGATGGCCGCCGTTTAAGGGTTAAACCGTACTTAAATATAATGCTTAACACACGTAACTTACGAGAAAGCGGGTGGATATTTCGCTTATCTCGCATGTATGCGCATTATTGACAAAAGTTCCATTACAAATGGTGATCCAGTGCTCTGGCAAATACTTTGAAATTTTTGGTTATATCCAGTTTGAATGATAAAAAATAAATAGGATGTGAAACATGATTGCATAACAGCAGATTTATTAAAAGAGTAAAAAAGTAGCATTTTACAAAGTTTACTGTATCAATGTTTCTGTACGATAATACATGTTGTTCGTCAGCAGCGAATCAACAAACCCATCAAATTGATCTATATTCTTACTATTAAATCCAAAAGACATAGTAGCCACTGTATGTGCATTTACGTGCCACTGTATTCCATATTTCAAAATGTTGATACATTCATACGTAGAAGAATGCTTTTGAAATTCCTCTTTTCCCTTCAAACCTTATGCAAATTAGTTAAAATACTGTAATTTGTTAAGTATATTTTTACTTTACATTATAAATCGTGATATTGTGTAGGGGTGTTTCTGATAGCAACGCCAGATCAAGCTATCTGCTAACTTCACCAAGAGGAATCGAACCCCACATTTTAGTACTGTAAGTCATGAGACTTACCACTGTACCAGCGGGGTACGATGAATGATATAAAATTAGCGTTTAAACAGTTTTATCAAATATTATTTTGGTATTTTAACACATAGATTAGCTACTTAGTTTTAAAACATAAGAAAAAATAAATTATTATTATTACCAAATATGTTTTGTATTTTGCACAGTCAAAGGACTTGAAAGTTTGCATCAAAATTTCCACACTGTGCTTTCTACTTCCTGACCTCAAATACAGTGATAAGATTTAAGCCTCTTTCAGAGCTTAAATGTACTTTCGTTCACAATAACATTTCATTTTTCTGAATAGTTTTTATAAAAATGGGGTGCTGAAAAATTAATTCGAGACTGATGAAATAAGTAAGGAATAGGTTTATTTTGGAGGTAGAAGCAAATTCGTTTTATTTAAATTCCATAATTTTGGTTAATCAATCAACAATGGTTTCCCGACATTTTTGACAGGCTTTCTTACTAGTGTTTTAAATAAAATGCACGGGGAAATGTATATAATCTTCGAGAAAAAGGCATAAGTTTTGATAGCTCGGAAAGTGAAACAAAATATCCATAAACTCTGTAAGTTAATTATATCAGACAAAAATTCCGAAAAGCACACATTAGCAGCAAATCAGTTTATTACAAAATTACGTGATAATTATATATTTCTCTAATAAATGGAGCAAAATCTACAAAAAAATCAAGTTATTAATTCAAAGATTGACTTTCAATGAAATTCTTATTATAAACAATATACAAGACCACATTTAGGTTAATATGAACATATTTCCTTCGAAACTAATTTTTCTGCTAGGCATATGGTAGCTAATTCTACATTCTCTGTTTGTTTGTTTAACTTCGTACAAAATTATTCGAGGGCTATCTGCGCTATCCCTGAATAATTTTAAAGTGATAAACTACAGGGAGGTTAGATAGTCAACACCACCAACCGTCGACTCTTGAACTACTCTTTATTAATGTATAGCAGAATTGATAGTCACTTTTAAATGTATATCAGAACGGCTGGTATGGGTATTAAGACTTTTATTGATAAGCAGAGAACAACGTTTAGACCTTCCTAGGACATCTTCAGGTTATCAAAGAGAGTTTGCAACTGACCATTGCCAGACACATGACTTAGGAACGAGAGTATAAACTGGTATGGGATTGTATGGGGCGTAGCAGTTGGATGTTAGATTATTAATTAGTATAGGTATAAAGGTGTTCCTTTATATTGGTTTAATTTTTGTTTTAGTTACTGTATGAATAGGGCTTATTTAATCAAAGAAACGTTGTTTTCTGCTTATCAATTAAAGTATTAATACACATACCAGCCGTTCTGAAATGCATTTTTATTTCAAGTAGGTATCTCGTCATTAAGAGTTACCTTTAACACCGTCACGGCTGAAAGGGGGAATACTTTTAGCGACAGGATACGAACACACTATTTCAAATCAAGTGCCCTAATCACAAGGTCATGCAAAATTTTGTAATTGTCATGAACATTAAAGCAATGGAAGTTTAAAACTGTAAAAAGATAAAAAATGTTCTGCTGCTTTAAATTATTTAGCATCATAAAGAAGTGAAATGTATATTTTATGACCGACTTTGTTTGTAATAAATATTTAGAAACAGTTGGAATTGAGAAATTCTTCCGTGTTATTATAGAACTTATAAAACACAAAAGAAGAACTCAAATAGTGAACTTTTTGTGAGTCGTCGTTATTTTATTATTTTATAAAAAATATTTTGTAAAATACATACAGGTAAATGTTTCAATTAATTCCTCACAGATGACTCTGCAAATCAATATAGAGAGAGCAATGTGGGGTGCTAATGACAAACGAAAGCACACCAAAAAAATGGGTATTTCTTTTCAGGCTTACTTAGGTTGTAAACATTCTTATACAATTATGTGAACAGCATGAGGGGAAAGAGACTATTTAAACAAGGGTTTCTATAACATTATTTCTTTATTTCGCCCACATCTATTTTACTAACTCAAATGTATATCAGCTTTACGTCATAATGAACATGAGAAGGTTAAACTTTTGTCAAACCACTGAACCAATCAGCCGATAAACTTATAATAAAATTAAAGAACAAACGTGTCCCATTGTTTTATTACCGTTTATTATATCATGATATTTTTGAGTGATCATTCATGTGCCGTGCTACCACCAATAACTGGATAACCTTACCAACCCCTGCATTTTGACTCTCCAAACAGTAATGTATGGTAACGTGTATTGCACTATACTGTACAGGTAACACTTGTGTAATAGTTGGGACAACTGTGTAGTCAAGACAACAAAATCTTAAGGAAATGTTGTACCTCCCTTTCGCTTTCAGTGTCCAGATGATTTTCCAAGCATAGATCGCCACATTTATCTGAACAGCTCTACTACATCCGAACAAATCGTGAGATTTTTCAGAAAGTGGTGCAGCTTTTTCATATTATGCGAAAAGAATATATTCCCTACAAGCGTGTGGATCTGCAAGGTAGAGATAGAAAAAAACGTTAATACTTGATTAAAACTTTGGCTGAATAGAATGTAGTTCAGCTAAATTCTACCACTAAGCGCTTTTTGGTATCTAGCAAACACATGGTGAGTGTCACTTCTCACAGATGGCAGCACGTTACTAAACTTTAATGTATCATTGGCAGACGAGCTTGATCGAGTTTCTATCTCTAACAATCAGAGTTTATTTGACCTTTGCCTCTTTTTTCAATTCCAACTTCGATTGCTATGATAATAATAACACATCTGAGGCAATATGTAAGAAGCTACTAGCGTGCATTGGCTAGGTGTCTACATTGGATGCGATATATGAAAATAGGCGTTTACAATTATGTTGGTGCAATGTGGGTCACACACATACACTGCTGACCAAAATCTTTAGGTCAACGAACATAAAAAAAATATATACATTTTGCGTTGGTAAACTCAATCACTTATTTGAGTACAGCTTCGAAAGATGAAAATAAGAAAACGGAAAATAAAAAAAAAACTTTTAGCATTTAATAGGGAAAATGTGAACACTATGAAATTAGCCTAAATACTAGCTGGTCAAAAGTTTAAGACCATACTGAAACGAAGCGTTAATCACGTAACAAAATTTAGTCATTTGTGTTCAAGCATTAGCGTTGTCAACATCTCCCACTGACATCTCCTGTGTTACATTGGGTAAAAACATGACAAAGACTAAAAAGTTGACAGAGTTTGAACATGGCAGAATTGTCGGCCTGCAAAAGCAAGGTCTCTCTTGTGACTGGTGAGATTGGGCGTAATAAAACTGCTGTTGTAAATTTCTTAAAAGACCCTGAGGGGTATGGAACGAGAATTTCAAGTGGTCGTCTCAAGAAAATTTCGCCGGCGTTGAGCAGGAGAATTCGACGGGTTCTCCGGGAAGACACCAGCCAATCGTCGAACTAGATTAAGGCCCTTACAGACGCAGAATGAAGCTAAAGAACAATAAGACGGCATCTACGAGAGAAAGGCTTTAAAAACCGTAAATATCTTCAAAGGCCACGCCTCCTTCCACACCACGAAACAGCTCGGTTAAACATTACTAAGAAGCAACAAACATGGGACGTAGAAAGGTGGAAGAAAGTTTTGTTCTCTGATGAGAAAAAATTTAACTTGGATGGTTCAGATGGGTTCCAACGTTACTAGCGCGATAAGGATATCCCACCGGAGACATTTTCTACACGACACAGTGGAGTAGGTTCCATCATGATCTGGGGTGCTTTCTCCTTCCATGGAACAATGGAGCTTCAGGTTATACAGGGGCGTCAAACAGCAGCTAGCTACATTGGCATGTTAAAGAGAGCATCCTTATTGACTGAAGGCTCTCGCTTGTGTGGAAATGACTGGATCTTTCAGCAGGACAACGCTGCAATCCACAATGCCCGCAGGACAAAGGATTTTTTCATGGCGAATAACATGATTCTTTTGGACCATCTAGCGTGTTCGCCCGAACTTACTCCCATTGAAAATATTTGGGGGTGGATGGCAAGGGAAGTCTATAGGAATGGACGTCAATTCCAAACAGTGCATGATCTTAGTGAAGCCATCTTCATTACTTGGAATAACATTCCAGCCAGCCTTCTGCAAACGCTTATATTGACCATGCCAAAGCGAATATTTGCAGTTATTCGCAATGATGGCCGTGCAACTCACGACTGAGACCTCTTGGTGGGCATTTCTTACCCTGTTTAGGACTTCTTTTTGGTGTGGTCTTAAACTTTTGACCTGCTAGTATTTAGACTAATTTTATAGTGTTCACATTTTACCTACTAAATGCTGAAAGAGTTCTTTATTTTTATTTTCCCTTTTCTTATTTTCATCTTTCGAAGCTGACTCAAACAATTGGTTGAGTCTAGCAACGCAAAATACATATTTTTTCTTTATGTTCATTGGCCTTAAGATTTGGGCCAACAGAACATATATATATATATATATATATATGTATATCAAACGCTTACACTTTAACTGTTACGTAATATTATTATTGAAAAGTTTGTCGACTTCAAACATTAAATATACATATATTATACTAAACCAACATCTTACAATAAATGCCGCCACCTCCAAGCGTTATTTTCAAAGTGTTTTTTTCCTTATCTCTGTGCTACCTACTCAATGAACTATCTATATTTTGTCCACCGCAAGGAATAGAACCTAAATTTTAACGCTTTAAGTTCCTAAAGAAAGGACGTTCCAGTGTTAATTAGTATCTATACAACACATGCAATTAAAAAATTTTTTAGAAGTTTAGAGGGTGAAATATTAGGATTGTGTGCTAAACACGTTTTCGACAACTTCACTGCGTTATTTTCATGTAATCTCATAAAGGTACTTACATTTTCAATATAAATATTTTATCAAATCACCAAATAAGTACATTTTGATTAAATTTAAAATAAAGTATAAAATTACTTACAGCATACATCATTCAAATAATCGAAGAGCTATTTTAAGCCAGTAAATCAGTGTAATAGAAATGTTATGTTTGTGAATACTGTGCTAGATTTGTCTTTTGTAATTTTTATTATTTATACTTTAAACTGAGCAATGAAAATATACTTATTTTTAAAACTGGTGTTTTCAGAATTCTATATAACATCAAATATTCAATTATACAACATTCACCTTCTATACTATTGGTTGGTGAAGAAATATCCTTGATAATTAGAATATAATAGAATAATAAATAATTAGAATATCTAAAAAGAAAATAATTTTTATTGTGTTTCATTATATTTTACATCCTCTCCCAGGGGCTCGGCGGTATGTCTGCAGACTTTCATCTGCTAGAAACCAGGTTTTGATATCAGTGTTGGGCAGAACATAGATAGTTTATTAGGAAGCTTTGTAGTTAATTCCGAACAAAAAACAAACATTTTTTATCTGGATAATTTTTTAAAAACTTTAATTAAACTAACACTAATTACAAGTGTAGATATCATCTGGTTATCAATACTGATTTTATCTGTTACATTTAGCAATTTTTTTCCTGTTGTACAAATCTTTTCGGAAATAATTACAAATATAAAACTACAATGTTATGTTTCACGTTGCATGCTAATTTCTATAAATTCCCCTAAAACAGTAGTTGAATAAATTATATTAAACGACTTTCAGCCTCATATCTACATATCTGTACTAGTAGAGTGGTGGATGTAATGCTGTGTTAATTGCTTGTGTTTCATAAAAATATTGGCTAGAACTGGTGATACTGGATTGCCCATGCTTAGGCCATTTGTTTGTATATAGTTTTGGTTGTTGAAAATGAAGTTTGTCTTTATCGTGGTAAATTCTATGAGGGTTGCTAATTGGTTACTGGGAATGTCTGTAGTTGGGTTAGGGTCTCGGATATGGAGTCCTAAGGCTATCTTGCAGGCTTCAGCGACATCCAACAACCAAACTTCCCAGGTAAAATTACAAATTTATGTTTTCCAGAAACACCTAAAAACAACATCTTAAACGATTTTTTCAAAGAATTTTCTCACAAAACCATCAACATAATTTCACAAAACAGAAAACTAAAAAACAACCTTACAAAAAGAGACATTAATTCCATTAAAAACCTAAAACAAGACAAAAAACATAAAAATTCTAAAAGCAGATAAAGGTAACGCTATAGTCATAATGAACACGAATGAATACATCCAAGAAATGAAGAACATCCTATCAGACACGGTTGCGGGATTCAAATCTACAGAACACATACTTAATTTTTTCAATCACATTAACTCTATACATCCCAACATCAACTTCACATGTGAACAGGAAGAAAACAATCAAATATCATTTCTTAACCTCAAAATTACAAGAACTGATACACAATTTCAAACAGAAATCCACCGAAAAATCACCCATACTGGACTATACATTCCTTGGGACTCAGCACATGAAACAAAACAAAAACTCCACATATTAAGAAACCATATAAACACAGCCATAAAACTATGCTCACCAGATAAAATTAACGATGAATTAGACAAAATAAAACAATACTTCATCAACATCAATAAGTTTCCTCCACAAACCGTAGAAAACATTATACGCACACACCTAGACAGGAAGCAAAATCAACCAACAAAAGTAAATATATCTCACGAATCAAAAAATCACGAAACCATATATTGCTGTATACCATATATTCCTGACATCAGCAGACAAATAACCTACATTTGGCAAAAACTAGTAACAAAATATGACATTCCAGTTATTACCAAATTTATTCAAAAACCAGGCACAAAACTGAGGTCTGTACTATGTAAAAACTACACTGACAAACACCACACCAACATTATTTATAAAATACAATGTGATAACTGCCACGAATTCTATATTGGAGAAACAAGTAGAAAAATGGAAACCAGATTCAAAGAACATAAAAAGTCACCTTCACACGTTTTCGAACACTGCAAGTCAAATAAACACAACATAACCATAGAAAACACTCAAATACTAAATAAAGAGACAAACATAAACAAACGCAAAATTAAAGAAGCCTTACTTATACAACCATTATTTTTGACAGGGTATATGCTAGTCTGCGTATATAAGTGAAAAAAAAAAATGTGATTGTCTGTTTGTCCCGTATTTAATAACTACTCTTTGGTCGCTGGACCAATCTCAATCAAACTTTGTGGGACGATAGTTTGAAACAAGGGGCATATTAAAGCTTGTTAACATGCCTCTCCACCCCATTATTACTGTTATTGAACTTTTTATTATCTTTGATTTGAGTTAACATACATACATAGATGGCGCTACATTCTTACAGACACACACACACAAAATTCTATAAAATACAACATGCCAAATAATGTAGGGGGAAGGCACACAAACCTTTCACACATCTTAAAGAGTGCATTAGCATTCTGTATGGAGTAAAGCAATGAGAAAAATTGCCGCCACTGTTGCAATAATACATAAATCAACTTAAGTTTCTTCTCCAACAACCACTAAAAAGTTGATATGAACAGCAGTTTCTGAGTTATACCACTACCTACTTTGACCATTAACCTTTCAACCTCGACCCATTTGCAGCCAATAACTGTTAATTAATTAATCACGTGAAGTACTATGGAAGAACACTGAAAGCACACATACTCCAAGTCACTGGTTGCCACTTCTTCCTGGGTCCAGCATGGCCAAGTGGTTAGGGCTATCCTTGTAATTTGAGGGGTCACGGGTTCGAATCCCTGTCATACCAAACAAGCTTCCCTTCTCAGCCGTAAAGGCGTTATAACGTGACCGTCAATCCCACTATTCGTTGTTAAAAGGGTGGTAGACCAAGAGTTGGCGGTAGGTGGTGATGATTAGCTGCCTCCCCTCTAGTTTCAAACTGCTAAATTAGGAACGGCTAGTGCAGGAGCCCTCAAGTAGTTTGCGAAATTCAGAACTAACAAACCACAGCTCACTATAAGTCACCCTAATCATTCCACAGTGTATACCATGTTTTAACTATATACACGTTAAGTTCTTAAAGTTTAAATTTGGTAAGGTAGTGACGAATGTTGCAACAACATGTCTATATATATAGAGAGAGTTTGGTTTGTTTGGAATTTCGCGCAAAGCTACACGAAGGCTATCTGCGCTAGCCATCCCTAATTTAGCAGTGCAAGACTAGAGAGAAGGTAGTTTGTCACCACCACCAACTCTTTTACCAACTATTAGTGGGATTGATCGCACACTATAACGCCCCCACGGTTGAGAGGGCGAGCATGTGTGGTGTAATGGGGATTCCAACTCGCGACCCTCAAATTCCTTAATCACCTGACTATTATATAAAGTGCAAAAATCTTTGTATGTTTGTCCCTGTCATACCAAACATTTTGTGAAAATTAGAATTTATGCGTTATCTACCCCCCATGTCTTTTTAACATATTTAAGGACAATGCGCACCTGTTGATCCATCTTAGATCTCCCATTGTCTAAGCCAAACTAAAACTATTATATAAATAAATCCAGAATTTCTTTTTCTAACTCACTCAAATTTACTCCCTTCTCATCTGAAGGCAACTCTCCCATAGCCCAATATAACCGGAAAACAGGTTGAGTACTTTAGTTTGTACTCGCATTACAAAAACGTGTTTATGAATTATGCCAAGATACAAATCATGATTGCAGAAACAGTATGTGTAAAAACATCCCACTAAGGACTTTTTTTTTTTTAATACAATTAACACCTTTATATTGTAAATTCCAGTGCTAGATATTTCCTTGCTAAATTAGTCGTAAGGCCTGTTTTCAGTGAGAATACTTAGAATACGACTGAATTTGCATTTTGATTTATTAAACATGCCAACCAACAGAAATGAAACTTTAATTAAAATAGAAGTCTCACATTATGGAATAACACGTAATTTGTTTTTCAGTACTATCCACAATTAAGTATGTCCCAGTTTAATTTGTTGCTTGTTATTTACTCTCAACAATAAATTTAACTTAGCGTTTTTGTTTTTTTTGTTGTTATCCTCAACATGTCCTACTCAAATTTGTTTTTGCACAAACATTTGTACACCTTACCATAGAAATACTACTCAATAAAACTTGCTACATTGTAAATTTCTCATCCTTAAATTGATGAAAAGATAAATTTTTAAGGAAATGGTAAACTAGGTAATAAAGTCCCCACCTATCTCCCTAAACTACTGTGAATAACAAGGAACATTAATTCAAAAATCAATAGTTGGCAGAAAATCATCCGTAATGATAGCAAGCTCAGTGTTAAGATTAACACATGAAAATACTTGATGCAACATTTCTTACGAACATTTCTGAATTTTTTATTTATTTATTTATTTTTTTTTTTTTTTATACAAGTTAATTGGTCTGTTGCATGTCTTTATTTAATGAACATGAAATAATTGGCAAGTGTGTGTACATAATATAAGTTATAAATACACTCACACACTAAAATGAGTCTAACTAGACAAAAAGGTAACTAAACTACAATTTATGCATAAAGAAAAGTTTCACTTGAATATTTATTAATATATATAGTGTACAATTCTACAAATATTTTAGGCAGATGTAGACAACTCTTTAAACGACATTACCCTCCACTTAAGAGGACCATTACAGTAGAAAATAAAAATAAATTAAGTACACAAATATTAACATATTTATGGAATGCAAAAAGTTAACTGGAACAAACAAGCATTGTGCAAACTGTGAAGCTGACAACAAAAAGAAACTTAGCTCTTAAATTGTGATGGAAACTTAAATAATTCAAATTAAATTCAGTGTAACATAAAGCATCTTTTGAAGATTTGTCTTATCCCACTGATTATTCTTTGCTTGATATTTTGTTTTTACATAGCTGTAAAATGAAGCATTTTAGAAACACTTTCTGTGAACAATACTGGGGCCAGACTCGTCATATTCTTGCTTGGAGATCCACATTTGCTGGAATGTGGAGAGTGAAGCTAAGATTGAACCTCCAATCCAAACAGAGTATTTTCTTTCAGGGGGAGCAATTATCTTAATTTTCATAGTGCTAGGTGCTAAAGCTGTGATTTCTTTCTGCATTCTGTCAGCAATGCCAGGGAACATAGTGCTACCACCCGACAGTACAGTGTTTGCATACAAGTCCTTACGGATATCAACATCACACTTCATGATGGAGTTGAAAGTAGTTTCATGAATACCACAAGATTCCATACCAAGAAAAGATGGTTGAAACATAGCTTCAGGGCAACGGAACCTTTCATTTCCAATTGTGATGACCTGGCCATCTGGGAGTTCATAAGACTTCTCTAAAGATGATGAATTAGCAGCAGTACCCATCTCCTGTTCAAAATCTAGAGCTACATAGCATAGCTTCTCCTTAATGTCACGGACAATTTCACGCTCGGCTGCAGTAGACAAAAAATTTTAAATGTTAAGCCAAACTTTACAACATTAGAAATGTTAATATTTAAATGAAAAAACAAATACAAATTTATTAAAATCAAAACCCATTTTTGAAAAGAACTGTCCATTCAGCTTGATTTACTTTAGGATTGCCATCTTTAAACAGATAGCAGATTACCAACCGTAAAAAAGGAATGGAGTAAACCATACTCTGGTTTTCTTTTATTAAAATAACTATTTTAAATTTTGAAAGTTAGTTAATACACTGTAGGAACACAATGACTATCAATGCATCTAGACAAAAGACCTTAAATTTGTAATTCAAAGCTAAATTATTAACCAATAAATTTGGAATTGTTACTATTGATTATTATCTAACTTTAAATAGATTCTCCAAGTATTCTAGTTCACATTTGCACATTCTAAGTTGTCATATCAGATACAAGTTTACTACCTTAGTATTAAGTTTTAACATCAGCAACTATTCAACACAAATTATTAAAAAGATACTATTTGATACTCAAAGTTACTGCAGTTTTGAAAGGTTATGTATAATCTTAAGTGTCAAATTTATAGGTTAAAAGTTGTATGTGCCATGCTTTTCTAACTACACTGAAGTTAAAGAAAGTAATTCTCTAACTATCACTAAATGCAGAGACAAGTTACACTTCTACAGCTATCTGTTCAAACTTTAGAAAACAATAGATTACCATATTAATATAGTTAAATCAGCTTTAAGTAACTGAGGTAGAAAGAAGTCTGCTTAATATAAGAGACAATCATATGTGGTAATGGAAATTATGAGAACTACAACAGTAAACAAAATGTGGAATACATAAACAAAACCTCTGAATAATCATTTATAATTTGAATACTATTCAAAAAAGGTAAACATGAAAATTTTCCTCCTTTTCTGTAAATAAGCTCCTCTTGAAAATAGGATATTACAAAAATGTAACATAGGAAATACCTGTAGTGGTGAAACTATAGCCACGTTCTGTCAAGATTTTCATAAGATAATCAGTAAGATCACGTCCAGCCAAATCCAACCTTAAAATAGCATGTGGCAAAGCATATCCTTCATAGATGGGAACAGTGTGAGAAACACCATCACCACTATCCAACACAATGCCTGTGGTTCGACCAGAAGCATACAGAGAAAGTACTGCTTGGATGGCTACATACATGGCTGGAGTGTTGAAGGTCTCAAACATAATCTGTTTAAATTAAAAAAACAAAAAACAGACAATTAGTTTTCAGTTCCACTTAAAACAAAGTACAGGTTGTATATAGAAAATGCTAATTCAAATACTGGAAAGAAGTTTACTTCAAAAATGTGTTGAAGAAAACTAATGCCATGTCACTGTACCCAAAAGAAAAAAAAAAAAAAAAAACTTAGAATGTTTGGGATTTTATAATTATATGAAACATGAATCAAATTAAAATGTGAACAAGACATTACAAATAGGTAAAAGTAATTATGTGAAAATGTTAACCTTTTCATAAAGTAAAGGTTTCCTAAAAGGAATGTAGCAACATGTTTACACAATACATCATATTCTTAAACAACTTTTGGGTAATAAATGCTGATGATACAAAACCTACCAAACTGAGCTATAGTATGACAAAAACAGAATTTAGACTTCAGTTTAGTTACATTATACAGATAAACATAGAAAAAAAAACATTGGATTTTTAGGTATAGCTCAGGAACTTCTCCAAAGTTTAAATATGCACAAACAAAATCTTAAGATGTGCACTCTGAACTTTTAATTACCTGGGTCATTTTTTCTCTGTTGGCTTTGGGGTTAAGAGGAGCTTCTGTCAATAACACAGGATGTTCCTCAGGAGCAACACGGAGCTCATTGTAGAAAGTGTGATGCCAAATCTTTTCCATATCATCCCAGTTTGTTACAATACCATGTTCAATTGGATACTTCAGTGTAAGGATACCACGTTTACTCTGGGCTTCGTCTCCTACATAACTATCTTTCTGACCCATACCAACCATTACACCCTGAACAGAAGAAAAATTTGACAATATTGAATTAAATTAAAAAAAACAACAAAAAAAACGTTAATACAAGACCCAAAATATTTTCACGTAAACAATAAGGTATTGAGCTTCAGTATACCATTATACAGTATAAACAAATGCTCTTTATTAATATCAATAATAAAATGTTCTGTAATAATAAAGATATTTATTACAGTTTTCACAAAGACTTGTGCATTTTCCACTTTTGACTAAACAGTAAAATAAAATACTTCTTAAACTCAACCTCCATGACAGAAAGATGTTTTAAAGTTACAAAAATCTTCCCAGTAGTCAATACAGGAAATACTTTTGTTCCATTAGCAATATAGCAAAATACAATGTTAGAAAATTAAAAATTAGATTCTACAGTATTTGCATACCCTTACAAGAACCTTCATTGATTTAACCTTTTTTTATAAAAAGAACATTAAATAACTTCAAGTAACTATCATAACCAAGTACTATTAAAAATAAAAACACCATTAATCTAGAATACACTTCACAAACAAGTGTAGAAATTAGATATCAAATTTTTACTAATGAATGCAGTTACCTGATGTCTGGGTCGACCAACAATAGATGGAAACACAGCACGGGGAGCATCATCTCCTGCAAAACCTGCCTTACACATCCCAGACCCATTGTCAATTACAAGTGCAGCAACGTCGTCGTCACACATGATGTACTTTTGGTGAGAACAAGGAACAAGTTACCTGTGCAAAATCAAAAACCCATCACAACAAAATTAAAAATGTCAATAAAATAACACTTTTTGTAATACCAATCATATTTAATACTGTTGATTTAGACTGCTGTGTCTAAACAGCCAATGAAATGAAATATAATATTGAAACATAAAACAAATAAATAAATAAGCAATTAAAAGTGTTGTCCATTTTTGAATTTCACACAAAGCTACTGGAGGGCTATCTGAGCTAGGCATCCCTAATTTAGCAGTATAAGACTAGAGAGAAGGCAGCTAGTCATCACCACCAACTCTTGGGCTACTCTTTTACCAATGAATAGTGGGATTGACCATCACATTATAACACCCCCACAAATGAGAGGGCAAGCATGTCTGGTGCAATGGGAATTCGAACCCACAACCATTAGATTACGAGTCAAATACCTTAACCCACCTGGATAGGCCAGGCCAACTAAAAGTGCGATAGTGAAAGTGTAACCATGCAGCAATAAATATCTGATTTTTTTTTTATTTTATTTTATTTATTTAAAAAAAAAAGAGACATTTAACTACTCTAGTCAAAAAAAAGTGAAGCTCAAAGAAAGGCACCAACACATAGATTCTAGTCATGCAAACTGTTTTAGTAATCATCACTATGACAAAGAGTCATAATTCAATAATATACAAAATATTGATTGATGTGGAAAACTTAACTACAATAGTTATGCTTTACTTATTTTAGCAAGCCAAAACCTGGAAAATTACTACAGCAAGTTGATAAAAGTAAAAAAGATATTAAACTGTGTTTACCTTAATTATTAAGTAACAGTTACAGCTCATGGTAAATGCATTTTCACACTGACTTACAACATTGTCGATTGTTTTTGTCATTTTTCTCTTTCTAAAGAACTATACTGACTTCACAGAGAAGTTTCAAAGGTGATTGCTGTTAGGGTAATTTCAGTTAATGGAATGTTTATCTTGTGAGGAAAGATAAAGATTAACCCCCTCTTTAGAAAAGAGTAAGAAATAATTATAACAAGTTTACAAAGATTAAGGAATTAATAGGATGAAAAGCCTTCCAGATCATTGTACAATATTCTGAAAATAATAAAATGAAAGGATACCAATAGTGATAGTCAATACTTTACTTGTTTAAAAGAAAAATCAAACTCCTTAATATCTTGAATAGATGATGTTATACAACAAGCCTTAACTGAATTGCATTCACCCTACACAGTGTGGAATTCATAATTGATATGCCATGAAGTAAATGTCCAAACATTTAAAAATATTAAATACAGGCCTAAAACATCAGTATATAAATCAATATACTAATAAGCCCACATTTACTGACCTAGGTTAAAAATACAGATACTCTAGTGGATTTACGAGAATAACTAAACATTACAGCTTATTTATCGGCGTTATACTAATAGTGGTAATGTTATTGTATTTGCAAGTTAATATTTAACTTATACATTTAAGTACTTAATTTCGTTAAAACTACATATATGCAGTATAACACCCAATAGTAACAACAGATAACGAAACTCTGCATTAGTAAAGATATGGGTTAACTCACCAGTCTGGCGGGAAACAAGCCAAAAGATTTACTCCTGAAAGTTCTAGTACTATTAGTCCTAGCTAAAAAACGTTAAATATTAGTTCAGAAAATTTTAGTCGCTAACACTATTACTCGGTCGTTAGTATTACCACTGCACCCGATTTATAATTACAACTTAACACTAATGGCTAGACACCGAAAACAGCACCTTAGACTTAGTACAATAAACAGCTTTCAGATTTTTTACGTATATATAGTTTTGCAAACATGCACAACGTTACGATCACTGATGAAGTACACAGATTTCAGCTGCAAGGTATAACAAATGATAAATATACTTATTGAGTAGCAACAAGTCACCTCACAACAATCTAATTTCTTAGACTAGATTTATACCTCACCCACAAATTCAACCCACGATAATAACTACTTCCTAGAATTAAACTTTACATCAATACTCTAAGTGCAAGTGTATACTAACTTCCTCTTACACAGTATCCTTCGAATCTCAAATATTTCGAATAACTAAAATTAACGTACCAAACCCGCAGCTTTTAAGTCTTCCTCTATAGTCTAGCACTAATATCGTACCGGTAACATTACTAACTTTTTACCATATATGGAACTGTAACACAACAACTAATTCGCTATATGATTCGTTTACTCAAGTTAGCTTCGTCATCAGTAACCAATCATAAAATACCGTAGTTTGATGTCCATATATGGAACATACGCTACTATTTGACCTAAAATTCCGTATCATGTGAGGCAGAGTGAGTAAGTTAAATTGATTGACAGAAAGTTTTTAATCATAAGCCACAGTAAAACGTGCAGAAGAGAGAATTTTTAGCTTAATATTAATACTGTCCTGTGTGTCTATTAGTTTTAGGTTTCCACAGTGATACGTTACTGCATTTTTAAAGTTAGATTCAATGACATTTGGCTATATACATACAAACGTATATCCATATATCGCAGTTGATGTATTGCCTCATTTCAGGCACGTTATCTATATAACTATAATAATACCATCTATTGCATGTTTATGTAACTGCTTCGCAGCGTGTGTGTGGGTGAATCTGCACCAAAGTTGGTTTGGAGATTCATTAGGTCCATACAGAATATACAAATTTGCGGGCCTCCAGTAGCATTGATAAAGACCGGGTTTCGATACTGGTGGTGGGCAGAACACAGATAGCCTATTGCGTAGCGTTGTATCTAATTCAAAACAAGGTTTTTAGTTTTACTTTATGTGGGTTTTGTTTTGATTGATCTTCACCAAATGTTTGACATGAATGTGCGTCGAGTCCAAGGAAAGATAAATTAAAAAAAATTACTGTTTCATAATATGTGTTTTGCCATTTTAATGAGAGTTTCTTACAAGTAAGTGTAAGGGAAGCAATTTTTCATGTTCTAATATAACGTTTCATTAATCATTAATTTACATAATTTCCTTCCAGGAGACGGGTACTCCAATAGTTACTAATAAATTCCGGGTATGAATGTATACCTCTCCTATTTAACTTATGAAAATTATGTAGCCGCATAAAAACTTTAAGTTTTGTAAGCCTATGGGAACCTCTTTCTTAATCCCAAACCTGTGTGCTGCCTAATTACAAATATATATTAAAATTCTACTATAGTTTGGGAGAAACTTAATTGTCTGTTGTCTAACAACTCTTAGCCTTTTGCACACGGATATAAGAAATATCGTTTATCAACTAGAAATAATTCGGGGTGCGACAAGAAGTAAGTTAGTTTTCTTAAAAATGCCTAGGAGCCCGGCATGACCAGGTGATTAGGGTGCTCGACTCGTAATTTGAGGGCTGCGGGATCGAATCTCCGTCATACCAAACGAGCTCGCCTCTTCAACCTTGGAGGCGTTATAACGTGACGATCAATCCCACTATTCATTGTTAAAAAGAGTAGCCCAAGAGTTGGCGATGGGCGGTGGTGACTAGTTGCCTTCCCTCTAGTCTTACATAGCTAAATTCAGGACGGCTAGCGCACATAGTCCTCGTGTTGTTCTGCACGAAATTCAAAATCAAACAAAACGTGTTGCTTATTGCTCTTCTGGTACGGCATGGCAAAGAGTGTTGAGGCGTTCGACTCGTAATTCAAAGGTTGCGGGTTCGAATCCCGGTCGCACCAAACATGCTCCCCCTTTCAGCCGTGGGGGCGTTATAAGTGACGGTCAGTCTCACTATTCGTTGGTAAAAGAGTAGCCCAAGAGTTGGCGGTGTGTGGTGATGACCAGCTGCTTTCCATCTAGTCTTACACTGCTAAATTAGGGACGGCTAGTACAGATAGCCCTCGAGTAGCTTTGTGCGAAATTCAAAACAAACAAACAAACTGCTCTTCGACAAAAAAAAAATCTAAAATGGAGAGTAAATTGCTGTTAAATGATCAAGCCCAGTAGACATAAATACTTTTACTAATATGTACTTTCGATATTTGTATTGCTTCTGGCATATTTTTGGAAAAAAAAAATTTTATATTCATAACTGTCAAAAATTTCGTTTTCAAATCTTCCCAATCATTTGAGGAGTTTAATATTCATTGTCTTTTCTGAGTCAAAGAGATAGAGGAAAGGTAGAATGAAAACAAGTAAGAAAGAGCAGTGAGATGTGGTGATCGAGCTATGACATAGTACCAGTTAATTAAGGGAAACCTAACGAATGAATGCTATCGTGTCAAATCAAAGCTATAAACCACATTACAAATGTAGCCGTGGATAAAACGAAACAATTACTTTTCTCTATGCAATCAATAAATGAATCGCATGATTTGTTAACTTTTATAACCCTCTTGTACTGTACCAAATCCATCTTGTCCAAATGTTGTTACCTCACACGCATTTCTGTTAAAAAATAATAATACTTAAACATTTAAAAAGAACAACATAGATCTACAACAATTACAACGAATTAGCCGTTTTTGAGTAAAGTTAGGAAAACGAAACGACTTTCACTCCCCGGATAATGCTAAGAAAGAAACTTTATTTCAACCAATGTTTCGTTCTTGCGTCTTCATCAAAAATAGTACCACAAAAACAATAAAATCGTCAGGTAAGATAGGATATGACACACAAATTAATAAAAGGGGTGGGCTGGTATTTGCATTTAATGGAACTCTTCATTGAATGATATAAAGTAATTTCGTCTGTTTGTCTTAAAAAATATTCACATATTAATATTTTCTTTTGTTTATCTTAATTAAAATTAAACTTTGGTTAGACAGGTATTATGTTTTTTCTTAATTAATAATACTCTATATTTTAAATTCAGTTACTCTAATTAACTCAAATATGGTCTATCCCTCATTGGCTTAGCGGTAAGTCAGAAGGCCTGTAACGTTAAAAACCGAGTTTTAATACCCTGGGTGGATACATGTGTAGTTTTGTGCTTAACAAATACAAACACAGTATATTACATATTAAAACTAATCCACTTTTCTGATCCTTAAATTTCTTAAATAACTCACATTTTGATTCGTTATTCTCATAAACGTCAAATTATTAGTAACCAATGCTCTCCAAAATGTATTTTAAAATGTATTCAGTTTACTGCCACTATCTTCACTCTGTCTGCCACAAAGAATCAAATTCAGGATTTTAACGTTGTAAGTACATAAACTTACCGCTTACCACAACACAGCTTGTTTTAGAAGTATTAGATTTAGTAAATAAACACAGCAGTTATATTAAACTATTTTTTGTTTCCAAAAAAGGCACTGATGTATCGTGATGTGGATCAAATGGTCCAAAATTCGAGTCACGTAAAACACATTCCGCACTTTCAGCCGTGAGCGTATTTTGCAATACCAAGTCTACTCCAGGTATCAATAACAATAAAATTATTTTTTTTCAATAAACTGTTGCAACAGTCACATTCACTTGTTGGCACTATTTCATAAATACTCGTTTCGACAAAAATTTCCCCAACTATATGTAAACCTAACTTCAAATACAATGTTTCAATGTCAACTACGAGACGTACGTTTAAGTTGTTTTTTCTACAAACATACTTGTATAAGTCTTCAGCTAATGGATCGAGTAAATGAATAATCGCGAAAACTCTCACTCTAATATTGAACTGAATTACTCACCGATAACCCGGAGACTATCTCACTCCTTTCTATTTACTCATTACTCGTATTTGTAATGTACCCTTAATTGCACACACTCAACAGAATTTCTGGATGTTTACAAAATCATCATCATTAGCTCTCTGTAACAAGTATCTTAATTAAAACGTTTAAATTATAGCTTTAAACAACATGGAACACTGGTACTAAAAAAGTCGAAACACGGAAAAGTAGCTTATATCTAAATTTTAGTTTTTGTTTATGTTCTAAATCTTTAAAGGCCCGGCATGGCCAATCGTGTAAGGCGCGCGACTCGTAATCCGAGGGTCGCGGGTTCGCGCCCGCGTCGCGCCAAACATGCTCGGTGGGTGGTGATGACTAGCTGCCTTCCCTCTAGTCTTACACTGCTAAATTAGGGACGGCTAGCACAGATAGCCCTCGATTAGCTTTGTGCAAAATTCAGAAACAAACTTATTTGAAAAAGTTCCTACTTCCTTATCTAAAGGCAGATTCAGATGAGATGTTCTATTCAATCAAAAGTTTGATAACATTTTTTACTAATACGTAAAGAGGTATAGAAGGTGCTATTTGGTTCCAGGCACTCTCCAGTCTTTATTGTTCTAAAATCCAGTGTTGGTATTATAATGAAATTAAGACTGAAACAGAAAGACATTTCCCATATTGGGTAATGGCTAAAATCTGTAATCCTAATTTGGGATACACAACAGCACCTGGGAAATGGGTGTGTTGTATAAATGAAACTATGTATTTCGTGTGTGGCTAAAGAGCTAATTGTTCAAAGCGGAAGAGCTCAAATAGAAACACTTAGGCATAACTGAGTGAATATGTGATGATGTCAATATAGAGTCAAGTACTAAGAATGGAATTGTGGAATAAACTTGTTAGTTTGGGACAGAAACATGAAAAATTAACACGGTAGACGCTAAGTCTATATTAGATGCCTATATTAATCAACAACTAAGAATCAATATTAAAATGTGTGATATCTGGTTAGTGATGCGGTGACATTGTTAATAGAGAATGATCTATGAGAAAATGCTGACTCTCGGCATTAGCAAGAACAGCAACGAAACTAACGATGCACCTCGTGATATCAATACGGTATAGAACTGTACAGCAAACTATCTAATGACAAACGATAACGTGGTAGGATTCTTAATCGAAAATGTAGTGAAGATTTTTGCGCACGTATCTCTTTGGTTTACGAGTGCAGTTGCGTGGAAAACTTCAGTCTGTTGATAATGGACTAACATTAAGCATGCTTGTCAAATTAAACTACATAACTCAATTCTTCTTTAATATACCAAAGAAATAATTAATAACAAAGTAGAGAGCCTCTGAAGTTAATTATTTCACTTATTGAGAGTATTTAGTTACCTTTAACTGTGATTGCGAAAGTGAAGGAGGGTACTCTGAGGTGCTGTGGGGACTTCAAGAAGGTTAGATATATTACACGAGTAGATGTATTCCGATTCCATCGAGAAGTTACTTAGACAGTTTAAAGAAGTCAATGTGAGTTCTCTTGGAATTGAAAGGTAAAATTAAATGAAGTTGGTTCTTTTTTGTATCAACGACATCTTATCCTAGCTCAAAATTGAAGAATTTTAAGTATCCAATGTTTCTGACATTTTCAAGCAAGTAATTAATTACGTAATTAAACAAGACTTCTTAGGCAAACTAGGATAGATAGAACATCTCTAGCAAGACCATTGAGATGGCTTTGAATAACTTCAAAATAGTCATAGAGAAACTAAGAATGGCTAGTATCAATCTCAAGCCATATTAGTGTATTCTCATTCAAACACAACTTTAGTCTCTTGAGTATTTCTTTGTTTAAGACGGTTTTCGTATTGATTAATCAAGGAATGGGGAGATTCATGACTGAATGTAGTTAGCATTGACGAAATACTTACGAACATTTTGCAGTTATTTGTCATACTGCTGATGGTTTTGATGACTTTTGTCATTTTCTAGCAAAACATAAAATACCTATATGTTTATAATTGAACATAAAGATACACAATGGGCTATTTGTGATATGACCACCACGGGTATCGAAACGCGGTTTCTAGAGTTGTAAGTCCACAGACATACCGCCGTGCCACTGGAGGAATTCTATAATTTCTCTTTGCTATTGATAAAGATGACACTGATGTTTGAACTTCAATATCATAGGTATGCATAAGCTAGTTAAGAAAAGACATTAACCTTTGTTACTTTAGTATGTTATGAAAGTTGCATTGAAGTTAGATTGCTACGCATTTTTCTCTGGCATATAGATATTCCCCTAATTAAAATGTTTGGTTGTACAAATCATTAAAATTCATAGTTTATTAAATATGCACTTAAAATAAAGGTAAATAGAATTATGTTTAATTCACTCTCAATAGTGAGAGATAACATACAAAACATTTGATTTATTAAAACGTATAATTTAAAATATTAACCTTGATCAATATGAGTGAAATTAAAATAAACTGTGATCATAATGCTATTTATGTTGGAAATCTTTTCAAGAGTATAAATTTTAATGTACGCAAATTTGCATTAACATTAATTCATTACAGAAGTTGATTATATTACATGTAAATGCTTTAAGAGTCTTGCCGCGTCCATACAATCCATGTCGTCACGTCTAGTCATACTCTACCTGACAAACATGCATTTGGTTCTGCAGCGTAGTTCCTTCTGCAGAAAGCTTCATCTAAAACTGTAACGTCTAGAGCTCACTCTTAATTGCAGACTTCCCATAATGCATTTAATGTAGTACGAGGACGATGGTTTCCAGTGCCCATTTCAACAGTCAACAAATATGTAAGCCATTTTCTATGCCTTGTTCCAAACGATATTTTATACATTCCTGCCAGTTTTCAAGAAAATTTGTGCATCCAGTTTTGAGGGCACCCCAAATCCCTTTAGTCCATATTTTCTGGGAATCCTCAAGATCCCATCGAAGATTTTTTTTAGTTTATATTCGATGGGGATAAAGAGTTTACATGCAAAATTTAAAGAGGTTTTATCAAAATCTGTAAGAGAAATTTATAAAAAAAAACAACTAAATAAACACACATAGCTACAACATAGAAACGATATTTCCCCTGTCACCCGGCTGTAAATCTGAAGGATTACAACCCAAAAAACTCGGGATTCTACATACAAGGTGGGAAAAGCATAGATAACTCATCGTGTAGCTTTGAGTTCAACAACAAACAAACCTGTTATTGCTCCCAAACGTATTTAAAAATTCGTAATACAGCTTTTAAAAAATACATATTGTATCAAAATCCAAATGAACTACAGCTACATATTTTTTTCTTCTAAAGATTAAGTATAACCTTCACGGAAATACGCTTGAGAAACCAGTGGTCACACATGAAGGCATTGTCCTTTTGTCTTAGAATAATTTTAAAAAGTCTAGTTGTTTACCTAAGCCTGTCGATTCAAGTTAGCAAATAACGTCTTGAACTCTATGCGTGAACTGTAACGGTAGCTGTTAGGAATTTTTCAAGGCTAATCCCTGGGACACTAGCGCCAGATTGTTAGCTATCTTAACCCTCGGGGTTTTAAAATGAGGAATTAAATAATCCGCCTTGGGCCATAGAGAAAAAACAGAAGGAAGGATACTATATTCACGTAATTTTTTGTCAGGATCCGAGCCTAAAACTTAGAGAAGAAAAATGTTTTTAGTGTGAAGGTTTTTGAATTTATATTTATATTTTAATAATACTAATAAAAAAATTGCATATATGTTTGTATACAGGAGGTTCATTATTTTCTGTCGTGTATCTTTTTTGCACGCCTTGTAACTGAAGACAGTATAAATCTCGAACAATTGGCAATGTACATTATATTCAAAAATGCTATATATCTTATAATTCTAGATGGCAGAAAGCTGCTAACAATAAAACGTATTTCGTTTGTAGCTGACTCAAAATAAATTGAGAAATTGTGTTGTATGCACCAAAAACTATTTTTCAGTTTTAGGGACCATCGAGTTGAAAAACAAAACTTAATTATTAAGTAAAATATATATGTATATATATGCGGTATTGAAGTATCGATTTCTCTTGTACTTACATTAAATGTTTTTAGATACTGCGAGTTTACAGGTATTGTTTAAAAATTCTCTTATTGTATTTTAATTAATCATTTATATTTTTTATATTTTCTTCTATTTGAGACAATATTTTTATAATTGAGACAATTGAGTTTATAATACAATTATGCTAACGTTTTACTTTCCTTTTTTAAGTTTAGAATATTTGTTGTAATTATGTAAATTTGGGATAGAGAAAAGTTTTTAAAATTGTTTTTAATACATCGCTGATGACAAGAAAACGAAATAAAGACAGCTTCTTGCTACAGTTTCTTGTAGAAGAGAACTGACGTAATAACAGCAAATATGGATACTTATTCAATTATCTAAATAAATTTAGACATTTAATAACGCTTTTGAGATTTTTAGTAAATATACGAATATAAATTATGCAAATGATAAACATACGTTTGCAGGAAATAAAATGTACAAAGAGTATTGCTAACATATTTTGTTTTGTTTTTTTCCTTGACAGTTGCGAATAATGTTTCAGTCTCTAGTTGTTATAGTCTGTAATTCTAAACTTCCTGTATAATATGGTTTCTATGACAGTTTTATGTCATTCTTTCAGCTAAGAATTACATAATTTTATCCCAAGAACATCTTCCAGAGTTCAGCCAAGGAAGAAAAAAAAAACGTACTGGCTTAAGCGGATTATAGAACACAACAGAAGCATCATATTTCGAAAGATATCAGTATACTTTGAGTCTAAAAAACCTTACTAATTTACAGAAGAAAAAGGTTAATAAATCCTGAAGTTTTATTGCAAGTTCCAATTTCCTGGCAAGTTTTATAGTTTAGTTAAGATTTTCTAGATAATACGAGAATGTTATTTTGTTTTACTTACGTCATTCTCTGTGCCTAAGTGTCTTCATTTTGTTATTTATGTTTATTTGCACGATTTATTGTACTCAAAAATCATAGCAATAACTTTGGTCGAAACTTTATAATATTAATACATAATACAATAATAATGTAAGAAAGAATTAACCCGATGCATACCCGAATAGTTTATGATATTTTATCTACAAAAGATAAGGAATGAACTCTAAATCATTCACATGAAACTGAATATAGCTACTTTGCGTTAGTATGTTAAATAAAATTTTCGGTGTATGGTTTCATAGTTTTGTTTCATCTGTTATGAAATTCTAATTGTATCACAAGTCAAGTAAAGGGAGTAATTTCTGTTCAAACTTTAGTTTTACTGTATTTTCTCCATCGGTGTTATACGACTAATTGTTTATTTGTTGTTGTTTTTTTATAAATTTTTGGTTTTTATAAATGTTTGCTATTTGTGCTATCCATCCATAATTTAGCGCTGTAAAACTAGAAGGAAGGTAGCTAGACACTTCCCACCACAAACTCTTGGGCTACTATTTTGCTAATGAATAGTGAGATTGACGGTAACATTATAACGTCCCCACGGCTGAAAGTGCGAGTATGTTTGGTATGACAGGGATTCGTACCCGCGACTATCAAATTACGAGTCAAGCGCCCGAACAATCTAATCATGCCTGGGCCTGTGATGTTAAACACTAAAATATAACTACATTGTTTCATTGTAACATTTACAAACAAATAATATTAAAAAATCAGATGATGTGTTTGCTAAATTACTAATTTATGTTAACTTTTTCCCACCTTCTGTTACTGAAATCTAGTATATTTAATAATCGCGCTTTCCAAAATCCAATTTTACCACGTCTGCCGTTGCCCGAAACACTCACTAAAATAATTAGTTATAGTATTTTAATTAACTGCTCTAACATTACATCATTATACAAGAAAATCAGTTTGTTTACACGTTTAAAACAGGTGACCCGAACCTGTCATACTAACCCATAAACCTACTTGATGTGTATACATAACAAACTGTACATGCCTATTTTCAATACGTAAAGAAAAACATGCAGCCAAAACAGTGATTTAATCTAGATTCTCTGACTGCGGCTGTGTTAAATAACCTTGTAAGAATCGTCTTCTATGTACTGCACTATTTTTCTTATAAAGTTTTGCGTACTAGCACTTCAATTTCGGATACTGAAACAAGTTGAGGTCCTCAAACGTAATTGTACACATGCATACATTCTTTGCATGAAGCATATATGTATACATATATATACGGGTCAGTTTGAAATAATATATAATATACACATCTGTTTGTTTTTTTTAAATATATATTGTTTTCTTGCTATTTATCTGTAACCATGTGGACCAGTTGGTGTACGTGTGAAGAACAAACCAAAACGCCGAAGCAACTTGGAAATGTAAAGAAATAATACTATGTCCCATGTAATATAAGTATTTTGAAGTCGTTTATTATGTAACTGAACTTTAAATATGTTTATTTAGTATATATATTTTGTGATTTCAAGCACTTACACGTGCGGAGCTTATACTATTTATTATTAAAATATTTATGCGGCAAGTTAAATTCGTTATGACGAGAAACCCACTTGAAATTAAAATATATCTCAAGACAGCTAGAATGAGTATTAAAACTTTAATAAAATAAAGTGGAAAATACGTTTCGACCTTTTTAGGCCATCTTAAGGTTAACAAAGCGTTAGTTAAAGGCCAGTTAAATTGTTCTTACCCGAGCTAAACGGGTGACTGGCCGACAGAACTCCGTTGCTTGAAGTCAAGCACGAAGCTACACAATGGGTTACGTGTGCTTTGCTCACCATGGATATCGAACCCCATTCCTATCATTGTAAGTCCGCAGATATGCCATTGTGCCAGTCGGAGGTAGAATTTAATCTTAATACAACTATAATTATTTCAAATACGAAATGTTTCAATTATTTCCTGTTTTGTTTTGTTGTTGTTGCTGTTTTACACGCACACTTATTCTAAACTTTGGGAAGGCAATCGAAGCAATTACGTCATTGTCGTGTTTCGGAAGATATAATATGTTTGTTTTAGAATTTCGCAAAATGTTACACCGAGGACGCTCGTCAAAGGAAAGCATCTAGTCACCACGACCAACTTCTGACTCTTGGGCTAACTTTTTACCAACGAATAGTGAGATTTACTGTCACATTAAAGCGCTCTCACGGTGGCATGGAGGATTCGAACCCCCGACACCCAGATTGTCGTTAAGCGCCCCTAACCACCTGGCCATGCCAGTATAGATGTGGTATAGTTATGCTTTATCATAAAAATGATATATTTAATTATAATATCACAAATCTTACCACAATAGTTACCATTCTATAACACCCAAGTTTTACTATTTATTATTGTCTGTACTATTCCTCAGCAAGGTAGCTTATGATGAAGGTTAAAAAATGGAAATGGTAAAATTTTCAGTTCATTCTGAAAACAAAACTTCTAGTTTACTTTGCTTAATGTTTAACGTTTTCTCTTTTGCGAATTGCATTTTTACGACTTTTATAAAGTTGAACAAACTTATTCGAAATTTAGTCATAGCAGTTTTAAGGTATCTTCTCAACCCTATACTGAAGAACAGAAAAGAATACACAGCGAGATCAGTGTAATTCAAGTCATGATTAGTCGAGAAGTCCTCAAACCATTTAGTCAAGTTGCAGATGCTCTGAGTTTTGCAACAATAGAAATGAAAAGCAATTATCTGCTCGTTGAGTGTAGTTATGGAGTGAATTATAGAGATCACTGAATGTCATATTAGGTACAATAATTATGTTCCGGTTGTACTGTCACGAAAATTTACTTCTAATAACTTGTTTGGTTTTCCCCTCAACATGTTATGAACTGCTCGTGCGTAACCGAATTTTAATTGAATACCCCTTAGGTTTTTCATGATATTAAGATCATTAGAAACAGTCAGTAAACACGATTAATGTGTGTGTGTATATATATATATATATAAGCCCTTTCGAAATTTGCTCAATAAGTTATAAGACGGTTGTGGAACGAAAAAAAAAAACATTTTTTTTTTTTTATGGAAGCGTGAACGTAAGTGTGAGATATACTAGAATTACGGCGGCCCGGCATGGCCAGGTGGGTTCAGGCGTGCGACCCGTAATCTGAGGGTCACGTGTTCGCATCCCCTTCGCGCCAAACATGCTCGCCCTTTCAGCCGTGGGGGCGTTATAATATTACGGCCAATCCCACTATTCGTTGGTAAAAGGGTAGCTCACCCTCACTAATTTAGCAGGGTAAGACTAGAGATAAGGCAGCTAGTCATCACCACCTACAGCCAACTCTTGGGCTACTCTATTACCAACGAATAGTGGGATTGACCGTCACAAGATAAGAGCGTAATAGATTAAGTGATTTTTAGTTTTTATTTGTGTATATATGTGCGTGTGTCTATACATACTGGTCTTGCTTTTATTTAATTTCTTTTAATGAGATATGCTACAGAATTCCATCAGGAAATTCAATAAAGAAGGCCAAATAAATTATCCAAACTATTATTATTTTGCTTGTTAGGGAATAAAAACATTTTATGAAAAAATATTAAAATTAAATAAATGTTAACAAAATAAAAGCGAACTGAACAACAATGTAAAAGTTTATTGAGTTCACGCATTCACCATTACAACAGAATCAACTACATCAAAGATGGCCCAGCATGGGCAGGTGGTTAAGGCACTCGATTTGTAGTCCGAGTGTCGTCCTTTTTGCCCTGGGGTCGTTATAATTTGTAAATTAATCCCACTACTCTTTCGTAAAAGAGTAGCCCAAGAGTTGGTGGTGGGTGGTGATGACTAGCCGCCTTTCCTCTAGTCTTATACTGTTAAATTAGGGACGGCTAGCGCAGATAGCCCTCGTGTAGCTTTGCGCGAAATTCAAAACAAACCAAACGTCAAAGACTCAAAGATATTAGTATGTTACTCCTCACCCCCTCTAATTGGCTCAATGGTAGGTTTATAGACTTACATGCTTGAGTTTTTATATATTTATTGAGATCAGTTCAAAACAAAGAATAATACACAGAATTTAATTTTATCGAGGGACTATAAAGTTATATATTAGGACACTAATGTTGGTCGCAACTATCACGTGCTTCTATCGTATTAGTTAGTAGAGCCTTATAAGGTGTGATAAGGCATAAAATTTGAGAAATAAAAAGAAAACAGAGACCCACTGTGTCTGAACGTTCTGGAAAGTTTGTTATATCTCAGTCATCGGTGACGAGATTACAAACGGATAAGATCATCACCATATTAGAATGTCTGTGTATAATGACGTAAAGTATGACGCATTCCTGGGTAAAGTTCAAATATCGTGGCTTTATTATACGATGACCATACATAGGCTTGAACTTTTGTCTAATTTATAAAGGTTTCTATGTGTTTACGTACTTGTAAAAAAAAAGAAAAATCTTGAGGACGATAGTACCTATAAAACAGTCCATTAAAATAACTATTATATATATTTTTTGTTTTGACATGCCTTACAGCAAAACGAAGGAAAGACACACTCACATCATTCGATCATTGACCGTGGTTTTGTGTATACAAACTGAGAATAAGCGAAGTGTATCGGATAATAATTATTATTTCGCAATAACAGAAATTCGTAGAAAAACATTAGTGTATGTAAAAAATACTCTGATATATAACCTGATATGGAATTGAGACATTATTTGTCTGTGATTATGCAAGACATTTGCTAGCATTAGAAGATAATGCAATACTAAACTCATTTATCAAAGAACTGTAGTTCCTCAGGATACTGTAAATAATGGTAGTCAAGGTAAGGGAAGAGGGCATGAGCAATAGAATATGTTCTTCGGCGAAATACACACTTAGCACAGTTTGAGTTTGAGGCTTTTTTATGAGAAATATGTACTAAAACATACCAGATTGTGACCTTATAATACATAGGTGAGTTGGTTTCTGTGTACATAGATTCAACGTCAGTGACTAAAAGTTTGCAGGTAACTTTGCGAGAAAGTAAAAACTATCATTCAACACAGTATATATACAGTTAATAACAACAATACCGTTAATAACAACGGCAATGTCTGTAGATTCAGAGTTCTCTGTTACATACAAATACAATATACTTATATATTTTACATGCAAAAAAAATGAAATCTGTATTACTCTGAGTGAGTTGTCACATGGTATGTTTGTACAAAGTTTCATCTAGATTGATGGAAATATAGATACATAACAGGCTAGAAATCTTGATTCAGTCTATGGGTATCACAGTGTAAAATATTATCTCTGTCGTTTGAAATATAAAGAGATATCAGATTAAAAGCCCTAACACTAACTCTGCAATTATTTTAAACTTTGACTCCTGTAAAACTGTAATAAAAGCATAAATCTCACATTTCTCTGTTCCAATCTGTGGAACTTGTCGTAATGTACCTTTGTACAAAATCTCGTTTATTTTGGTCAAAATATAGAACAATGACAAACCAGAACCCCTAAATCTGCGATTTTTTGTTACCTTTGATTCCTGTAAAGTCGAAATAAATGTATAATCCATAAATCCGTCTGCTTTTTTCTATGGTGGTTATCGTGAAGTATCTTTGAGCCAAATTTCATTTTGATTGGAAATATAAAGGAACTGCAGACCAATATTTGTCTTTTGTAATGTTCTACTTTTGATCCTGTAAAATTGGAATGAGAGCCTAAATAAAATATTTATCTTGTTTATTGATCCAAGATATATACTCTCGAAGATTTAAGACGATCGGTCCATAAATAGAGGAGTGGTGAAAACTAATTATTGGGCTATTTTCTGTATCTATCGCGGGAATAGATACTCGTATTAGTGTTTCAAATCTGTAAATTTACTGCTGTCATATTGAAAAACATTGGAAACAAAAGAAAGAAACATGGAAAATACAATATGTTTCTCTCCTCGTGGGAGAAAATTTAAAACTCAATAAATAATGCAAAAAAGAAATCCCTAAAACTAATAAGTACATGGTCAATAGTATAAACCTCATGTTCCTTTTAATTTCAAACATGCTCACCCTTTCAGCCGTTGGTCGTTCGTAATACGATGGTCAATCCCACTATTAGATGATAAAAGAGTAATCCAAGAGTTGGCAGTGGGTGATATTGATTAGCTGCCTTCCCTCTAATGAGTTTAGTATATCATTGCTAGACTAGCAATGACTACCGCAGATAGCCTTCGCATAGTTTTGCGTGAAATTAAAACCAAACTTATTTATTAAATATGTTAAGTGAGAAGATTGTATATCTTTCCAAAATAAAAATTGTTAAAGTCACAATAAACTACAAAAGCAAAAGAGACTGCATGATATCTTGGTTCTTAGACATTTATGTCGGGGAACAAGACAAGAGTCTGAGTTAGAATTTGTATTTCAACCTCATGCAACGATTTTACCACAAAACTTGTTTGTAAAAGCATTAATATCAAGATCTTTTGTATAAGTGGATTTAACAATCTGCAACAATTCTTTTCAAAATTCTCTGCAAATAATCATATATAATGTTTCTTTATTAACGAGTGGGAAATATCCCCCTCCTTCTATAAGAGCTCTTATATAAAACGAATAGTCTAATATATGTACATTCTTATTAAAAATCACCTGCAATACCTATTATTTAAAATATTCCAAACTACAAATAATATGTAAAGTGCTTTTTTTATTGGTTGATTGATTATTATCTTTCAAAAAATTTGTTACCAATGGGCTTTTGGAACTGTATTCAAAGACTTTGGTTTGGTTTGAATTTCGCACAAAGCTACACGAGAGCTATCTGCACTAGCCGTCCCTAATTTAGTAGTATAAGACTAGAGGAAAAGCAGCTAGTCACCACCACTCACCGACAACTCTTGAGCTACCCTTTTACCAACTAATAGTGGGATTGACCGTCACATTATAACGACCCCATGGCTGAAAGTGTGAGCATGTTTGGTGTGACGGGGATTCGAACTCGCGATCCTCAGATTACGAGTCGAGTGCCTTAACCACGTGGCCATGCCGGGCTAATATATAGTTACAGTGTTAATTTGTTGAATGTTGATTTCTTTACCGTTAAAACTAACGTACTTGATAATGATCGCACCAGTCATTTGTGTTCAAGCATTAGCGTTGTCAACATCTCCCACTGACATGTCCTGTGCTACATTGGGTAAAAACATGGCAGAGGCTAAAAGTTGACAGAGTTTGAACGTGGCAGAATTGTCGAGCTGCAAAAGCAAGGTTTCTCTCAACGTGCCATCGCTAGGCGGAGTAAAACTGCTGTTGCAAATTTCTTAAAAGACCCTGAGGGATACGGAACAAGAATTTCAAGTGGTCAAGCCAAGATATTTTTTGCCAGTATTGAGCAGGAGGATTCGATGGGTTGTCCGGCAAGACACCAGCCGATCGTCGAACCAGATTAAAGTCTTTACGAACGCAGAATGCAGCTCAATAGCAATAAGACGGCATCTACGAGAGAAAAACTTTAAAAACCGTAAACGTCTTCAAAGGCCACGCCTCCTTCCACATCACGAAACTAGTCGGTTAAACTTTGCTGAAAAGCACCAAACATGGGACGTAAAAAGTGGACAAAGGTTTTGTTCTCTAATGAGGAAAAATTTAACCTGGATTGTCTAGATGACTTCCACGTTACTAGCGAGATAAGGATATCCCACTGGAGACATTTTCTACACGACACAGTGGAGGAGGTTCCATCATGATCTGGGGTGCTTTCTCCTTCCATGGAACAATGGATCTTCAAGTTATACAGGGGCGTCAAACAACAGCTGTCTATATTGGCATGTTGGAGAGAGCATCCTTATTGACTGAAGGCCCTCGCTTGTGTGGAAATGACTGGATCTTTCAGTAGGACAACGCTGCAATCCACAATGCCCGCAGGACAAAAGACTTTTCATGCGAATAACGTGATTCTTTTGGATCATCCATCGTGTTCGCCTGAACTGAACCCCATTGAAAATGTTTGAAGGTGGATGGCAAGGGAAGTCAATAGAATGGACGTCAATTCCAAACAGTGCATGATCTTCACCACTTGGAATAACATTCCAGCCAGCCTTCTGTAAACGCTTATATCGTCTATGCCAAAGCGAATGTTTGCAGTCATTCGCAATGACGGTCGTGCAACTCACTACTCGACCTCTTGTTGGGCATTTCCTACCCTGTTTAGGACTTATTTTTGGTATGGTCTTAAACTTTTGACCAGCTAGTATTTAGGCTAATTTCATAGTGTTTACATTTTACCTATTAAATGCTAAAAAAGTTTTTTATTTTTATTTTCCCTTTTCTTATTTTCATATTTCGAAGCTCTAATCAATTAAGTGGTTAAGCCTAACAACGCAAAATGCATATTTTTTCTTTATGTTCATTGGCCTTAAGACTCTGACCAGGAGTGTATATATACTCTGCTTCTAGCAGGTTGACCAATACGATTTTGTGTGGAATAGCATGAATACCTGTTTCGTTCTTTAGCTACTTGAGATACACGACAGTTGAGCAAATATATCGTAGAAAAAAAAATAGTATTTCGTACTGTTGCTGGGTCAAGTGGGCAGTTTCACCACTGTCTTTTGTGTTCGTTGCTTCTCACTTATGACACTTTGCTTACTACTACTAAGATACGTACGACTTATCGCAAGTCTCTTCTTTGACAGTTATAGCGGCCCAAAATGATCCATATTCTCTCCCTTGGAAAACCTAAATTCCAACTCTTAACTTACCTTTATGATCTGAGTGAATGAGCTTTTTAGATCGGAAGGAGCAGTTATATATCCTTGTTAAAAGTGATCAATTTTCGGTGCACCGAAACTACGTAATGTCGAACAATGTAAAGATATAGTGAATAACGTCTTTATCTCAGCTTTAGTACTCATGTGACTTGTTAATTTGCATACTTAAAATTTCATATAACTTACTCAACCGTTTGTAAAACCCATACATCAAGTTCTTGTGAGTAGTATAATCTTGTGTTTCTGTGTGTTTTTCTTATAGCAAAGCCACATCGGGCTATCTGCTGAGTCCACTGGTATAATCATACCGAAAGCGTTTGACATAATAATGCGTAATAAAGACTCACTTTTCTGTCTTCTTTTCTACGATACGTATTTTAAATCTGTTGTATTTAATTTCGTCGCAACACAATATTTTATCTTACTACATTTCACAGAGTTTACAGTAAGTAAGATTTGTTTCTAGAACAGGTACACGACTTTTCGTCTACTGGTGCGATCATTCTTAAGTATAAAACGTTTACGGTAAATAAATTTTAGTATTTAAATTAACATCCAGTAATATGACAGTGTATTCAATAAACTTCCTAAATATAGTATACACTACATGCACCGATAAAGAAGTTGCGCATTTAACTCAATGTTATACTAACGTTAAGCAGTTCTCTACTAAAATAGTTACAGAAACTTACAAAAATTTAAAAACACAGAGAGGGGCGCTTACCAAAAGAACTCAAGCACTCCATGAAACAAAGGAAACCCAATCACTTGTACTATCCCATATATCTGTGTATTTGAAGTAAAGTATAAAGTTACACAAGGAATTGTGTGAGCTCTGTCTACCACGGGTATCAAAACCTGGTTTCTATTGATTGTGTGTGCTCTGTCTACCACGGGTATCAAAACCTGGTTTCTATTGATTGTGTGTGCTCTGTCTACCACGGGTATCAAAACCTGGTTTCTATTGATTGTGTGAGCTCTGTCTACCACGGGTATCAAAACCTGGTTTCTATTGATTGTGTGTGCTCTGTCTACCACGGGTATCAAAACCTGGTTTCTATTGATTGTGTGTGCTCTGTCTACCACGGGTATCAAAACCTGGTTTCTATTGTTGTTTGTGCTCTGTCTACCACGGGTATCAAAACCTGGTTTCTATTGATTGTGTGTGCTCTGTCTACCACGGGTATCAAAACCTGGTTTCTATTGATTGTGTGTGCTCTGCCTACCACGGGTATCAAAACCTGGTTTCTATTGATTGTGTGTGCTCTGCCTACCACGGGTATCAAAACCTGGTTTCTATTGATTGTGTGTGCTCTGTCTACCACGGGTATCAAAACCTGGTTTCTATTGATTGTGTGTGCTCTGTCTACCACGGGTATCAAAACCTGGTTTCTATTGTTGTAAGTTTGCAGATATACCGCTGTGCTACTAGCCAGTATATCTCTATCAAAAATTTCGAAAATACTAGTACGTAAATATAACCTTAACATGAGACTAGATTTGTTTTGCACACCCGGAATGAAAACTAAACACATGCTAAGAAAATTAAATAACGTACCTATGCCACAAAGAAACGGTTATACGTGTACAAAGTTTAAAAGTTACAAGTGTTACAATAGCCCTGCCTCTTACACAAGTGAAACATAACATAACTTAAATATCAGGTTAAAAGAACACCAATAACTTTCCCAAGACCATGGACATACGAACAAATACAAACAGATTTTCTGAACAAAACACGCCACAGTACTGACACTGACAGTCTGACACTAACAGAAGGAAAATCAGACAAGCTTTATTAATAAAATTAACTAATCTCACTATTAACAAGTACGTCTATATATATTTGTCTTTGATCATTAATTCCTTCACATTTCCAGTATTATGCATAAAATGTTCCATACTTTTTTTTGTGCATTCATTTTTTGTTGTGTTTTTTTCTTTAGCCATACATAAATAACCTATCAAATTCACGCGGATTGATATGCACATGAACAAGTAATTACTATCAATTATAGTATTTAATTTGTTTGTTTGTTTGTTTTGAATTTTGCGCAAAGCTACACGAGGGCTATCTGCGCTAGCCTTTCCTAATTTAGCACTGTAAGACAAGAGAGAAGGCAGATAGCCATCACCACTTACAAGGGAAGTCTATAGAAATGGACGTCAATCCCAAACAGTGCATGATCTTCGTCAAGCCATCTTCACCACTTGGAATAACATTCCAGCCAGCCTTCTGCAAACGCTTATATCGACCATGCCAAAGCGGATGTTTGCAGTTATTCGCAATGACGGTCGTGCAACTCACTACTGAGACCTCTTGTTGGGCATTTCCTACCCTGTTTAAGACTTATTTTTGGTATGGTCTTAAACTTTTGACCAGCTAGTATTTAGGCTAATTTCATAGTGTTTACATTTTCCCTATTAAATGCTAAAAACGTTTTTTTATTTTTATTTTCCCTTTTCTTATTTTCATCTTTCAAAGCTCTACTCAAATAAGTGGTTGAGTCTAACAACGCAAAATGCATATTTTTTCTTTATGTTCATTGGCTTTAAGATTTTGGCCAGCAGTGTATATATATATATTTCCGTGCAATCAGGCAGTCGAAACCAGCGCTGGGAAACTGTTGATCTCGTACACTGGAAAGTAACCTAGGAGGAGGGGTCTGCTTTGAGCATGAAAGTCTTTACAACGAGTCTATTGTAAAGGGAACAAATCCATGGGGCTATCTATCTTTAATATACACGGTCGTCACATATGCATATCAAATGAACGTTTATCGTGTACCTTAAATTTGTGTTTAAGGAATATTTCAAGATTATAGAAGTATGCAATTATGTATATATATATACGTATAACTTTCCCTGGTGGTAATTGGTAAAAATATTACGATAATCATTCACTTCCAAAAAAAAAAAAAACACTAAATTAACATGTCTGTATTAAATAAGAAAATATAATTCTTCCAGTAGCATAAAAGTTATTACCACAATTTAATTTTCTAAAATACAATAGCACTCATTAGGAGCGTTACTGATGATTTACCCATAAATCTCATGTATTTCACAGTACCTGTAATATGTGTTATAAATATATAAAACACTTAACAAATCAATCAGGACTATAAGTATTATAACTAAATTAAAGTTGCCCCGTTGCTATAGAATTTTACTCATATGAACAGAACTGACAACTTTGATTACGACAACTGTTATAGCTGCTTCAGTGGGCATCAGTGTGAAACAACCCAATCAAAATATTAAAAAATAAAGTTGTTTTTAAGTAGAAAGTTAAGCATTGTTTCGACAGTTCTTCATGTTGACAAACAATTTTTAAAGTCGAGCGATAAATACGTGTCAACTTAGTAGGAGTCCTACAGGAGAATATGACAAAAGTAGAAAATTAAATGAAACTACAAATTATTATCAAGATAAAACTTACTGTTAAACTTACAAAACCCTGGAACGAAAACTTAAGCACAAATTAAGAGATTATGGATTATTACTGTTAACATAAAAAGACGAAATTTTATTTAAATTTTGAACTACATGTACAGTATTTTTTTGCCTTAGGAATTTCTAAATGTAATCCCCAGGTGGTACGGCGGTAAGTCTACGGATTTACAACGCTGAAATATAAAATTAGGGGGTCGTTTCCCCTCGGTAGACTCAGCAGATAGCCCGATGTAACTTTCCTATAAGAAAACACACATTATACATGTAATATGTAGGAATAATTTTAATTATTTCAGTCACTGTCACTCTCCAAATAAAGCAAAACTTAAATGGTAAAATAATTTCAATAATAGAATATTGAAACCATTATAAGCAAGTATTCAGACATCAAACTCTTAATGACAATATCATCTAAATTGTTCAATGAATAGCGATGGATTCCTCAGTGATTTAAACGATCCATATTTATCCAATGCTCCAAATAAATAAAAGTATAACAGGAATTTTGAAATATTGTAGCCTTGCAAGGTAAGACACTGGAATGAAATAACATAAATTCTCTCCTCATTTGCTTTTTTTTTAAAGGTGTGATTCGAATTGAAAATTGTTGTTCGATGGTCAATAAGCCTAAATGAACAGTTGGTAGATAAGGTCTTGCATCTTTCTAGCTCATGACATTCCACTTGAGTATGGAGAATGGTCACCTCCCTACATAGCAAAGACAGACTGTCAGCTAAATTGCATGCTTAAAATCACAGTGTTGATAAAGTCCTGAGTTATCTTCAACCAGTCCCCTGAGAGAGCTACTTTCAAGGCATGTTTATAATTTTTGGAGCCACTGGTGAACACAGCCAGACGAAGTCTAAATAGTTAGAGTGCTGCGCGGCGTGTCTAAATATGCTCAGTCCGTACTCAAGCAGTGAGGATGTTACAATTGTCTTTTGTTTGTTTGTTTACAAAATCGAAAATCTATGAAAATGACTTTCTCCACATAGCCATCCCTAACTTTGATCTGATAAACTAGGGGTTCGAAAACGGCTAGTCAAAATCATACAATTCCAACAAATTTTTGCCCAGTCGTATTTGACCATCACCTTCATAGCGCACCCTTGGTCCCAAAGTGCGAAGTGTTTTTTTCTTTCTTTCTTTCTTTATTTTTTACAGCAACTGATCACAAAACTTGAACCCTCATATTTAAAACCAGAGCATGTTGACTACGAGGTCTTCCCTGATACGTAATTGTGTTCTTCCATATTGACATGATTTGCTGATAAACTCCAATTAAAATGTACGAAGCCAGAACAATCTGAAAGAAGGCTCCAAAAATGCGAACGAAATGAAACAGAAAGAAACGCTTTACACACAAAATAATAACAATTTCTAAAATAGAATATATAAAACGAATCTCTTTGGAAAATGTTATCCTTTTTGGCCTGAAATATGTCCATTCGTACGGGTTTTACTTATTGTACCTAAAAGTGGTGATTATGAAAGCGCTACAATAAAGAAATGCAAATAACTTGTTTCTGTATGTGTAAAAAATAAGTCCATGAACCATTCATGGTGTCCTTCGCAACTCTGAGAATCTATGAAGATGATTCCTCATTGTTCCCTATTTTTTTGTTCCTGAACAAACCTTCTTAATTCACACTTATTGCATCCAATTCATTTTCTAATGTCAACGAACGAAGTGTGTTTTAACTTGCCTTTTACTCTCCTTTCTACGATTTTGTACATTATATCTGCTAACCTTCCCTCAAATATAATTATATGTTTATATCATAATAGCACATCTTACGTTTTCTAGAAGGCCTGGTATAACCAGGTGGTTAAGGTACTCTACTCTTAATCCAAGGATCGCGGGTTTAAATCCCCGTCACACCAAACATACTCGCCCTTTCAGCCGTGAGGGCGTTATAATGTGGCGATCAAACCCACTATTCGTTGGTGAAAGAATAGCCCAAGAGTGGTATGTGGGTGGTGATGACTACCTGCCTTTCATCTTGTCTTACATTGCAAAATTAGGGACGGCTGCCACAGATAACTCTCGTACAGTTTTGTGCGAAATTCTAAAAAAAACATACCATTTTCTACACTTATAAGTTGTATTTGAATATTTCACTAATTCCTTTATAACAGTTTTCCCCTTTTTGCTTATCCGACCTTCAGTATTCGTCTATAACACTATATTCCAATATTTCTAACTGTGATTTTGTTTCATTAGAGAGGACCTGAGTTTCCACCCCGTAAAATAGGACTGGTCACGTGTAACTTTTTCTTCCATTTTGTTTTGACAGCTCTCTTTGGTAATTTATTTAAAATTGATGAACATTTTCTATTGCAATCCTTCGCTTTATATATATATATATATATTTCTACATTTGCCATCCCTGCTAACTAATGTTCCTACCTAAATAAGAAAAAAACAACTTTTCTACTTGTTAGAGATATTTACATTCTGATTTGTTGTGTAATCTGAGAGACATCCAGTTCGTGAAGATAATATTCTCTTAGACGTGTTGGAGTTTATTCTGGATCCATCTACAGTTTTCCCTATATCAGTAAACCTAACAAGTAACGTTGTATCTCTCCTACAGATTCATCTGTAAGTGGTGTGTCATAAGTATACCTTTCGTTACAGATTCCATTTTTGGTTTAAACTTTATTCTTTCTGTATCAGAAATTTCCTCTATTCAACCACGCTGCTTACAGATTATATAATGTATGCCACAGCATGCTTAGTTCTCTATCAATTGAAACTGTTGCTTCCTTACTCCAATACAACATCGACCGATAGCTTAGCTGTAAGTCTCAGGGCTTATAACGCTAAACATTGGGTTTCGATATTCATAGCCGACAGAACTCAAATAGCTTATTGTGTTACTTTGTGTTTAATAACATATAAATAAACAAAATCCACTATAAATTATCTGATAATCGTATGATCTGCCCCAATCAGCTGCTGGATCTTTACTGAAGCAAGTTTTTCAATAAATAATTAAATTAGTCACTTAAATAAATAAATGTGGGAATTATTGAGAAAGAGTTTTGGTAAAATTAAAATTAAAACATCAACTTTCATATCAAAATGCTTGTAATTTATTTATTTCCTATGTAAAAAATGTTTCTTTACTCGTGTTTCTCGTTCCTTTTTGGTGATTAGGCATACACCAAAAAGTTTGTTTGTTTTGTTTGAATTTCGCACAAAGCTACTTGAGAGCTATTTGCGCTAGCCATCCCTAATTTAGCACTGTAAGACTAGAGGGAAGGTAGCTATTCATCACCACCCACCGCCATCTCTTAGGCTACTCTTTTACCAACGAATAGTGGGATTGACTCTCACATAATAACACCTCCACGACTAAAGGGGCGAGCATGCTTGGTGTGACGGGGACTTGAACCCGCGACTCTCAGATTACGAGTCGAGTGCCTTAACCACTTGACCATGAAGGGCCAACTACACCAAGGACTATCTAATTTTGAACCGACAGACTTAGAAAAGGTAGCTAACAAAGAGCATCCGTTTTCAACTCTTGGACAACTTACGTATGACTGAACAGTTGGATTTGACCATCGCTCTTATAGGTCACCTTCGGCTCCAAAGTGTAGAGCTCATTCTTATGGCTAAAGTAATCACATATCCATAACTGACCCAAAAGAGAATGAAGAACACAGTTTAGCAATAGTTATTAATATTTTATTCTGTTGTTGTTGTTTTGAATGAAGCACAAAGCTACGCTCTTCCCCCACAAGTATCGAAGCCCGGTTTCTAGCGTTATAAGTCTAGAGACATATAGTTGTGACACTGGGGGGGTATTTTGTCCTGACAAAAATATAAAAACTACATAATGAACAATGTGCAAATACAATTTTTTGCTAACTGTTTTTTAAGGGACTCCTCACTGACACAGTCTACTGACTCACACCGCTAAAAACCGGGTTTCGATACCTGTAATGGGCAAAGCACAGGTAAACGATTGTGTAGCTTTGTGTTTAATTCTAAAACAAACAAACAATTATTTAAGGGATAAGAGTCCGTCTCCTTATACATTTCAAAATTTTTTGGAAACATAATAACTACTCTTAAATAAAGGCTTTATATAGATGGTTGATATTGGAAACGACCTTTAATGAGTGCATAATTTGTAATATTCGATTGTATCTAACGTAAACATGCTTACATTTAACTCACACGTGTACACACATATAGCAGCATACATGCATGTATAACGATTTGGTAAATGTGTAAATGTATGGAAATAAATATCTTGATCATATCGGATGAGCTGGTTCCATTAGACAGCGCAATGATTTTCTCATCCATGATTAGTTGATATAGATAGTTACGAATTATCGCAATTGAAAATTTTTAGCTTTTGTCATCAAGGTATTAAAACAGGGATGGTACAAGTAGTGAAGTTTTCGATATATTTAAGGAGCCTAGAACAAAGTAAATTAAGATTTGAGTGTTGGTTTATTGAGAAAGTTTAATAAGACAGGCTGATTGCATAACATTCTTCGTATACAAGTTCTAAACTCGGTAGTCAGTTGTTGTATTAAATCCTGTCTTGGAAAACTGAAAACTTTGAATAATGTAGTATGCAAATTATGATGCACATCATCGTAAATTACCCAGTGATACAGAAACCTTCGTTAACATTGACTTTTAAGGTAACGGGAAAGCTGGAATAAACAGTGTCTCATTTCCTGTGAACTTTTTTCCTGAGGGGTCATTTTTGAAAGTGTGGTACTGTAGTTTCTGCCGTAGGAATGAATAATCATAATACACTTTGTAGCTTGTATTAAAAAAAATCCACAAATTGTGACTCTTAATATTTTTAGTAGGGAAGTGTCAATTTCGGGTTTACTTAACAACTAAAAACATTAATCGATGTAGTATACTAGCTGATAGGGACTGTCCACATGAGGTACAATCATATGCTAAAAATATGAATTAAAGTAATTTGTTTTTATTTTATAAACAACATTAATATAAAATTATAATTTTTATCCTATATTTCTATGCGCCTAATGCTTAGTAAACTAATTTGAATAACTGAATATAAAACCCCAACAAAAGGAATTTAGAAAATTGAGATATTTTTAAGTTTATACCTTCTAGAGGATTTTTACATCTTTATGATACAACCATCTATCCAGAGATTTCTGATTTTGAAGACCTTATGTGATATGGTGGTTAGGCACTTAATATCTTCATTCCACAAGTCGTTGTGATGTTAAATGTGATGTCTAATCTCACTATTCTTCTGTAACAGTTCAAGTAGTTCAAGGTTGGCGATGGGTGTAGTTAGTGGGTTTCCTTCTCTCTGGTCGCAAATTCAAAATTAGGAACAGAGGCAAGTAATTTTATTTTCCTTGCTATTAAAAAATAAACATTTTCCAATAATTAATTTAATTTTAAGTCAGTACATTTGTGTTTTATTCAATGTTTCAAGTACGAAATTAAAAATGCAAAGATCTATTGAAGGTCCTACTCAGTATACTCTTTATTCTTTTTTTTAACTGTATAATAAAACTTCCCTTTCTAGAAATACTGGGTAAAAGTGTTTACAATGTTATTTAATCAGTATTACAAGAATAAGTGGTAACTTCACAGAGGGCCCGGCATGGCCAGGTGGGTTAAAGCGTGCGACTCGTAATCTGAGGGTCGCGGGTTCGCGTCCCCATCGCTCCAAACATGCTTGTGGGGGCGTTATAATGTGACTGTCAATTCGTTAACAAAAGAGTCGCCCAAGAGTTGGCGGTGGGTGGTGCTGACTAGCTACCTTCCCTCTAGTCTCACACTGCTAAATTAGGGACGGCTAGCGCAGATAGCCCTCGAGTAGCTTTGCGCAAAATTCAAAAAAAAAAACAAAACAAAACTTCACAGATGAAATATCACTGAAATTATAACCAAAGTTGTATCCTGAAAAGTGAATATTGCTCTTAGTGTTCGTGGCCATTTTTATTATAACTGAAAAATAAACAATCTGGAACTTTGTGTCAGATTTTTTGTGTTTATTCTGAGGTTTAAAATATTCTTTTTAACAGCATTACTGAAACGTTGCTTTGAATATTCTAGAGTTAAAAACGACGAGTTAAATATTATTTAAATATTGTATGTCAGTCTTGTAGTTTCTCAAAGATGGAGATGTTTTCTTGCAAGTGTTCTCAGACAATGGTTTGTTTGAAGTTAAGGACAAAACGACACCGCAGGCTATCTGTGCTCTGCCCGCCAGGGATATCGAAACCCAGTTTCTAACGTTGGAAATCCGCATACATGCTGCTGTGCCACTAAGGGGAATAAAATCATCTAAGAATTGTTACAAATAATTTAACATTCATGTTGTTTCATTTTCGCTGTCTGCTTGTGTCTGTTTGAACCCACCCCAGGTTTTCGAATTGTCAGTCCGTTAACTCATTGTTGGTTTACGGAAGCGGGCATTTGTAGAATTGTATTGTGGGATTGTTTTTTTAAATCTCATGCGAAGCTACACGAGGGCTATCTGCGCTAGCCGTCCCTAATTTAGCAGTGTAAGACTAGAGGGAAGGCAGCTAGTCATCACCACCCACCCCCAACTCTTGGGCGACTCTTTTATCAACGAATTGACCGTCACATTATAACGCACCCACGAGCATGTTTGGAGCGATGGGGACGCAAACCCGCGACCCTCAGATTACGAGTCGCACGCTTTAACCCACCTGGCCATGCCGGGCCCTCTGTGAAGTTACCACTTATTCTTCTAATACTGATTAAATAACATTGTAAACACTTTTACCCAGTATTTCTAGAAAGGGAAGTTTTATTATACAGTTAAAAAAAAAGAATAAAGAGTATACTGAGTAGGACCTTCAATAGATCTTTGCATTTTTAATTTCGTACTTGAAACATTGAACAAAACACAAATGTACTGACTTAAAATTAAATTAATCATTGGAAAATGTTTATTTTTTAATAGCAAGGAAAATAAAATTACTTGCCTCTGTTCCTAATTTTGAATTTGCGACCAGAGAGAAGGAAATCCACTAACTGCGAGTCGAGTGCCTTCACCACCTGCCCATGCGGGTCTGTATTGTAGGAATAGAGCGTTAGTTATTCTCTGTTGAATTTTAGCTACCTGATAATTGGTAGGTCTTAGATATTGATGTCTCACTAAAGTTAGAAAACTGCTGTTGTGTTAAAAAAATATTTAGCATATTTATGAGTCAAGTCACATAAAAAAGGAAAGAAAATTATTTAATCACATTTTATTACACTGTATCTTTTCTTGAAACTCAATGTTTGTGTTTGGTTTGGTTTGAATTTCACGCAAAGGCTAAAGAAGGCTATCTGCGTTAGCCGTCCCTAACTGTGCAGTGTAAGACAAGAGGGACGGCAGCTAGTTATCACCACCTACTACCAACTCTTTTCGTTCTGGGTATGAGAACATTTACGTAATGATCATAATCGAAACTATTACATAGACATATACGAATTTTCAGTAGTGGATATGTTTCCAACAATAATTTTTTGTTTTGTTTTTTAATTTCGCTCAAAGCTACACGAAGACTATCTGCGCTAGTAGTCCATAATTTAGCAGTGTAAGACTAGAGGGAAGGCAGCTAGTCATCACTACCCACCGCCAACTCTTGGACTACTTTTTTACGAACTAATAGTGGGATTGATCGTCACATTATAACGCCCCTAAGGCTGAAAGGGCGAGTATATTTGGTGTGACTGGGATTCGAACCCGCAACCCTCGCAAAACAAGTCGAGTGCCTTAACCGCCTGGCCATGTCAGGCCTCAAGACTTTTGTGAAAACTATGTTATTAATTTTTATATTCATTATAAATTAAAACAGCGAAGCTCGTCTTATAATAAAAGTGGTAATTTTCTAAAATATTTTCTGAGACAAATAATATATCTTTCTCTGTAATTTTAAAAGAAATAAAGCAGCGTTAATTCGAAAGCATATAAGGTTATCTTATGAGTCAGCAGGCAAAACACATGTAACATATGGCATACCTCTAACCAGATGGTGAAAGTGAAGGCAACAGGAAAATAAGAGTCGAGGAAGGGTGCAGTAGGGATCGAATTAAGTCATTAATGTAATACTTGAAGAACAACGAACAATGAGTCATGTGGGGTATACCCAGCGGGTGGCCTCGACCATTCCATGTTTTACTTGTAGGTCACCAGGTCTTCAAAAAAATCTCGGTTAGGTAATACAGTATCCTTGATTTTTACTTTTTAAAGCTGCGTGTACATTAAGAGCTAAGAATTTATTGAGAAAATCAGCTTTCATCCTGACAAGTTTTCGAATTTGAGATATGTTATTGTACTTCACCGATGATACTTACATTATAGGTATTCCCTACTTATCCCCTTATTTAATTACTATCTTCGTATCATCATGAAAAAGCATCACGTTTGACCTTTTATAATACAAACGTGTTTGTGATCTCAATAAAGAGCCCTCATAATTACTTATGACCTTTTTCTGAATGAAGTGTGACAGTGTTCTTGGTGGGAAAGGGGGAGTGGGACAGCATTATAAACAGAATTATAAACAGTTGTTCGTTTTGATCGACAATTAATTAAAATTAAAATAAACAGTAACTTCTCCAGGATTTCTATTCTAAAATACCATAACGCACAGCTTATGCATATTTCCTTATTTCTTCATTATTAGTTATTATTTAAAGATTATATTGTATCTTTTGAACTAAGTTTTCGTCTTTCACTTATTCGTGTGGCCTGGTGGCTAGGGAGCTCGACTCCCAATATGAAGACCGCGGGTTTTAATCCCCGTCACACCAAACATGCTCGCCCTTTCAGCCGTGGGGGTATTATAATGTGATGGTCAATCCTATTGTTATTTGGAAAAGAGTAGCCCAAGAGTTGGCGGTGTGTGGTGATGACTAGCCGTCTTCCCTGCTAAATTAGGGATAACTAGTGTAGATAGCCCTCGTATATCTTTGCTCAAATTCAAAAATAAAACAAAAAAATTTGTAAAATAATTACAGATTTGAATAAATATGAAATAAAACGATGTTTTCATGTGTTTTGCCGAAACAAACAAACGTAACAGTGAGCCTTCCAGGTTTTACTGTGTTAAAATTTAGGATCTATTAATTTTGGAGGGCTCAGCAAGGATAACGATCATGTACTAAAACAGCGATCCTCAAACCTTTTCTTCTTCACAACATTCGGATGAGGCAAAAGTCCCCTGACTCACCTATTGATCCTACCCAGCCTGTTCTGTTCTTTCGTGCACGGTTTCACCCATGGCGTTTCGAGTCAGTAACTTACATTTTGGACCGGCCCTTTGACCACATAGAGGACCCTCTTAGCCCACCAGTAGGCTGCGGACCACACTTTGAGAGTTGCATCGCTGAAACTGCATGACGCACCAGTGAATAACGTGCTAAAAAAACACAAATACTTGACCTCAATTACTGTAAATACGATATTACATTTGCCAGCTCTGGATAGGGAGGTCAAAGTTCTTGATCATTTTAATTTTTTTTTTTTTTTTCCGAAGCAACGTGGGTATTTTGATTCTTATCCAGCCTGAACCTTTCTTTCCGATAGCAAAAAAGTTACCAAAAATGAATGATAATTACTATAAATCTAAAAAAAAACAAACAAAAACAACAAATATACATCCATTTTCAAAATTTCTAGCTTGTCCTCTTTTCTGCCGTTTGTTTAGTTTTGTGTTTAAAATCGCGCATTGCCGTCCCTAATTTGGCAGGGAAAGACTAGAGGGAAGGCAGCTAGTCATCACCACTAACCGCCAACTTTTGGGCTACTCTTTTACCAATGAGTAGTGAAATTAACCGTCATATTATAACGCCCCCACGGCTTAAAGAGCAAGTATGTTTGGTGTGACGGGGATTCGAACCCGCGACTTTCATATTATAAGTTAAGCGCTCTAACTATCTGACTATGCTGGGTCTCGTCAGATATAAGTACGAGATGTTCTACCAAATATTATAAATATATGTAAATGGCACCATCTTTCCCTGGTGGTTAAGTGGTAAGTCGTAACGGCTTTTAACGCTACAAATCTGGTTTTAGTATTTGCTCTGAGTAGAAAATTGATAATCAATTATATAAGCGTTTGATGCGGAAAAAACCTTGATTAAAGCTCAACTCAGGTTTTTTTCTACTCCAACTTAATCCACTTTATCGTTTATTTTATGTGTAGTATCATTTCTTTTGGTAAGAGTTAACTAACTCTGAACACACAAGATGTTATTTCTTTTGCATAGAGGAAAGTTTTTTTTTTGGCTTTTCTTTGTTTGATGTTCACTCGCTTTATGACAACCCATAGTGTCATGGGCTTCTCTTAGTTCTATTTATTTGAAGAAAAAAAAAGCACCTAAAAGCACTTAATATATTACTTTCATTAAAATCATCATTCGATGTGTTATGTTATGATTTCACGTGTTATTTTGTTTACATACCGTGAAGTCTATAGTCAGTCTCAAATGTTAATAAGCTACGACAATATCACATACCACACTTTTTATGAATTTAATTTTTTTTTTATCAACACTCACTTGTTTGTATTGAACAATATTTTCTTAAATAGTTGTATTGAAAAGCGTTGTCTTAAGCTCGCCCATGAAATTGTTTATTTAGGTAGGTTATTGCTTTTATTATTTCGTTTTTAATACTTTAACTGGTTAAATTCTTCAACGCGTACTTAGCTTGATACTATCGAGTAGAATGAAGCGATGTATATATAAGTAACATTTAAAATGTAGTTTAGAGTGTTTCAGAACCTTATTCATTTTCTATCCCTTGTTTCGGGTGTAAAGAACTGAAGTAATTGAACACAATAAAAGAAATAAAAAAAAAACTCTTGATGACGACAAACCCCCTTGAAATAAAAATGTATCTCAGAACGGCTAGTATGGATATTAACACTTTTACTGATAAGGATTTTTTTGTTTGGGAATTTCGCACAAAGCTACTCGAGGGCTATCTGTGCTAGCTGTCCCTAATTTAGCAGTGTAAGACTAGAGGGAAGGCAGCTAGTCATCATCACCCACCACCAACTCTTGGGCTACTCTTTTACCAACGAATAGTGAGACTGACAGTCACTTATAACGCCCCCACGGCTGGGAGGGCGAGCATGTTTAGCGCGACGCGGGTGCGAACCCGCGACCCTCGGATTACGAGTCGCACGCCTTACGCGCTAGGCCATGCCGGGCCACTGATAAGGAGAGAACGACGTCTTGACCTTCCTAGGTTTTAACCTTAAGATGACCTAGGAAGGTTAAAACGTCGTTCTCTCCTTATCAGTAAAAGTGTTAATATTCATACTAGCCGTTCTGAGATACATAAATAAAAAAAACTGTTTCCGCCGTCTGATGGGTTTTTAGCTTACAGTATTTAATTTTCAGAGTGTAATAGCCGAGAAAAATAAAATAGTAAAACTATTTTTTTCAACTCATCGAGAGTTAGTTTTCTATTTATTGGTAAACACAACCATCTGTTAAAGAGAAAGTAAATAGAGTGCTCTGTCATCTATATACTGCTTGCTTTAATACTTGCTGAGGCCCGGCATGGCCTAGCGCGTAAGGCGTGCGACTCGTAATCCGAGGGTCGCGGGTTCGCGCCCGCGTCGCGCTAAACATGCTCGCCCTCCCAGCCGTGGGGGTGTATAATGTGACGGTCAATCCCACTATTCGTTGGTAAAAGAGTACCCCAAGAGTTGGCGGTGGGTGGTGATGACTAGCTGCCTTCCCTCTAGTCTTACACTGCTAAATTAGGGACGGCTAGCACAGATAGCCCTCGAGTAGCTTTGTGCGAAATTCCAAAACAAATACTTGCTGATTTATCGCCTAGCTGGTGCTGCCATCTTCCATAGATAGTATTAATTAGACAGCAAGAGTGAAATTTTATAACAGTTTTTGCTGTCAATTCATAATTTGTGTTTTCGTTCATCAAACTTTTACTTCCAATTAACTGTGTTACTAAACCAGAAAGTAATCAATTGAATTATTTGCTGTCGCTTTATTTCTTTTTTACCAAACTTATAAACACTTTTCATTTTGTGAGTGTGGACTAAACGCGTATTTCTATTCACACAGAGACTAATTTACCGCACAATTTTGTCAATTCAAGCTAATCGCCGTGTGGCGCTGACAATAAATAAAATGGAAAAAAATCAGATTGAAACTTAACTTTAGTTTCCCTTAAATGCAACGAAATAAAATGTATACTAACCTGCAGAAACAACAATTCTAATGCGACAATTTTATGAATTCTCGCTGCATTAAACAAAGAGAAAATGCAAGCTGACATTTGCATGATTTCTATTGAACAAATCAAAAGAATAAAAACAGATATGAAAATCTGCGAATGTCTCTGAGGAACGTTTGTATCAAATCTGCCTTCCCAATCACTATTATTAGCTTAATTATACCACTAAACTTTGAAGTTCCTAGTACAGGAAAGCATTAGTTGGTTTCTTTGTTATGTCTGACAAACACATAGGTTCACGAAGTCTTAATATCAAAGACCCTATAATTTGAGCTCTTTTTATAGGTTCGGCCATCATTCCCAGTTTACCCCTGAAAATGTCCCCCACTGGTACAGCGGCAAGTCTACAGATCCACAACGCTAAAATCAGGGGTTCGATTCACTTCGGTGGATTCAGCAGACAGCCTGATGCGGCTTTCCTATAAGAAAACGCACACACACTCCTGAAGAAGAAAGGCGGAACCTATCCAAAGAGCTTAGATTAAAGGGTTTTTATCGTTTATATAAATGTGAAATTAGATTAACATAATAAACTACATAAAATTCAATATAAAATTGTATTAAAGAAAGAAATGTGCTGTCAATCGGCCAATAGTTGTTTATTTAATTAGAACAATAATTAGTGTATATTCCATTACAATGAAACATCTGCAATCATGCATCATTATTTGTGGTATGCTTGGTGAAGATAATGGAAATAAATTCTTAATATTTATTCTAATGTCTAACGCTGTCTTATATTTTAAACAATTGACTATAAATTTAGCAGTTTGCTTGGCAGAGTGACCTTTTAAGATTTCACTGAACTTTAAGTTAAAAATTAAAATCTTGCATCTGTTGATATACTCGTAAATGGTTAAAACCAGCAATGTAATTTTTACAAATAATTGTTTTTTCAAATAGATATAAAAAATAAGAAACTATAAACTACCATTTCTCCATTATGGTCTCAACTTTAGTGATACCACCAGCAAACGGACCCGGCATAGCCAGGTGGTTAAGGCACTCAACTCGTAATCTGAGGATCGCAGGTTCGAATCCCCGTCAGCCAAGCATATTCGCTCTTTTAGTCGTGGGAGCGCTGTAATGTGACGGTCAATCCCACTATTCGTTGGTAAAAGAGTAGCCCAAGAATTGGCGGTGGGTGGTGATGACTAGCTGCCTTCCCTCTAGTCTTACACTGCTAAATTAGGGACGGCTAGTACAGATAGCCCTCGAGTAGCTTTGTGCGAAATTTCAAAAAACAAACAAAACAAATAATAATATGAATATCAATAATTAATATCATTAATTATAATAAGAGCTCTCTCTTGTTTCCATTCTGCTTATTTTACGAATCATATGTTTTTACTTTGTTGGTCGGCGGGAACCCTGTAAAGCCAGGACCTTAAACCTAGGCCTAGGTGTCCTATATGTCCAGACTTATAACATTAAAATGTGGCGTTCGGTTTCTCAAGGCGGAAACAGCAAATAGCTCAATATGGCGTTGTTCTAAGCAAACAAGCCCGGCATGGCGAGGTGGATTAAAGCGTTCGATTTGTAATCTGAGAGTCGCGGGTCCGAATCCCAGTCGCATCAAACATGCTCGCCATTTCAGCCTTCGGGGTGTTATAATGTGACGGTTAATCCCATTTTTCGTTGGTAAAAGAAGTTGGTAAAGCCCAAGAGTTGGCTGTGAATGATAATGACTAGCTGCCTTCCCTCTAGTCTTACACTGCTAAATTACGGACGGCTAGTGAAGACAGCCCTCGTGTAGCTTTGGGCGTAATTGAAAAACAAACAAGTATTCTCATAATAATAGAACTCAACCATCTTCTTCTTGAGGGTGTTAACTGAACAAAGTCTGAAAACCCAGTTTACACCTGTTAGACCAGTCACATTGTTTGAGTTAAAACTAACCTCTTTTATAAATGTTCTTAAAAAATTACTTCATTATGTGTAAAGCCACAAGTGATAAAAATATATTAAAAAGTTCAAAAGTCTTGCTTATGACTGAAAATCTTTGTTTCCACTTATCTTTTCAAAGCGACCAACTTACTGCGCTTCTTTATATATCAAAAACTGAGTATTTGTCGAAAACAGTGATTCTATCTAGTCTTCAAACTCATGTTGGTTCATCTCAGTGGGTAAAATATATTCAAAATACCATAAATAGGTAGTCATCATGCTATTATTATATTTTAAAATTTAAAATATAAATCGTAACAGCAGAAAACTCAACTAATCTGGTTTGATAACACATGTAACAACGAATAGTAACTTGATCAATATTTTTGGATTAGAAATATGTATTATTTTCCAATCTTCTGTATATACTTCATGCGAAAATACAAAAGTATTTAAATACATGTTGTATATAGGCCCGGCATGGCCTAGCGCGTAAGGCGTGCGACTCGTAATCCGCGGGTTCGCGCCCGCGTCGCGCTAAACATGCTCCCATCCGTGAGGGTGTATAATGTGACGGTCAATCCCACTATTCGTTGGTAAAGAGTAGCCCAAGAGTTGGCGGTGGGTGGTGATGACTAGCTGCCTCTTCTCTAGTGTTACTTTGCTAAATTATGAACGGCTAGCACAGATAGCTCTCGTGTAACTTTGTGCGAAAATCACGAACAAACAAATAAATTTATTGTCTTTCTGTTTTCTGTTGTTCATTCCTCTCACTCTAAAGGGAAATGAAAATATAATAATTACTTGATAATAACTCTGCTGTTGCATTCTTATTTCACTTTTCCACAGATGTGACACATTTTTAACGCAAGGTATTAGTATTTTAAGACTGAAAAATCGAAAACAGTTAACATAATTTATTTATTCCTCTTATGTTCGGTAACAAATTAATTTAAAAGCATATTATGATCTCGTAATACTCGGTAGTAGACGAGATCGATCTTTTATATGGAAGTAGGGAAGTACTACAGAAGTGAACTCGGTAGGTACTGGATGAAATCTGTTTTCATCAGATAATTCATATACTTTTATCAACGTATATATGTATTTATTTAGTCATAGAAAGGTCACCTGTATTATATTTATATATTACTTCGCGTTTGATCAAATGAGTGCTTGATGTGCTAACGTATTTGAAAATTGTGATTGTAGTTTTCTCCTATTCTGAATGGTTAGGCCTAGTAGTTTGATGCTTGTTTTTTCTTGTATAGTGTTAGACCACATGCATTTACAGGTTGTCGTTAACAGTCACATTGTAAAAGTAATTAAAACTCAGCAGTAAACATAGATTCTGTAATTTCCTATACACAACCAATTGTGGGTACTAGCTTGTTGGAAACGTATTTTACTTAGCTATTTTAGTTGTATTCAAAAGCATTTTCACATATTTATGGAGTTACACTGTTAAGAGTATGAAGTATTCGTTTAAAGGCATTCATATAACAATAATTTATTAACTAGTAATTTTGTTATCTTTTTCCGAGAGATAAGATGCATTTCCTGTGATCCTTTAACAGTTTCAACAGTTGCAGTTATCACAGATATAGCTAATGCAACATCACACACAAATATCCTTTGACATCTTTAGTGGATATGTCCAAATCACGTAAATAATAATTATAATTAAATGAACATTCAAGTCTATACATTAAAACTGATATATGTTTTACAACTATATGAATCTACTGAAGTGCTTTGTATTTGGGGAACAACGTTTATAAATAATTTTTCACTTGATTATCAAACTTGTTTATCATTTTGAAATAAAAATGTAAATATTACAGTGAAAAGTAATTATATAAACATTTGATGAATATTTGATTTCACCCTTTTGCAGCTCTTTTGGTATAATATGCAGTAGTTTGTATACATGTTTGCATATGTTAAGTATTTACACTACAACTTTTAATACAGTATATGTATCTTCACAAAATTTGGTAGACTTTTAGTATATGTTACTTTGGTAGACTTTTAGTATATGTTACAAGATTTTTGTACACAAGAAATTAGACTTTGTAAGGAAATATTTTACTAAAGATTTGTGTGTTAAAATATTGAGTGTTTTATTACAAGTCTGTGTGTGAAGTGATTTCATGTTGTGATTAAAACATTTCTTCATCCCAAAAATCTTGGATGATTGTGTACTCTCTAAAACTTTCTAAATACATTTCAAATATTTGTTTTCAGTAAGACTATGTTTTATTTTCTATACTCAACCACATGGGGTCTGTCAATAGACAGACCTTGTAACCATGATATTTATATATAAGAAAAGGAAATACAAATCATACTTTTTAGTGCTAGAATGATTACATATTATAACGTCAAAATACAAATGTTTAATCTAAGTAGCTTAAGTCTCATAACATTATATATTTTTTGTTATATTGATTATTTGGTTGTGCTTATCTGATATTGCATAACTTGTATTGATGTGGTGCATGTACACTCATTGTTACTGTATCAAATATAAAACTGACTTAGTCTTTACAAAGTGACCCTGTGAGACAGGTTGTGTTTTAGTGGACTAGTATTTTGTAATATATAGTCATTTCAGTTATTATACATATGTACATAGGACGTTACTATTTAGAAGTATGTATTTGTTAAGACTAAGAAAACAAATTCTTGTTAAAAAGTAACAGCAATCTTAAACTTGTATAATTTTTTTTTTTAGTGTCAAAATGGGCAAAATTATGAAATCGGGAAAAGTAGTACTTGTCTTAAATGGCAAGTATGCTGGACGAAAAGCTGTTATTGTAAAGGTAAGGAAATGACTACAAGATTCATATTTATGTATTTTTTAACTGAATGCAAGAGGTTGTCCTTTATGATCATTTAATTTGAATCAGACTCTGGAGCATCTTTTTAAGTGGTGAGTGCACACTTACATATCAAATTTTTAAAAAACTTGAGGCAAAATAATAATTTTCACTGTGTTTAATAATTTTTCATTTACAAGTAGTACTTTGTAATTTATTTAGTATAATTTTCAAAGAAAAATGGGGGGAGGGTAACTTGCATTTTTGCACAGTTCCAAGGAGTCTTTCCTGTAAACAAGGCAATTAATTACTAGACTTTTTCTGTTTATCCTAAAGCATAGATGTTTGTTTACTAAAAACTGTTATCTCTAGAATATACGATTTAACTCTTCTTTTTTTTTATTCTGCAGGTAAGGATGTGTATGTCACTGTTTTACAGAATTGTTCTCAATTTAATTAACATATAGCTTATAAATCAAGTTTTAATATTACACAAGTTTTAATTTCTGAATTTTAAAACAAGTATTTCATCCTCCCCTCATGTGAGAATCATGACATTTGTTTTACTCATTCTATAGTATATTTACCACTTCTTTCTCAGGTACAGAGTTTAATGTAAATTATTTAATACAATGTAAATACTGTTAAGGCTAAATATAATTTTTATAATATTTAATTTTTTTTTTTTTTATGGAGACAAATTGGAAATTTAGGCATGCTTGCTCTGCTCACCTCTTGCATCCTCTTTCAAAAACTGTCTAGCTTTCTAACTATATTATGATCCATTATAAATTCATCCAAGCTAATCGTTATCTTTCCTATGGGAACAAAAGAGAAATTGATAGTTCTGTGTTCAGAACACAATGCATTATATATAATATGTCATTTGGTAGATAAAAACCTTGGCTTTCTGTTCATTACAGAATATATAGATTTAAATGTTTGAGAACTATTAATAAATGTGTAAGAGAGTGTAGTGACAGGGATTGGATTTTCTATTTGAGGGCATTGTAATCAAACAAAATTGAAAGCTATAAAAAATATTTTGAGTAGCAATGATTTTGGAGTGGGTAATTTATAATGAATTTCATACCAATTGGAGGGGCAGAGAATGAAATAGAAAAGGTGGGATGCCTGCAGAAAATTTGTCAACTTTTTCATACTTAGGGAAATTCTGGATTTTTTAAAATAGTCTCATAAAATGAAAAACTTGCAACTTGTATACCATTAAATATGGGTTATTATTAGCTATGATTTTATGCTATAACAGCTGGTGTAACAAATAGTATTTTATTAAAATTTTGAATGTGTGCCACTAAAATCTTGGCCTGCTGTAATGATGCCTGAACAGTTTGAGAGGCTACACAAATGAGATTTGAAATGTTTCAGATAAAAAAAGTATTATTAATTTGAACATGAAAATCAGTTTGCAATCTAAGAAGTTAGCACTGTGATTCCATGTATTCATGAATAAATGTTTAGTAAATGTTATAATTAAAAATTATTTTTTGGGAACAAAAGATATGTAATGTCAACTGAAGGCTTTCCTAGTTTCATAAAGATACATAAGTATATTAAAAATTATACTATAGTATGGAAACTGATGGTTGTTATGGTTTTCAGGTTGGTCTCTTAATCTGACCCTGTATTTTCAATTTATCTTTGTATCTCTTTTGTATCTGTTTTTTTCATATCAGCCTTTCTGAAGAAAACAAAGGATGTTTGTGAAAAGTTTTTTATTATTATTATTATTATAAGATCTTTGAACATTCTTTTTGTTCCCAAAAATATTGTTAACTTGCATTTATTTAAAAGCTACTGAAATTTTGTTTTGTAGCAAAACATAATGTATGTCTAGTTAGGTATTAGAGATTAGGTAAAGGCAAAATATTTTGATGATTCAAATCTTTGCATATTAAAAATAATTATTAGTTAGATATTGGTCTTGATCTCATTTTGTTAGCAAAAACATTGTTACTTGTGTCCTGATGCCATTGTGGCAGATCAGGTTATAGTTACTCAATATATCCTTTCAAATTTCAGAATGTTTTTTTTTGTGAATTGTAATTGTTGATTGTTGCTATCAGCATACTGAAAGTATAAAAAAAAATGTGTTAATTCTTTCACAGAGGGCTTGTGATATTATCCACATTTGCATATTAAGTATTTATGCTATAACTTTTGATGCAGTATGTTTATCTTTACAAAAGTTGGTAGTATTTTAGTAAAGATTACAGGTTTTTTTGTACACAAAATTTTTTGTAATGAAGAATTTTAACTAAAGATTTACTAAAATATCGATTGTTTTGATAATAGAATGCAAAGTGATTTTTCTGTTATGATTAAAAACTTTCTTCTCAAAAATCTTTGTGTAATCTCTGAAACCTCCTAAATACATTTCAAATTTTTGTTTTCAGTATGTCTGTTATTTTTATCTACCTAACTATGTGGGATCTGTCAATTTGATCAACCTCATAATTCATCACAAAGAAAGTAGGAAATAAATATAAACTCAGCTGTTTTTTGTTCTAGAAAGACTACAGATTATAACACAAAATATACATTTTTAGTCTAAATAGCTTAAGTGTCATAACATTGAATGTTTATTATTTTTTATTTTATTGACTTTCCAGTCATGCCAAGCAGATATTATAGAACTTACATTGACTCACTGTACATGCTCTCATGTTGCCAGTTTAATATTATTGGATATGACCTCTAGCCTTTACAAAGTGACTCTGTCTTGGATGTGTTTTAACAGACAAGTAATTTATAATATACATTCACAATTCAATTTATACTTTATATATGTATATAGATTATTACTATTTAGAGAGAAGTTATGAAATTTGTTTTTCTTAAAATATAGAATAATAAATTTATAAAATTTCATTTTCTTTGTAATGGTTATTACTAAATTACCATTTCTTTAGGTGTAGGTAACTAAAATAGTCTCAAGATTTTATCATATAGACTTTATTGGTATTTGTTTTTGGTAAAATGTAATTAATGTGTACTGCTGTAATCATAAATTTAACAATTACTTTTTATTAATAACAGAGAGGGGTCTGTTTCTAACTGCATAACAACTAAATTTTTAAAAATGACTATGGAGTATTTCTTGGATATACTTATAACTGGAATCATTTGAGTTCATAATTTGCATTTTAACCCTTTCCAGGCATGTGACAGTATATTGCCATTTGGTCCTTTGCATTAATAGTAATTAATAACTTATAACTGTCACCATGTGTGAAACATAATATAAAATATAAAGCAATCTAATCATTCAGTATTTCTGAATCATGCTTTTGTTAAGTCTAAACTTCAGAATGAAATACATCCATCTAAATAATGATGTGAAAGTCAGGTTTAACATCTTTCTTGCAGTTTTATGAATTAGTGATGCTGTGTAGACTTTAAAAGTCATAAGAAAAATTCTGAATTGATTTTTGCTGTAAGAAATGTCAAAAATTAAGATTTTATATAAAAGTAAACTACTGGTTGATAACTATAAAAGCTACTTAATGATTTACTTGTTTTGCATTGCCTAATTTTAAATTTATAAGTGAATATAGTAGTTTTCTGAAAAAAAAAAAGCATGTCAAATGTCCAAGTTTGTACTATAGTTTGGAATACATAGGCCTATATTTCAAGATGCTTCTGAATGATTCTTTAAAGCACTGCACATTTTTGTGGATGAACTATTTATGAAAATTATTGTTAATTTTCTAGTTAGTATCTTTTACAGTTTATTTGTTTAATTAATAAAACATTTGTCTTTATCAGTGTACAATTGAAAACCAGATCTAGCATGCACTCTATCAAAGTGTGTAGTGTGATTGACTTGCATGTTGTACTATAGAGATTATAATGTTTGAAAATGAAATAGTTAGGACCATTTTAATACATTTTGATAGTGGTACAAATTTTACTTTGATTTGCTGGGGATGCTGAAAATCATGTGTGTGGGGGTATGACAAATGAGATGCCTGAGGTATAATTTGGTAAACTCTTTAATTTTATAAGTTCATGAAAAATATTTAACCAGTATTAAAATCTAAATTAAAAAAAAGTATTTAATTATTATTAAATCATGGTGACTATCTTTTGTTGTACCCAACTTCTGTATTATGTGAATATTTTTTGGACATATGCTATTTGCCTTGAAGGTGTCTTGATTTCTCTCCCCTCTTTTGCCTTAGCCTCTCCATAGTTCAAGGACTGCACTAGTCCAGTCACAGCTTAATGTTTTGTTAGCTCAAATTATTCAGAAAATATTGGTGAAATATTAAAACCAGTATAAGTAACTAGCATGTATTTATATGTATATTTGGTTTAGCAACGGTGTAAAAGTGTTTAAAAACAGTTGAATGTGTATTTTATGTTAAAAAAAGTTTTAAGTTATTGGCAAGCTGGTTTCAGTAAGTATAAATCAACTAAAAAGTGTTTGTTGGCAATCACAAAGATTTTTATGTTAAAGGTTTAATATCTGTATGTTCAAAAGATAGCTGCTGTCGTTATGCTGACAATATGCCAAGTGGTATTAAACAGCAAAAGATGAATTGTTTTCTGTTGCTAATTGGCTTATTGAAAACTGCCTAGTTTTAAATATTTGTAAGGCACAATGTATGAAACAGATTAATGCCCATTTTAATGTGAATGGATATGTTTTATCTAAGGTTGATACAGTTAGGATTATTGGATTCCTCACCAATTATCTTGAGACCTAACTGCAGTGAAGTCCATTATAAGATTCATTAGCTTCACAGAACTAGTAGTTTCTATGAAATACAAAGCAACTGATAAGAAATTATTTCAATAAAATAAACCTTTGAAGGTAAATTTATTATCCTTGTTTAGTATACAAAAAATATAAATGGTATATTTGGAATATATGAAAGCATGTAGTAAAGAGAGGCCTATGTTATAATAAATTCAGAAATTTAAATTCTAAAATGTGAAGGAAAAATAATATTACAGGTATTGTTAAAAGGGAAATAGGGCTAGACTATGTATATATTTATGATTGAGATACTGTTAGAATTTGTAAATAATGAGGGAGTTCAGTGGGATTTAGTTTTTGACACTACCAGATTAAAAATATGTACTTTTTCCAGTTATTTAATGCTTTCACAATGACCTTGGTATAATATACCAAGCCAATATACCAATATATATAGTATTTGCATAATAACTTTACAGCATGTGTATCTTGACAGAATTTGGTAACTTTTAGTAAAGCTTACAAGTAATTTGTACAAAACAATGAGGTTTTTTAATGAAATATTTTTTACTGAAGATTTGTTTGTGGAAAATAGTCTTATTTCATTACTAATCTGAGTGCAAAGTGATTTCATGTTACAATTTAGAAAACTATTCCCCATTCCAAAAATCCTAAATATTTGCATAAACTGTAAAATCTGCTAAATATGTGTCAAATATTTGTTTTCAGCAAAATTTTATATTCTGTTTTCTATACTCTATGTGGTGTCTATCACTTAACCAACCTTGTATTCATCATAAAAAAATTAGGAAATACAAATTATGCTTTTTTAATGCCAGAATGACTGTATTACAACACAAAAATACAAACGTTTAGTCTAAGTATCCTAATTCTCGTGACATATGAATATATTTATTATTTTTTGTATTGATCTTCTTGTCATGCATACCTAACATTACATAGCTTGCATTGATGGGGTGCACATGCACTCGGGTAATGTATCCAGTAATATAAAACTGACCCTTTAGTCTTCCCTATCTTGGCTTTGTTTTAGTGGACTAGTATTTTGAAATATACAATTATATTTAAACCATTATACATCATATATATATATATACACACACACACACACGTAGAGGTTATTACTATTTAGAAATAAATTATGAAACTTGTTTATCTTAAAATGTAAAACCATAAATCAAGAAGTAAACAATTCTCTTCTTGCTATGACCTTTGAACCTGGTTGCTGTTGGACATAGGATGCCAAACCTTTTAAAATTTCACATATGATGGATATCAAAAAAAAAAAAAATTTAGGCTTTATGTATACAGTTGAATAACCAAAAAAATAAGTAACTGCACTGATACCAGAGAATTCCACTATAAAATATTAAGCAGATTAAAGACTAATTAAATAATTGAATTATTGGATTCAAAGAACTTTGACGTGTTTTCAAAGATTAAAATTGCATGGGATATTTTAAGCTGTTGATTGGTTATTCACATGTCATGTATTCAAGTTAGTGTATATAAGGAACCGTTTTAAAAAAATGGAAAGAGTTAAATGGGGCCACATTGTGCAGTTGAATATGTAAACCATATCTCAGCAAAGTATAAAGATATGAGATTCTAACTATATATTCTAGCTTGATAATATTAGTAAATTGATATCATAATTTGTGTGAAATTATAGATTTGGTAATTTGTCATCATATACGTAATTTTAAACAGTGCTGCATTCAACATACCATGTGGCTCACTGAAATCTATATTTAAATGTTCTTTTAATATTTACTTTTAAGAAATTAACTCGTATATAATAAAAGTTTGAATTAAAATCTATAATTTTATTCCAAAGTTATTGAATAAATTCATAAAATAGTAGTTTAATAAAATTTTCAATACAAGTCAAGAAGCACGATGACATGATCTTTGAACCTTGACTTGACTAGAAATAATGAAGTACAAAAAAAGTAACTGATCAATATTTTGTATATATGAAAGTTGCAATTAAGGGGAGTCAAAATTAATGTCATTTGTTTGGATTTTTTTACTCCTGTATTAAAAGCAAATGTTAATATAATTTATATGAAAATAAAATTCTAGATTTTAACAATTTGATCTTTTTTTTTAAATATAATAAAGTAGAATTTAGTGCTTGTGTCTCACAAATATTGTAATTTGAGTAAATAGGTTCTGAGATGCTAGAAAAATCAAAACTCATCCATCTACAAATGTGTCAAGTGATATTGCTCTATAATCATAAGTTCATCTTATTACATCTCCTCAGAAAGTACATTTATTTTTCTCTTAAGTTATGAGGTAGGTTCTGTGATATTTGTTGTGTTAAGAGTGCATAAATTTTTATATGCTTTAAAGTTTCTTGTTTATCTGGATGTGTGAAAAATCCAAAGTAATGTGTACCCCAAAATAAATAGTAATGGTTTAAGCTCAGGAGACCATGTAGAATAAATCATTTGCCCACTAGGGAATGGAAATTTATTTGTATTTATAACTGGTTTTTAAGAGTTATTTATTGTCAAAATCTGTTTTATTAAAATATAAAATGGTATCAAATCACACTTTTTTTTAATAAGGTTGTGAAGACCCTTAACACTGAAGTGGACTATTGGGTGTTGTTTCTTTTCAGTATATAAATAACTTTTATGATATTCTTTTCAGAATAATGATGAAGGCACATCAGATAAACCATATGGCCATGCTTTTGTGGCTGGTATTGACCAGTATCCTCGAAAAGTGACTCGAAGAATGAGTAAGAAACGACAGAAAAAATACAATAAAATTAAACCCTTTCTAAAGGTGTTTAACTATAATCATCTTATGCCTACAAGGTAAATTTTATTAATGTCTTGTTAACAAAATGTATAATCTTTGAAAGCCAAAATGTTTTCTTCATGATCTGATATGTATTTGTTGTAATCATTATAATATTGACCAGTGATTCATATAATTATTCTATACAGTTACTTGATTTAGTAAAATTTCAACCATTGATTTAAATTTTTGCAATATATTTTCTTGTGTGTGTTTGGTTGCAGGTTTTAAAAGTTTTAAGTATTGTTTTACTCGTGCATTTTTTCTTTCAAAATGTTGGCCATCCAATGTGTGGAGCAGTTTTGATTTTAAGATCAAAAATATTTTTATTCATCAAAACATTTTCAAATTTTATATGCAGAATCTTCATAACACCTAGATAGTTGTTAAACATTTTTTCAGAAAATACTATTTTATCTGTTATTTTAACTATTGTATCTATATGTCTTGGTCAATTTGCCTAACTTTGTAACCACCATAAAAATTAGGAAGCGTGTAAATTATGCTTTTCTTGGTTCTAGAATGACTAAAAATAATAACATTATGTATATACACACACACATATGTATTATTTTTATTTTATTAGCCATTAAACTGTGCCTGACTAAAATTACAGAAGTTGCAGTGATGTGGTGCATGTTATAATATCCAAGAATACAAAACTGGCCTCTACAAAAGTGCCTGTTCTGACTGTGTTCTGATAGACCAGTATTTTGTAAAATAGTCACATTTTAATTATAATGCAGTGTATATATTATTAGTATTTAAATTCTTAAATTTTTCTTGAAACATAACAGTAAGTAAAGAGCAATAGAAAACATTTCTCTTATAATTATGAATTTTATACTTATTTGCTGCTTGTCATAGGTTGCTAAGCCTTGTCAAATTTTGTACATTGATGAAACAAAATTATTTTCAGATTTTGTTGCATGAACTACACTGATTGATTTTTTTTCATGTGTAATAGCTTAGTTTCATGTGTTATAATACTTATAATACAAGTTGCAGATATATTTTTTGTAATGTGTAAAGTTGTGTTTTATGATGTGTCATCCAGACTGATTCCAATTAGTCTATTCTTTAGTGTTATTAAAGTTACTATTGACCAGATTTTAGTTATGATTATAGCAGTGAAATCTGTTAAGTTAACTTTAAAAATAGGGACAACTTATTGGGATTGCTGAACACCAGTGTTTATTTAAATAGGAAAGGGGTTGTGCATGGGAGAGGGTCAAAGTGTACATGCCCTGACCTTGTACAGACTGACATTTAACATGGTATAATGCATTTGATCTCAGTTATTAACATTTCATACTATCATATGTTGCTGATTTTAGAGCCTTTTGTGTTGGAGAAAATACTACGTAAGGTATACAGGGATAGTGAAAAACTACATGTAAATTTAGGATATTGTATAGGTTAAGCAGGTACAATTTGTCAGTGGTACAATGGATGAAAATATCTTAGTTCTACACCTGAATGTCACTTTGCACTTAGACTTGTCTGAATTGGTACTGGCATTTCATAGACATTTTTAGTACAAAAACTTTTAACACATCTGAATTTTCATGTATATCAGATTTGTACTGTTGATTTGCTCTTAACATTTCACGAAGATACAATTGGTAAATTTGGAATTACAGTAAGCTTTTTTGTTTCCAGTATAGTGTTGAGCTGACCCTGTGCTTACTTGGCTATAAGAAAGCAAAAATGGATTGTATATTTATCTTGATGGTAGGCATCAAATCATTATATCTGAAAATCTTAGACCATTAGGTTATGATGTCTAACTTTCAGCTTACTAATGAGTTACCAGAAAATCATTGTAGTGGTTTAGACCATTACAGTCTGAAGCCATACCTGCATTTTTTTTTTCTGGTAATTCACCACAAAAAATAACATTGGTATTATTTTAATATATACATATATATATATATAGAGAGAGAGGGGGGAGAAATAATTTCAATGCTTGGTAAATTTGTAGAGTTACACACAAATTTTCTTCTTGGTTTGGAAACATATATTGTTTTAAAGTTGAATAAAAGGTATGTATGCAGTACTATTTTTGAAAATGTCTAATAACATAATGTATACTGTTTCAGGCTAAATTCAGAAATGTAATGATTAATGTCAAAGCTTTAACACTTCGTGAAACAAGTCTTTGACATAGTCTGGATTGTGGTATTTCTGGGAATAGCAGGTCAAATGTGCATTAAGATCTAATTTTTAGCATTTCAAAACAGTTTCTAAATGGAGATATTTTTATTGTACTTCAGAAAGAATTTCTTTTGAAAAAAATTTCCCCCAAAACACCTTTCTGTGTGTTAGATGAAACATTTCTATTTGGCTGCAATATTTTTTAAAAAATTGCATCATTATCATATTTATGTGATGTTATTTAAATGCTATTTTAGAAAAACTTTGAAAATTTATTGTATTTTTCAACAGATATATGGTAGATATACAGTTTGACAAATCTGTAATTAACAAGGAAGTGTGGAAAGACCCAGCAAAGAGAAGGAAAGCACGTCGTGAAGTAAAGGCAAAATTAGAAGAAAGGTAATTTTAATGTGTGTATAAAGACAGCAAGAAAAATTAAATTAAGTGTGGAGTTACCATAATTTATAATTGAAGTTTTATATTATCTAAGTTTTAATTTCAGAATGAAATATTTAAGTAAATTTTCTATTAGCACTTCTCTGAGCCACATTATTTTGTGGCATTGTAGTGTCACATCCAACTATCATAAAAAGCAGGGTGGTCTCTGTGTGACTTATTAACTTTAGGGCAACTGTGTCATTACTTTATGTGCATGGGAATGACTGCAAATTATAACATGAAATCACAATAAATGTTTTTTTTAACTTACAAACTTTATCAAATTTTGCATATGGAGAATGCAAGACAAAATATTTTTATAGAATTTATATATGCAAGTTGAAATAACCAAATATTATAAATTACTCCTATCAAAATTACAGAATTCCAGTGTAATTTATCAGGTTTACCAACTAAATTATTTGACTAAAAACTGATTTTGGACAACATTTTCAGTTACGTTGTCCTTTTGAGATCTGGGACAAAAATATTCTTGGGTGCTTCCCACCTTCTATAGTGAGGGACATTCTGAACTTTGCTTTATTCACATGTCATGACTCAAGTAGGTGTACCTAAGGAAGCAGTTTTTCAAAATGGCAGAAGTGGGTGAGGCCCACTGTTTGATTCACTAAATGTGATGACATCTCAACAAATAAATAGGTGGTTATTATTTTAAGTTTTCACTTGTCAGTATTGGTAATTTGAGTTTTTAATTAATAAGAATCTGTAAACTTTGGATGTCACAAACATCTTATATTGAACCAACGCTGCATTCAAAATACCACATAATACTTAAAAATTAATGTTTAGGAATTATATTTTAATATTTACTTTTAAGTTAAGAAAGTAATTAATGAATCATATTAAAATTTGAATTATATTCTACAATGTGGTACCAAACATAGGTATACATTCATAAAATAGTAGATCAGTAAAATTTAGAATTTAAAGTTTGTAAACATGATGACATGCCCTTTGTCTCCAACCATAAGAACACCTGTAATGAGAGGATTAATATGTGCATAATAAATGTGTAATGTGTCTTTTGAAATTAGTACAAATGGAGCAGTGAGAATACCTAAAATGAGCAGTTCTGAGTAAAAAGGTGTCATGCGAGATGAAGTGAAAATTGATAATTCATTGTTTATTTTCTTTTGAAATCCAGAAATTAAAACATATTCATATTTATTGATTACATTTTGCTAGTAAAACTGTGTAATTATATTTTGAATGTTAACTATAAGAAAGTTGTGACTTGCACACTTTTGACATATGTATATCCAGATGGTTAATATCCTTTAAAAAACTATTTTTATAACTGAGCACTGATAAAAGTCTAAGTAGTTAAGGCAGCTATCTTACAGATATCTGGCTACAGTATTTTTTACATACAATTTTGCTTTGTTCAGTGGAGGATTTACTGTATTTTATCTTGCAATATTTGGCTATTGTTTTTTTGACATTGTGAAATTTTACAATTTTGTTTAAGGATTAAAGAATTCTAGTAGGTTATAATGTGTATGATTGATTGCTCAAACCAATGTGATTTCTTATTTTAAAATTAACATTTCTGTAGATTTGCATTTTCTAATTATGTTATTGGTAATGTTTTCATAATAATCTATTTTGACATTGTTTTAGGTACAAGACAGGAAAGAGCAGATGGTTTTTCCAGAAACTTCGATTTTAAAAAAGAACATTTTTTTGGAGTTAAAGAAAATTGTAAAACCCTTGATAAATAAATAAATAAAAAAAAGATTTTGTCCAGCCTATAGATACAAAAAATATTTTCTCTATTTTTTTTAAACATCCTAATTCAATTTAATTTATATCACATGATCTCTGATTCCAAAATATAAATTTCAAATTGTAACAACAGTCAAATGGCATAGTGAAAATATTATCAACTACTAACAAAATTTATACCTTTGAAACATACATTTGATGTCCACCATGTTTTGATTCATTAATTAAAATTTAAGATTATCAACAAACATCTATTTAAATATCTTATTTTGAGAGGTTTGAAACAAAAATACTTCATTGAGAGGTAAACAAAAAGTGACTTCATGTTGCATAAACTGAGAACAGTTTAGTTTGACTGTTATGTTTCATCAGCTCTGGTTTTCCATCATTATAGATGTAACAGAACCATGACATTGTCTAGATCAAAAATATAAACTATTACATCAGTGAAAAAAAATTGTTCTGTAATAGTTAATCCTATTCCATCATCTGCTGACATACTCTAATTTTTTATTTTAATATTTCTATGGATTTGCACATATTATTTGAAATTACTAGGCTTTTCCAGCAATTGTAGCACCAGGTAAAATTATTTTAATTCATACATGTCATTTTCTATGGCTTTATACCTAACTTAAATTTCAGCAGGAATATTTGTTAAAATATAAACATATATGGAGAAAGCAACTATTTTTAAAAAGCATTTTCTTGAGTAAACTTATGAAAATGCATTTTAAACATCAGTTTCACAATATTATTTTGATTATTTGCTAACAATGAAATTCACATGGTGTAATTTTAAGTAATATCACACACTTGTAAACAGCTGACCAAACAAATGGGTAAACATTCTCATTTTTGCTTTTAAGTACACAGATCCCAGTAGTAGTTAATGGGATTAATATTAATACATATTTTTGTGGAGCTTTTATATTATGAGGGACTTTGTAACAAACCAAATTGAAGATGCAGGTATTTAACGCATAAATGGTTCAGAAATATGTTTTTTGAAAAGCTGATTGGACAGTTTTAATTTTAAACCAGTGTTTGTTTTCCTTTATTAAAGTTTTAAAACAAACCTTTTACATGTAGTAGACATGTTTGTATATATTTTATTCATTAAAATTAAATTACCAAAATCCAGTGTATATTTTGCAAACTATGAGTTATCCTTGCTCTAAATTCACATCAAGTTGAATACAATATGGGAAAGTTTTCAGATATACAAGTTGCTGGTTTTTACTGTTATATGTTTCCCAGAGAGATGATTAGACTACTGGGGCAGACAAACCTGGAAAGTATTTTGGAGCTTGTTAAGCATAGAAAAGTGGCCATGTATTATCGGTCATATCAGTACACTACAAATAAAATATATGTAGAACGAAAGTTAAAGTTAACTTGAAAAATGTATTAGTTACAAACACTGATTTTGTGTTTTCGAATTACATAATTAGGCCTAGATGTAGGCTTTTTCAGTAGCCAAAATGTACATCTTTAATATAGGTGTGCTTCTAAGCTTTTCGATCTAAGCGATAGTTCGTAAGTATCAGTCAGTAGGCCTAAGTATACATGCAAGTATCGTGGTAACAAGATTATTCTGTGACTGCATGTTTACAGCTTTCAGGTTCACGTAATCAGAGATTACCAATTTGCAAATTAAACAGTCCACATAAGTAGTTGCAAAAATCATCCCCCCATTGGGTGTAAAAAATCTATGCCCCTGATATGAATGATGCATGAATATGGTGGATTAGTGAAGAATGTTAATGCAAAATCTCCAGTGAACAGTCATTTAAAATCACTGAAAGGGACTAAAACTGACAGACATTTAATTTTAGGATGGGGGCTAAACAAATTACCAGTCAGATCTCTTATCTTTGTAAAATTAACAAAAGAAACAGCTTGTAAAAATTCATGAATGTACTGAAAACATGAAGAAACCAGTTTTGGCCACAAAAGAAATAAACGTTTGTGTGGAAATCTGATGAATATTTTAAAGTGTTGGAAGAGGAATTTACTGTTCTAAGAATTCTGAGTTAGTCATAAGGTTGATTATTGTTTGAGCTGTTTACTACATGAATGCATGGGAAAGAACTAATTAAAAAAATATATGTGTAGTAAAAAATTTGCTCATTTTTTCACAAACTAATTTGGAAAGTGGGTTTTCAGTAAGTTGATAAACATCTTCCACAAAGTGGGGATGACCATCTAAACCATGTTGGTGATCTCTTAAAATACTTTCACCAATGACTGGTTGTTTTGAGCAGCTTGGGGAAACAGAAATGAGAGACAGTGAAATGTAAATAGGAAAGTTTTGTAAGAGACTTGCAAAGGTTCAAGAAAACACTAGTATATAGAAAAGGCAGTACATGCAAATCATATTACTTCATTATGAAGTTAAATTTCTTGTGAATAACTACAAAAAAGAAGAAATGTTGACATTAATATTGAAAAGTTATGGCAAGAAGTGAACATTGGATTACTAATAATTAATTCCAAGAAGACTACCTATGAAAGCTATCCATTTTATTTAGTAAAATTCATTTTGTAAAATGTTTGAAAATACATTTCTGCATTATTTTTTCGTGTGATGTTCACAGTATTGTTATACTGAAGAAAAACGTGATGGAAAAAGTTTTAACAGGTAATTGAAAATGGAGAAAAAAAGGTTTTGGAATTAGCTGAGCCATGAAGTATACAAACCCTGTAGGATTTTATTTTTTAACAAAATGCATACCAGAGAGAGAGAGATTTAGTAGTTTTAGTTTTACATTTCTTGGTGTCATTTTTACTGCAATGTGTATTGTTAGTATTTCCTAAGTGAATAATTATATGGTTGATTAAAAACACTCGATTTGTAATCCAAGGGTTGTGGGTTCAAAAAAAAAAAGGCACTATCCTTAAAAGTGATTTAACTCTAAACAGTTTTAATTTGCAAGGAAATAAGCCATATACTTTTACTAGCAAAAACAAAAGGTCAGTTGTTTAATTTGCATGTGCATGTAAATATGCATACATCACAGTCATGAATAGAAACTGACAATGAATATCAGGTCTTCCTTCAGTATGTAATTGAAAATTATTAGAAACAATAGTGTAGAGCAACTGTACTGGGGTTAAACATGCAGATTTTAAGGCAATGTGAAATTTTGATAGTAGTTAAATTTATTAAAACTTTTTTCAATTTTCATGAGTTTTTTATTCTCTTTCTCACTTTGTTTTTATATTTTTGACATTGTCTGTAGCCAAGTTTGAGGTAGTACTTTTGTATAAATTATTACTCTTCAGAATAGTAAGTCTACACAATGAATGTTTGTTAGGAAGACACCAAAGACAAACAAATTTCATTGTTTATGCTGATTAATCTCAGTAGGTGCGACTCAGAAGAGGTTAATATAATATTTTGTTTTTTTGGTGCAACTACCTATTAACAAACCAAAAGCCTTGTAATAATATAAGATCTTCCATGAGCCTAACTTATACAGAAAAAAAAATCAATTTTATGCACAGAGTCATGGAATCAAATGATTGATCATATCAGCACTCAATTTTATTTTAAGTAATGGATATTAACACAGATTTGCATGATGTGTAGAATATTAACTATTTTATAATACATTAAATGAAGACATACGTATATATATGTGCTATGAATGAGACAAATCAGCATTCAGTTCTTATTAAAAAATCTTAAAACTTCCAACTATGTAATCTGAAGTATTACCTAATACACATAAAAGGTATAAAAGAACAAAATGTTTATCACAGAGTACATGTTACCTGTTAATGGGAATGAAGAAAGTCTAGTATATTTAAAGACATCAATAAACATGTAAAAGTTATGCTGAATATTTAAATTTTGAATATGGTTTTGTAAGACTGTGCAACATGATTCTATGAAGAAAAATTACCACCAACAATTTTAGTAGAAATTATTTTTATAACTGAATTAAAATGGATGAAAACACATTACATAAAATAATAAAGATATTTTTTCACATTTACATTTCTTACAAAGGTTTGGTAAATTTACAAATACAAGTCAAATTTATTTGCATTTTCTTCAAACAATATTTTAATTGTAAGTAACTTTATTATCTGTTGAGATCAGTTTGAATATCACCCTCACATTTAATGTGTGTGTGTGTTTTCTTGATAGCAAAGCAACAGTTGGGTATTCTGCTGAGTCCACCAAGGGGAATCAAACCCCTAATTTTAGTGTTGTAAATCCATAGACTTGCAGCTGTTCCAGCAGGGAACTCTCACATTTAATGATTTTCTGTTGTAGCGATGTATATCTACTAAAGATATATCAGGGTATGAATTATGTGCTGTACAGGTGTTTGTTGCTTGAAGTGTGTATAATTAAAAAATTTTACAAAACGTGAATGAAGCTTATAAAACTACAAAATGTAACTTCCAATAAAATGAATAAATATAATTATACATAAAATATACCAACATAACATAACTTTGTTTTTAAATGTTGGGCCATAGTGGAAAGTGACAGTGTGCATGAACTACTTGCTAAACATTTAATTAATAAAAACCTTTTAAATATTATATAAAAATATGTATATGTGACCTACAGTGATAATATGTACAAATTTAAACAGTAACAAAAAAACTTGACAGATTTCCAGATGAGAATTTTTGCAAATCTTTGTCCCCTCAATACTATTCTACTCAACCAACCCAGAGTTACTTAAATAATGTATTATGAATACATATTTACAATATAAGCAAGTAATCACTAGTAGTATTTCTGAATATTAAACATATATGTTTAAAAATATATTTAGCATTAAATAAAATCCTTGTAAAATTTACAAATAATATAAGTTGTAAACTTACTATTTACTTATAGTTTGACACTACTGGTAGTTGCACAGCATTTAAGAGATTTATCATAAACAATTTTCTGTCATTTCTTATATCATAAAGTTTAGAAATTAGCTTGAGAAATAAGTGCATCAATCTCATTTCTAATAACACTTTGTAAGGTTGTATTTTACAAGTTTTTGCATAAAACTACATAATTACTTCTTACAATTGGTGGAATTATGAAAAATTTTTTGGTTAAACATGTAAAGTTTTCTAAGCTGTTTTTTTCTTTGGTGACATGGTCTCTCTGTTACTTAACCCACAACCAAAAAGTTTTTTTTGCACTGAACTCTTTTCTTGCATTTTCATGACTTGGGTATTTGAAACTATTGCATCATTCCTTTTATCTTCTATGCAGGACACTAAAACAACTTGATCAGAAAATGTTACACATTTTTTTGAGGCCTGTTTCTTTCTAGGTAATATTAAGGAGTGTGAAATACCATCACAGGTAGAGAAGTAAGATATTTTACACTTTCTACTACTTTTTCCTGGATGTGGATTTCCTTTTGAAACTTTGTTACCCAAAGATTGTATTCCATGTTTTTGTTTGGTTTGATCAGATAACTTAAGATTTTTTCTATGATAGTTGGAAACAAACTGTGTGTACTCTGGTAACATGTTTTTTAGATTGGAAACTTTACTCGTGCTTTGTCTGCCTGTACACATTAAAAAATAGTTGCATCAGTTGATGACCATTTATTTTGAAATAATTCCAGTCGTCTAAGAGTAGTTTCGTAATCAGGTGGTCCATCAAATAATTGTTTTTCTGGATGATTTATATTCTGTGATTCAGTTTGTTTTGACATTGTAAGTGGCATATCACTTGGTACTGATAGAATGATATCACCAGTCACTTGAAAATGTTCTGCTGAACTTTTGTTTTCATCTCTTAAAATACTTTCAGTTTGATCAGAAGGCTTGGTAACTATTTCAGTTCTTGATGCAGGGTCATTTTCTCGCTGAAAACATTTAACATATGATGTATATGCTTGATTCCTTTTGATATTTCTATTAAATTCCATCTTACTCCTTTGTAGCAGCTGGTGAAAGTTCTTAACCTGGTCAGAAAATATAACTCATTTTGAAATACTAACAATGTTTTTTATGTACATTTTCATATTGATAAATAAATAGCTGATAAATTTGCATTGTATATTACAGTAACTGCAATAAGCAATTGCTATAAAACTTCTTTTATGTAAGCATTTGAAATAAAACTATAAATGGTCTCAAACAAAGCAGGGAATTCTTCGTTTAATGTTTCGCCAGCTTATGAATTAATCAACATTGATTATTTATTTCCTGATACTAATGCATTATAAGCATCTACAGTGTATATTAAGAACAAAAGCATGAGCAGTGTAGAAGAAATTTCTACTCTTTGCTGTGTATTAGTCTGTAGTTCATAAATCTGGAAACTATTTTTACTTTATTTCATAAAAACTACCTTTAATTTAAAGCATAAAAATGCTAAAACTATTCAAGAAAACATTTTAAAATGAAATACTCAAAAATATAATACAATTATTTTAAAGTTGAGTGTCTTACTTCAGGAGTTTTCTGTGCTTCTGATAAAGTTTTGTAAGATGACCTGTTCTCAACAGATTGTGAATCCTCTACGGAATAAAAGTGACAAAAATAAAAGCATTTAAATTTTTGTGAATGTACCAGTAATAGTTCAATTTAAGCAAGTTTTTAACTTTTAACAATTAAACATGTAGTTTTTAGAAAACATAGATAAAATATTTAATTCTCTAGATAATATTTCATTTATTACTGTTTCCCTAATGAAAGAAAACATTGGATCTAAAAGTAAATAAGTCACTTTAATAATGTTAAATCAATGCAAATAAAGGGTGAATAATGTTTTTTAATCCTGCACAGAAATTACAGCCAAGACAAAACAATTGTCACTTGAAATGCCATGATATACATTAGGAAGCTTGTAAGTTTTCCATATTGCATAATGTATTAATGAAAACCTGTAATAAAAGTAAAATAATCTTACCAAGTCTAAGATTTCTATAAGGCCGAAGTCGTCTTTTCTGCAACAACTGAACCTGCTTTTGCTGTAGTTCTTTAAACCATTCCACTTCATCTGATGAATGATTTCTAAACAAGTCCTGTGGAATGGTGGTTTTCATTTCTTGATATCTACTGAGAGGTCCCTTAATTTTATTGTTGAAAGAAGTGATGAGCTCTTGCTGACTACTTGGAAATTTTGACGGTATTTTCTTGGTACTGTAGTTGTAGAACTGTGAACATTGTCTATCATTTTTCTGACTTTCATTAGTATTAGGCAAGTACCCAGAACCCAAATAACTGGATCTGTTTAAATGGTAAGAACATTTACTTGTTGAACTTTTATCTTTAGTAAAATAATAATTGACATTTTGTGAAGAATTACGTACAGATGCTAAATGATGTGTAAACAATGATTTACTTTCCTCTGGATAGTAATTACATTCTGCCATAGATGTTTCTTGTCTTTGTAAAATTTTGTTACTTGTGCTAATTTTGTTCTCATGGCTATTTTGATGGGAACTTTTACTGTCTGTTGGTTCTTGAATTCTTGTTGGAAAGTCATCAGGAGTTGATATTTTAAACTGTTGTGAGTTAATGAACTGCAGTGTATCAGAGATGTCAGAATCATCAAGTGGATTAGTTTGGACATCATCTTGAGTTGTTTTTTCTCTCAGATCAGGAAGGCTATAATTTTTTCTTTGCATAAATCCACTAAAACATTTCCGTTGTATCTTGTGTTGTTTTTTTCTAGGTTGACTAGCAAATGTCCGATTGGCTATATCACTACTTTTTTCAAAGTCATCATTCAAGCTAGTAGAGGGCACAGAGTTAGTTCTTTGAAGGGAACTTTTATTACTTTTTTTTGTACTAGTGAGAATTTCATTTTTGATAGATATCTGTTGATTAAGTAATTTTGATTGATCTGTTTTTTCTTGATATGATCGCTCTTTGTCAGAAATTAAATTGGTTCTCTTACTGAAATTCTCTGTTGTCAATCTGTTATCATTTTGTGATTTGGGGTGAAATGAAAATGATGAAATATGACACTTTGCAAGATCTTCTAATAAATTTTCACTTAACTGTTGGTTAACAGTTTCTTCAAAAACTTCACAATTATCATTACATTTTGAACTTTTCATTGGATGTGGTTTACTAACCTGAAGAGGTTTATCAACATTTTCATTTACACCTGTACCAAACTGTTGAGCTCTTAAAAATTCATTATTGTTCTTTTGAGGATTTACTGCTCTAGAATGTTTTTGATTTGCAACTCTATCTGAGTTTTTACTGTAATTTGTTTTAAAGACAGCATCCTTGTATTTACAGTCATCATTTCTTAGTTCTTTTGGATTTCTGTGAATAGTTGAAGATCTTATTACACATCTTCTGTGTTTCATTTTAGAAGCCATTGAAGATTTAAGATTGCTGAATGTAGCATCATTTGCTTTTCTGGCCTTTGCTACATCAATAAACAGAAATATAAAAGTTTCACTACACATATTAAGCCATTCATAAATTAATTAGTACATTAAATATTTGTAGAAACATACACCAAAATCTTGAATTTTAATTTATTCTATAATATAATTCAGTTTCTTCCAAGAGTTTTTACACACATTGAATCTAATCACATTAGTTCATAAATACTTTACAATTTAAATTGTATATTATAAAATGAATACCAAACTGACACACAAAATAGAAATGCAAAATAAATATCAAAGTGTGTTTTTAAATAATAGTAGTAAGAATGAAAGATTACAAAATTTATTTAACGTATTTAAAGTGAAAATAAACTTAAGAACAACAACTGAATTTGATGTACTTTAACATTGATGTTAAAATAACACAATTACTCTTAGATGGATGAAGTTTTGTCTTATACAAAAGATTGCTTACACCAGCCCAACACACCATCTCAGAGTTAAAAACTTAAATGTGGAAGGTATTAGCAAAATGTGGCAGAGCTATGGTCTCACATGACTGGTTAATCTGTTGGTTCATTCTAATTCACGCTGAATACAGCAAAAAGTTTAATTTGCTGAAAGTAAGAATTCTAGAACTATGTTTGTTTCAGGATAGATTTCAAAATCAACAACAATGTGAAGTTGTGATTATCAAAATACCAGTCTTTCAGGAACCTTATATTTCCTGATAAATCTGTATTGTTTGTTTCTTTGCAAAGCTACACAGTCCTGACTCTGTCTACCATGAGGAAATCAAACCTTGGATTTTAGTGTTGCAAGTCTATAAACTTACCACTGATCCACTGAGAGACCTATATATCTATAAAAATATGATCCTTCAGTTAAAGTCTAAATATAATTGTCTAATACATCAAACTCATGCTCGCCACCTTGATATGCATGTCAGACTTTGGGACCAATGCATTCTTTGATTCAATATTTATTGTAACAAACTCAGCTTATCTAAAAGTTAACCTATCATTATTCTCTAATGTCATTGCATATTAAAAGTCTGGTGTATCTTTTGTTCATAATAGATGATAACTGATTATTTATTTTTGGAAGTGTGATCTCTGTGATTTTGCAACTCTTCTTACGTTTCATTTTCCATTGGATGCATGCAACTGACTCAGCCCTTTGTCATTTAGTGTCAAAGTAATGAAATCAACCATTAACAACCACATGAAATTTCCATCTAAAATGGTATTATAACTTCATATGCTATAATTAAAACTAGTGTTTCTTCTTTTTACATTAAGCATAATTTACAAAATTGCATAATTCAAGTTCACTTGAATTTTGTTACTAGGTTCAACTGGATCATTGTACCCCAGTTAGTATTAGATATTGCATTAAAATGTTTAATTTTGTTTCTATTCTTTTACAATCCTATTTTTTCTATCACATTTACCTGACAAATGGTATCTATTATGATTTTTGTTCACACCTATTTAATAATGACAGTATTGTGTTTTGCACTGTTTATGCCTTATTACCAAGCCTGTTTAATGATATGTTTGTTGATAAATACTTGGTGCAGTAAGAATAGTTTTTATTGTTTCATACAGTAATTTTAAATGCTATATTTTAATGTTGTCGGTACACTGTTTTTACATTAACCAGAAGTATTTCTTTTTTTTCTCACTATAATGACATTGGTGTTTTTACTTTATCATGGCATTAATGATACATTTATAAACTGTTTCCTAAACATAAAGTAAACCCACTTGATGTTAATTGAGATAATAACTTTATTAAAACTAAAAATCTACAATTTCAGCACAGTTTTCTTGGTTTTCTTATAAGTGTGCATAAATGTGTGAGTGTAATACCTAAAACATTATATAACCCATGTTTTGCAAATTCATAAACCTTACCAGCTGCTACATCACTTGGCAATATGGCTACTTGAAGCTGGCCTTCTTTTTTCTGGGATTTGATCTGAAGAGCATCTGCTTGCACACAAAGTTTATTACAGTCATCTCTAAAAACTAGAAAAACATTATTATGATTAAGTGCTGTAGAGTTGGATAAAGCACTTTCATAAGACACTCTATGATTAATTTCTGTGTTAGATATTTTCATAAAAATTAAAATTATTTTATAAGATTCAATTACTATTCTAGATCATTGCAATTATTGAAGATGCTTATGAGTACCACAATTACTTTTTCATGCTTACACATTATTTTAGTAATTACAAATATTATATATAACAATTAAGCTATTAATAAATTTTTACAAATGTTACTGTCAGCACCAGCAAGCAATCTAAAATAAACATTAAATTAGCATCATTTAAACTAAATTAATTTTTACATTGGTGTTGATTACAATAAAAACTTATTTTTGTAATAAATATACATTTAGATATATATTATTTGTTCAAACATGGTTGGTCATGGCATGTAGTTGTACTTCAAAACAATTATTTGCAGCAATCATACCTAACATCATAACTAAAATTAAAAGTATTTAAGATTTTTGAAACTTATCTGACATATATACATAATGATTACAATACATTTGTTTTTATAAATATTTTTTTACAAAAAGAAAAATTACTCTTAGCTTGTTGTTGTCTTAAAAAGCATTTTTCTGAAGCTTCTACATTATCACTCTTAGGAAAATGCATTTGCTTGTCTTCATCAATTTGAATCAATTGGGGTTCAGGTTTTTCACTGGAGTTTGTTGTTGCTGATAGGCAACTCTCAGTACTTGAGATAGAATAGGAGTCATATCCATGGTCCCCTGCTCTAACCTGACCTTTGGAGTCAACATAAACTTGTTCCAAGTTCCCATATGCCAACATGTTGTTATTTAGCCTGTAATGCAAGTTTTTTTAATCCATCAATTATTTTCTTGAAAAACAAAACATATTTTTAATGCATTTATCAAATTACAAAAATGCAGATATGTTGACATATCCATTACTTTTAAATATAACAATCAATTATTGATACATGTATGTTAGAATATAAACACTTAAAACATGTGCTGTAATTTCTTTCAATCTAAGAAAAGAGAAGATATGAACTAACAGAAATGCTTAAGACCAATTTTCACTTTCAGTGTTTTATCTTTACTGATATTTGAATAAAATTTCAATGTCTGTTTACAAAAATATTCATGATTATAAGGACTTGAAACTGAGAATGCTCATGTTCCTAAGGTTTAGAGCAAGATGCAGATTTTGGAAATTGATGAGTATGCTTTTGGTGTGATTGAAATAGAACAAAAAAGCAAGATAAATCAGATATTTTCCTGTGTATTATTATTCAGAAGTGATTTTTATCAATTTTCATAAATTATGTGTTTAATTAAAAATAGAAGATTACATTATACAATATATATCTATTTCTCACTATATACATACCTACTATTTATAATCATACCAGGAAAGCCGTTATCTATGGATGAGGTACTCATTGAACTGGCACTGTGACAATCTCCACTCCAATTTCCAGAATCACGTCTTTCAAACGTTGATAAATCAGGAATGTCAACTTTCAATGTTATATCATTAGTTGTTGCAATTAGGTCTTGTGGCTTAAAAGTTCTATCACAGAATGTACTGGAAAAGCTGGTTATTCCACTCTTTGATAGGGATCTGAAGCTTTCATTCATTGTCTTCTGCCATTGAAGTTTCTGGGCCTTTAAAATGCTTTCAACAGCTTCCCTTCTGATATAAGTCTTCCCATTTTCACTTTCAGCATAACTAGAATGTTGTGACATTGTGTGTGAAGTAGGACAACTAATTCTTCTAATTTCTGGTTTCATTTCTGGGATTCCACCACTAAACATTTTATTTTGGAAGGATGAAATGTTACTTCTACATTTGAATGTTTCTTCAGTCAGCTTACATGGGGAAAAAGCTTCTAGATGAAATATTCTATTACCATAGTGTCCATCATGTTGATGCTGAGGCCATACTGAAGTCAGAGGATGTTTCAAATGGTTTTGAAAGGAGCTGAACATACAAGATGGATTTGCAGTAGAGAGATAAGGATGTTTTGAGGATGAAACCAGATAATTTGTGTCTATCATACTATTATCAAAGGAACATTGTGTTACTTGAGAGTCAAATTCATTCGTGTAAGATAACTCTCTACTTGGGGTTATAGCTCTTCTTGGTGGTATGTTGCTTAAGTTTTCACCAGAAGTTTCAGGGTTTGGAGTGAAAGCCCTTCTTTGGTTTCCATTAAATTGGTTTAAATGTATTGGAACAGTACAGATAGTTTCTTTGTCTTCTTTTAAGCCTTTTCCTGTAAAGAAAAATAATAATCAGATTATCCAGTGATATACTGTAATAAGTAAATTAGAAATCTGTATAGGTCACAAACATATTCATTCTCAATGCATTAGAAATTTTAAATGCGTGATAGAAATAACACTTTTTCTCAATTCAGTTATTAAAAAAATCAGAATATGACTTAATTTTGTTATCCACTTCAAAGACATTAAGTAATGCTGCATAACGAGTAAGCTAGATAATCTTAACAAGTGGTCAATGAGGTACCATCAGTGATGGTGTTTATTAACCTGGTCTAGCTGCTCCATTAAAGTAAAACTTACCACTTGTACACTTACTGTGGCCTGTAATTACTGTTACAAGTTTTTGAGCAGTTTCAGATGAGACAGGACTTCCATGTGGGTCAGCATACAAAAGTAAAAGTGGCTTAAAATAGCCTCTATAACATTTGTCTATTACCTGTTCCCATCTTGGTCCAATCTGGAAAAGAAACATTACTTGGTATTCATGGTGACAGAACTGGACCCTCTTTCCAATGTGGTGAATATTTTAAATTTAATATGATTAGTTATGAGGAAATATTTGTGTGTAAAAGTATGAAGGTTGGAAGAGCATAATATTGCAAAGAAAACTGTTTTTTAATCCTTCTATCATAAAGGTGCATTTGAAACATTTGTTAATGATAATGAAGTTAGGTTTACATACAACCACAATGTAATAAAAAACCTCTGATACTGCTTGGACAGTAGATTGACCATGAGTTAGAGAGTGGTATGTGTGTTGTCACGAGTCACTCTAAAATTTAAAATTTTTAAAACACCATCATAGTATATCATGATTAACTGTTCTATCCCAACAGCATTTCAGATCATAAAAAAAATCACGTTGCTTTATTATTAGATTGTTTGTGGTATCCAAGATGCATTGTTTCTAACTTAAAAGGTTTTAGTGTCTGTCAAAATGAGTGAAATTTATGGTGATAGATGAAGTGACATGGTTTTTATGATAGAATTACAGCTCAGTGATATAAATACTTTGAATGTATGTTTTGCTAGATTGTAATGGTTTACACCAAAAACTTACCACTGATCCCGCAGAAGGACAATATTAAAGTTATAAAAAAGCCTATAGTGTCAGATTTCTTGATTTACTTTTGTTTTCAACATTTTACTTAGTAAGCCTCTTGTAAACATTCCAGCAAGGACTGTGGTTAACCCTTTCACATTGAACTCGTACAATTTCCAAAAATTGAATTGTAAAATATTACTTATACAATAATACACACAGTAACTCTGAGATTTCTCAACTTATCCTCTCAAAAATTGGTAAGATTTTGTTAATGATCAAAAGTATCTTGTACACCAAGAATGACATTATTTTAAATAAAAATATGTTGTTTATTTACTGTATTTACTTGCACCGAAACTCTTAACAAATAAAATGGAAGATGATTTTTAAGTATAAAAATACTTTTCTTTATCATATACTTTTAATATTTCATTTGCATAATCCCTAGAACCTCCTAAAAGAATATCAAACAGAAAATACTGATAATTTTAATGCAATAGAGATTACAAGTACAAAAGATATGAACTTTAATGTTGAGGCATTTGATGAAAGAAAATTTAAGTGAAAGAAATACATTAATAGCATATTGATGAAGGTTAGCATTCAAAATAAATATGTATATTTGAATATAAAAAATATTTTCACTTATTAAGAGTAGTACATTATACTCAATTACTGTAACTTAAAATGATCAATTTCCTATAAATGATTACTGTACAAATTGGTAGTGTTTTGGAAATATACCTACAATTAGATAAATTGAAATCAATAATGTTTTAAGAATTTTTACTTCAGTTTTCTAAAAATTAAAGATATAAATATTTATATCAGTAATCATAAATAACTTGCATTACCTCAGAAACAGAAGCATCATCAAAATAAAGCCAACTCCACAGCTTAGTATGGAAGAAAAATGTTGAGTAGTGTTTATCATAATAAGTGACAATCCCTACTAACTGATGGGTGGTGCTATTAGCCCATTTATGATCAATCACAGAGTGAAACATCTAATAGAAAATAATAAAGTTTGATATCAGTAAACAAATTACATGAAGTAAGGTTTATATCATTGTTTACATGATGGCACAGTGCATATGAAAGTCATTTTTTTGTGTGAAATTGTAATTTGTTAAAATGTTAAACATGCTCAAACAAATCAAATTTATTAATTTGGCATTTTACAAAATTTTGCTCAAATGGTAAACATTTTTTCATGCTTAATAATTCAATAAAAGTCCACTACATTTGCAATGAGGATGTTTTTTCAAAATCTCATCTAAAATGCCAATTAATATAAATCTTCAATTGCCCAGGCACAGTAGGATATAAACTATGGATCCTTGGATTCAAAGTACATGGCTCATGTCCTTTTGTGCAAACTCATACACACTTCACATTTTGGGACCATAGGATCAAATTCCACATTTTGATTAGAGCAGCTAGGGACTTGGTAGTGGTGCTCTTGACTAGTTGTTGTCCCTCTAACTGGTGGTCCATGAACCTCTAGCAGGATGAGTGAACTGGAGGAAAAAAAAATTTTTTTTTCCTCCATTATTTTGTGTGTATGTGTGTGCATTTTCCTGGGGAGGGGTCCATAAGCTTCAAATTAGATTATCTTTAGTCTATCAGTTCTAAATAAGAGATGACTATCAAGGGTAGCTGTAACGTAGTTTTGCATAAATATACAAAGTAAAACAGTCAAAAAGCTCTAAAGTCATTTTATGGCATACATACACTTTCTGGAATTTATTATTTATCCCTTACTGAAATTAAGAAATAAAAAAAAAAGCTTTAGGTTTTTATTTCACTTACATCTTGTAGATTCACTGTTAAGCCTATTGTTTTGATAACATTCATAATATGATCTAAAGTTGGATTTTCTGACTCCCAAACTATTCCAATGCTCACTGTAAGAGAAGAAAAATATTTTTTATAAAATATAGCTCCTTTAAAAATGTTTAGATGTATTAATCATAAATGCACATATAACCAAAATAATATTTTATAATAAACAATACAACAATAATATTTTGCTTATTTAAAGCATGTAGTAACACAAGATTAACATAAAATCAATATAAATATATTTTTTTTATAAACAATAATACAACACCTGGTTATTATATAACCTAACAAGTATTCCTACACCATTTTTGTTGTTTATGTTACTGGTTTTGTGGAGATAGCAGAATTGTGTGCATTTGCCATGCAGGCCTACTAAATATTGATATAAAATATTCTATAAGTTCTCCTCAACTGGACAGCATCTTCATAGCAGCATAACTACTTTCAATATATTATATAACTTGTACCTTTAGGAGTCTTGGAGTTATGGGCCACACCCAAGAGCCCATTGCAATTACAATTTAAGAAGTAGGCTTTAAGGTAGTACTAGTAAGGAAGAAAATTAATATGGCTGCCATACTCCTAAATATGTAAAAAATGCATAAACCAGTAGCTTTAGAAATTTCTCTTGAGTATACTAAAAAAACCTGAAAGATCTATGATGATCAGAAGTCAGAAAATTTCAATTAGTGGCAGACACAGAAAAGAAAGTACAATATAAAGCACTTTCATCCTAGTAAGCTTTACAAATTATTACCATAATAATAGTAATTTTATTTCTTCATTAATTACTTTAAGTGATCTAATGAGGCATATAAATTGAATAAAGAAAAAGGGAGGCAGTTCTGAAAGAATTTATAACGTGCAAGATTTGATGCATATAAATACATTTCAAGAAAATTCAATAAGCTAATACATGTTTAAAAATTACACTCAATTGTAAACAATTATTTAATACAATTGCAATTTCTAGAAATATTCAGAACCATGGCATTATATACATGTAATGATGCAAGCATTTACATCTGAGGAACTCAAGTTAAAGATATATTCAATTAAAGTTTTAGCTACATGTATTTATTTCATTAAAAATATAAAGCTTATTGTTTTTAAGTTTCTAAGAGAAGTGAGTTTTAACGAAAAATTTACCTCTGTTAATTAAAGAACAACAAAATACCTTCCTTTCTCTCCACACAAAAAATATTTATATTCTCACTTATACCATAAAAATAAAAATTGTTACCAAATTAAAAAGGGCTAAAGGTAATATTTATATGTAGTAAACAATTGATGTTCTTGAACTCTCATGCTACTTCTATATTTCTTAAATTTGCCATTCCATTATCTCACTTCCTAAAGTAACTTTAGCTTTTTAATTTGAATTTACTCTGATACACAAGCAGTTGTTTTTTAATTTACCACAGTAAATAATTTTTAGCTGGTAAATTAGGATGTGGAAGTAAATATAATTTTTTATCTATAAACTACTGAGGCTGTATAAAGTATTATTATATCTATGAATACTAAAGACTTCAATAGAAGTTTCAGTTAAAATTTTCTCCTATTTTATTGGTGTATAAAACTTAACCCTACAATGAGGAATTCTACAAACAGATGGTCTAGCAATGGGATCACTATTTTCTCCAGTCCTAGCAGACATTTTCATGAAAGACTTTGAAGAAAGAGTCCTCTCATCTACAAACATATAAAACCTAGTTTCTATAGACATAATGTTGATGACACTTTCGTTATTTGGCCCTATGATCATGAAAACTTACCAATCTTCTTAAAACATCTTCATTCTATAGACTAAAGAATCCATTTCACCATGGAAATAGATAATTAAAACAGTATACCCTTTTCTTTACATACTCATCAGCACATGATAGATAAAGAAATCACTACAGCTGTAAATAAAAAGCCTGCCCAAAAGAACAGATAATTACACTTCCAGTCCTATAATCCAACATATAAATTAGAAACCAGAAAATGTGATAAGATGTTCATCAAAACAGAATGCCAAAATATCATAGTGTTTTACATAGAATAATTACACTTCCTCCTCCTTCAAAAACACCATGAAGAAAACCTCAACAGAAAGAAAAGATAAGTAAAACATTACCATTATTATCATTTACTTTTCATACCTGCAAAACTTCAATGAAAAACTCAAATGAATAACCTAAAAATTCAACACAGACATCTGGTGAAAATCTTGGAAGATATAAAGATCCATTGTGGTGAAAAACAAACAGAAACCTACCAATGAGAAACACAAAAATGTAATTTATGAAATACTGTATTCCTGCAATGTAAGATACAATGCAGAAATGGGAAGAAGACTCGTGACAAAAGAATATAAATACAATACAAAAATTATGAAAACACAAAATTCAGCCATTGCAGAACACACCATGCTAACTGAACACAAAATAAACTTGGAAAAAATAGAATCATTAACACAAACAAATTTTGGAAAACAAGAAAAAAATCAAGGAATTATTTTATATTAACACAATAAAACCTTCACTAAACAGAGATTCCAGATTACAGGTGAGTAACCTTGATTACCATTGGCTGAGTATACATGAAATCTCTCTATCATTCAAAAACAGGGATAAAACAACCAATCACAATACAATCTCTACAATCCACTAGAATAATATAAAGAACAACTACTCCATACGTACAGTAACCTGAAAATGAAAGGTAAAAGACTTTCAAAATGTTGTCCTCTACATTTGTATTTTTACAACAGGCAGTTGCTGTCCATTCAACTAAATTTCTATATGCAAGTTGTTTATACATTTCTTAATTACCCAAAGATTATCAGATGAGTTACCTATTTCTGGATGATTCATCAATGTTTTATATATCTGGATTTTGGCAACACAAGAACTCTGGAAATGATAAAATATATTTTATTCTGAGTGATGTAAATATCACATTAAACCCTGATATATATATATATATATATATATACATTCAAAACAACAAGCTCACATAATAACATATTAAAAAATATATTTATAAGCAATGTTAAAGTACACAAGTAAAGAAAAACTTTTGGAAAAAAGAAGTAAATATAGGAATGTCTAATTATCAATCCTTCAAAAACAATGCAAACAAGAGAGTAGGAATGGCATTTTTGTAATGCAGTGTTTCAATTGAAGGTTGTATTTATAACCAAATTCCAAATACAATGAAGTTCCAACTGTAATATTTATTGTTTATATATAATTAGCTGGTAATTCCTGCCTTGTACTCAAGCTAACTTCAACGGGCAATAACTTCATTTACATTAGAAGAATTAATTTTTTTAATTACAACTAGTTATTAATAATACTTATAAAAGTAGAATGACTCTTAGAAATCATGTCACCTCAATAAAATTTGTGGATGCCATTGCTTTTATTATTGAGTTGTGTAATTAAAATGAAGCAAAAGAAAAAAAAAAAACTCAAGAAATTCAACCACTTTGCTATTATATTTATATATTAGGTTGAGGAATAATTCGTGAGCATTTTTAAATAATTTCATTCAAGCATTACATGCAAGACTATACAATACTTTAATGCATGAACACATTACACCCAAAACATTTATTATGATACTTTATTTCATGTAATACCTAGGTATATAGTATGCATTGTTTTAAACGAAATTGCAAGAAATTAAATGAGAAAAGCAGCTGGTGTCGAAAATGCTCGATTTTGTCCACTTGACAGTCCATTTAATGAGCTGAAAATGAAAGCAAAAATTAAAGACATATGAAAATCAAACACACCTTCTATTAGAGCAAAAAATTATCTACCAAATGACATGAAATATTTTGCGAAAGCATTTCATTTATGAATATATTTGTTTAACTTGAAAAAATGCTCACGAATTATTCCTCAACCCAATACATTCCCAGAAATTGTGACTTGGTCATTACACAGATAATGTTATAAAAGGAAACCCTATTTAGTACTGTAAAGTTCTGATGGCATATTGAGGAGATATATATAAAATACCATTTCAATGAACAAACCAAGCCATCCCTACAACCATTAACTTGATAGGTTTTAATGTATGATTAAATCAGAATATAAATTTCACAGTAAGGTAACTAAATGTTTTATAATCTAAGAGCAAATATTTTAAAAAATGAAAAATATGATGTGTTATTCAGAAACATGCCCACACTTAATAAAAGTGATATTGATAATAGTATAATTGCTTCTTAAACATTAACAGAAACAGTTAAAAAATAGGTTGGGTCAGAGGAACTAATTAATAAGTACAAGTGGTTGACAAAGACATTTAAAGAAAATGGCCATAAATTAATTTGGTCAGGAATAATGCCCAGAATTAGCTGTGGGGATGAAATTATAAGCCAACCACTAGAGCTAAATGCTAAGCTAAGGTTAGTATGCGAGAATGAGCAGATTGGCTGGTTGGACTTGTGGGATCAGATCAGTGAAAGAAGGGAGCTTTTTTGGAATGGAAGGTTTACTTTTAAATAGGGTAAATGCTAGTTTGTTTGTCAAGGCTATTAATTCAGTGGTAAAGGAAGTCTTAAAATAGGACTAGACAGTGGTGAGGGTCAGGAAAAACTAAATGCAAAAGCAATATAAGGCAGAGAATAGCTTAGCATAGGAAATGAGCATAGAAGTAGTTATAAGGATAGATTTAGTTGTTAGATGATTTTAGGGCATTGATAGGAATAGAGGATTTTGATATAATGGGAATGCCTGAAATATGGTTAAACACAGATGTTTTTTATGACATGTTTCTCTGAAATGCAGGTTACATAATAGGAATACAGTATTAATGGTGTGAGTTACATCTTGTTAAAGTTGAGAATTTCAAAAAAATTAGAAAAGAGATTGAATCCATTTGGATTTCTACTAGTGGATATAAAGGGAAAAGGCTTTCAGTGAGAATTTGTTGAAGACCACCAAATGATATTGATGAAATTAGTGAGAAACTTTAGACTGAGATTAAAATTTCAGCTGTTAATGAAGTTATAATTGTGGGCAATTTTGATTTGAGGCATATTGATTGGGACTGATAGAAAGAAACCACGAGAAACAATGGTTTTTGGAAGCTGTTCAAGATGCTTCACCAATTAGTCAAGAAACTTACTAGAAACAATGCTATTTGAAATTTATTATTAACTTATAATATAGAAATCATCAAAATGGTAGAAACTGGGGAAGATCTGGGTGCAAATGATGAATGCTCTGTTAGGTTCGATGTTCTACTGCATATAGAGATAAGGAATAATGATTTTGGTTATAAATTTCAAAAAAGCAAATTTTGAAGGGATGCAACAAGAATTATCTGCTGTGGATTGGGCAGCTGAGTTAGTTGAAGACACTGATCAGATATGGAAAAAGTTCAAGATACATTTTTAAATATTCAAAGTAAAAATATTTCTCATAGAAAACAAAAAGTAGCTACAATTAAATCCAGGCTGGTTCACAAGGATATAAAATTAATATATAGCATAATAAATTTAAAATGTTTAAATTGACTGGTATGACAGGATATTTAGAAGATTAAGAAGGTTGAAGAAACAGGAAATTAGGACATCAAAAAGGATGTATGAGAAGAGGTTGACTGAAAATATAGAAATTAAGAGTAAGTATTTCATTAACTACATTAAGGGTAAAAAAATGTTAGAATGGAGCTAGGACCCTTGAGAGATGATAAAGAAAGGCTAGTATCTGATGATTATGAGGTGGCTGAGTTGTTAAATTTTACTTTTTCTTCAGTTTTTACTAACAAAGATTTAAGCATTATTCCACATCTCGAACAGTTGATGAATGGAAATAAGAACAAATAGAATGACTGCATTAATTCTGAGCTATATAAGAGAAAAACGAGGAAGTTTAAAAAAGGATAACCTTCATGGGCTAGATAATATTTCCTCAAGGACTTTGAGGGAGAATAAAGATTGGATATGTGAGCCTCTTACTACTATATTTTGTCAGTCCTTGAACAGTGGGCAGATATCAGAGGATTGGAAGTTAGCTAATGTAAATCCTCTTTTCAAGGGAGGTGATAAAAACTGTCCCAGTAATTATAGGCATATTAGTCTTAGATCAGTTGTGGGAAACGTTTTGTAAAATCTGATGGACAGAACTTTGCAAAGTTATTTAACAAAGTTCAGAATCCTATAGGATAGTCAACATGGTTTAACTAAGGGAAAATGCTGCATTACAATTTTTTTGACATTCTTTGAAATGGTTACTGCTTGTGTAGAAGAGGGTACAGGTGAACATTTGGTGTATCTGGATTTTCAGAAAGCATTTGACAAGGTGCCACATAAAACTAATAATTTTGTGAATCATTGCATATTTTTTATAATAACAAGTACTTATTTTGCACATAATTTCAATGACTACACTATCACTGTACATTTCATATATTATTTTCAATAATATGAGGTATAATATTGGTAAAACTGTTATACATATTATTCACAAATTCCTAATTTGTTTTATAATATGAAATGTATTAGTTGGAATTTGAAACAGAAATTTAAGGAAGGATTAACTTACTTGGCAGTTACGTATCTCTCCCATGCTTCCAGCTCGTTGTAGTAAATAACCAAAGGCTTGAGTAGGATCCCTTTGCTTTTTAATCATGAGGCTTGCCTCAGAACTAAGAAAACAACACTTTATTTTTATTACAATCTAACATTCAGTCTTTTTCAACTTTATATTCTTTTTTCTTTCTTTAAACTGCTATTTTCTTTTAATTAAGTTTCTAGTATTAAGATTGAAAATTGTAAATCAGATGTTTATAATCACAAAAAGTGATATTTTTACAACAGATTCTCATGCAGTAAACATACATTAAGTTTAAAGATAATTTTTAACTACTTTAATCATTGTTAATGGTATTTCTGTAGTAGCTACACGCAGTGATACCTTTCACTCTGAAATTAAATCTTTTTTTTTTTAGTAATTTTAATGATGGTCCTCTATGAATGATTTTCTAGTGTGAGTGAACATTAAGCTTGTACTTTGTTTATTTATTGTTAAGCGCAAAGCAACACAATAGGATATTTGTGACGTGCTCACCACGAGTATTCAGAATCCAGCCTCTAGACTTACTGCTACTGAGCCACTGAAGAGCAGGCCTGTTACATTGTTAATAGCAATATCAGCAAGATTTGAACAATTTCAATAATATTTCAGTACATAAATATTACAAATAATTTTAAAATTGAAGCATAATGAATAGAAAACCCTCTCCTGCCTAAAGCAAACATTTAATATGCTATGTCTCACAATGAGAAAGAGGTATATACAACAATTAGCTAATTAATGAAACATTTGTGTTCAGAGATGAAACGTGGAGCTATAAATAGAGGCAGCCTTAGAGCACAGCGAACAGAGGTGAGGTCCCACTTACATAAATATATGATATATGTATATATGCAAATAGATAATAGATATATAATAATAACAAAGAACCTACATATATATATGTATTTATTTTAGATGTTACCAAAGAGATTACAAGATACTGGTCAGAACTACCTCAGTGGTAATCAAAAAAGGAAGAATGCTGCAGACTTGAAACTGGAACTTAAAAATATGTGAAGATTTTGAACAATTTCTTCAAAAACCCAAGTAGACTGAGTCTGACCAAGAAGAAGGTGCAGTTAATAAGGATGAACAGAATAACAATGAAGGATAATGTAATGAATGATGATTGTGTAGTGTTGACAACTTCCTGAAGAAGGACCAAATGAATGATGAATAACCACATGATGCTACTATAAACTCAACATTCTGATCTGAGTTTACTGATCTAGACATTTTGCACTTTGACAATCCTGCATGTTGGCAAAAGTATATTGATATGGCTGTTTAAAATCTTCTAATGAGTAAAGGCCCAATAAGAAGAACAATACAATTCCTGAAGAGATTGCAATGGATGAAAGTTTTCAAATAGCAACTTTAAAAGAAAGACAAGTTTATTCTACATCAAAGAACTGAACTTTTTGCCTCTGCTGCAAGCTGTTTGGTAATTCCAACAATGCTTTAGGATGTGATGGATTTTGTGACTAGGTAATTATTAATTTGTGCCTGTCTCAACATGAACAATCAAACACAAGTGACTCTTGACAACTACTCTTCAATGAATGGAACTTAAGCACCATGGATCAAATTAAATAGAGTTATATCATCAACTCTGAAAAATGTCACTGGAGAAACATGTTTGATCAACTTCTAACTATAGTGCAGTACCTGGCTGAATACAACATGGCATTTGAGGATCTGTTGATAGACTATCACTGAAACAATGGGAATTTTTGTGGATTGTAGAATTATTCACAAAATTTAATCCAATTATGCAAGAACATGCGAGAAGATGAAATTCATAATCACTACCTAGGGAAACAAATCCAGAATTAATTTATCTCAATTATGGGTAAAAAGTGTGGACAACTATTGTAGAAACATTAAAAATGATAAAGTATTTCTCTGTGATACTAAACTGTATACCACATATAAGTCACAAAGACCAAATGCCATTATCTATCTAGTAAGTCTCAGATGGACCATCAGATATTTCAAGTGGAATTTTTGAACACTTCAGAAAGTTTATTGAAGTTTTACTGAATGAACTTGAAGAACTGGGCTTGGAAGTTGGTGTCAACTGTAAACAAGGTCATGACAATGGTGCTAACATGAGAGGGCACATTTTGGATTTTCAAGCACAACTCCTAGATATGAATTCAAGAGCATTCTTTAATCCTTGAGCATATCATAATTATAACCTGTCACTCAGTGACATGGGCAAAAATATGACATCAAGCTATCATTCTTCAGAGTAATTCAATGCTTGTAATGTTTTCTTTTCAGGCTCAATACACAGACAGATAGTCTTCTACAAGTATGTTCATGACTTCTCTGTGAAACCACTAAGTGAAATAAGACAGGAATGTTGTATTCAAAGTGTGAAAGCTGTTTGATATCAAACTGCTGAGATCTATGATGCTCTTATTCAGATTGATGATACAGCAAAAGATCCTCAAATAACAAGAAGAAAAATCACTACGAATGAAGTTGAAGGATATAAAATTCATCATTGCTGTTATACTTTGGTATGACATCATCTTTGAAGTTAACTGTCTTAGCAAATATTTGCAAAATGATAGTAAACAATTGATTAGGACCATTCAAAGTCTGGGGAGGACAAGTAAATGGGTGAAATAATACTGGAATAGTGACTTTGTCAATGCACTGACTATTGCAAGAGAAATTGTAAATGAACTGAAGATTGAACCAGTATTTACAAACACTAGAGTCTATAGAAGAAAGAAAACATTTTCCTATGGAGGAAAGAGATCAGCCAGTTGGAGAGGCACAAAAAGACATCACAATTTTCTGCTTCAACCAGATTATAGATACTGCAAAATCACTTTGGGTTGATGTTTCAAAAACTTCAAGAAGATAATGAAAATAAATCCAAAAATTTCAACTTCAGAAATCTGTTGAAGTCAGAATTGCAAAAGCATTCAAAAGATCTGGAAATACTATTAGCAGCTTTTTAACACTGCAATATTGATGGCTTAATTCTTGCATAGGAGACAGAAACCTTAAACACATTCTTCCTAACAAAATTCAAACTGATACTTTGAAGTTTTTATTTGTGGACTTTCCTAACTTCACCACTGCATCACATATCCTCCTAACTATTACAGTTATTGTTACTTTAGGAGAAAGAAGTTTTTCTAAACTTAAGCTCACAAAGATTTCTTTATAATCAACAATGCTGCAGAACTGATTGACCAACTTAATTATCCTCTTCATTGAGAATGATACTGATATAACTTTAAACCTACAGTAATATCATTTCAGAATTTTCATTCATTACATCTAGGAAATGTTATTTTTTACATAGTTACTCAATATTAACTACATCTGAACTGAAGTGTTTATCTGTATGTGTTGCAATAAATTGTTCTCGATATAATATTTTATTCTATATTTTTATTCTTTATTCAGTACTGAACCCTGCTTTTAGACTAGAATAAGCACTGGCCATAAAAACATTTTTGAGTATGTAATATCCTTTTGTATGAATGAAAAATTAATCTCAGCAAATACCTTCCACTCATGTATAATATTAAATTGGAGACTATAAAGATACCTTCAATTACATTGTGATGATTGGTCATTTCTTTTGTGCAACAAGTTGCTAACAACTGACACTTAATCATTTAATCAGCAGTACTTGGATAAAATTACAAATTGGACAAAAATTTCTCCAGAGTTTTTTCTCCAGAATCTAGTTTTGTTGTATTTCTTGTCTCTCTCTTCTTTTTTTTACTATTATTCTGAAATTTTGCCAAAATGGTATTTTAATGTTGAACTTGTTTAGATATGATATGAGCCACTTTTATCTCATTATTGGTAACCTGGGCATGGTGTATAATATGTGTCATCTTATTGTAGGGGTCTTCAGAGTTTTGTTGTTTTTTTATCTTTGTAACTCTTTAGCCTTTTGTTAAAATACTTACAGTCATCTAATTTAATTAGCTTCTAATTTTAACTTCTTTCTACTGTACATTTAATTTTGAATCAGAGCATTCCTGCTCTATACATAATGTTCTTAATATGTTTGATACACTGCATGTAGCAACCTCTTCAAATCATTCCAACTGATGTTATTACATAATTTTTTGTCTGGCCAGAATTTGCACTTAAGTCTGAATCTGTATCATTCTAATATAGTGCAAATAAATATATAAATTAGGAAGAAATATGCTTCATACAGATAACTTGCACTTCTAGGTACAAAGTGGATGTATTGTCCTATCTCTGTTAAGTTCCATAACTTAATGATTTTGGCAAACAGCAGTTTTAGTGAAAATATTAGAATAGTTTAAATGGTTATGTTCTGTGATGAATTTATTTAATTTAATATAAACTTCAACTAAATGCTCATTAGTTTTTTTAAAAAAGTGTTTTGGATAAATATAAAAATCATGGTATTATTTTTTTCACAATATACTTTTGAAATATTGTAAGATTTGAAAATTAAAATGAAAGATGTTTGATATTATGGTGTATATCTAGAATACCAGAAAATGTTTAGGATTACCAATTGAAATGGAGTTCAAAGATCATCCTATACAACACCAATTTCAAATATGGTTAATTTTTTGTTTGTTTATTTCAAAGTAGAAAGCTACACAATGGGTTATCTGTGCTATGCTCACAATAGAAATCAAAATCTAAATATTTGCATTAAAACATCCTGTGCCTACCAGTGAGCCACAATCAAAGATCAGTTGACAAGTAATTCTGAGAACATAAACCAATTTTGCAATAATAATATAATCAGTTATGTTAATCCATTAGTTTTCAGGCCCAATGGTCAAAATTTTTGCAATACAAGTTTAAATAAATAAAAAATCATAGGTCTATGATAGATAAATGCAATCTCTAATGAAAAGTTTAAAGAGTACATCTTGGCTGGGGTTTGAAAGATCAGCCACCCCTGATGGTTTGATCTCCTCTTAAATACAAACAGAAATATTTGAATCTAATTACTGTGTACAGCTTATTGCACTGGCTTGGTATTCAAGATAACTTTATTAACTGGAAGCTTTAAACACATTTAATGAGTCTGGGATATAACCTTTTCTTGTCATAGCACTATGGAGTAAGAATCTTGAAAGCCCATTCTCTCAGAAGAACTAGAATCCTAAATCTAATACCAATACATAAATATGTGGGCTGTGCAACTAAAACTACATATGCATACAAGAAAATAATATGGGGGGAAATGATGATAAACATTATCTACCCATTCATGAGAAACTGCAACCTTTTAGGTCAAATCCTGGGGTGTTTTTATCATGAATGTTTACAAATTTAACCAAACAATTTAATGTTTTAATTGTTGAAAATACATATACATCTTTGGACTATTAGGCCTTCGAAATAATGAGCCCTCAGACTAATGGACAGTCACCATTCATATAGCATATTCAATTTCAGTACCACTTTAATTATATTTTTTTCCCTTTAAGATAAGCCACATTACTTTTTCTGCATAAAATGGGATAAAACAAAAAGATTATATCAATTTTTTTAAGAGTGAAAACTACCAGTTTTCATGTCTCAGTAAGGAAACTGTAAAATTAAAACTACTGAAATGAAAATGGATAGATATCCCTTAAATAGTTTAACTCTTCTATTTTAATGTTGGAGAATACCAGACCAACTAATAGAGGTGTGTTTGAATCCCAATGAACTTAAAATTACAATCTTCAAAATCAAAATCTAATAAATACAGTGTGCAATTAAAATATGATAACATTCACATTGACTTTTAACTGTTGTAGAGGAAACTAGGCTAGCAATTTTGGTATATGTGCAGTATTTTATGTCTTTGTTTAAAGAAGCAGATGTATTATATCTTACTGAATAAGAATAATATGCTGAGATGCAGCTCAAAGATCTGAGGTTTGTATCATGCAGCTGCTAAATAAACTTTGCATGCTCAGCTGTAGGTACTTTATAAGGGTGATACTGTTAGATTTAAAGCCACACAAAATTTTGCAGTGACAAGTTCTAATGACTGCTTGCCTTTCTGCTGGCTGATAATTCAAAATTTGGGGCAGCTATATCTGAGCTCAGGGTTTCTGTCCTAGTACTTATCCCATGTTCACATAAAAGTGCCTTTTCGATTGAATGTATCAAATACTAAAAAAAATAATGCTTTATGAAGTTAGATATAAATATATTTAAAACTCACCACAAAGCAGAAGATGAAACATAATGTATCAGTTGAGTGAAAAGAAGTGGTTCAGAAGTTGCTCCACATTCATGACACACATTCTGAAAAAGATGTACATACTGGATATAATCTGAACTATAGTTTTGATATAATAATGGAGAACTATAGAAAGCTTGTATCAAATATCTGGTGTGCTGATGTTATAATCCTTATGGTAAAACTAGTGTTGGTGGGATGTGAGGAGATTTGACAATAAAGAAATGCTTAAAATACATAAATTTGATAAAAGTAAAGGTTGAAAACATTAATACTAAAAGATGAGATGAGTAGAAACAGCTTCAAGAAACATACAAGACTTTTTTGGAAGTATACAAACTTTCATTTGTAAATTAATATCAGGTTGTTGCATATGAAATGTTGGATTTTTAAAAGAAAATGTGAAACAAGTACATCTTTTTGAAGTTTAATTTATTTATCAAAATAAGCTTATTTAGACTCAAAACACCTCTGCCAACAAGTTGTAAGTTTATAAATGTCATCTTTACAGAATTGGACATTCTTTGATGCAATGAAGTATTCAAAGGCACTTTCAATTAACCTTTGGTTTGCAAACGTTTTTTTCCTTTAACAAATTGCCCAAATGTTTAAAAAGTAATAATCTGTATGGAAGAGAACAGGTGAATATGGTGGACAAGGTAAAGTTTCATACTGAAGTTCATCTAGTTTTTGGGCAGTAATGCATGAGACATGAGGTCAAACATTGTCATGAAGAAGTATGGGTCCATTATTGGTGGATGTTCTTGTGACAACTTTTGATGCATAATATCAAACTCACAGCAGTATTTCTCTGCTTTGATTGTTTCTCCTGGTTTAATAATGAATAGTGAATTGTATCTGCTGATGACCACCAAACATAAACTTCTTATGTTGAAGAGCTGGTTTTGGAACAAGTTTTAGTGCTTTTGCATAGTTAAGCCAATATCCAGATAGTTGTCGGTTGTCATAAAAATCCATTTTTCACCACAAGTGACAATTCAATGGAGAAACTGGTTGTTTTTGTTGTGAGTAAGGAGTGAGGAACAAATTTCAACTTGTCTTGTTTGATGATTTTCAGTCAGTTTGTCACTACCCATTTATCAAGCTTGTTTAGCCTTACCAAATGCTTCAAGATGTCAGGAAACTGTATAATGAACACTAAATTTGTCAACAAGTTTTCTCATGGTTTGGCAGGTATTTGCTTCAACAAAGGCCTTCAATTCTTCCTCATTGAAGGAGACCCCAAGGTTCATTTTCAGGGCTTGCGACAACAGAGCAAAATCTCCTAAACCAACGCTTAGCTGTGCCATCAGCAAATGCATGACTGATATTACGTGCTGCAGTATGAAAAGCAGGCAATGACTGAACTAACCTGATGAAGGTTATGTACTACTGATCCAATTAAAAATATCAATACAAGACTTGTCAAAAATTGTTAAAAATAACTGATTTTAGTAATAACATAGCCATTTCTTTTTTGCCTATAAAAAAGCAGACTAAAATTTTTACGTTAGATGACTCTACTAGATTGTTTACATGAAAGAAACAATATCCAAACAGCATTACCTGTTCTATTAAAATCATTGAAAATTTTTGATGAGGAATACAGTGGCTTGCAGTGCACATGTCTTCAGGTTCATGGTTAGCTAGGTGAAAGTGGATTCTCATCAGGATGTTCTCCTAACAGTTTAACAACAATAGCAACAAATTATAATTTGGAAATATTTATTTATTCATAGTAAACTAGAAGGGGGACTTCTTTACATTTATTACTTGTTAGAAGTAGATATGTTTTGAGTATTGTTTAAGCTGTTTAAGTTTTATATAAAAGATTCTTTCTAGCAGTTTAAGCTTAATATTTATCTGCGTGAGACTTCAGTATCAAATTTCAGACACTACACTTTTCCCAACTTCTATATACAACTTGATATTTAAATTATAACTCATGACAGTTAATTCTTGACTTTTATGCAATTTTAGGTAAAATTAACATTGATAATTAATCTTATAATTGATATGTAACTACTTACAAAACATTCTAAAGCATCATCCATAAAACCCAGCTGAAATCGAAGCTGGTCAAAAAATGTTTCAGCCAAAGCCAATCTTAAAGCATCAGGTGGAAGGACAGACTCTCTACTACACTGGAACTGGATAAAGAGTTCCTAAACAGAATTCTTAGTGGCTTTTATTTTTTAATTTATTTGAAATTAAATACTTAAGCTGTGATATTATGATACAGCTTAACATTTTCACAGACGTAAACATCCAGGATTTAGATAGAACTAATTTTGTAACTTCCTTTTCAAAATCATATTATAAATTGAATCTATAAATAAATTCATATAACATATGCTTAATAAACCAGGAAATATAAGATAACTTATTAGGATCTCATAACTCTATATTTGTTTTTCCTGTTAGACTTTTAGCTTTAGCAATTCTTCATGGGTATCACAATGTAAAAACATAATTTAATACAAGGCTTAGAGTGCTAGATTTGGAACATGTAACTTTCAATCTAGTACATTGTGAGACTAAGTATGCAGAATTAACCATTATTATATTTTTGTAATATTTACCCATACACACTGCTCCTTAAACCCTGTTAAAACAATATAAAAACTTTGTAAAATTAAAGAATAATGCAATCATAAATGTAATGTTACAGCAGTATTTGGTCAAGGACCACTCCCCTGTTTAATGGGGTAAAATTTTAATTTTACCTTTTTTTTCTTTATGTATGTGGGATTGTTCTATGACAGTCACGAGGAGCATTTTTGTTCAGTTTTTATTAGTCATCTATTATCATAATGTAAATTGTGAGATCAGACTGAGATTTCACTTTTAAAGAGTTAAGGCTTGCCAGTGAAGTTTAGTCTTTGTTCTACCTTTCCTAAGCATTTTCTTTTCAGACTGCTGATTGGGTACACTTTCACTTGCAACTGAATTAACAGTTCTCAATTTACTTCTATTTAACTTTACATTTAAATACACTTTATTTCTTCTACTTTTAATCTACCACAATGCAATATTTGTGATATTCCTTATAAAGTAAATTATCAGCCAATGCGTAATCCATTCTTTCAATAAAATGTTTCATTTCATTTTTCTTCGTTCTTAGTTTTGTCTCTTTGTCTACTAGATCTGCAAACTTCTTATTGGGCTTGGTTCATCCTTATAATGCTACAAAGTATTCTGGTAGTGTTGAAAACTCATCATTAAGCAAAGTTAACAAATTTTGTTCAGCTTTCAAATTACGTCTCCAAAAACAATGTGCAAACATTAAATTATTTTCAAAATGATGCCAAACCTAGAGATAGTTGTATGAGTATGCCTTCAAATTTCTATTAAGTATTAAAGTAATGTTATCTATTATAATTTATGTTGGCTGAGTCTCCGATTTATTATGTTACGATTTCAAACAGGTTGAAACATGAATTTAGAAATTGATTGAAATTTATAATATTTGCCAACAAGATTGATACACACAATTTTCATTTTTAACACAAATATATTTAAATATACAAAACAATGATACAATTTAATAATAACGGTCATTACAAGTAATGGGTTATATACAAGCGTCTTATAAACTTACAAACAATAGTGAGTCTTCTATCTGGTCTGGAACTGAATCTTTTATCAACGGTTCAAGGAGTGTGAATTAATTTTATGTTAATACACAGGTCTCTTGATGGGAAAGTTAGCTTGTTCTATTCTTGGCTGGCTGGTCTCATGCGGTTTATAAGCTCACTTTTCATCAAGGAAGATATCTAATATTATCATATGAATACTAACCTCCGAAGTTAATTCTCTGAAGTTCAACAATTTGTAATGTTCGAAATTATAAAAAAGTCCTGGTCAAATATTTGTAGTTTTCCGACTAATAAGCATTTATTACAATTATGATTTCCGAGGTTTGTACTATACCGAATGTTGCAAGCCAACAATATTATAACTGGCTCCCCGCGTTGCGTTTGGTCACCTTTTATAAGCTCGAGAGGAGATTTTCTAGAAATTGTAGCAAAGACAACAATACTGATATTTTACATGCATACCTTGTATATTGTTGATTCTTATCTTGCTCTCGAGAATCTATATATTTAGAATACAGCCGGGACTTTTGCAATACACATTTAACAATATAAGTTACATATATTTATAAATATATATTAAACTAAAACAAACATAGATATTAAAATAAATATATTATATTAAATCCATTACAGTAAAAAAGAAAAAAACGCATAATTTTGTAAACAGTAATTAGAAAAAAACTAAAACTTGATAACAAAAGTTAAAGCTGTGACATTTACCATAATGCAATAAAAACCAAGAGATTTTTGAAGGTTTGTCATAACTTTAAAATCTTACCTTTAATGCACAAAATATACAAGAATCTGACGTACATGTATGACCTTTAATATCTCGAAAACTCCTAAAAATATCCAAATGCCAAAGAACCTGTAAAGAACAAATGAGGGTCTTTTATATTAGCTAGGTGATGCTAAAAGTACCAATGGTATTTAAACAATGATATTTTATTATAAGTATGAAAGTGCGACCAAAGAAACATATATTTAGTTTTAAATGACAGTCTTTATCATGTCTCCTACTATAGATAGTTCAAAACTTCTAAAATGAGAATAGTTAACAACTATAATAGTATACAAAACTCAAATTACCATGCACTATTTTAAAATAAATACAAGGAGATGATAAAGTTCAAATAATAAAATTAAAAGCATAGACATAATTGAAATTAAATGAAGTTCAGCAGGGTTCTAAAAACTTTTAGTATGAGCTGTGATGCTGTGTCATCAGTTAATATAATTCCTTGGCCTGTGAAGTTATTAGAAGTAATAATCTGCTGTCATTTTTTGACATATAAATGAAAGTATTACTTAGAAAAAGAAATTGACATGAAAATAGAAACACCTCGTTTTCTTCCACAAGAGAATTTAAGTAGTACACAAACTACAGTGGACTAAATAAACTACATGAATGCTGTTTCAAATACAAAATTATGGTAAAAGAACAGCAGCAAGTTAATACAAAAGTACGTATTTGACAAAACATTGCATCATCGCTGCTTGCACATGCAAATCTGTGATCTAAAACACATTGGAGATATAAAAAGTAAATATCTAGGTTTAAAACAAGGACTGGAGGACTAAAAAACAAATCGTGGCAGGTATTCCGATTTAACACTTTGCGCCTCAGGATGAGAGGCAAAGCAATAGAGGGCTCTCAAAAGAGTCCTCCTCTTCGCCCTACTCACGAAGTTAAATTTGATGCTGGGCTCGTGATTCAGAGCTAAACCGAAATAATTTTAAGTTTACGAGATTGTACTGTAGGCTGGTGACACAGGACCATTGGTGGTCTGTGAGAGGTTAAATAGTGACCCCAAAAAAAAAGAAAAGAAAAGAAAACAAACAAGAGGGTAGGAATCTGTAAATCCTTATTCCCGGCAATTTAGATGTGGGAGAAAAACGTGAGTATCCCGAGAAAAACCCACTTTCACTAACCAGATGCTCTATGATGTATCTGGTTAGTGCCTGAACTGTAGACAAAAAAGATAATTAAACATAATAAACATTACTAAATTGGTTTAAGTGTATCAAAGGGTCAAATGTACATTTGCCAAGAGCAGTGTGTGGGGGGTCCGTATCATGGGCTTACGTGAGATATCTTGTTTAAAAATAAAAAAATATTCTATCATTAAAAAAGTACAGGAAACATGCCACCCGCTTCCTCTGTGAAAATTACCACTTGTCCAACAATCCCATTAATTTGATGACAAAACAATATTACCGGTGAAATAACACATCTTAGTATGAAAGACCTTACTTGCTTTGTTTTGAATTTCGCGCAAAACTACACGAGGATTATCTGCGCTAGCTATCCCTAATTAGCAGTGTAAGACTACAGAGAAGGCAGTTAGTCATCACCACCCACCGCCAACTCTTTGGATACTCTTTTTACCAACGAATAGTGGGATTGACCATGACATTATAACGCCTCCACAGCTGAAAGGGCGAGCATGTTTGATGTGACGGGGATTCGAACCCGCGATCCTCAGATTACGAGTCGAATGCCTTATCCACCTAGCCATGCCGGGCCACATTTACTCAGTTTTGAAACTAAAGTTATACAACCAAGTGTTTGTTATTTTATTATATAAAAGCTGTTTTAGATTTTTTTCTATTAACTACGGCAGAAAGTAAAGCATAATATTTTCTTAATTTAAAATGTATTCTTACTTACAAATGACTGGTACAGAAGTTAAAAATGTAATTCTACCCATTGAGAAAATGAAACACTCGCATCAAATAGAAGATATCCTCTCGTTTTTGTGTTGTTTTTCTCTGTGATTTATTTTAAATTGTATAGGACTGAGATTTCCGTATTGATCAAGAACGCGGTTTAGCTTTGAAGAAGATCTCTGATTTCCTCGCTGGCAAATTGCGTTCGAATCCGTGCAGTATCACAAAACACCTACCCACTTTAAGCTACGAGAGTGTCAGTGCCAACCATTTAGCATGGATGATAAGTGCTGCTGACCGATTATCTACCATCTAACCACTAGGTGACAGATTGCCTAAGTAAGTTCGTTATGAATTCAAAAATATTACAATAATTAAAATTATCAAAATAATTTATAAAACTATACAGAAATAGTGGAAACAAGTAATAATATTAATCTGTAAAAAGAAAGATATATAGAGAAATGAATAATGGCTGTACTGTGTTGTTGTAAACACATGTTGTTTTATCATTGTTGTTTGTGACAAAGCTCGAAATATAACTTTATTCTATTGTGTTCCTTCTGTTTTGTACACATTTTCTCTTACTATACTTCGTAATTATATGTTATAAATCCGACCAACAAACACAAAGGTTGTTTGGCTTTGATTGATTTAGACAGGATTTGCCCTATTGCAAGAATAGTGTTTAGCTTACAAATTATTTAAATTATGGCAATAGTGTATTAGAATATGTGTATATATGGTGTTTCTTTTCCTCAACACTTTCAAGGTAAAACCATTTTTGTTTCTCCAAATGCATGTTAAGCTATTTGTACAATTTGGCATTAGTTAATGAGGCGCTGTTTCATCATATTATAATAGATGAGCCGATGAAGACCAATTGTCTCGGTTCGATTTTTCACGAGTCACAAATGATTTTATTTAAATTCCAAGTAGACAGCTATGCAGGTAGCTAAGTGAGAACACAGGCTTCCAACTAAAGGAATTTACGCGTGAAACAAAAAATCGTCTCAGAGACTGCTGATACAAGCAACACACAGTACTTTATCCTACACCCATATCTAAAATATCTAAATATTCATTGATATAGAAATTGTATTGGAACAGTTCTGCATCAAACATGTCAAATCCTACGTTTTGCTCATGTAATTGTTGATTATGTAAACCTAACACTATATGGAATAAATTATCCACTAAGCTGTTATTCATGCACATCCCAGTTTAATTTAGAAACTTATGTGTAACATAATATACTATACGCTGTTAGACTAGAAAGGATGTCAGATGAAACTTACAAAGAGCTTGCTGGTTGAAAACGTTACAGTGACTGTACCACTGCTATCTTCCTCACCATAATAATCTGGTTGTTGGCTTCTTTTAAGGGAACTGATGTAGGTTACCTGGCCTCAAGAAACGCCGGAGAGAACTGGTACAGGTTCTTTGGCCTCTAGAAACGCCAGAGAGAACTGGTACAGGTTCTTTGGCCTCTAGAAACGCCGGAGAGAATTGATTTTGGGTCCACAGAATATTATACTTTGTAGTTTATACATACCTTCAGGTGTTATTGTAATTTATCAAGTAGCATTGCATGTCCAGTTTACAAGTTGGTCCTTCGTCGAATTGGCTTAATTTTGCTGAATAACTCCTTACTACTTACTGTTAAATGGCTTCTTCTTTCACGCATCTCTTTTTTTGTTTTTGTTTATTAGTTCACTTTCTATAACTTTTCCCTTTGCTACGATAGCGTCTGTTTAGATGAACTGTATAATGTCGCTATTCGACGACATATCTCAGTCATTTGTTTAAAACTTTTTCCTTATTTGGACAATAGTCTTTATGAAGCTTCTGTTGTACGTTTGTTCAATGTGTATATTCTCGCAACAACTAACAGGTACGTATGGCATACATAGACTTCTCACTTTTTATCCTAGAAGCATTTGTAATTTTTATAAAAATGCCTCAAATGGTTCAATATACATTTTCTCGTCCAGTTAATGATTTTCTTTTATCCATCGCAACTGTATATTCTCAGTTTAAATTAACTCACCGAAAAAAAAAGCAATATTTAGATACACACACATATACAATTAATCAACCAATATTTATTGCCTAAGCTAAACTAAGGGGTATCTGTTTAGTTCCATGATACCTGATGATCTTGCAGAGGCTAAGACATTTCAAACACCTCATAGAACATGATAATTATAAGCGAAAGTAAATATATTATTTCTGTTACTTTATTAATCGTATCTGTAGTTTCGTTCTGTTTGCTTTAGAGCAAAGTCACATTAGGCTAACAGCTGTGTCTATTGCGAGGAATCGAATCTTGAATTTCAGTGTTGTTAGTCCATAGACATCTAGTAAGCAAAGATCTCTCTTGTTTGTACAGAATTTGTATCATTTAACTTCTCACACAAACGACCAAATTCCTACCTTTATAATCTGTTGTTCGACGAGAATATTACTTTATTATAATGTTCTCCGCTTGTAATGCGGTAAGTCTACGGATTTACAACACTAAAAGCAGGGGTTCGATTCCCCTCTGTGGACTCGATAACCCGATGTGGCTTTGCTATAAGAAAACACACACACATACTTTATTAGAAACACCCAAATAAAATCTAGACAATGTAGCTGATGCAATAACGCACCAGAGATACCAAATAAATGTTTTATTTAAGTGTATTAAACATATACACTCCTCTTGTAAATTCTGATAAAATCAACAACCAAACCAGTAAAGTTAAAGTTTCAGGCGTCAATCTAGAGCAGTGGTTCTTAACCTTGTTGGAGGTACTGAACCTCGGAAGTTTCGTACATTCACTGAACCCTTTGTAATTGGAAAAATAAAATATGATTTTTTCAAATTCAAAACTTAAGTAGATATTTTATTAGTGCACAAAATGAACCATGCATTAGTTGCACACAATATCACTGTGTTCAAAGAACAAAACCAACAAAACATGAATTTCACACAAAAACAAAAACATAACTCAATGAATATTTACTGGAAATCAATGTGACTTTTACTGTTGCCTTTCAGAGACAAGTTCAGAAATGCGCGGCTTCACCTTAGCAAGTGCCATTCTCATATCATTTTCGCAATAAAGTCTGTTCCTTTTCTTCGTTTTTATGTCTACCATCCTCGAAAAGAATTGCTCGCAAAGATACGTTGTAACAAACGGTATGAGTATCTCAAAGGCTTTCTTAGCAATAAGAGGGTACGATACGATTTGGTGACACCAAAACGTTGAGAGCGTTGCAGTTGTGAAAAGTTACTGTTGAACCTGGCTCTGCTGAAGTTCAATGATTTCGTCGAGGTATTCATCATTGACATCTGCTGTCGCAACACTAAACGTGAACGGCTGTCTTACCCATGCTGGATATGACTCTCTGGTGAAAAAGTATCCGTTTGCTTCAGTTCCCTGGGTGCATAAATGTCTTCGATTTCAGATACATCTTCGAGCAGGGGAAAGTTTGTAAGGTTATCATTCTCTGTTTATCGTTTCCATAACGGTAGCTTTTTTTAAATAAACCTTCAGGTTTTCTTCCGCTTCGATGATGTTGACTCCACCGCCCTGCATCTATTGATTGAAATGATTGAGAGCATTGAAGATATTGGCCATGTACGCCAAAATGAAAATGAACTCAGATTTTTCGAAGCAATCTGCATGACAATGTTGGTGCTCTCGTAAAAACAGGGATAATTCCACACGCATGGCAAAAACACGATTCAGCACCTTTCCCCGGGATAACCACCGAACGTTAGAATGGTACAGAAGTACCTCAAATTCAGAGCCCATTTCATTACACAGCTCTTTGAAGATGCGGTGCTTCAGGCCACTATTTCGCACAAAGTTCACACATTCCACTACAATTTTTAATACTTCTGCCAGTTTTGAAGGCAAGGTTTTTGTTGCCAACGCATGGCTGTGCAGAACACAGTGCGTTACAATGATGTGTGGTGCATCGGCTTTCACCAGCGCACCAAAACCAGTTTCGTTCCAGCATGACTGAAGCTCCGTCCGAACAAACTGCAGAAACGATATCCCACGAAAGATCGTTGTCTCTGGAGAAGTCATCCTCAAGTTTCTTTACGTCGGCTGACTTAGTTGTTGTTGTAGGAGGCTTACAAAGTGAAAAAAATCTTTTATCTCATCGTTCTTCACATAGTGCACGAATACAACAAGCTGGCTTAGATTAGAAACGTCGGTGATCTCGTCGAGTTGAAGGCTGAATTTTGCTGGGCTTGAAATCAATGCAACTACTTGAGCCAAGATGTCATCGCTCATGTCATCTATTTTGCTGCTGATGGTATCATTTGAAAGAGGAATTTGGGATAACTTATTGTCAGTAGCTTTTCCCAGCATGATATTCGCCATCTTCAACGCAGCTGGTTTTACGAGTGCTTCACCAATGGTGTGTGGTTTGCCCTGCTTTGCGATCAAGTACGCAACTTCGTACGATACTGTGAGGATTGGTTTCTCGATGGGTACAAAGCCAAGAACAGGTACCTGGCTCTCTTTACCTTGAATTCAGCAAGCGTTGTGTTCTTGTATCTCCCATCTCCATGCAGCTTTAGGGAGTGTTCTCTCAGCTTTGCCGGTGCTAGACAAGAATTGCTTAACTTGGCATTGCAAAACATGCATTGAGGACACTGACTCTCATCATGTTCCGTTATACACGTGAATCCATATTGTACGTATTCGTCCGACCACTTTCTGTTTTTGCTCGACATAGTTAGTATGAAGGGATTGAAAGATTAGGAAAAAAATCATAAATGACGCATCGCATGATTACTACAGTCACAAGTCGACTGCTAAGCGCATGAAGTTTCCTGCAGTACAGATATCAAGGCCAAGTGATGTGACGTGATCAGCCGCAGCCAATGATGGCCAAGTGGAGCATGACGTCAAGAATCATATGAGTGGGGTGAATGGAAAGGACACATACACAGTGTGTGTGTCTTGACCTCCGCCGAACTCCTGAGACTGACTCACCGAACCCCTGGGGTTCGATTGAACCCAGGTTAAGAACCACTGATCTGGAGATACTTGGAAAGATTGCTCTACTGTCTGTTAACATTTTTAACAGAAACTTTGACAATTACACAGGCCCCCACTGGCACAGTGGTAGGTCTGCGGACTCACATCGCTACATACCGGGCTTCGATACCTGTGTTAGGCAGAAAAGATATAGCCCGTTGTGTAGTTTTGTGCTTAATTCTAAACAAAGTTGCCTAGTTTTCGTTTCATACATTATAAAAAACACAACATAATTTTCTTAGTGAAATTATTTATTATAAAATAAAGTATTTTTTTTCAAAACTGTTTGAAAAATGTGTTTACAACGTAATATCTTATTTTTAAAAAAATTGTTTAGGGAAATCAATAAATACAAACACTGAAGCAGATCTGAAAAAAATTATTGCTCTCCTTTCAAAACAGTGCCTGGCATGGCCTAGCGCGTAAGGCGTGCGACTCGTAATCCGAGGGTCGCGGGTTCGCGCCCGCGTCGCGCCAAACATGCTCGCCCTCCCAGCCGTGGGGGCGTTATAATGTTACGGTCAATCCCACTATTCGTTGGTAAAAGAGTAGCCCAAGAGTTGGCGGTGGGTGGTGATGACTAGCTGCCTTCCTTCTAGTCTTACACTGCTAAATTAGGGACGGCTAGCACAGATAGCCCTAGAGTAGCTTTGTGCGAAATTCCAAAACAAACAAACAAACATCAAAACAGTAGGCGCGGCATGAACAGGTGGGTTCGACTCGTAATCTGAGTTCGAATCCCAATTGCACAAAACATTCTCGCCCTTTCAGCCATGGGGGCGTTATAATGCGATGGTCAGTCCAACTATTCGTTGGTAAAAGATTAGCCCAAAATTGGCGGTGGGTGGTGATGACTAGCTGCCTTCCCTCTAGTCTTACACTGCTAAATTAGGAACGGCTAGCGCAGATAGCCCTCGTGCAGCTTTGCTTTGCGTGAAATTAAAAAAAAACACAAAAAAACAAACCTTTCAAAACAATGCCTTCTGGTGGCTCAGGATTAAGACTGAGGAATTTTAACTTTAAATATCAGGTTTCTGTATCTATGGTGAGTGAAGAACAAATAACTCATTGTGTAGATTTGCGCTTAGCAACAAACAAACAATTCAGAAGAATGAGTCACATTATAATGATAGAAAGTACTACATTCTTACAGAAATTGGCTTAAATGCTATAATAAGTGTATTTAGATGTAATGAACTGTATAATGATTATACAGTACTGTATTTGATACTTTAACTTTTTCCTCAACCGTGTCTATATTAGCCATTATTTCCTATAGCTGAACAACAGAAAGAGTTGTATAACCTGGAATATTACCATTTTTGCCAAAAGCAATGTGAATACCGGAATGTAATATCAGATTACACAACTATTTCTGAAGTGGCTTTGTGATAAGTGTAATTGTACGTGGACATCGTATGATGCACATTTGTCTCTTGAAGTGCATAGATAAAATTATCTTATCATCAGATCGCTGCTCAAATGTATTCTGTTACCACTTTTGTTTAGCTTTTGTTTTTATTTGGTAACCGACGTGTCTGTATGCGTTTTGTGGATTTAGTATTTTAACACATTACTCTTGTCACACAAGTTAGTCTTAGAGTGCTAATAAATACTCTTTAATTTTTGTTTGTTTGTAACTAAGCACAAAGCTACATATTAGGCTATCTGTGATTGATTTCAAGCATTTCACTTAAACTCATTGAAGCTGATTAATAAAAGCGACCTACCTAATTAATGAATGAATATTTGCTGTAACACCTTATCAATGCTCTTTATTTCACAAACCATTAAATGGTAAAATGGCGGTATGTATGGTTCAAAAATATCATAATAAATTTCACATCGCTTATAAACTTTAAATTGTGTGAATTCACTGTACGTACGCACATACACATACATATGTGTAACGCATTTCTTCGTATTATCTACTGAAATCAAGCATGAAAGAAAATTATTGTTAAAAGTGCACTTATATTCTGTTACGGATGGGTGACAACAATTAACTTTTTTGTAACTAACATAATGTATGACAGAAGTTTCACAGACCATCGCTGCATCAACTAATTGTAAACTTCAAATGATAACCAAGTGTTGTTTTGTTTTGCCAATAACAATAGGGCTACCTGTAGTCACGTTTTTAGTCTTACTGTTTCAAGCTAGGTTAATGAAGTACTTAATATTTATTCAATTCTGTGTGCACCTGTGTTTATGAAACAGCAGAAGGGGATTGTTCTGTTCTGTTGAAAACCTTAAGTTTTTTTCTGAATAGGAAAATATTATATCTTCACACACTCGGATTATACAGCCAATGTAATATCTTTTAGAGTTAATTTCATTTATATGCACAGAAGGATGTAAATATGTAAAGTGAAACAATGTTAAACTTTATAGCAAATTTTTACGATTGTTGTTTTTAAAGCAATTCACAATAGGATATCTGCTATGCTCACCGCGAGGAATCGAACCTCGTATTTCAAAGTTGTAAATATGTAGACACATCGCTCTCTCATCGGGGTACACAATTTTATGTTAAACTTTATAACAAAATTTTACCTTTGTTGGTTTTTTAGAGCAATCCAAATAGGATATCTGCTATGCCCACCGCGGGGAATCGAACCTCGGATTTCAAAGTTGTAAATATGTAGACACATCGCTCTCTCATCGGGGTACACAATTATTTGTTAACAAAATTCTCTTATCGATCAGAAGTATATTACAGTGACACTACGAGAATCAGGACAGGGTGAAGTCTGACATCAGAAATGGATTAAAAGTGTTCTGGAGTTTAATGTGTTAATAGTGGCATCGACTTACAATTTAAAATGGAGTACAAAAACTTATCTTTTAAAACATTGTCCAGTTAAATCTTAATTATATAATCTTCATAATTTTGAATATTTTATACAAAGCATGCCAAGACTGAAGCTTGAGGAGAAATCATACTTCTCAATGGACATGTCCTCAAAATGTGCGCATGTTTTACTATTAGTCCAACATAACCACGTTTGCTATAAACATCGACTTTAGAAAGCGGATTTCTTAATTCTTTGAAATGCTGTACATTTATGTTTTAGAACCACATCACATAAAGTTACACATGTTTCGCAAAAGTGAATGCAGTTCCATAAAGTTAATTAAAATGTGATATTACAAATGTATCATCTAAAGATAGTGTGTTGAAGAGTCAGTTGCCAGGTCTAAAAACTCAATCAAAATGCATAAAGTGTTATAGAAAGCATTTAAGTGCGCCGGTGTAAAGTTCTAATAACAAATGAAGCTTTTAAAAACTACAAAACTGATGAAAGTAGCACTATATTCTCTTTAAAGTCCTTAAAATCAGGACCATACTTTGAAACTTATCGTAATTTGTATAAATACATCAAACACACACACATACATATGTACATAATAACAAAACACTAACATTATATTTTTTTTCTGTTTCTCTTTAATAATTTCTTCAACCGGTTACGTAACTGCAAAGGTCACTTTTTGGGACATCTGTTGCAGAGAATTTTATTGTCCTTTTCATAATTCTTAGTAATAGAGCCCACAGTTTCGCAATTTCAAGTAACTTTACGCAGCCACTGCTATTTTTGCCTTCTAATTTCTATTAAGTAGAGCAAACAAACAAAATTCCGGTTGAAGACATTAATAAAGAAGAGAAAAAAAGCATAATAGTTTAATATTCTGGCGTTTTTTAGTGATTCTTAATAAAAATAAATGAGTAAAGATATGTTAAACAGTTGCCAATGTATCAGCGATAAGTCTGAAGGCTTACCACACACAAACAAACATTTACAATAAGATATACTAGATTTTATATCGAAATGTTTTATTGATTATTTATACTTATAGTCACAACTGGCTTTTTTGTTTGTTTGTTTCTGAACTATATTATTAAATGGTTATTCATATAATCTCAAATAGTTTAAACATTAACAGTCTTAGTAAAACTCATTCGAAATGAGCCTTTGAACTCCTAGCCTATCTTAAGCAAATGTTCCACTTAATAGCTGTTTGGTTGGGGTTTGATGGAAGACCTTTGCAACTGGTTTAGCTCACTTCTGGTTAGACAAGCTTTCACAGTTAGAAGCAAAATAACATACTGGGAAATACTCTGATATTACAAATGAATTTGTTTCAATTATCGACCTACTTAACTCATAGTTATTGCTTGTTTCGTTATCTGTCTACAACTGAAATGGTATAAAGATTGACGCTTCTGTAATCTCGTTCGGAAAACTGCGCGTTTGGGCCCTGAAATTTTTAAACACACTGTTCTTTCGTAACGTCGTTATCTGTTGTTATTCAATACCACAACAGGAGACTGAGGCTTGTGAAATCATATTAAAAAAATTGAATGTTGGGACCTCTTTGCAGAAAAAAAAGCTACAGAATAATGAACAATGCAAAACTTTCCTTTAAAAAAAAGCGCGAGTTTCAATATTTTATGTGGACCAGAAATCTAGAGAATTTTACAGATATGAATATTGTAATTTTGAAAAATTTGACTAATTTTCTCAGTAAAACATTGTATACTGGTATTTAGTTAACAGATGGAGAGAGGCTGAATACGCTATATTAAAACTATTTTGGAACTTTACTGCGTCGAGTCATGATCTGTGTGTGAGTGTGTGTTTTCTTATAGCTAAGCCACATCGGGCTATCTGCTGAGTCTACCGAGGGGAATCAAACCCTTGATTTTAGGGTGTAAGTCAGTAGACTTACTACTGTGTCAGCGGGAGACGTCATTCTCTATCAGACAAACGTGCATTTTGACAAAACCTTGCAGCTTCGTTTCTGTTTCAAAGGGTACCATCGTAAAGTTGCCATGGCTTCCTCCCTCCTAGTTTACTGTAAGCTTTTTGAGGACGACAGTTTTTAGGCGCCTGTTTTAACAATAAAATCAGACAGAAAACTAGAGGTGCTATTCCAACGTCTTGTCCGGTACGTCTTTGCAAGGAATAAAATAAATACTTGTTTCGTACTCCAGCTGAATGAGGTATGTGATGGTTGAACGGATATGTCATAGAAGCAAGTTGCGTTGTTGTTGCAAATTAAGGACACATGAATTATATATGCTGAATCAGTACTTAGCCCGAGGTTGCGTGGACAGCTTTTGCCGCTGACCTTTGTGTTCGTAGATTCTTACCTGCTCCCAAAATATCACACTCTGCTTACCACGACTGTGATATGTCTTGTTCAGGGTTTCTCTTTCTGGATGGTCCTGGTGATCCAAGTTGATCCATATTCTTTTATTATCCAATGCCGTTAAGTAATATGGATACCCCTCCCCGCTTTGAAAATTCTAAATCCCCAGTCTGAACACTGATCTGATTGTATGAATATTTTGTGTCGGAAAGGGCTGCTACTTACCCTTCCCAAAAGTGATCAATTTTGAGTGGCATCATACTACCTACAGACAAGGTCAAAATGTAGTTATGATACATGTCACTCCTTCGAAACTTTGTAGCGGATGTGACTGTCACGTGACTTGCTGATTTGCATACTCAAAAATGTTTTATTACAATGTATTCAATCCATTGCTTAATATTTTTTCCTCTTAAATTCGCCTATTCTCTTTGTACGATGCTAACAAACTTGTTTTGGTTTACATATTTAGTTTCACACACTCTATATATTTCAATCGATTTACTCAAATTCGAATAATTGGAAATAATTCGTTATATCGTTGCAAAATTCAAAACACGTGTGTATACTTAATCTAGCAATGAATATTGTGTGAATTCCAAGATGTTATACTGAAATAAGAACCAATCTAGCGTCTGTGCTTAATATTTTCCACTAGTATACAAATGTATCAAGCTCATTTTCTAAAATATAGGACCATATACAGAATATATATATATACATGCATAGGATTATTTTAAGCATTGACTCTTTCAGTTAGTTTGTTTGCTTTGACTTTTGCGCAAAGCTACACGAAGACTAACTGCGTTATCCGTCCTTAATTTAGCAGTGTAAGACTAGATGGAAGGCAACTAATCATCAACTTTTGGGGTACTCTTTTTACCAACGAATAGAGAGATTGATCGTTACATTATAAACGCCCCCACGGCTGAAAAGGCGAGCATGTTTGGTGTGACGGAGATTTGAACCTGCAAATTTCAGATTGCGAGTTGAGCCACGACTATTTTATGCTTGCTGTCAGTGTATTAATTTATTTTCATTCATTTAAGACATTTAAGTAAAACTAGAACTTTGATGTAAGATACACTTAACTGCGATTTATGAACATTGGCAAAATTTTGAGTCCACAAACAAATGTCAGTTGTTGCTGGGTTGTTTTTTTTTCTGAGAAACTTTCATAAATGTTTTAGAATGTATATTTGTAATTCTATTTATTGACATCAAGAGACGAAACTAAAGTGTCAAAAGCGTACATTGTGAATGGAAGTCACGTTATAAGTGGTCAAAGTTCTCTGCATATTCTGTTGTTCAACTGAGTAACAGAAGTAAATGGTACAGGAAAATTTCTATTTTTGATCCAGGTTTTGTAGGCATATGAAGTAGATAGCATTTAAAGTGAATTAAAGTGATTTACAAAAAGTGCCGATATTCAGGTATTTAGTGATTATTTTGTACTTACGTCTAGAGTTTATGACAAAACTATTAAGGCCATCTCCCACTATCCATATTTATTGCCATCCCTATCACTCCTATGAAGAATTTGAAGTACGTATGTGAGGGAATATAATGTGGTATCGCACGGATTCGAACAGAACTCATCAGCTACGAAGTTAAGCGCTGTAACGCAGGACCAACCCACGTCTGTGTTTGTAGGGAGGGGTGGGTTGGTGTTTCCGAGGGATAAGGACAGTGACCTCAGGTGAAACATCTTCACTATATAGTTGCAGAGTCATTAATTAAAGCCAAGTGTATTTTCGTGTGAAACCAAAGAGAGTTCTTGCCAGTATATCATTCCGTCATATTTCGTCTTATAAATATACATATATATACACATGTCTAAATGGAGACGCACACACCTGTGCATGTCTCTTTCCTTCCTTTTAACCACTGGAAATAAATAAGATGAACACCTCGAAAACGAAAAACAAAATATCACAGTTTATGCTTAGAAGTCTTTACAGTAAAGCACTTTAAGATAACAATAAATAAAAAATAAGTCAATTCCCTATTTAGGATTTAGATTTGAAATAGATGTGGGGGATAGAAACTGAAAAAACGAAATTCAGCTTTTGTTACTTCTACTCATAACAAAGCAAGTCAAACAAACACAAAGTTATATTATGCTATCCAGGGTGAAGATAATTCATATTGTGTACGTGTTTGTACCATCGTTCATGCGTCTTCCCTAAGAAACAAATTAGGTAAAACCAGTTAACACGCAAAGTAGTTATACCACGAGTTTATCACCAAATAAAACGGAAGGACAATGACCATCGCACAAAAACAAGTTACTAGTGATTTACATATATATGCAATTAAAAATACTTAATCCACAGAAAGAACTAGCTTTAATACTACTACTAATAAAGTACTAACTTCAGCACGTAATATTACCTGTACAGCACTGATGAGGAAACAGTTATTCTGACAATACATATTGAGAAGTCCTTCAGAACATAGAACTAAGTGAAGCCATTATTCTGTCAATGCTCCAGGCCCTACCATCTTCAGGAGAAATCAACACTGGAGTCATTATTTGCAGGAGTACTTGTCTTTTGTCACGTTCACATGGCTTTATTTATTATTTATACCTAAAACGGTTAAAAGTGTAGAATTGAAAAAGGGAAAAGATTGGAAAAAGTTCGAAATTAGCTTGATTAACTAAGACACCTCTTTATTACATAAAAATGGTTTGTTTTCTTATTAATTTAGCCATTAAATTAAATTAAATTTTCCATTTTACACATTGATTTTAAAAGCAGTCCAAATTACTATATTCAGATTTCATTACATGTTCCGTTTTTCTGTTGTTGTTGTCTTCCTTTTTATATATATTTTATCTCAATACACTTATAACGCATTAAAATCAGTACACAGAAACTGGTTAGTAAAACCTGATAAGAAAAACTAACACTATAAATTATAAAACAATGTTTTAATATTCTATTACAATAATAAAATGGATGTTTAATTACATAATCAGTTGAATGTCTAACTAAGGTAGAGTGGATGCAAACATCAATTAAATAAACTTTAAACTATTGAAGAAATTCATTTTATGAAAATTAATGTTTTTGACCATTTCAGCACTCCAAGCAATTAATATTTCCATATACCACTCATTACACACGTAGTTGTCTCTAAATCAATTTCCAAGTAATAATTTGTTTGTTTGTTTGTTTTGAATTTCGCACAAAGCTACTCGAGGGCTATCTGTGCTAGCCCCTAATTTTGCAGTGTAAGACTAGAGGGAAGGCAGCTAGTCATCACCACCCACCGCCAACTCTTGGGCTACTCTTTTACCAGCGAATAGTGGGATTGACCGTAACATTATACGCCCCCACGGCTGGGAGGGCGAGCATGTTTAGCGCGACGCGGGCGCGAACCCGCGACCCTCGGATTACGAGTCGCACGCCTTACGCGCTTGGCCATGCCAGGCCATTCCAAGTAATAAAACAATTGTGTTCACGTATTACATTAATATCATATTTTGGAGAGATTTTAACGTATTTACTAAATCAGCAACTTACTTATTAGCCTACACAGAAATGTATATTTCTGGTATTCATCTGAAACAAACATAATGCTGGAAAATACTGGCATTTTCAATAAGGGTAAGTTCAGGAGTGTATTTAGGTAGGGGCTAGAGGTCGCTCAGCACTAGGCCCCATGATTTTAATGGAGGTCTATTGATAATTTTATTCTATGTAAAATTACAGGGGATGTAGAACCCACAAAAATTATTAGCCTCTGGACCCACATAACCTTAAATCCGTCACTGAGTAAGTTGTAACGAAATTGTAAATATTTGTTATTCTTCGACTTCATGCGGGTTATTTAGTTAAATATGAATACATCTGCGTTGCTTCATGTGTAAGCACACATTTACAAACAGTTAGAAATGTTGAAAAATACCACATCAGTTAGTTCATTAAAGAATTTCCCAAAGTTCCTCTCTTTCTTTATCTCTCGAATATGTTTAATTTCCTGTGGTATAAAAAAAGTGAATGATTTATTTATTCTGTGAAGTATTATTATTTATTTTGTAAAATGTTACAAAACTTACACGATTACTATGGGGACATTGCACACAAACAAAACCTATTGATTTTACATTTCTACTTTTCTGATATGTCTAATTCCTTAAGTTAAGTTAAATATTATAATAGAAAATGAACATATCACAGACATTCAGTGAACGTCGTTTATCTGCCTTACCTTATTATTCTCTAGTGCTAACTAATCCCACCATAACGTGACTTAAAAGTTTAATATTGTCCAGGTAAGATGAAGTGTGCGACACTAATATATAAATTAACTAGAAAATCACGATTTGAAGTGCACGTGGCACACTTTTCTTAAACACACGATAACGATAGAGACTTCTCGCAATAGAAAAAAAATATTTAAGGAATTAAAATTTAATATAATAATAGTGCAAAAAGTTTCTTGGGATTTTAAACTTCAATATTCAGTTTTGCTAATTCCCGCCGCTGTTATTACAAAACCCTTTTTGCCGCTGGTGCCCTCTAGTGAGACGCCAGGTAGGACCTAAGACACCTGATGATAGGTTCAGGGTCGTATAATATAAGAACGAACTGGTCCAATCACAAACAGCGTAAAAAAACAACAACAAAAAAACAACGTTATACAGTATAGCTTGATTTTTTGTCTTAAGGCAAATGTGTACAGGTATAACTTCTAGGTTTTGACGTCGACAAAATAGCAAGAAAACTTAGGCTTTTCGTTGTAACTATTACGAGCTGAAACGACGCACGACTAACCTAACAGACATTCGCAATTTTGAAGACATTTTGTAGCACCTCAACAGTTTTACTTAAGGGTAAATAAAGGTTACATAAAAAATTATGTATGCCAAACAAAATCCAAAAGAGCTTCTACTTTGCATACAATTTTAATCTCGTACAGATAAATAGTTCTTATATAACTGAATATTTTTCTATGTATACCTATATTGTTTGAAATTCGAGTCCCTAATTTCGCAGTGAAAAACTTTGGGAATATAACTAGTCATCACCATACACCACCAACTCGTGGGTTACTCTTTAACCAACGAAGAGTGATATTGACTGTGACTTTATAACTCCCCGTAGTTAGAAAGGCCAGCATGTTTGGTGGGACGGAGATTCAAACCTGTTATTCGAAGACTGTGAATCGGTCGATCGCCTTGAATACCTGACTATTCCAGGCCCGAGCATTATATTGTAATGATTATAATTTTACCTCAAAAATTTGTCGTAAATTAAAAGCCTAGAACTTTGAGATCATACTGATTTCCCGCTTCTCAACTATCGAACTAAGCCTAACTTTGATAATTATTTCAAAATAGACTCGAACTAACGAAAACTCATTCACCGCACAATGTTTCAGCCCATTGACTGAAATATCTAAAACAATTTTTTAAAGTATTCTAGCCACACTCAACACAATGTCGATTAAACAAAAGAAATCGTAGTTCTTATTTTGTTTAAATTTAAAAACAAACAAATAGATACAAGCTTTTAAAATTTGTTGAAAATAGTTGAACAAACATACTTTAATATTGTACATATTGATGCAATAAATATATAAGTAAACAATATAAGTATACCAATTTTATACAGCTTAACTTACAAATATACTAAGCAAAAGGTGACTCGTTCATTATTGGAAGTTTAGTTTCATAAACTAAGATTGATCGTGAAAGGTCGGAAGAGGCGTTGTCTTGTTCGTGTGCTTTATTAACGTACTTGTACCTCTGCGAGTGTTTAATAAATGATTAGAACGCAAATCAAACTAGACTAGTGTTATATCCTAAGAAAAATTTCTGGTGATGGAAGGTGTGGTCTGAATACACTCTTTCACAAAATGAAAAAGTTATTTCTTCTTTCATCTTACTCTGAACAACAAACGATATACCACATCCAATAAGGGTAAACGGCATATTTTTACCAAAACGACACTAAAACATCCTATAATATCAATACAGTATCCGGTACTGGGCTTCTCGAGTCCAAGCGTAATCTCTTTAACATGCAGAGAAAACGAGACGGTTACGTAAGTGTCGTTCTTGCGTAACTTGTTTGTTGCCAAGGTACGTGAACCTATTGCTAAACTCAAGCAATAAAAAGTGGTCTGCCCAGAGCTTCCATTTGATAAGCACCTTGAACTCTGATTCATAAGTAGGGGCAAGATAACTTTGACAATTTCAAAACAAAGAAAACGATATCAGCCAGAAACCGTACGTACTTGTTAGTGTCTGAATGAGTGTTTTGTCGAACAAAGATCGGGTTACCGATTAGCAACTTGGCCAAAAAAGCACCAAATTATTATTATCCATAATATTATTATTAGTAGTAAAGAAACTTAATTATAATTATTTATTTAACTAGTTTTGTTTTAAATATAGGGAAGGGCTGTTTTAATTTTCACAAAAGCTGTATTAAAGCCATAACTTTAAAAGATATTATTATATTTTTATAGTTATTTAAGATTATCGCCATAAAGAAAATAATTCTTCATAAATACTAGCGCCCTTATATTTTATGTATCGTCAGGTGTTACAAGGGACGTCGACTTCAATTGAATAGTAAAGAAAGAATTATTTAAGAAAACTATTGGATGACATCATTAATTATAAAAAAATAAAAACTTACAGTGACCAACAGAGGGGGTCGTTTCACATATTTTTTTCCATACCTTAGGCAGCTTTGATTGCATCTAATAAAAATTGTTTGCAAAATTGCAATCTTTAACGAATTTACTATTAGATATTTATTTTAGTTAAATATATATATATATAAAATGCATGTAACTTTTATTGTTAAATGTGTATACACAAGTCCAGCGTGTTCTCTAAATTTGTAAAAGATTTTCGAGTGTAAGAATCGATAATGTAAAAAAAAATTATGAATCGACACACCAAAGACAGTTATAGAATATTGTTTGGTCACTACAGTCAGTATAGTATAAACCTCGAAAGCTATAACTGTGATAGGTGCTTATTAATCGGAAAGTACAAAATTTCACCAGTAACGTTTATAGATTTTGAACATTACAAACCGTTCAACTTCAGAAAATTAACTTCGGACGTTAGTATTTTTACGAGAATATTATATATCTTCCTCGGTCAAAAGTGAGCTTATAAACCGGGTTAGACCAGACAAGAAAAGAGCTAGCTAGCTTTCCCGTCAAGTGAAATGTACCTGTAAATTAACTCAGAATTAATTCACTCATCGTGGATCTGGACCGTTGATAAAATATTCAGTTCCAGACAAAAGAGAGATTGAATATGGTTTTTGAGTTTGTAAATTGTTTGTATATAAATCATTATTTGTAATAACCGTTATTACAATTTGTATAATTATTCGTTTGTTAAAATATATTTATGTTAACAAAGAAAATTGTGTGTATAAATCTCGTTGGCAAATATCGTAAATCTGATACATATAGACATTCAATAAACTTTTAAATTTAAATTACAATATATATATATATATATATGTGCCATTTCAACTTCTAAAGATGCAGGTAGACACTTCCCCGTTGCTTAAAGTGGGTAACTTATGGTGCTACTATCATTCCATACTATTTGTTGGGTATTGGGAGAACTGTTGGTTTCGTCACTACATTTTCGCTACTATTATTAAGTATTTTATTAATACGTTTCTACCCTGTCTTTAAAAATAATTGTTTTTCATGTTATAGGTTATTGTTATTTATTGAACATAAAGCTGTATAAAAGACTCCCCGTGGTATGCCCATTACGACTATCGAAACCTGGTTTCTAGTGGTATAAGTCTGCAGACAAACCACTGTGCCACTGGAGATTCATGGGGAAAGGATGCGAGATTATTTAACAAACTATAATAATACTTAAACAAACTAACAAAAACGAGAAACTGTTAATATTTATATTAAAATACCTTAAAGATCTCTTTTTTATGAGGCACTCGTGGTTTTTCGCAGCATGCATTAATTTATTCATATTAAATTTGAATATCTTGGAAGTGAAAATTCTTATCAACTTGGTAGGAGACAAAGGACTGTTAATCAGTTTATTAACATTTTAGAAGGGAGTACGTCTATTTTAATACCTACGCTTGTTTCCGTAGTTTTCTTTTTTGCATGTGACGTATATTTCTATTGATTGTGTATTGCAAAAGTCCTGTCTGTTCTCGAAATTTGTAGAAGATTTTTTAGAGTAAGAATCAACAATATTTGTTTTATGAAAACGCTCTAGAACATTGTTGAAACTTCAATAAACTTGTGTTATTTGTATAAAAGTAGCTAAGCGAGAGACAGAAGAAGAATATTATTGGTTAACTATAGTCAGTGTGCTGTAATTGTGATTAACACCCAATAATCGGGAAACTGGGTAAAATTCTTCGATAGTTTTATCTTTACAAAATTAGGGATTAGTTTTTCCTTTCTGCACCGTTGGATGAAATAAATGTCGTTTATTCTATTGATGATTTTTTTTATTTAAGTTTCTTAGTTTCGTTAGGATTGCACGAGTGTGTACGGTTAACAATGGCGTAATGTTCAAGCATAATGAAGTTTAAAACAGATACACAGTACACAAAAAACACAAAAAAATTACACTTCTTCTATAATCACTGCGGTGAAATAATTCTTATGATGAGAAACCCACTTGAAATAAAATGATGACCGTAGGAAGGTCGAAACGTTGTTCTTTCCTTATCAATAAATGTGTTACAACCAGTGGTGGGATTCAGGGGGTTCGCAGGGGTTCGCGCGAACCCGTTCTTAAAAATTTTTGAGCTTAGCGAACCCGTTGATGGCTTCAATTATACCGTCGAATTGTTGATGTCGTGGAAACATCTCCTTGAGAGAACCCCTTCTTAAAATTTTTGAATCCCACCACTGGTTACAACCCATAACAGCCGTACTGCGATACATTTTTATTTCGAGTGGGTTTCTCGTTATCAAGAATCGGAAAACTACAGAATTGGGCCAGTTTATAAACGTTTATAAACTTCGAACAATTCAAATTGTTCAACTTCAGTGAGTTAACTACGGACTTTAGTATTTTTACGATGACATTAAATATCTTCATCGGAAAAAAAATCAGCTTGTAAGGGTGTGAGGCCAAATACGAATAGAGCTAGCTAGCATTCAAGTCGAGTGAAGTTACCACTGTATCAACGTAAAAGTAATTTGTGCCTCGTTGACCTGGATCGTATATAAAATATTAAGTTCCAGATCAGATATAAGACTCAGTGTTGTTTCTAAGTTTATAAAATTTTTGTATATAGAACATCATTTGTAATAACTAGTAGTAATAACCGTTATTATAACTTGTATTGTTTATTGTTTGTTTATATACTAAAATATATTTGTGACGAAAAACAAAATTGTGTGTATCAGTCTTATTGGTAAATACCATGAATCTGATAAATATTAGCATCTAATTGACTATTAAATTAAAATTAAAATTTCCGGTTATTTGAAATAGTAATACGTTAACATAGTAATATAATGAATCGAAAACTCGTCTGAAGCAAATTATAGTACGTAACACGCGATACACTCTTATTAAAGTTTGAATTGCACTTGCTACATAAACAAATGACAATAATAATAAAATGTAGTTGTAGTTTGATAAAAGAGATTAATGCAATTACTAGCGAATTATAAACTTTACATACATAACATAATAATTCGGAGACTCATCCGAAATAAATTATGACACGTAACAGGGGTTAAAAAAGAAAAAACAAATAAGTTATTGTATTGTGATAATATTTAAAGAAGATTTTAAAGTGTTTAGGTTTTCTTTAAAATATTGAATGATTACACTTATAAAAAATGTTACTCTAACATTTTAATAAGTAGAAGTTATGTTTAGAGTTTGGATTGTGTCTTGTTAGGAAACGTTATTTTTAACGTTCAAGAGTCTCAGGTAACTAAATATAACCGTTCTGTTTCAACGGTTCCATTCTCTAAACTAAAGTAAAACTATTAAATAAATAAATTAAAAAAAATCTTAAAGCCAGTCCTTATGATTCATACAGTTATTAAATGTTTTTTTTTTTCTTAAAATCACTTAATTTTACTGCATCCACAACATTCAAAGGAAACCAATTTCAAAGACCAATCACTCAAGGCCAATTATTTTAGAAAATAAAACTATTTTAACCGAAGTTGACTCCTACTTTACAAAAATTTATACTTGTGTCAACTAGCCCTACTGGTTTCACTGTTAAGTATGAAGAAAAGATGATACATAAGTATGAAAAAACAGACATGCACCAACACTATCAATTCCCCTTACAATTTTAAATACCTCAATCATATCCCTCTCTGACTTTACTTTTTCAAGAGAAAAAATTAAAGATAGCAAACCTTTCTTGCATGACAACCCCTCCATTTCAAGCGCTATTCTAATAGCCTTCCTCTAGTCTAGGCTTGTTTTCCAATAAATCAATGTCTTTCCTAAGATAAGGAGTCCAACACCATACTTAAAATGAGACCTCATCAGACCTATAAAATGAAATTATAACCTCTTTAGACTTTTTTGTAATATTTCTGTAAATACAGCCTAAAATCCTATTTTTCCTACTACTAGCAATAGCACATTGCTTGAATGGCCTAAGAGACTGATCAACTATTACACACACATACATAACAACGTTTCTTTATGACACAGTTATTTCCATTCAAATTATACTTATAATTCAAATTATGATAGTCCACATGAATTATGTTGCATTTATTATAATTAAAATCCATTTATCATTTATTTGCCCAACTCACTTAATGATCTTAATTCTTTTGTAAATCAACAGAATCCTCTTCACAGCTAGCAACACCCAAGACCTTAATATCATCTAAACATTTAAGTAATTTATTGACAACTCTTTCATCTGTGTCACTGATGTGAATCAAAAAGAGCAAAGGCCCTATTAGTATTCCACTTGTATCATTAATCCAGTATGACTGAAGCCCATTTATAAAAACCATCTTCTTCCTTATATCCATCCACTCTTCGATCCAATTAGTTAATTTATCCCCAAGTCCCTAAACATCATTTTTCACAAGCTCTTTATGTGGCGTCTTGTCAAATGCTTTTTAAAAATTCAGATATGCAAAATATACATCCTTGTCCTTATTTATATAAACAGTAATATTTTCAAAAAATGTCAAAAGGTTCGTAAGGCAAATGTTTGTTTCAATGAGACTATGTTGAGTATCTAAAAAATAACTTTGCAAAGCACCTTTTATAAGATGCTCCAAAACGTTTTCCACAATCGATGTAAGATTACTGGGCCTATAATTACAGGGGCAACTGACTAACATATCTAATCCCTAGTCTTCTTCAGAACCCTTGGGGAAATATTATTTGACCCAAGAGCATTGTTATTTTTATAAATATTTCTTAACTAGCTCAGAATTAATTCAGTCATCTTGTTCAATTTCATTCCCATTTATAAACTATTCAAAATATGAAATACTGCTCAAGTCTTCGTTAGTACAAACTAAAAAGGGCAAAATTTTATAACCTAGTCTTTTCATAATCATCAGATACGAGCGTTCCTTTACTAAATTCCAACCTCATCCTAACGTTTTGTTCGCCCTAAATATACGTGAAGAAAACTTCACTGTTATATTTTAACATTTTCGACCAACTTTTTCATACACTCATTGGCCACTTTATTAGGTACACCTGTCTTGTACCGAGTAGGACCTTCTTTAGCCTCCAGCACAGACTGAATTCTTCTCGGCATGGATTCAACAAGGTGCAGAAAGCATTTCTTAAGGATTTTGGTTATGCTGAGTCAATAGCATCAGGTAATTTCTGCAGATTTGTCGTTCACACATTTATGCTGTGAACCTCTTGTTCCACCTTATTCTAAAGGTGTTCTATGGGACTGAGATCTGGGACTGTGCAGGCCATTGGAGTACACTGAAGTCATTGTCATGTTCATGAAACCAGCTTGAGATGATGCTTGCTTTGTGACTTGGCGCATTATCCTGCTGGAAGTATCCATTGTAAAATGGTCAGACTGTGTCCATAAAGGGATGCACAGGGTCAGCAACAATGTTCAGGTACGTTGCGGCATTCAAATGATGCTCAATGGTATTAAGGGTACTAATGTGTGGCAATAAAACATTTCCTGCACCATTATACTACCAGTAGCAGCCTGTACCATCAATATAAAGCAGGATGGATCTATGGATTCATGTTGTTTACACCAAATTCTGACCACACCATCCACATGCGCAGCAGAAATCGAGATTCGTCAGACTATTCGATGTTTTCAAATCTTCAGTCGTACAGTTTTGGTGACCCTGTGACCACTTTAGCCTAATTTTCCTATTCTTAGCTGACAGGAGTGAAACCCTGCGTGGTCTTATACTGCTGTAGCCCATCAACTTTAAAGTTCGACACGTTGTGTGTTCAGAGATGTCCTTCTGCACAACACTGTTATATAGAGTGATTATTTGAGTATTTGTGGTCTTCCCCTCATCTTGAACGAGTCTGACCATTCTTCTCTGATCTCTCTTAGTAACAAGGTGTTTTCGCCCAAAAACTGCCGCTTACTAAATGTTTTTATTTTTCTCACCATTCTTTGTAAGCTCTGAAGACTGTAGCGCGTAAAAATCCCAGGAAGCCAGCAGTTTCTGAGATGCTGGAACCACCATGTCTGGCATCAATAATCATTCCACAGTCAAAGTCGCTTAGATAACGCATCATTAATATGCCTGCAATAGCTTTATATTTACAGCAACTAGTGGCAGAAATTTATGAAGTAACGATACATTTGTTGCATACTTGGTGAGAATTACCAAATGAGTCTCTTATCCTGTAAACATATTATTGACCATTGGTAATGATGGGTAATTATTATCTGGCCGTTGGAAGCATGCTACTTTTTATATAATTACAAAATATTCACAAATGCCTTACAACAGTAAGTGTGTTATAAACCCTTGACAGGCATAATTTTCAGAAGGAATCTGAAGTGTCAAGTCCAATTTGTGCTTTGGATATTATTACACAAATGAGTAATACTTATAACTTTGTTTAAAACTAAATTCCAGTTTGATACCGAATTTTTTGTGAGGCTATCAAACTGATGGTTACTGTTACGCATTTTAGAAACAAATTTTCTCTGATGATTTACCTATACGATGAAAACACTGCAGATAAAGTGAAAAAAAACTATATGTTTTACTTTGACCATTTGATATAATATTCGTGTTAACTAGACAGAATCTTCAAAGCGATTTATTTGGGAAAAAATAATTCAGGTTCATATCCACAAGTTAGCTAATTTTTCAGATAGAGTTCGATCATTTAATATCATTAAACTTTACCCTTTTGTAATTAGTAAATACATCTTCATGAGAATATATTCTTCTGATGAAAAAATAAAATATATGAACTTTTTAAAATGTAGTAAATTAAATCCATAGTCATCAGATGTAGCATGATCGCAAACATGTACTAACCCTTTTACATAAGGAAAGGTTATAATTAGTAGAAGAGTAGCCCAAGAGTTGGCGGTGGGCGGTGATGACTAGTTGCCTTCCCTCTAGTCTTACCCAGCTAGCGCAGATAACCCTTGTGTAGTTTTGTGCGAAATTAAAAAATAAACAACAACAAATTCATCACCTCTCTCACTCTCTGATAATAGCTAACATTTTTTCCTTCCAATACAATATCTTACATTTATTAAGAGCTTGGGTATAGCTTTGTGCCTTCATCTGTGAGAAAATTAATAGGAGTTGAAGTTTCGTGGTACAAGACTCACGAAGTGAATTCGTGTTTAATGCTTAAAATTAAACTAGGTTTATCTACTACTGTTTAGTTTTGTACATGAACGACCCATAGACTGCACTTTGAAACAAAATATTAAAATATTTCTCATAACATAAATTATACTTCTTTATCCATAAAATGGAAGCACTTGTCTCATGAGTAGCTCTAAAAATAAGAGATTTCTGAGATAACTCCTGCGTGACACATGGTCTGATACTGTACCACTAATCTTGAACAAACCCAGGTTTTGATGTTGGCTGGTGGATTCAGCGATGGTATACTAGTGAAAGCAGTGTTCAGAGCTGGAGCTACTTGTATCAACCACTTGTACAGTACACAAAAGGAGGTTGGTATGTGTATTTTGATACCTGGAGAAAGTGTAACGATGTAATTTTTCCACCAGACACAGTTCTATTAACACTTTATTTTCACAGTTTTAGCAGCTAATGTTTTTACGAAGTTGAGTAAAGTGTTGGTTATGATGTATCATCTCACAGTCTGATGGTTTATCACAATAGGTAATACATACGATCAGTTGGATACTTGCAACGTTTATAAATCCCAACAAAATCAATCGGAATGACAACTTATCATTCATTATAGTGGAATTTCACGATGTTGGTTGGGCCTTTGTAAAACTTACAGGAAATACAGTTAGCAGTGGATGTGATGTATGATCCACTCTTAGAACAGAAATTCTGCAGTGCTCACAACAACACATGTAGTTGTTAAGGTACGCATTAGCTTATGCACGTTATCAAATTTATATACTACGAGAACTACGCTTGTTTTGCACACTTCTTGATTCAAAACGAAATCAATTTTAATTTTTGTAATTATCTTTTCATTTTCTTCGAAAGCAGCTGGCAGGTTTCAATTAAGCACATATAGTCATCTTGTAAGGGAATCAATTCTGTAAGTTACATCGTTCAATCAGTTAAAAAACATGACACGCATCAACTGCGTCACTGAGTGCAGCAAATATGTTCTTTCGCAAAGGCATAAACTACCGAAACGACAACCAGAAGTGTAATCTGTTACCTTCATTGTTCAGACTCTACCAGTGTATTCTAACTTACCTGGAAATGATGTTTATGTTAAGGTAAGATACAATAACGAAGGAGGAATTTTTAGAAAAAGAAAGCACAAATGAGAATTAATACTGTGGTATTAGGTATCTGCTTTCTTGTTCAATAGCCATACTATTAGAATCATTCGATTGTTTACAGTTTGTACGTTGCGTCAAAAAATTACTAACTAAAATTTATTCTTATAAACAAAATGTTAGTGTGTTTTGTGGTGTGAACTTAGTTTTATCTTAATTCATTGTGGATATCGATGTGTAAAAATTAAGAGATCAAAATTAGATAAATAATTATGTAAGAAATTAACTGAACTAGCGTAGTAAACAATGTATCACAGTTCGGTTAATTGAGACTTAATATTTGTGGATGTTTTCATTGTTGTAGTTCCTGACTTTAGTATGTACTTAGCACTTATCATTATAATCGTTCATTTCATTTAGTTATAATGCAATATTACTAGTTATTATTTGGAACTGTTCTTCCTATTTAAACCTCCCCCTCCATTCGTATAGTGGCAAATCTTGAAGAGCTTCTAATGATAAAAATCTGGTTTCAGTAGTCGTAACAAACAATGGTTAAGAAACAACATAAGACCGCTATGTAATATTTCGAACTGTACAGTCCTTTTAACAATAATGATAAATCACTATTGATGATATCAAAAACCTTATTCCATTCAAAGCCATAATGAAACGTCACTTATTATTATACTCTATTCATGATTAAGTACCACTGATATTAATATCAAATGCTTGATGGTTTTTTTAGAATAAAGTACTTAAGATGAATATTTATCAGTAAAATTTCTTTGAATAAATTTTCAAATAGCAAAAACTTAGGATTAATATTAACTTTACTGCAAAAATACTGTCACCATTTCTAGACCACATGTTGAAGAATTAAAGTTTACTTTCTAACTTGTTCGTGGTTTATTTAACTATATTTGAAATACTAGCATAAAGCATCCGCACTTCTCTGAAGGATCTAAAGACACTTCATAATTAACAGAGGTCTCAATGTACCAATTAAGCTCCATCAGTTTCCCCAATTACTTATATTTCTATATCAAAGAGGGCTAGTTCCGAGACAACCGTTAGGGCACTAATCCATATTTGAACACAGTTCTGACTCACTAGCTTGTGAGATCCACGCTAGTACAGTGGTAAGTCTACGGATTTGCAACGCTAAAACCTGGGGTCCGATTCCCCTCGATGGGCTTAGCAGATAGCCCGATGTGGTTTTGCTATAAGAAAACACACACTAACTTGTGAATAGCGGATTGACCACAGTTTTAAAAATGGGATCTCGTCGTTGCCAGGAACACAAACTCTGACGCAGTGTTTGAAATCAACAACAATGCATATCCACTCCTAGAATCTCTGCATGACTAGATGGTCTTCTTGCCTGTGGAATTGCCTTCTATTCAGTAGGCAAGGCTATAGCTAGTCCAAAGAGAGTTCATAACCGAGAAACTCGTAAGAGCACTCATCCGTGGTACCTTAGCACGTTTGCTAAGACTATTTCCGCTAGCTTGTGGGCGGGAGTAAGAACAAATTTTTAAACAAGGCACTTTTTAAATCCCTAATGGAACTACGCACATAAAACCGACACCTTCTAAATCTTCTTTTAGACACCTTTGGTAAAAGGTTATGTCTTATAGGAAATGACATCTTATAGTTAATCCGATTCCACCTGTCACATTTGATCTTTAAAGCTCCAAAACTGTTAGAGTTAGCTAAAATAAAAAGAAAACACAACAAAATCACACAGATGTGAGTTCATGTGCGTTGCAAATCCATATATGTCGTATATTTGCGGGTTAAAATCATGGATTATGTTTGAAATGATGAGGTAAAGTTTCTTGTTTATAAATGTACTAACATACATCTCAGTTAATTACAATTCCTTTTTTTGAAAATTTTCTTTACAGGTAGTAGGTTGTTCTGATAATGTATGTCAAAACCAAGGTTTCTGCGAAGATAATCTTAATTATCTGTACATGGCATATTGGTGTTTTTGTAGCCAAGGCTACTGTGGAATGGACTGTGAAAAGGTACATTTAAATGAATTGTTGTAATATTTTAATCTAACGTTATACAGAATCCAAAACGTTTAAAACTATGAAACTAAAAAAATTAAATTAATCGCTTCCACGCTCGGGCGGTTTGTTATGTATATCATTATGATGTCCCATTTGATACTGTGGAATACTTGATACGTTCTGTGGGATAGCTCTAAGTCTGCGGAATTGCAATGCTAAAATCCGAATTTCAATTCCAGACGGTAGACAGAGCAGAAAGCCCATTGTAGCTTTGTTATAAAGCAATCAAATAGTATGAATAATAGGAACCTCAAACATATTTTAAATAATTAATAAAAATTATCACTACATCAAAAATAAATTGAATTACTCAATAAAACGTCCAACTGTCAACCTCCGCCGTGGGTCAGTTTACTGACTTACAATGCTAAAACGTGGAGTTTGATTCCCCATGGTAAATGGTGAAAGAGCGTAGATAGTCTAATATAGAGTTTTATGATAAAAACAAACAAACCTAACATTTCAGGATATAGCCTTTTATATTTGGTTTGTTGTGAATTTCGTCCAAAACTACACTATAGTTATCTGCGTTAACCGTCTGGAATTTAGCAAGAAAAGAATAGAGTAAAGGCAGTTAGCTAGTCATTACCGCCAACTCCTAGGCTACTCTTTTACCAAAGAACAGTTCGATTGACCGTAGCATTATAATGCCAAGGTAGCTGAAAGAACGAGCTCACTTGGTGGGACGGGGATTCGAACACGTAATCCGCAGATTGCGAGTCGAGCGCCCCAAACCACTCAGCCATGTCAGGTCTAATTTTTATGTAAGTTGACTCTTTTTGCATACAATTTATTCTAATATGGTTGTTTTTGTACATCTAAAAAACGTTTTGATCCGATAATATTATACAATTTACACTCTCTGACAAATTTCGTGTCCCCTTACCACAAAATCTCGTCTCACACTTTGAGTCAGTGAGTGTTTTCCAAAATGTACGATTAAATCTCGCTATTCGATTAAAGTGGTGGCAAGTATTGATGACTATTTTTTATTTCCTCTGGCCTGTCTGTTTAAAATTACAGACGTTAGTTTTAAATTTCCCGCAAAGGTACTCGAGAGCGATCTGCGCTAGTCGTCCTTAATTTAGCTGTGTAAGACTAGAGGGAAGGCAGCTAGTCAACACCACCCACCGCCAACTCTTGGGCTATTCTTTTACCAACGAATAGTGGGATTGATTGTAACGTTATAACACCCCCAAGGCTGAAAGGGCGAGCATGTTTAGTGTGACGAGGATTCTAACCCGCGACCCTGTAATTACGAGTCGAGTGCCTTAACTACCTGGCCATGCCAAGCCATTACGGACGTCTAACGCAGACACCTTTTGGTGTAGCTTTGTGCGAAAATCTGAAATTGTAAAACTTGTCTTTTTTATTTTGTTTACGAAAACAAGTGCATTATTTTATTACAATATTTTCGCGGTGTTTTTCAGTTCTTGTTTTTACCTAAACTGAGAAATATTTTCTCTTTTATTTTTCAGAAAATTAAGAACCTTCGGAAAAGAAAAGTTGGCGTAATCATGAGCTACTTGGAAAATCAAAGAGTAGATTATCCTTGAAAGAATGTGTAAATTACTGCTTGACTTTAGAGGATTGCAAGTCTGCTGTCTTTGTAAGTGATACTGATAGAGGAGTAAATAACCAGTGTAGAGTACATAGTGAAGCCAATTACAAATATAATCCTTTGGAAAATAAAGATAATATACCGACATATATTTATACAAAGGCTTCTTGACACAAAACGTTTTTTTTTTTTTTTAATAAATGAGAAAACAAAATATTTTGCTTGTTATATTGTGTGCTTGTTTGTAATGAGATTTCATTTGCTAAATATAACACTTTGTGTATGTGTATACATATAAAGTGTTGTTTAGATATTACGTTTTGTTAAATTTGTGTGCCCCACATATTAGTATGGTTGTACTGAAATTTATTTATCAACAGAAATTGGGTTAACTTTTCTCCTGAACTCAAAGCAAGTGATCTATTGAATAGATAAAGGTTATAAAAATGTTAATATTTTAATGTTTAATGTAGATTAATTTTCAGTGTTTGTTATTTATTTACTGCATTTTTTAAACTTGTGGCTAACGAGTCATCTATTATTGTGCTTTTTGAAAAAAAAATGTTTTATCGCAATTTTTGAACAATATTTATAAATATTTAACCATGTATTTTGATCTGTTAATGCGTGAGATATCTATACGGGATTTTGTCACTTAAACAAAAATGTATATTGTATGGATTCTCAAAATTGTGTAATATTCTTGCCAATGTCAGAGGGGCTTCCAAGCTTTCATTGAAAATAAACAAAGATTCCTTCCGAGTGCCATATTTTGTGTATTTATATGTGCATGATTTTCTTCATCGGCCCGGCATGGCCAAATGTGTTAAGGCGTTCGACTCGTACTCCGAGGGTCGCGGGTTCGAATCCCGGTCGCACCAAACATGCTTACCCTTTCAGCTGTGGGGGCGTTATAATGTGACGGTCAATCCCACTATTCGTTGGTAAAAGAGTAGCCCATGAGTTGGCGGTGGGTGGTGATGACTAGCTGTTTTCCCTCTAGTCTTACACTGCTAAATTAAGGACTGCTAGCGCAGATAGCCCTCGTGTAGCTTTACGCGAAATTCAAAACAAACAAACAAAAATTTTCTTCATCGACTAGTGTTTGTGCTGTTGCTTACATGATTATTTCTTAGCTTTCGATCAACCATAGATCTATTTTTAGGATGCCCATGAGATAATCATTTTATAGAAAGGGTATGCTATGCTATGAGGAAAAGGCACTGCTTTGTGTTAAATGTTCATTTAAGAATGGTAGGTACTTTGCGATATAGGTGCATGCTGTTCAACAATTAAATTTAAAACGAACGGTCATTTTATTGACAAAAATGAAGACATTTTCAGGAGTGTTAATTCTAAAAGTCTTCGAATAGAGCAAAGAAGACTGACCTCGCAAGGACCCCAATTTAGCTGAGGGCCATATGCTATGATTTTACTAGAAATGTTTCGTAGGAACTATCATTTGGGTTCCCCATCCGAGTTTGAGCGAGGTTACCGCCTCCCTTCATCACCCATAATGATACACCTGAGAATGTTTAGTACAAATGAAATGATGATTTAAGTAAACAGTACATGGAGTTTTATGTTACTTTAGATGTGGAAAATGGTTTGTTTAGAGTTTTAGCTACTTATCCATAAATATTAAATTCAATCAGGTTACAGTACTTAACTCTGAAAAATGATTTTATCGAAACTAGTTTTTGATATTTAACATCGTATCTAATTTAGTACCTGTTAAAAGCTTCTATAATTTGATTACACAACTAACCTTACTGTTTTTGAATTTAAATTGACTTTACTGAGACGAGAAGAAACTACTAGAGCTGAATATCCTCTATTTTGCTGTCGTTATTTCGACACATACAGATAGATGTAACTATGTCTATAAAATATGTCAAGCCATTTTCCATCTAAAGTCGTACATAGAACCATTGTCAAAGGTAGTTTAGCAGGTGACAGTTGAAGGTTCACAACCTGACGATGACCGAAGAAGGTTGAAACGTTGTTCGCTCTTCTATGTAAAAGTGTTTTCTCAGCCCAAACGAGCCGTTTTTGCATATAAATTTCTCAACAAGTGGGTTTCTCGTCATCACTGATTACAACCACTACACTATTTTCTTCTCGCTTCTGCGAAGTCATTCTGACGTGTTTTAGAGCATGCGCATTTGATTTGAATAGGTCATAGCTACGGATATTACACTCCACGTTTCGGTGAGAGTTCCTGTATTGGTACGGATATATGTCGTAAGCACTCTTGTGATTTCAGCTTCTTCGAATTTTTTTTTTTTGCCACTAAAAAATTTATTTTATTGTGGAGCTGAAAATTGGAGCCTTTTGTTATATAAATCCTACAGAAATTTTTTCCAACTGTGGACATAAGCAACCCAGAGTTTGTTGAGACGTTATTGCAAGGTAGTCAACAAAATTTTCTTCAGAACCTTATCTATTGAATTACTGTAGACTTCTAGAACACGTATTTGAAAATGACAACCAAACCAATAGATTTCTACTATTTGCCGATTAGTCCTCCATGTCGAGCGGTAGAGATGGTCGCCAAACACTTGAACGTTTCTTTGAACAAGAAATTGGTGAATGTGATGGCTGGCGAACACATGAAGCCAGAGTTTCTAAAAGTAGGTATAATTTCACTTTAATTATCATTGTTATTGGAATGAAGTTATGCTTAAACGAAAAAGCGAACATGTATACAATATTTTAGCAGCTTCGTAGTTTTAATGTCACTAAAGTGAAATAGTAAAATTTTGTGTTATTGACACAAACATTAGTTTTTGTTATTAGACTTTTCTAATATGCTATTAAAATTCCTAGATCAACCCAAACCATACCATTCCAACAATTGATGACAACGGTTTCATCTTATGGGAAAGGTGAGATAATGTTTTTGATTTATAGAAACGTCTTTTCGAACTTTATTTAAAATCTATTAACACAGGCCTCTTAGTTATTAAAAGTTGGCGTTAAGCAGATCAGAACGCCACGTGCGGGTATTTGACGTACAAAGCTGTTAACCTCCTGCACAGTATTGGCCCACAAACAAATATGTATTATGATCCTTTTATGATTAGATTAATGATTAGATAAAATAATAATTTTCTCAAATATATACGTTTAGATTCACTTAAGTTTTTGAGTATTAAAAAGAAATATTTACTCATCTCTTACTATTTAAATAACATAAAATATAATATAGATCAGCAAGCCATGGTGAAAACTATATTATTAATAATTAACCATTACCTAGTAATTAAAGTGCAAACCCGGAGCTCTATAGACCCAGTGAATAAACTATTACTAGGCCATCCGTTTTGGAAAACTTTGAAATATTAGCTATCCAGTACAACGTTTTATTTAGTGCATCCTTTATACCAGAAAAGAAAGAGTCGCGATCTCGTTTGACACGAAACATTCGAACAATCTTGGAGTCGGGTAATTTTGCGCGAGTAAAGAGTTCGACATATCCATCTCTCCCTGATCCACCTAACTATAGATAATTAGTTTCAGTATTAAGCCTGTGCGATGGAAATCAGTTTTTGTATAGAATCGCATGTTAGTCATTGTAGTTCCTTTAAAGGATTTCAGTTATTTTATAGTATTGTTTCAGTCAGGGCCATATTATGAGTGGAGAAGGAAAAACTGTACCAGGGGCCCTGACCACCTGTTGGCCTCCAACGAAAATATATTTTCAATTTTTTTGGCATTTTATGTTCTTGTATTTATTAGAGAGAGCACGTGCTATTCTAATGTCCCAGGCCCTAAATTACCTAAATTCGACCCTGATTTCGGTTCCCATTGAACTCTTGTTTCGTATAACACTAGAATAGCTCTCCTTAGCGATTTTTTTAGCTGGGGAGAGGGCGCTGGCTTCCCCTGGCCCAGAAATACTTTAACAATTCTGTAGTTTCTTTAACAATGAATGAAAGTAATAAAGCACTGTATTTCTCGGCGTCAAGGACTTTTATTTTTTCCCAAAAAATAAGTAAAAAATTTACACTGCGTCTTCCAGGCCTATGGTTACGTTGCTCATAGGCCTGAGCCAAGAGGAAGCGTTTCCACACTAGACAGTAAACCAAGCCCCTCTATATGACCCAGAATGAAATGTATAACTTACTCAGTATTAAATAACAAATAAATAAACAAGATAATCATAAATGATCACAAAATTCATTGGCACTTCCGCGGTAGGTTAAGGTAAATCAGTCGATGGTCAAATTTTTTTGTTTTCCATCAAATAATGGCATTTTTACTCACCTCAAACGATACTGATATTAAGGCAACATTATGAAAACATTAAGGAATACATGAAAAGTAAAATTGCGGAAACCCAACCCAATACCGGCAGCCGTTTGCAAAATATCGTTAGTTTGTTTTGGTTCCGTTCAGACCATTCTGTTCAGTTATTGTGTAACGACTTCAAACACAGACCTGTTCTCCGTAGGAGTTATCTGTGACAATTCAGCTGAATCACATGTTTGTAAACACAGCCCACATTGACTTCTACAAAAAGTAAAAAGACACTCCTAGAACAATAGAATAGGCTTATAATAACGATATTACTGGTAATAATACAGATATTCCAGTGGTGTAATATAAGGTATACACTTTCAAAGGTATATACGATAAGCATATAGCTAAAAAAAAGAACGAGAAGTGGACAAGAGGACTTGTGTACTATAATTCACTAAACAATCCAAGAAACATCTAGGTAAGATTGGTGGAAGTGCTGCGACCTTATTCTTATGTTTATCTTCTTTTTTTCTTTTTTGCAAAATTCAACAAATCAAAATAGGGATGTCTTCGACGCCGATCTTAAATATTTAGTCAAACAACAATATTTATTAGGATAAGCCTTTATACTAAGTTAGGGCTTGTTTCTGTGAATGTGATCTTACTAAATTATACCACCTCCTAAAGTTGGTCGGACGCTGTTGATGCAAAAATTATTATCGTAACGTTGTCTTTTGTTTTTTTTTTATGTTAGACAGGTTATTTCCAAATTCCTGGTGAATATAATGCTAAGTTCAATCCATTTAACTGAAACAAATTAGTTTTTTCTTTTTAACGTTTACTACAGACTACCAACACTATTACTTGCTCATAGTTCTACTTGTAGGCCTAAATTCAACAACAACGATTTCACTTTTTCAACTGAAATTGACTCTAATAGAACTATGACCAACTGACAACTTCACACTTCTCGCCCTTTCATCCGTGGAGAGCGTTGTAATATTACGGTCAATCTCTCTATTCGTTGGTAAGAGTAGCTCAAGAGTTGGCGGTGGGTGGTGATGACTAACTGCCTTCCTTCTAGTCTTACACTGCTCAATTAGGGACGGCTAGCGCAGATAGCCCTCGTGTAGCTTCGCGCTAAATTAAATAAAATCAAACGAAACCTAACTTACAAAACCTAACTAATATATGCCATAAATAACACTGATCTGAATACTCCACTTTGACCAGCACTCTAGTGATTCAACGATTCATTGATTATAAAGTAACCTTGTTTCTAGGCGCTTCAGAAGTTTTTTGGCCACTAATATTGATGAACATTCCGCTGGTTATTCTGGGACTATTTTTGTAAATTTGCTTGATCTTATCGTCATGTACTCTTCAGCTAACTTTTAAATTATATTTAAATTATAGCTTATAATATCACAAAACTGTAACGTACTGTATAAAGAAAATTGTGTACATACCGAGTAGGACAGTTTTAATATACCTTTTACTGCAAAAACGATAAAATTATAAACGGATGACACTACTTTTGTCAAATAGTTATTGAAAGTAGTTCTGTTAGTGCCTGTGTTGAAACTTTACAGGAAAATTATTTCAGAATGTTGAGTATAATTCCTAATGTAACGGATGTTATTGGAAAAAGTTAAATCCCCAAATTCGTAGAAAAAGCGCCCATATTTTAGAAATAAAATAGCGAGTTATTTTAGAAAAAAGATAAAGCAAAAACAAAGTACTCCTTTAAAGTCATTTTAATCATTAAATGATTGTAAGTTTTGTATTCTAAGTCTTTTAATAACACTGGCTTAAAACGGCGAAAAATTTGAATTTCTTACATGGATCTAGTAACGTGTTTTTTATTGTTTTGTTTTTATGCCGTTTAACATAAATTTTATTTATCAGGTTCAGATTTCCAGACTCAAAATACGTCCAAATCAAATGTAGTTTATCAGCGATTAGAAGTAAAAACTTTCGATTTAGTGGCTTTTTTTTTTTCTTATTGGGCGTATATAATTGTTTAAGCATTCCATGCACATCCTACCCGGACAGCAAACTCTGTTTAGATGTATATGTTGTTTCCTTTTTTTTTTTTTTTTTTTTATAAACGTTGAGACATTTATACCTCTTTGTTGTGCTCGATGTCATACAACTGTAACTAGACCCATTTTTCTGGGAGAATAAAACGAAACTGCTCTTTTATTTCTTTTGATAAACAAAAATAACTTGTACTGAAGGTCTGTTTGTTCCGTTGCTTCTAATAAAAAAAACAGGCATGGATGTTTATTACTTAAGTCTCTCGGTAACATGAATCAAAACTGGGATTATTGTGACTGGACTAAATATTTTAAACTTGTATTATTGTAAGTAATAACACTCTCTAACGTGATAATCCATATAATCAAAAGTAGGACAGAAAACCTGGAAGAGGAATGTTATATTTGCCCATTGTATTTTTATCTTTCTCTTCAAGAATGTCTCAGTTCTGGCTCTCAATACTGCAAGAGATCCTTTGCCTTATATTCAAAGTAGGTTATGGACTGTAGCCCATCGCTGAAATCGAAAGCCGTTGAGCTTTGCGCACACGATGGACGTGATAAGCTGTAGTTATTGGTAATGGACTTAACTCGCTTACAATTTTGTTTACAAATACATATCCAGTGCCAAGGAGCGATTAATTTTTACAATATTACCTTTCGGTACATCATGCAGCCGTATTAATATTACCCGATAGCACATTCAATTACCTTTCTACTTTTATCAGTGCATTACCAAATGTGGAAATAGGCATAAGTAGATCAGCTGACATGTGTGTGGTATTTTGACTCTCAGACTCTCAGTGAATGCCTATGGCAAGGACTGAGAATGAAGCATGGCATTCTCATTGAAATTCCCCCTCGGTGTGGAATCCTGTACGTGGTGAGGGGACCTCCCAGAGAAGGTTCTGGGATCTAAACATTTACTCACGTGTTTGCCGTGTGTACTGACCTGTGAAGGGAAGGAAAGGATCCTGGTGGTTGAGGGTCCAACCCTAATACACCACTTTGGCCTTGAATTCCTGTAAACAGGCAGCCTTGGGGTGGCCCCTAGGTTCAATCAGCTGGTAAACTTGGCTAGGAATAACCATGTACCAGTGTTGGATGTTCTCAACAGGTGTTTTGTATATTATATCTGATGCTGGCGTTTGGTTATAGTGCTTACGAAATCCTGGTGTTGCTGTAGTGTCTTTGTTTAGCATGGTAGGGTTCCATGGTGAGTGGAGCAGTGAGCACCGAAAAAAATGTTTTTTTTTATTACGGATCCTTCAAATAAAAACTTTAAAATAGTGAAAAAAACAGTCCACAGGTAAACGACCACGTCTTGGAGATTCTGAGCAGCAATTTTCAACATCTGTAACACCTGTACCTCATTTTCTTATACTACATTCTCTTTCAGACAAACCTTTAGGGCAAATGTCTCCCTGTTTCATTCAGAAAGGACTTGAGGAACTTACTGGCTCTTCAAAGTCAGTCAAATGTCTTTGCTCTGGTGACCCATTGGTGAAAACATCTACATCTTAATACAGTGAACTCCTTTTACATTTAAAGGCGATTGGGGATATACCTATTGAGGTTACGCCTCATGCTACTTTGAATTTGTCACGGAGAGTTATTGTTGAGAGGGATGTGAAGAACATCCCTATTCAGAGATTCTTGCTGGTTTCTCCACCCAAGGGGTTTCTGCAGTGAGGCATATCTCCACTCTCAAAGATAGAATTATGATGCCGACCAGTATTCTCATTCTGACATTTACATCATCACATCTACCTGCCATCATAGAGGCAGATTATCTAAATTGCAGGGTACAGCTATATCTGCCAAACCCTCTCGGATGTTTCCAGTGTCAGTGGTTCGGTCAATCAAAGACGCAATGTCGCCGTCTCTTGACGTGTTTGTTGTGGTGGCAAGGACCACAATGTCTATGAGTGTGAAACAGACCCTCATTGCATCAATTACAATGGCTATCATCCGTCCTACTTTCGTTCTTGCCCTAAATGGTTGGAATAAAGAGGTGAAGCGTTTGAAAACGATTCATAACATTATTTACCCTGAGGCTTCAAAGTTACTGTCCACTACTACATCTCGGACGTATGCTGCTGCAGTTCTTTCCACTACTACAGTGGGAGTGCAGATGGATCTCTCTGTGCCTCCAAAAGAATCGTTCTCAAACCAAATGAAAAGTCGTTTGACCTCCATGGTTAAAACGGTTGACGGATCCACGTTAACATCCATCTCTGTCCCTTACATACATTCCAGCAAGCCCCAAGATCCACTTCCTTTGGTTTCGTGTACGGGCATTAACTCGGGTACTTCTTCCTCTCCCGCACGAAGTTGCAAAACGATCATTCGTTCACGTTTTCAGTCGCTGAAATCCTCTTCTAACGACAAAGACCTGCCCATTCATCCCAGAACAAGATCCATGGAGGTCAACAGACCTCCCTCGAATAAAGACAACAAAAAAATAAGACGTGGTCGTGAACAGAAGAGCTTTCCACCCAATTCGCCTACACATAAAAACGGCCACCTTGATACAGTGAAACTGTGGAGGTTTACATTCTGGTATGAATGACATTAAAACACTGATTGCTTCCTACCATCCTGTATGTTTTTCCTTACAGGAAACATTTCTGAAACCTGCCGATACAGTCCATGTTTCGGCAGTTTTCTTTGCACAGAAATGACAGGCTGTGTGATGAACGAGTGCATGAAGGGGTCTCACTGTTGGTTGAACAGCATGTGCCCACCCTAACTTTACCACTCGACACATCCTTGGAAGCCATAGCTATCCGTGTTTCCTTGGGTCGTATCATCACTGTTTGTTCTCTCTACCTGTCACCTCGAGAGATCTATGATCAATTAAACCTTGATGTTCTCATTGAACAGCTGCCGTCTCCCTTTTTTAATTCTGTGGAACTTTAATGGACGTCATCCCCTCTGGGGAAGTGCTGTTAATGATAGAGGGGTCACTCCGTAGAGCATATGTTCTCTGATCACAACCTTTCTCTTTTCAATACTGGTTCATGCACCTAGTCAGTCCTTTATTGCTATTGATCTCTCAGTTTGTTCCCCTTTACTATTCTTCGACTTTTTATGCAGGGTTGACAATAAGTCACGAGACAGTCATCATTTTCCTATAATTTTGAGAGAGACTGCCCATGGCAGATACCACCCGACCCGCATGTCCAGTAGAAACTGGATTAAGGAAACTGGCTCTTTTTCACTGCTGTTGCAGAACTTCGTCTTGCCATCACCTGTAAGCCACCAATAGACGACTTTGTGGCAGAAGTAACTGACTGTATTATATAGGCAGCTGCTCAATATATTCGTAAAATCTTGACACGTTTTCTACGATATCCTCGTCTGTGGTGAAATCCTGCCTGCCACAGAGCATGGAAGGCTCAAAAACGGGCCTGGGATACGTTTTGTAGGGATTCCACGCTCACGAACCGCATCCTTTTCCAGCAGTCCCGTGCAAACGCTCGGTAGGAAAGACGTCAAAGCCAGAAGGATTCTTGGATTAAATTCACAACCAACATATATCTACCATCAGTTCCAAAGTCATATGGGACAATATTCAAAAGGTGAGTGGGCAATTTATTTCTGTACCTCTCTTGATCTTGCTCTCTGATGGTCAGGAAGTAGCTGATACCCAGAGCATCGCTAATACTCTAGGTGAATTATTTTGCTTCTGCTTCATCCTCCACCTTCTTAGCCATCAAGACTCGGGCAGAGCCATCACCTCTTTCCTTTCAAGCTGATTGTTTCTATGATTGTAATCGTCTCTTTACACCAGTGGAACCCAAACTGGTCCTTCATCGGTCTGGCAGTACATTGGTTGGATCTGCTGATGTACACTACAAAATGCTGCACCATCTATTTACTGCTTCTCTTGCTATTCTTCTGATTTTTTTTATTCAGATCTGGCAAAAGAATGTTTTACCTGATGTCCGGCACCAGGCTATTGTCATACATTTCTCTAAGCCTGAGAAGGATCCAAGATTCCTTCAAACTACTGTCCAATTGCTTTGACGAGCTGTCTCTGTAAGACCTTGGAGAGGATAATTAATGTTCGTCTTGTTTGGTTTCTCAAATCAAGCAACATCCTCTCGCCCACTCAGTGTGGCTTCTGACGACAGCGCTCTACCATGGACTATCTAATTCGACTTGAAACGTCAATCAGAGAAGCTTTTCTCAATATTCATTGACATTGAGAAGACTTATGATACAACATGAAGGTATGGTATTTTGCAATACCCCCTTTATATGGGTTATGTGGCCTTTGCCTATTTTTATTAAAATGTTTTAATGGACAGGCGATTCCAAGTTCGTGCGGGTTCGACACTTTCCTTTATTTTCTACAGGAACTTGGAGTCCCTCAGGGCTGTGTTTTGAGTGTCACACTTTCAGTATAAAGATTAGTACCATCACTGAATAACTCCCTCTTACTGTTTCAAACGGACCCTGTGTCGACGACTTTCACATCTCATGTAAGTCGTTCAATATAAGGTATATTGAGTGGCAGCTACAGACTGGTCTCAATCATTTACTGAAGTGGATCACAGCAAACAGTTTTAACTTCTCTCTCTCTAAAACTGTTTGCATGCACTTTTACTGCCAACGGTGTATTCACGCTGATCCTGAACTCAGTATCAGTAAAGTTGTGCTACCTGTGGTCCATGAGACAAAGTTCTTGGGGCTTATCTTTGACCATAAGCTAAATTTTATACCACACAGCAAGCAGCCATGGGTCAAATGTACAAGAGCACTGAACATCCTTCGTGTCTTGTCTTCCATCGTGCTCTTATTCGATCAAAACTCGTCTATGGCTCTGCCAGAACCTCGGCCTTAAAGATGCTAGACCCTATTCGTCATCAGGGACTTTGGCTATGCACTGGCGCTTTCCACACTTCCTCAGCTAAGAGCTTATACACAGAATCACATGAACCTCCTAGACTCGGCATGGCCAGGTGGGTTAAGGCGTTCGTCTCGTAATCTGAGGGTTGCAGGTTCAAATCCAAGTTGCATAAAACATTCTCGCCATTTCTGCTGTAGGGGCGTTATAATGTGACGCTCAATCCCACTATTCGTCGGTAAGAGTAGCCCACGAGTTGATGGTTGGTGGTGATGACTACTTGCCTTCCCTCTAGTCTTACACTGCTAAATTATGGACGGCTAGCACAGATATCCCTCATGTAGCTTTGTGCAAAATTCAGAAACAAACAAACAATCATGAACCTTCTTTACACCTCTGCCATTTGCAACTGTCTTTACTGTATATTTCAAAACTTCGTTCCTCACCAAAGCATCCCACCTGGGGTTGTTTTTTTTTCCTTGGTAAGCCATGCTTTTTCAGAACAGACGATCTGCCATTGCACCTTTTGGCCTTCATATCCAATCGCATTTGGATGAATTGGGTCTGTCCTTGGATAACATTGCTGTATCCACTGGTCAGCCCATCCCACCACGCCTTATTACAGTCCCCAAATGTGACCTATATTTAAGTCATCTGAGAAAGACAGACACTCCCGATTGGAAATACTGTCTGTTATTTGCTGAACATCTTTTGAACCATACTCCCATTCCTATTTATACGACTCTCAACGCCGGCACCATTTTGAACATGTTTTGTCCCAAGGTTTATCCATAACGTTAGACTGTATTATTGGTGATGATGACACTGTCCACCATAGAAATGTTTCTAGTTTTTAAAGGCCATTAATCTTTTTAATGTTATTTAAGTTTTTTTTAATTTATATATTACACCTTTTTACCGTGATTCCCTTTTAAAAATTAAAGTACATCTAGTTCAATTTGAAATTTGAAAATGGCTGTAACGTCAAATAACTCAAAACCAGGGCTGGAAAGGCCAACTTCAGGTAACTAATGCTGCTGTTTGAACTACCTGTTAGTCTTCCTGGGAGTTCTGATAATTACAATTATGCTACAGAAAGTCCTTTACAACTTGTATTACTGTAATTTTTCTCTTACCGCTGTAGACTAGATGTAAAAATTCGATTTAATGTTATTTATGTTTTTAATTCAAAAATTAAACATTTTGTTTTACCTTAATTTCCTTTCATGAATTTTAATAATTTTACTTTAATTTTAACTTTTTTTTTCCCGGATGTTTGACGCAGATAGCCTTGTTGCTTTGCGTCATAAAACATCAAACCAACCGTGTACCAAATAACTCATTGAAATTCGGTGGAAACGGAAGTATTATTAGCTTGGATAGAATTATTGCACTACTTTTAATAATGTAATGTACAGGCTGAACGTGGTCAAATGGTTAGTGAGTTAGGTGAATGATAAATGGATCCACTCCTCATCTCCTGTAACCCTTCCGCACTGTGGGACCATGTGTGCGTTATAAAGGTGACAGTCAATTACCTCTATTCAGTATGACAAAAATAAAAACGCCATTTAGAAAATTAATATTATGGTTTTAGAATATAGTTAGAATACGATTCGATTGAGTCCAGTGAAATTACCATTTTTTTTTTTTAGCTCCTCACTCGTTACCTCGGGGATTGAGCGTTAAATCTGAAAGCTCATAACGACTGGAAATTGGGTTTGGAGTGTCTTATCTCTTATGTAGAAACAAGAATGATTTATATCACCTTGTTCATTTTTAACCTTTCAGACTCCATTGTGCAAACTTTCAAAATAACATTCAATTGTAAATATTTTACTGTTATTAAAAGTGTGCATTATACCTTCCAGCCGTCCAATTATGACCTACCTGTGGAACCAATATTCCACAAATGACAGCTTGTATCCAACCGACCCGAAAAACAGAGCGGAGGTAGAAAAAATGCTGCATTTTGATATAGGAACGTTATACAAGAGCATTGCTGAATATATAGTAAGTTGTTATGAGGCACAATCTTGTATTGTTTCCAAAACTGAGTTTTAGTACAGTAAAAGAATATATTACTGTGAATTTAGCCACACTGTGTGATAGTGAGAAAAACATGTAATAAAAATAACTTTTAAACATAAACTCTTTTCGTTGTTATACTCAAGGTTTATTTTGTCTGCTCAATTTTTAGTATAAACTAAATTAAAGTTTAATTTATTCCAGATTTTCATAATCAACCGTTTAGGCTACTACAACAACTTATGTTTCGGTCCGAGTTCACCTCCTGAAAGTTTCTTTTGTCTGATGAAATTTGGGGAATTGTAATCATGATACTGTGAACACAACTTATTTTAACGAGCTTTGCCACGCCAAGTATTCTATTCATTTGTCAATACTGTATGATACATATTTGCAAACACGCAGAGATAACGGGTACGAATTTGTTTCCATTTTCGTTTTAAAAACTTTTGTATGTTTTGAATACTTGTACGCTTTATTTTCGACATAGCTGCCTGTGCTACTACATGGAGAGCCTCCAAACACAGAAAAAGAGAAAATTATGAGACAGAAAATAAAAATACTGGATGATATTTTGGAGAAACAACCGTATGTAGCTGGGCAAAACCTTACTCTAGCTGACCTCTCTATTCTTGCAGGGATAACATTTCCTGAAGTTAGTTTCGCGTGTAATATTTTGTAGAACTAACAGATTAAGTATAAAAACCTAATATATAATACTGGTAATTATTTTCTTGTGTGTGTGTGTGTATAAAACATGCATGTCGTGTTATTTCAGTTAAGGTTTCAGTGAAAAGCTTTGTTTTTAATTATTTATTCTTACAATATAATGAAGAATATATATAAATAGCTATAACGTAAATATTGGAGTTAAAAGCATTTTTATAATAAGCAAATGTACAGAATTATGTTTGAGAACAACTGTTATGATTTAATTTGTATGGAATTGTTTTAAGAACTGAAATAACTTATTGATAATTTTTATACAAATAGAAAATCAAAAATATATACAAATAACAGGTGTTCAGTTAATTACATTCAAAATATGAAAACTTGACTATTGTGTTATTTGATGTACGGTAACTGTTTACATTTAATATATAAGCCATGTCAGTGAAAGAAAATTGTGGTTCTATTGCAGGTGATTGAGTGCAACCTCGGAGAATTTTCAAACATTCAGTTGTGGATCAAAAAAATGAAGGCAGAACTTCCATACTATGAAGAATTCATCACCCAGCCAATTGAAGAGTTTAAAGGCTTAAAGGCTAACAAATAAACGTTTTTGAATAAACTACAAGTACTGATGGTTTCTTAACAGTTTTCTTGTATTAGATTGAAAGTATAAACTAGTTCTAAAATGTCTGTGTAGTTTATTTGTTTGGATAAAACAATCAGGATATTGCCGAATAAAGAAAAATGTTTAAACATAATGTTCATGTTGTGAAACCAAGAGCAACGCCTAATTTAGTGTTATTCTATAGAATAACGAATTAGGACTATGAAAATGCAACTATCGTTGGAAGTGTTAAACGACAACGATAATTGTTCACTTATATAAGAAGGTGGCTAAATATTACCGGTGGGTGCTGTTGATTAGATGACTTCCCTATCAGTTCAAAATAAGCGACGACCTTGCGTATACAACACTTGACTTGCTTTGCGCAAAAGTCCGAAACAAAAAAATAATTTTAAAAGAAAAATAGAATGCACACGAATTTTTAGTTTTTAGATTTTATGCATGTGGCGAAACGTAGTGTCTGTCCCGAGAGTTCGTCTGTCTTCTGTTTAAGGCGGCCACTTCAAGCGCTGTATTTGTAAACTACATACACAGACAAAGCTATTATATAGAAACAATTTTAGAGCTTTTAATAAAAATGAATGCACTGTCGTCTGCTTTCTCGATATCGAGAAAGCTTTCGCCATAGAGCGGTACAACAGATTAAGATGCCATACGACAAAAATGGAACTATTCCAGGAAATTATTGGCTGGCTATCCAACTTACTGGAAAATAGAAGTTTTAAAATAAATGTCGGGTGAACTTCCTCAAAGTCATTTACTTCAGAGGCTAGTGTCCCCGAAAGAGGGGTAGTTAGCCCTATTTTATTCATCATGTATGTGAGCAATATGCCTTTTTAAAAGACCTAATTTATGGGTACCCGTTGCAATTCGTGGACCATGTAGCGCTCTGGAAAAGTGCCCCAACCCCATCCATGGCAGCGACAAATCTACAATCACTATTAAATAACTTGAAAAAATACTGCTACAAATATCGAATAAAAATAAATGTACCTAAAAATCTGTAATACTCGCAAGAAAAACCAAACATAAGAAAGATTACCCAAAATAGTACATAAAGGGAATACTTCTTGACGCTACGACATCTGCAAAATCCTCGGGTTTAACCTACAATACGAAGATAACATGGATTAAACACAAATATAAAATACTTACCAAAACTTGGAAACGCACAAATTATGCAAAAAGTCTAACCAATCAAAACCAAGGAACCTCTCCAGACAATATAATTAGAATCTACAAAACATATATAGGACCAATCGTAGAATATGTATTCCCGACGTATTTAAATATAGCACCTAAACACAAACAAAATACAGACAATACAAAACTCTAATTACTACAGCATACAAAGTCCTTCGCAACACTTCATCAAAATTCATACACAAATATGCAAATATTCAAACCACAACAGATTGACTTTTGCATAATTCTCTAAATTATTTTCAGAAAATTTGGAGAAAATGATGTACTATGTGATCTTGATCGCTATTACATACATGATAAAAGTAGACCTAAGTACCTCTCTTCCGTTAATACCTATTTTAGGAATAAAAATGTCCTAAGCCCAACTGTTACTAGACTATAAAACCCGCACCAGTTTAAGGTTGATATCTCGACACTTAAGAAAAAATGTTTTATTTCTATGACGAATGTTATTGAGTAAAGAGCTGGTACGTACATGGACATTTGACCTGAAATGGGTTGCAGCAAGTGCTATACTCTTTGACCCACACATAGTTTTACCATCAACATTCCACAGTAAACAAATTAATAGTATAGACATGAGGAAGAGGTCCAAGTCAACATGACCATTCCTAGTATATAGTCCCCCCACGGCCAGATGGTTAAGGCACTCGACTCGTAATACGAGGGTCGTGGGTTCGAATCCCTGTCACTCCAAACATGCTCGTTGTTTTAGCTGTGGGGGCGTTATATTGTTACTGTGAAACCCACTATTCTTTAGTAAAAGAGTAGCCCAAAAGTTGGCGGTGGGTGGTAATGTTTTCCCCTGGTCTTACATTGCAAAATTAGAGACGGCTAGCGGAGATAACCCTTGTGTAGCTTTGTGCGAAATTCAAACCAAACCATTTTCTACACTTATATCTCGAAGTTGTCTTTGAATATTTCACTAATTCCTTAATAACAATTTTCCCCTTTTTGCTTATCCGACCTTTTGTATTCGTTCATAACACTATATTTCAATATTTCTTTGGTTTTGCGCGAAATTCAAACACAAACAAACATGGTATATTAGACCAGAGAATCTGACAAGGAGCAAGCAAGTTAAATATACAGTCTCAAAAGTATCTCACAGTTCTAGAGGTTACATCCTACAATCAGTGTTTTACATACAGTCTTAAACTAACCCGGTTGTACAAATTTGTGCAATGTCTGTTTGAACAGATCACCCTCCAATACGTTTATACAAAAACACATGCAAAGTATAGTTTGAGGCTAAAAAATAGTAGTTGCAGCGTGGTATTCTAAAGTGCCCTGACTTCCTTTTAAAAGTAATGAGGTAGGATTTGTAACTAACAGCAGGTTTCGAAAGAAATATGTATTACAACGTAAGTTTGAATTATCAGACCTCGACTGAATAAAAAACAAAGACATCACTGGGAATGATGTAAAATACTGTGAAACATATTTTACTTAATGATCACAGATACAATCAAAGTCAAGGCAAAACCTCGATCCCCAATTCGTTCAATTTTTGGAGCGTCGTCCTTGACAGGTCTCATAACACTGATTTTGTTAATCTTCAGTCAGCTCATGTGGAACCCACTTATCTAACTTTTAGTCCTTTTAATCTCACTCAGGTGGTTGGCAATGCTTAATTTGCTTGTGCCTAGCGTTTCTATAACCTCACAAACCGTTGTGCAAGAGTCTGTCTCAAATGCTTCCCTTAAAGTGTTTTCATCTAAGGATGGTTTCCTTCCACGACCTTCGTGGTCTTCAAGACTTTCATCTCCATGTCAAAATCTTTGGAACCCACGCTGGACTGTTCGTTCAGTAACAGATCCATGGCCGAATGCCTGGTTGATATTCCGCGTAGTTTCGGTAGCTTTTCGTCCAAATTTTAAGTCATAGAGGAAAGCAAGACGAAAGTTATTCTTGTCCATGCTGCTTTGGAGGTTGCGAAACTTACTCTAATGTAGAGTTAAAACAGTAGACAATTAAGACACTTTGTAAGCGACAAACGTTGGATTAAACCAACCAACCAACGATACGTTACTCAATATTCAGCTTCTAAATGTCATTGTGAGAATTCTGACATTTATTTATTTTGGAGTGCCTACATACATTTTTCGTTGTTATTGTTAACTTGAAAATGACCCAAGAAAATCGAATCGTTGTTCTGTACTTTATTTTAATTAAAATGCTAATACACATACAAGCCGTCTTGAGATGGCGCTTAGGTAGCGTTAATATGTTAGGTGGGACAGTCGTATCGTTCAGCATGTATGTAATTAGTTAATGTTAAATTGGGTATGATATGGTCAACTATTTCAAACTTTTAATAATTATGATCAGCATTGATCATGATATTTTAAACAGTTTCTTGTCCAAACTGATGAAAAGATAAATCTTGGCTCATTTTATTTTTCCAAAAAGTACCATAATAATTGTTATTAATAGATCATTACATTCATTTAATCTGTATTTAGAAAAGATTACTTGTGAAAATTCACATATATATGTTTGAGACCTTGAACTTCATTTAACATTGGTGGTAGTTTACACGTAATTTTGTTTTTCTAAACTTTCTAATACTTTTGAACGCAGTTTTAGTTGAATTATATATGTTAAAAGTTTTGTTTTATTGTGTAACTTGTTTTACGTTGTGCTGACTTGTAAAACCACAGTAACATAATGTAGATTTGCAGTTATTTTTAATATGAACAAGTTACGAAGTTAATGTTGTTGATAATATTTTGATTAAAACGTTAGAGAAAAAGATCTTCAAGTTCCAGGTAGTCTCGGGTTCCAAGCCCCATGACACCAAACATTCTCATCCTTTCAGCTGTGGGGGCATTATAAGGTTATGGTCAATCCCATTATTTATTGGTAAAAGGGTAGACCAAGAACTTGCAGTGGGTGGTGATGACCAACTGCAAAATTAGGGATAGCTTGCACAAATACCTCTAGTGTAGTTTTGTGCAAAATTAAAAAAAACGGTTTCAGGTAGTTTTCAAAGAACTTTTGATTTGAACAAATGTTTCATGTTTGTGGCTTCATTGTGGTTAGTACATGCAACTGAAAATGTTAATAATTATTTTTTGAGTGAAAGTTTAAATATGTAGAAGATAATGGTCTGATATATTTGTTCCTTTAAGTGGGAATGTCTGATGTATCTGTAATGTGTAACTTCTGGCATCAATGTGCAAACTTATTTTGTCACATATTTGTTTTAGTTCACAGCTGAAAAAATTTAAAATCATCATGTGAATAGGCATTTTCTTACCATGTAACACAAGCAGAATTTTCCAGTTAGCTTAATTCATTGACAAAGGTTAAGCTACATACATATTGATGTAGCAGACATCAACATAAATTGTAAACAACATTAATCTCGGTGTTGGAGAAGAAAGAAAAAAAATATTCGACCAATGCTTGCTTGGAAATGAACTAATTGATTTTAGATATCCTTAGAGGTTTTCTTTTGATAAGGATGTGAAATTTTTTATTACTTATTTATTCATTTTAGTATACTATGGAGTAGGACATTAAATTTATATTCTGAATTTTTGTCAAAATGGAAGTGTATATTTACATTTTAATTTTATTTTAATTTCTATGCCAGCTTTAAAAATATTTATTCACATTTATTTTTCACGTGTTTAACTTACTAAGCCAGTATACGTATCATTTAATTGTTTCAAAGGAATATCATTTTGATATTTTCATACTGTACCTTTCTCTCTCTCTCTCTATATATATATATATATGTAAATCTGATGGCTGGTATGAAGTCTATTTTGCTAGTCAGTAATTTATTTGCTTTTTAGTTATAGATTGTTTTTTTATTAAATATTTATACTTGTGTGTTTAAGAAATGAGTATGTAAAAAATGTTCTACTTACTTTTCACAAACAGTGGTCATTATTGGTCTGTTGGTAAAATTTCTTTATGACTGTTTTACACATACTACTCATGTAAAAGCTGTATATTAATTTAATTACATAATTAAATTTTTATATCATTCTCATATAAAATTGCCGATTCATTTTAGTTTGTAAGGTACAGTCCTGTAAAGACTTTAATGGATGTAACTATTTTTATTATATTTAAATCAAGTAATAAATCACAAAAGAAAAACCATAAAATTCTCAGGAAAAAAAGAACTTTTAACACTATCTATATTACATACTTTTTAACTCAACAAATAATGGTGTGAACTTTGTTATTATTAAATTTATATGTCGAGAAATTCATTACACACAGGATACTTTCACATCACAATGCTTGATAGTTGAAACATTCACATCTGTTTATTAACAGATCATTAACTTAAACAAAATGAACTGAGTACTTTTTTTAATAAAAGTATAATTTTAACTTTACATAGGAACTTGTGTTATTCATCAGATTATATATATATATTTTATTTTCCATTGAAAACACCAGTTTTTTTAAGACATTGAATGGATTAAAACTTTGTTTCTTGCCATTTAAAATAATTTTTATACCAGTTGCATGCATAGTAATGTAACATTTTTACACCGAATCACATTTCTTGAGATATATTGTGTAAGCCAAGTAGGATTATGTATAGTAATTTTTAAGTAATGTGTTATTGAATTTTGATATCATGGTAATGAATTACTTTCCAATATATTAGGTGAAAGAAGAGATACTGGCTCCAAGAATATGTAAATGTGAAGCATGGGTAAAATAGCTTGTTACCAGAACATCTTGATGTGCTACTTTATGGATGTAAGTCATGATAAATTGAAGAAGGTGATTGAAAGTTTGTTTATATGGTTCTTAGTTTAAGAATTTGGGATATTCGTTATTACTACTTTGATAACTTATTCAAAACTTTTTATGGAAACATCTATACCTTTGTAGATCAACTGTGTACTGCATCAGTATTGATTGTTTGTTTGTTTTTGAATTTCGCACAAAGCTACTCGAACGCTATCTGTGCTAGCCATCCCTAATTTAGTAGTGTAAGACTAGAGGGAAGGCAGCTAGTCATCACCACCCACCGCCAACTCTTGGGCTACTCTTTTACCAATGAATAGTGGGATTGACCGTCACATTATGAAGCCCCCATGGCTGAAAGAGAGAGCATGTTTGGCACGACAGGGATGCGAACCCATGACCTTCAGATTACAAGTCACATGCCTTAACACGCTTGGCCATGCCGGGCCCAGTATTGATTGATATCAGTGAGTTACAGAGGTATACTAATTCTGGTAATAGTAAATTTAAGATCATATCTTAAATTATGAAAATGATTTAATTTTACAGAATTCTTTTAAGTCTTACTTATATCAGTTGTAAAAGATTATTATCTTAATGAAATGTCAAGAAAGAAAAATGTGCGACATATTTATATACAACCTATGATACAAAGTTGTGTAGATGTATTCAAGATAGTAATGTATTAATTTAATGTGATAGCAAAAATAAGTTTTTCCCTCTGTCATGTAAACAATTGACAAATTACATGCTAATGCATCTATCTAAAAAGGTGAATTACAATCTGCCCTGTGTGGGACTCAGCTTTAGGAACCCTATCTCATTTTAATATCTTGGAAACAATGCTTTGCTAAGTAAAGTGCAGGTTTACTCACCTAAAATAGTCTATATTTCACCAAAGATGAGTATTATTTGTAGAAGATAAGTTGGTTTGTAACAAATAATATTCATCTTTAGGAACCCTAGCTCATTTTAATATCTTAGAAGCAATGCTTTGCTAAGTAAACTGCAGGTTTTCTTGGCAAATGGTTACTCACCTAGAATAGTGTAAATTTCACTAAAGATGAATATTATTCTTAGCAGATAAGTTGGTTTGTAACAAAGTTGTGGACATCTCTAAAAACATTAATTTCCATTACAATAAGCTACAGCATCTGAAATCTTCCAGAAATTTATCAAAAATAACAAACTTCAAATCGTCAAATTCAGAACTTAACCAGCTGGAAGATAAAAGTGTGTTTATTGACATAAAAGAATGATATCAAAATGATTTCATTATAATGTTTAAGACTCCACAGATTTTTCATTACAATTGTTTTCATTAGCAAACAGTTCATTTTGTAGAAACATAGGTTGTGTGTGTCATATAATAATTTATTTTATCTCTTGTCAGGAATAAGCTTTTAGGAATAGGTGATATTTGGAAACAGATATACATATATATTAAGGCAATTATTTTTGTGTGTTAATTTTTTCCTTTAAGTAACAAAGTTTTTTGTTTTATTTCAAATTTAGATAATATGTTCAACTATCAAGTTCATTCAGTCTGACTCCTATGAAACAGAAGTATATTTGGGAAAAATGCACTTCATGATGAAGTGTTTTATAGGTAAATATTGACACCAACATTTGAGGATTGTATTAAGAGTGATTGTTATTGGTAAAACTGTGATAAGTTTAAGTAAACATATGTTGTAAAAAGTACTGGTGTATTTTAAAAGTTATGGAGTTTTTATAAACTTTGCATATTCCTACTTAGGCCAATTTATTAAATCAGCTACATCATATATTGGGTTACTTTTTAGTTCTGACTATGTAGGGAGTTTCTATTAATCAAAAGTAATGGATAACTATTGTACAGAGGCCAAATATGCAATACCAAAACAAACTTGAAGCCTTACCACATCATTACAGTCCATGCTACCATGTAAATGGTCATATTCTGTCTGATGACTGTGAATTTTAACAACAGCCTTTCAGTGCAGTTTCTATTGAAAAACATACCCATTTTCTTTGAATATATATACAAGGCCATTCAATGTGTGATAACAAAGGTTTTCCAGTGACCATTTTAATAGTTTAATTGCAAAGAAATACATAGGTGCTTTGTTCAGTGACTTGATCAATATGTATGTTTCTGAATAGCATGAATATATGTTTCATTTTCTAGTTTGTTGAAATTGGATGTTTGAAGAAATATGTCCTGGAAGCAACTTGTGTGCAGATAATTGCATCACCTTTCTAGACTTAATTTTTCTTTCTTATGTTGCATGTTGTTGTTGGCACATGGAAGACTTTTACCACTGATATTTATACTCTTGGATTTTCATGTGTTATAAGATACTACATTTTGGCTAGTATATGACTTCTTGTAGGTTTCTTGGTTCCCTAAACTGAGCTGTGTTTATTTGTTTTCCAGTCCCATTAACTACAAGGAATATTTTCCATTTGGAGATTCGAAATCCTCGTTCTTAATAACTCTTTATGATCTGAACGTGTGAATATTATGTGTCATAAAAGAGTGTTACAAACCTTTTCCTAAATGTAACGCTACGTACAAAATGTAAAAGAAGGTGAAACTACAAGACATTCCACCACAGCTATTGTTTTGGCTGTGGTTGTCACTTGATATGCATATTCAAAGTTATTTTAATATTGTTATTTTCTGATTGTCCCTATAGCTTTTACTTTTAAACAAGATACTTCATATAAAAGGTTTACGTCTAACTTAGTAACAATACATTTGAAATACAAGTTATTGTGAAATTACACAAGAACTAAACATTCTTTTTCAATTGTAGAATAACACGTTTCATGTGGAACTAACTTCCAACATGTATAAACAACTAACTACCTTTCTTTTCTTTAATAGTCAGCTGGAGCTACAATAGCTCCTAAATTTTCCCAACTAGCATCTACTTAAATAACATTACCTCCAAAAGGATCTGGTGATAGACTTTATGACACGTTACAACATTTTTTAAATATATAAATGCTTAATGACATTTATAAGTCCTCTGAACTAATCTTTGTTGACCCCTTTTGGATAAGATATTTTTCAGGGGCAGCAAATACAGTACAGCTTGATATATATAAAAAACTGTCAATAATACTTTGAAATGCTATTAAGAAATAAATTAACTATGTTCTTAATCAGTGCCAATTCACTCCACATCTGGTTCTGTTTCCCCCACCTATGATGTTATTTTTGAATTGGCATTCAAAATATTGCCATGGTCAATTTAGCTTTACCCACTCACATCATCATCTCAGATATTGTAAATGCTTTCAGTTGAAGTTTCACACAAATAACAGCCATATTGTCTACTTAAGCAAGGTTCATCAGCCTTTAAAATGTTACTGATTACATCTTTTATATTTATAAAACATGTCACTGAATTGGAAAAGCTCAAGAGGCATCCTTTTTCTTTAGTGCTAGGGTATTAGCAGTAATTATCAATCTCGTTTTATATTACGTTACTCTGCCTGCTGTTCATATACATGTCCATTGACATTTACTTAATTATATGACAGTTGTAAGCATAATACATAGAAGAGACACTTCAGCTAAAGAACTCATCAGTTATTAAGTTTGAAAGAGAGTATTGACGTATCTTATTATTTTCCTGTCTTTCATGGTTAGGTAAGAAGCACAGGACTTACTGCATTGCTTCAAAAGTGGCCTAAACAATGACCTATAGTATGACACTGTAATCTATTTAGACTTGTATTCATCATTTCTCTAGCAAAAACCTAAAATTCTATTTCTCCTGTCTTCACCAATAGCACATTGCTTGGATGGCATAAGAGACCTATGAACCAAACACCAAGGTCTTTTCTTTCTACAACACTGTGAGGATTATCCCCTTTTAAATTGTACTCATAATTCAAATTGTAATATCCCATATGCATTATCTTGCATTTATTACAATTAAGTCATCTACTATTTATTCACTCAACTCACTGAATAATCCAAATCTTTTGGTACAGCAGTAACATCCACTTAAAAGCCAACAACACTTGAAACTTTTAATGTCATCAGCAAATTTAAGCATTCTACTGACCAGTACTTCATTTATGCCATTGATATAAATCAGAAAGAACAAAGGCCCTTACAATGAGCCTCAAGTCACGCCTCTTATTACATTAATCCAACAGACTGAACTCCACTTATAACAACCCTCTGCTTTCATCCATCTAGCCATACTTCTATCAAATTTTTAAAGTGCCTGAAAAGGCATGTGGTAATAGTAAACTACATAACTTCCCTTTTTCTTTATCAATGAATTATTAAACAATTAACACATTGATTATTCTACATGCATCTCAAATGTAGGCTGCATACAAAGACTAAAAAAATGTATTATTGGAAATTTATGTCAAAATAATGCTGTATACAAATTCAGAAATATAAAGTCAATATATTAATCAGTTGTTACTTAACATGAAATTTTAGCAAAAATGTTGAAAGTATTAATATGAGGAGATGAAATGTGTTTTCAGAAGAAGCCATTTTTCCTTTGTTTAATGCACGATTTGAATTGGTACAGTTCATTACAAAATAATTTAAACCCACTTCTTTTGTTATAAATATATAAAAACGTTCTATCACTCTTAAGGCATTCATTTATTTGGTTTAGCAGCATAACATTACTCCATAAATTGCAAATCCCAGATTTTAATTTTTTTTTTCTCAGATTACACAGATATTTCTTCCTGTATAATAACTTGTACTAAAAGATACAATTTCAAAAATCCAAAGTATTTACTACAAAAATTAAAAGTAACAAGTGAATTCAAAGAATAGTTTCATAGCTCTCTGTCTATAGAGAGCTACACTAGCATTCATTGATAAAATCATAAGCAATTACAAAACAAAAAAAATTGCAAATTGTATTTATGAAACACCTGTTCTATATGTTATGGTCTTCCCAATAAATATAATATCTACTGTACAAAATTAAGCAAAATATATCCATTTTATCCTAAAATATTATATTCACAAGATTAGAGTACGACTTTTAATGTTGACCCTCAAAAGTTAGTTGAGTCTAGAGCATTTTATATAATACCTATTATACAAGTTTGGTCAAAATCCATGCATCAAGGTCAGATTGGATGGATAGAATAGACAGATGAACAGAGGCAAACCAATAAGTAATACACTGCTTTGAAGTAGTAGCATAATGAAAATTATAATAAAGGATTGTTTCTGATAGAACATTTCACTTTACAAGCCAACAGATAACAAGGCAACACTAAACAATATCTAATTTATATTCAGTAATATTAGGAACAATTTTTTGTTTTATAAAAACAATTTAATCATCTAACCATAAAAAAAAACGATTTCTGCTTCATACTGTTTCTTGCATTACTACATTAATATCTACCTAAATATTAACATCTGCAAACAAGAGGGTTGAATATATTTATTGTGTTACACAAAGTTTACTTCAGTTATTAAATACATTTTATCAAAATTTCTGTACATATTCTAAGTTAGCCTTAATATAGAAATTCTTTCATTTCTCCTTCCTCAAGTTATTCATTGGACTGGGTAAATTATCAAGGATGTCACATATGCTTCCCATTAGTCAATAAATTACATATATTTGCAAATGATTTTAATGTCTTAGGTGTTGCTGGTTGTGAAGAGGATGCTGCTGATTTACAAAAGGGTTTTGATCATTTATTGAGTTGGGCAAGTAAATGGCAGACGAGTTTTAATCATAACAAATGCAAAATAATGCATGTGGATTATCATAATTTGAATTAAATATATAATTTGAGTGGAAATAGCCTTAACAATGTTATGAACAAAATGGGTCTTAATGTAATAGTCAATCAGTCTCTAAAGCCATAGAAGCAGTGTACTGTTGCTAGAGGTAAAGCAAAGGAGATTTTAGGTTGTTTCTATAGAAATATTGAATACAAGTTTAAAGAGGTTATAATTTCATTATACAGGTCTCATGCAAGTTTAAGGAAAAAATATTGTTAAATAGAAAAGGTATTTAATGCATGCTATTGAATGTGAAAATAGGAACCAAGAAGATAGGTATGAAAGTAGACATAACACTTGATCAGCTAATAATTACATAACACACTAAGTTGTGTCAACTTTACATGGAAAATAAAATCCCCACATAACTGTCTTTCCTACTTTCCTGCTGAAAGCTTGGTGTTCAAATAGAACCTTAGCTTTGATCGTTATGCCTCTTCTCTGGTTAACCTTAAATTACTGCTTTTATGATTATTTTAAAATAGGGTAAAATTTTACAATTTGAAATTCTGGTTCTATTTCATTTTTCCAGTGAAGTTGCCAGATTATGTGATTACTGGCTTTATAAATTTTGCATAGAATAATAACAAAATAAGTAGCCAAAGATTATGAAAACCATTTAGTTGTATCAAATAATGATAACACTAGTTACTGCTAGAAAGTTATTTTATTTTGGTATTAGTATACATAAAACTATATTCATTTGTTTGTTGCTATACAGGTAATTCTGTCATTCTGGGTCAAAAAATTGTCTGATATATTTAAGTATGTTTTTAGATCCTTAAATATCAGTATTTGTCATAGTGATTTAATGTTTAAGTTGAATTTCTTGAAGTGTATTATCATTTTTTAATCAAATGTTTGATGGGATTTATTATAAATGCTGTAATAGGTTAAAGTTGTAATAGTATATATGTGAGTACTCACTAAGATATTATTAGGGTATACTTGGTATATGCTCAGGATATTTCCATATGAATAAGTAATATATTTACAAATCACGTTGACTGTAATGTAATGTTTAAGAATTTTTTGTTATTGGTCACAATGACAAAGTAGAATAGGATGATAAATGTGGTATCTATTAACTATAAAATTCTGATATGATATCTTATGTCTTCTCATCAAAAGCTTTTTTAGCTCATACTGTTGTCTATCAGTACAAATATTTGCTTGCCACTATCCATGATACTCCCACTTACTTTTGCATACTAACATGCAAATGAATATGCAGCAACCCTCCATCAAGAGGAGTGCAACACTGCCCTTATCCACAAGTTTTTACTTAATTTTTCTACATTATTTACATTGTTTTTTACCATTTTTGTCTTTAGTGGAGAGTTATGAATTATATATCTTTTCTTTCAATTTTGTGAGTTATGTATTTGAAGTTTCTTGTGGTCATGAAACTGCTTCAGTAGAATTACCAACTAAGTCCAGTGGATGAGAATCATAATTCTTCACCCATGAAGTGATGGCTTTTGTCTGTTGGGAGTTGACCAATTTTGTGCAGCAATCAGAGTAAACTGATAATTGTCCTATCACAGCTCTCAATGATTTGGAAGTTTTGGATTTGGACAGCCTTTTCCCACTCTCATATATTCCTCTCAATTGCATATCATTTTGGGGGAATTCCTTAAAACTTTATCCTTTGATGGATTGGATTATTTAGGTATGTTTTGTCCATATCTGCTGTCTCATATGTTCCATCCTTGCTCTTCTCAGGGACTAGGCTTTTTGTCCTGGTTTTTTGAATGAAACCTTTTGATTTCCTTTGGGTGGTGTTATCTGCCACTTTTTGGTCTACAGACTTTGTCTTGTTTTCCACTTGCCAGTCTTATCCACATTATTTCATTCCTTCCATTTTTCTTATTCTCTCTACCCTACTTTCTTGTCTAATTAGCATCTGTGTGGTACTCCATTGGATCATTTGTCTTTGTGTTCTTGAAGTCCCTGTTTCTGCTGTTGTTAAAATATGTATATTGTTCTGATATATTTTAATTAATGTTTGCCTAATTATTGTTTTTTTAGTTTCTATGTTCTCTTTCCTGATCATTCCTTTATGCCCCAGACTTCACTGCTCAAGAAGGTACTTCTCTCTTCACACCTATTTTTCATTTCTATGACCATTCTGTTCCCCCTGCCTTTTTCACCCAGTCAGGGCTCTCCAATGGTATACAACAGGTAATGCTCTCTTCTAAGGTTCCTGAGTTTGTTTATTTTTTCTATGAAATCCTTACCTTTCATGTGACCTTTATACATGCTGCTATGTGTTGGTTGATTGAGTCTATCAGTGTGCCCTCTATGCATTAAAATACAATATCATAATACATAATTAGATCATGTTACATGCATTGTTGTGCTGGTGTGTTCCTCAAAACTGCTTGTAGCTATCCCTCCCAGTTTGTTGCTGTGTAAATATTGTTACACATTAAAATTAACCTTGAACAAGTCTCTTATTTATTATGTTACATACATTATGCATTCAAACTTCAAATAGCTAGAAATTTTAATTTTAGTTTAGAAGTTAGTTGAACTTAATATGTATCAAATTTATGATATTTGCCAACAGGATTGATACATACAACTTTATTTCTTAACACAAATATATTTTAATATACACATAATAATGAAATTTATAATAATGTTTATTACAAATAATGATTTATATATAGAAAAGTTTTACAAAATTACAAATAATACTCAGTCTTCTATCTGATCTGGAACTGAATATTTAATTGACATTTCATGGGGAGCAAATTAATCCTATGTTGATACACATGTACAATTCACTTGATGGCAAAGATAGCTAGCTACTTGACCTGCACGCTGCTGAAGTTATACAACTTCTTCGTAGAAATATTAACACCTGAAGAACTTTACGATGAGTCTCTAGAAAATTCAATTGGCAACAATACTGGCAATCACTAGTATTTTACATACATTGTACATTGTTGATTCTTATGCTTGAGAATCTTCTACAAGTTTAGAGAATGGATGGGACTTGCCCAGTACATATTTAACAATACAAGTCACATATATTTCTAAATATTTTTATTTAACTGAAGTAAACATCAATATTAAAATAAATATACATTAGTAAATCTCTTACAATATGTTTATCCCAGACCATACACTAATGGAATAACATCAGTAAAGCAAGCAAAGATCACTGCCCCTCTCTGATGATATCCCCTCGGTGTGGATTTCTGTATGTGGTGAGGGGACCTCCCAGGAAAGGTTCTGTTCTTTTAGGTTACGTCCTTTGGGATCTAAACATCCACCCACGTGTTTGCCATGCATGGCAACCCATGAAGGGGAGGAGAAGATCCAACCCAAACACATCACTTTGGCTTTGAATTCCTGTAGACAGGCGGCCTTTGGGTAGGCCCCCTTGGGTCATTCGGCTGGTCCATTTAGGCTAGGGTCAACTAAGTACCAGTGTTGGAAGTTCTCAATGGGTGTTGTGGACATTGTGTCTGATGCTGGTGTTTGGGTATAGTGCTCATGAAACCCTGGCATTGCTGCAGTGTCCTTGTTTGACAATGTAGTGCATCCCCTCATAGGGCTCCATGGTTGGTGGGGTCAGTGGGCACCAAAATTTTGTTTTTTCCTACGGATCCTCCAAATAAAAATTTAAATAAAATAATGAAAAAACAGTCAATAGGTAAACAACAACGTCTTGAAGACTGAGCAGCAATCTTCAACATCTGTACCACCAGTTGTACCTCATTTTCTGATACTACATTCTCTTTCAAACAAACCTTTAGGACAAATGTCCCCATTTTTTATTTAGAAGGGACTGGAGGGACTTGTTGGCTCTCCAAAGTCAGTAAAGAAGCTTCAATCTGGAGACATATTGGTTGAAACATCCACATCCCAACACAGTGAACTCCTCTTGAATTCAAAGGCAATTGGGGATATACCTATTGAGATTACTCCTCATGCTACTTTGAATTCATCATGAGGACTTATTGTTGAGAGGGATTTGAAGAACATCCCCGAGTCAGAGGTTCTTGCTGGTTTCTCCACTCAAGAAGTTTTTGCAGTGAGGCACATCTCCACTCGCAAAGATGGAGTTACACTGCCGACAAATATCTTCGTTTTTTCATTTACATCACCACATGCACCTGCCACCATTAAGGCAGGTTATCTAAATTGCAGGGTACAGCTGTACATTCCAAACTCTCTCCGATGTTTCCAGTGTCAGAGGTTCGGTCACTCAAAGACGTCATGTCGTGGTTCCCTGACATGTGCTCGTTGTGGTGGCAAGGACCACGATGCCTATAAGTGTGAAATAGACCCACATTGTGTCAACTGCAATGGTTCTCATTCTTCCTACTTTTGTTCTTGTCCTAAATGGTTGGAGAAAAAAAGAGGTGCAGCGCTTGGAAATGACTCATAACATTAGTTATCCTGAGGCTCGGAAATTGCTGTCCACTACTTCATCTTGGACATATACTGCTGCACTTCATTCCACAACCACAGTGAGAGTGCAGACAGATCTCTCTGTGCCTCCAAGAGAATCATTCTCAAAATAAATGAAAAGCCTTTTGACCTCCATGGTTAAAAACGTGGATGAATCAACTTCTACACTCATCTCCAACAAACCCCAAGATCCACATCTTTTGGTTCCATGTACAGGGATTTCTTTGGATACATCTTTTTCTCCCACCCCAAGATGTAAAACAATCATTCATTCACATCCTCAGTCACTGGAATTCCCTTCCAACAACAAAGACCTGCCCAATCAACCCAGGGCAGGATCCATGGAGGTTGATAGACCTCCCTGAATAAGGACAGTAAGGAAAAAAGACATGGTCATAAACAGAAGGGTTCTCCAGCCAATTCGTCTACATGTTATTAAAAATAGTCACCTTGATACAATGGAACTATCAAGGTGTACATTCTAATCTGGATGACATTAAAACACTGATTGCTTCCAACCATTCTATATGTCTTTCCTTACAGGAAACATTTCTGAAACCTGCCAATACAGACACCTTTTGGCAGCTTTCTCTGTACAGAAATGACAGGCTGTGTGATGGACAAGTATGTGGAGGGGTGGCGCTGTTGATTGATCAGCATGTGCTCACCATGTCTTTGTCACTCAGCACACCCTTGGAGGTTGTAGCCATCCATGTTTCCTTGAGTCATACCATCACTGTTTGTTCTTTCTACCTGTCACCTGGAGAGACATATGATCAATCAGTCCTTGATGCTCTCATTGAACAGTTGCTGTCTCCCTTTTCTAATCCTGGGGGACTTTAATGGACATCGTCCCCTCTGGGGAAGTGCTGTTATTGATAGGAGGTGTTGCTCTGTAGAGCATATGCTCTCTGATCACAACCTTTCTCTTTTCAATGCTGGTTCTTCCACTTATTTTCATGCACTTAGTCAGTCCTTTACCGCTATTGATCTCTCAGTTTGCTCCCCTTCATTATTCTCCCTTTTTCATGAAGGATTGACAATAATCCACTAGGCAGTGATCATTTTCCTATACTTTTGAGAGAGACTGGCCATGGTCAATCCCACCCAACCTACGTGCCCAGTGGAAGCTGGATCAGGCAGACTGGTCCACTTTCACTGCTCTAGTAGAACTTGAACCTGCCATCGTCTGTCAGTCATCAATAGACGACTGTGTGGCAGCAGTAACTGACTGTATTATACAAGCAGCTGCTTAATGTATTCCTAAAACCTTGACACGTTTTCCACTATATCCTGGTTAGTTGTGGAATCCTGCCTGCAACATGGCATGGAGGGCTCAAAAACAGGCCTGGAATACTTTCTGTAGATATCCCACACTTTCTAACCACATCACTTTCCAGTGGGCCCATGCACATGCTATGTGGGTAAGGCATCAAAGTCTGAAGAAATCTTGGATTAAGTTCACAACTGGAATATCTTCTACCACCAGTTCCAAAGTCATATGGGACAGGGTTTGAAAGGTCAGTGGGCACTACAATTCTGTTTCCCTTTCAATCTTACTCTCTGATGGCCAAGAAGTAGTTGGTATCTGGAGCATCGCCAATACTTTAAGTGAAAGCTTTTGCCAGGTATCTAGCACTTTTGCTTGTTCCTCTACCTTCTTGGCCATCAAGACTCAGGCAGAGCATTCACCTCTTTCCTTTCAAACTGATTGTCTCTATGATTATAATATCCCTTTACACTGGTGGAACTAAAACTGGCTCTTCATCAGTCTGACAGTACATCTGTTGGACCAGATGATGTACATTGTGACATGCTGCACCATCTATTTCCTGCTTCTCTTGATATTCTTCTACTTGTTTTTAATGGGACCTGGCAGGAGAATGTTTTTCCTAATGCCTGGTGCCAGGCTATTATCATACCTTTCTCTCAGCCTGAGAAAGATCCCAAGATTCCTTCAAACTAATGTCCAATTGCTTTGACGAGCTGACTCTGTAAGACCTTAGAGAGGATGGTTAATGCTCATCTTGTTTGGTTCCTCGCTGCCTGTGGTCCCTGAGACAAAGTTCTTGGGGCTTATCTTTGACTATAAACTGACCTTTATACTGCACATTAAGCAGCAATGGGTCAAATGTACAAGAGCACTGAACATCCTCCATGTCCTCTCTACCACCAGTTGGGGAGCGGATCGATGTTCTATGTTAAAGATATATCTTGCTCTTATTCGATTGAAACTCGACTATGGATCACTGGTCTATGGCTCTGCCAGACCCTCAGCTTTAAAGATGCTGGACCCCATTCATCATCAAGGACTTTGACTCTGCACTGGGTCTTTCTGCACCTCCTCAGTTCAGAGCTTATAAGTAGAATCTCATGAACCTTCTTTGCACCTTTGCCGTTTGCAACTGTCTTTACTATATTCTTCGAAACTTTGTTCCTTACAAAAGCATCCCACCTGGGGTTGTGTTTTCCTTCCTCAGTGGGTCATACTTTTTTAGAATAGACGATCTGTCACTGCTCCTTTTGGCCTTCGCGTCCAGGCACAATTGAATGAATTGGGTCTGTCCTTGGATAACATTGCAACATCCACTGGTCAGCCCATCCCACCATGGCTTATTACATTCCCCAAACATGGCCTTTTTTTAAGTCATCTGAGAAAAGCATATATTCCCAATTGGAAGTATTGTCTTTTATTTACTGAACATTTTTTGAACGATCTTTCCATTCCAATTTGTACGGTTGGTTCCAAATCAGGTGACTCTGTGGGCTCTGCCATGGTTTGTTGCAGTTCGGTGGTTGTGCGCAGAATCCCCTCTATAGCTTCTGTGTTCACTGCTGAACTGTACGCCATTTCTCTTGCCCTGGATCATGTTGAAGCTAAGCAGTACTCCAATTGCACTATTTATACTGACTCGCTTAGTTCTCTACTGGCCCTGAAATTGCTTCACGTTGGTTCACACCCTGTTCTTGTTAATATTCAAGATCGACTGGCCCATTTCTCATTAACATCCACTTCTGTCCAGTTTTTCTGAATGCCAAGCCACATTGGCTCGCGGGAACGAGCTTTCAGACACGGCAGCTAAATCTATCTGCTCTGGCACTATCACCACTGTGCCTATTCCATACATGGACTATGGTCCTGTATTCAAGACTTGGCTCTGTGCCAGCTGGCAGTCAACTTGGAGTGAGCAATGCAAAAACAAGCTATTTGAAATAAAACCCCATATTGGAATTTGGCCGTCTCTCTTTCGTAAGGATTGGAAGGAGGAAGCTTTTCTTACTAGACTATGCATTGGTCACAGTTTTCTAACTTATAGTTTTCTTTTATAACTGATGCACCAGTGTGTAGTCTATGTAACACTCAGATCACTATAAGTGATATTTTACTTTCTTGCCATCGTTACGAATCTCAATGACGGCACAATTTCAACACTGTTTGGTCCCAAGGTTTGTCCGTAACATTAGACAGTGTTATTGGTGATGCTGACATTGTCCACCTTGATAAAGTTTTTAGTGTTTTAAAGGCCATTAATATTTTTTAATGTCATGTAAATGTTTTAAATTTATACATTAAATCTTTTTTAATGTGATTCCCTTTTAAGAATCACAATCTCTCTAGTTCGATTTGAAATTAGGAAATGGCTGTAATATTGAAAACTTGACACCAGGACTGGAAAGGCCAACTTCAGGTGACTAACACTGCTGTTTGAACTAGCCTTTAGTCATCCTGGCGAGTTATTATTATAATTTTGCTACATGTCTTTTAAAACTTTTATTACTTTACTTTTTGAAAATGGCCATAATAACACATAACCTGGAACCAGGACTGGACAGGCCAACTTCAGGTGACTGATGGTGGTTCTAGTACTTACCTGTTAGTCTTCCTGGTGGATTATGATAATTACCATTATGCCACAGAAAGTCTTTTATAACTTTTCTTACTGTGGTTTCTTTCTTAACCACAGATTAGATGTCAACATTAGTTTTATGCTATTTATGTTTTTAAATGCTGTTTTGTTTTACCTTCATTTCCTTTTATGAATTTTACTACATTTACTGTATTTTTACATTCTTACCAGATGTTTGGTGCAGATAGCCTAGCTGCTTTGTGCCATAAAACACTAAATCAACCAACCAACCAACTTTGATGATTTGTGGCATTGACGTTCTTCCTATTGTAAACCTGATGTGCAATTTCAGATGTCGCCAGGTGTTGATTTATTTATTCTGTCAATATGATAATTCTGCTTTTTAAAGTAGGGTATCTATGTCACCTGTTTCACTGTGTCTGGTGGTGCTGTTTTCTTGTCTCTCTAACATGGTACTCTCTTTCATCTTCTATTGGAGTATTGGAGTCCTTGCCATTTACCAATTTTTAGCTGCTGGGATGGTGGACCATAGTAACCTGTCCTCTTGAGCATGCACAATACCACTTAGTTTAGAGTATGGCAATAGTATTCTGCTGGGGTAGATGGCATGATACTCTTCCTGCTGTGGACTTCACATATAATTCAAGATGTTGGCAGATGTTGGAGGTAGCACTCTGCCACATATTGCAGTTTGTACCTCTAGCTTAGGCATCTTCCTTTCTGTTGTCTGCCAAATGCCAGTTTCTAGGGATCTGGCATTGGTTGCAGCTGGAGCAGCCACATAAATTCTCACTTGTGTTTGAATGGTTATGTTCCTCTTACTGCTGACTGAACAATAAAATTCTAATTCTGCCAGGTTTTGGACTGGTGATGAACACTAAGCTGAGCCTCCACCTTCCTACCATCAGTTGGATGTTGATTTCTGGTGGATCTGGTGTTTTTTGTGTTGAAAGTACATGGGTTATTAGTATAGAAGCTCCTCTTCCATGCCTGTACCTTTCTTTGATGTGAAGTGTGGGGTATCCTCTTTTATCTGTAGACCCTATGTTAAATACTGCCAGCTGTTGGTTGAGGTTGAACTCCCATCTATAGTCTGTTGTGCCATAACCACAATACACCAGAAGGTCTTATAATATTTGAAATTTTATTTTTCTTAAGGTTTATCCATGTTTTCACCCTTTTTGGGAACACAATAATGGGCAAATAACATACCTGACTCAGAAAGTAGTGTATTCTCCCAAGAGTATGTTGTTTTTAATTCCTTCTTCCATCCCATGGTTTTCCTTTGGGTGCTAAAAGGATCATATCTCACTTTCTCTCTACCAGTTGAGTCTGTGATTCTAGATTTTGTGAAAAGAGATAAGATATTGTATTGGAAGTTACCATTTTCCTAAACTGAACATGTATTTCTGTTAGATGTTACTATGCAGAGAATAAATGGAAGTTCTAAGGCTAGTGGTAAGCATAAATTTGCAGTGATAGAGGGCAGTATAAATCAAGAAAGATTTTTATGAACACAGCTAAATATCAGAAATGTGTTTTCAGTTTAGGAAAATGTTAATTTTTGTGTAAATATAGTTAAATGTGCATTTGTCAAGTATGCAGAAACTTTAAATTTAAAATTAAACACAATGGTACAGGTAAACAAAATGTTAATGAATCAACTTTATTTGAACATATTATGACAATCATTCATTGTATCAACTGACATTCAGTTGTTTTATCATATTGTGCAGAAAAGCTAATTAAATATAAGAGTATTTGTATATTGTAGAAATCTGTAATATTATTTTAAAATAAAGGTTTTAGTCAAAGTGTCCTATAAATTAATTATGATATTCCTAACTTTGTAAGATTAGTTTGCACAACTTATAGATCAACCAATTATGTTTGTATGCATACACCTTTGTTGTTTAGGTATACAAGTTCTCTTTTATTTTAACTTCTTGCTTCTCCTGATGATAGATATAGAGAATGTTCAACTGGACTTAATGTCCTTTTTAATAAATTGTTACGAAGCAAATTTTTTTAACATTATGATAAGGTTTTAGTTCAGTTGAAAGCATTGTTGCAGATGGAGGGATATTATATCAAGTGATTTTGCTGTATTTGTATTTACCTTTTCTATTTATTGTATAAATATAAAATTGTAGATTGTGAATAATGTTTTTATTCATATCCTGACATGTAGCCATTCATCCACATTTATACCACATTTTATATGAATCATTTGGAGGAGAGAAAAGAAAAGGAAACAGAAAGAGAGGTGGTAAAATCAGAAAGAGTTGCTTGTCTGTGATTTTCATTTATGTCTCAAGTTAGTCCTAGTTGTGTGAGTTTATCTATCTCTGTGATAAAAGTAAACTTATAAATTTTGATCATTCATAGCTTGCCATATCTACCATTTTATGTGTTTTGTTGTTTTTAATTTTTATCATTCTAGATGTAATAAATTTTTTTTTATCTTTGTCAGAACATAGAAACAACACTTATTCTGATATATGTGCTAAGTCAAGGAATAAAGTAACTGTACAAGCTACTGTATATACATTTGAGAAAAACTATTTTTGTGGCCAACAAAAGTTTCTTTCAACCCTGACATGGCACAATGCATGGAAATCTGATTTGGTTACCAACATCTTGAAGCATAATATTGCATTATAAAAATAAATTTGATGAATAAAAATGTTTGAAAATAATTCAGAGTTGGTTAACTATTCGATCTGCAGTAAAGTTATTTAGTTAAAAGCAATTAATTAATAAGCTTAATGATTATTTTAGTATCACATTCTACTAATTGACAAGCTGTTATAATTGTAATTAGTTAAAAAAGACATGTTATTATTCAGAAACACACAGCAATCTTTATGGTGTTTTGAGCCATAGAACTAATTACATCATTCTTATTTCTCTCTGAAGTATGAAATACTTCAAATATATACATTATAGAAAAAGAATTGGAAGCCTACAACATTAATATGATTGTGTCTGATATTAAAAAAGTAATATTCTTAGAACCCAGTGTCATTAAAAAAATAAAATTAAAAAACAAAACATATTCAAATAAAAATTACAATGTTTCTGATATGTTAGAGAATTTGAAATGTTTTGAAAGCAGGTTTTTTTTATTGTCACAAAACATTGTACAATCTGTATGGATGGTGAATGTCTTTGATTACATACTTATGGGTTGAAGTTTAAATTTAAGTAACCTATTATAAGGTTTTAGACATGGAAGATTACATTGCATATAAATACGTATATATTTGGAACCTTTACATTTGGAACAAAAACTCCATTAAGTACAATCTCTAATGTAAATTTTATATGTTTTCATATTATAGTTCAATCCACCAAAAGGTGGAGAAAATGGGAGTGTTTAAATTTTGGTGGAAAGTCAAATAGCCTCCACCTATCGTTCAAAAAATAGATATGGTAAAGGTGTATAAATGCCTTATTTTTATATTGTACTTTTATTTATGCCAATAAATTATAACCAACTAGAAATATGAGTAGTCCATAATGTAAAAATAACCAAATAAAATAAACAGCATATGTTGTCAATGTAAACAAAAGACAGATAAATACAAGTGAGTATAAAAGGATAGGATTGGAAAATGCTGGCTGAGCTTTAAATATAACAGTGGTTTTAGTCAGGAGTACAAGAATAGATACAGTTTGTTAGTTTCACCAAAATTAATATAAAACTAAGCATTCATAAAAACAAAAACATTCAGTATTTTACAAGGGTGAGAGACTAATTCTAAGGATTTGAGTTCACCAAATATAAAGATTGAACAAAAGAAATTTTTACATAATAGTGTAAATAAAAAGGCTCAAATGTTTCCACGTAAATGAATTTATATTAATTCATACAAAATATGATGATGTTTTTAGCACCCACAGTTATTTTATAATACTTTAATTTAAATGAGATTTTTAAAGCTAAATTTATTTAAATGAACCTTAAGTTATTTTATTAACAAAAGTTATTTATGAAAATTTATTAATTATAAATTTGCTCATATCATTGCATTTAAGCTCTGTAGTGTTTATTTTAAATTATGAGGTGGTACAATGTACAAGGGAATTATTCTGTAGCTGTAATGATTACTTAGTGAGGAATTGGCAACATAAGAGTAGCCTGGAAATATGAGTAGATGTTTTATAAAGTAATTTCATAATTTTGTGTTTTGAATCATTATGGTATTTGAAGCAACAACTGTTTGTAAAACAATGAATAAAAATGGCAAAAAATAAACTCGGATATTAAAACAAGAGTAGTACTGTTTTTAATTTCTATTTTGATAAACATAGATTAATTTTTATGAATATATAGAACTTCATTGAGCATTAGTATGATGTTAACATAATATTGTCATTTTTAATTTTTTCTTGCTGTTTGTATTTCAGGTGGGTTTATTTATTTGCCATTAAGCACAAAACTATAAAGTAGACTATCTCTGCTGTGACTGTTGCAGATATCAAAACCCAGGTTTTATCATTATAAGCTATCAAGTTAGAGTCACTCAACCCACCTGAGCATATCATGCGTGTATAGAAGCATAAGTAGGTATTACTGTTTACTTTTGTTGTAGGTGTTTATCAATATTTATACTTTATGGTTTGAAAATATTTAAGACACAAGAATACATAATTTGACTCATATCCTAAATATTACAGTGCTGGAAATAATTGTGGAAAAGTACAGTTGTGGTAGTATCATAAAGTATGAGAATAACAACTAACTGGTCAATTTATCATTAGTAAAATATCTTATTACAGGAAATACAGAAGAAAAAAGAAAAGTACAGTGCACTAATATTTTGTATTTTGGGGTGAACTTTGTCAGATTGCCTTACTTTACAATTTTCATCTCCTTAAATCTCCTCTCCAGAACCTCTGCTTTGCACCTTTCTTTCATGATATGTTTTTAGGGTATTTCTTGTATGTTGACATTTTTAGATGGTGCAGCACTTCAGCAGTCATCTTTACTAACTATGGTTTCTTGAACTAGGGAGGGGCACCCACCAGGTTTCCTATAGTATACAGCCTAATGTAGTCACCCTCCTCATCTGTTCCTTGTCCTCTTGTTGCTATCTACTGTTTCTTTTCTTTGAGAGCTGGCTGTCATAAATCTTAAAGGTTATTTGTTTCTGGAGCTACCCCTTAGCTCCAGTCATGTGAAGCTCTGCTCTTCCATTTTGTACACTGGTGGACTATCTTTGCTACAACATATTGAGTTCCTCAGATACTTTCTCAAGAGTTTTGTTTGTATTTTTACTCTCTTTCTTACCTGTTTCAAACTACAAGTGACTATTTCTCAATCCCAATCTGAAAGTTTACTTTCATCTTTTTATCATTTCCATAAAGTTGGTAGGTTATTGGCCAGATATCAGTCTGTCTAGTTTGACTCAACTTTGGTCTTTCCTTGGTCTCTGATGAGCATTTTTTTCTTCAGTTGATATTCTTCTTGGTGGTAGATGAACTGTTTCATGGTCTTATACATTGTATCTTTGCTTGATTTGGTTCAATAACAGTAGTTAAATATATGTTTCTAACTTTGTTCCTTTGAGTTGGTTATGGCTTCATCTTTTTATTGAGTCTTGAGTCTGGTGGGTTTTTATTCAGAGGCATATAGCTCCTTACTCTATGAACATTTAGCCTTTACATGATTTTTAATGGGACTTCTTCTGTTGTGACCTCCCTTTTCCTTTGAGAGTTGTTAATATGGGGTGGCTTGTTTAGCTCCTTATTTCAATCTAAACCCCACCTTGTATTTCAGTTGCTGGCAATTTCTATCTTACTTTGTATACAGAATAGGTACAGTCTTCATGACATGGTACTCTTAATACCAGAACATTCTTGTCTCCATTTCTTTCATGAGTCTTTTATTTTTGGAGGATTTTTCTCATGAATCACTCATTTCTCTTGAATGTGCCCACATATGTGTACTTTGGTGATTTCTGACTTGCTTTCATCTCTCACAGTCAGACTGGCTTACTTAGTCCCACACAACAGTGCACACCCTTCTTCCTCATCTCACATAGACCTTTATTTGTTTGGAACCATCCAATGCTTGAAGGTTAGTTGATGGGCTTCTTTCACTTATAAAGATGGGTTTTCATATTTATGGTGAGCATAGCATATGTAGCACTTTTATTGGCTTTGTGCTTATGACAATCAATCTTCATATCACATTTTTCCATTGCATCTGTTCCAGTTTGGGTGAATTTCTGGTAACCTGGCCTGTTTCTGGCATTTGGTCTTCTGGGGCAAAGTTTCTCTTTTCTTACATCGCCATAATGGTGGCTACTAAAAGGCTTCTGTCATCTTTTGTCCCATCTCTCTTCTTTCTTATCATGATTCGTTTACTCACATCCCCTACTGTTTATACCTTTCTCCCAACATCAGCAAACTTGCTCCTAGAACCTTTGTTTTGCTAGTTCAGGAGACTCCTTTTTGGACTCACTAACATGACTTCAGTTGTCAATCTATCTATATCATTTAGCACTCTTAGGTCTTGGTTATAGACTGACTATCTTACTTTGGGCAGGACCCTTTCCATCAAATGATTTTTTCTATTTTCTGGCATTTTTGGTAGATTTCCTATCATTCTAGGCATCTTTCTGTCATTGCCTTTCCATCTTCCATCCCCTTCTTGCTTTTATTCATATGGTATTTAATCACAGACACTACAATGATTGATCAGGACCTTGTGTTCTTAGTGTGATTCAACCTTCTTTAATATGCTTTGGGAATATTTCTTCTTATTTTAATTTACTCACTTAGTCTTCGGCTTCTCCCAAACTATTTGTTACAAGAACAGATTCATTTTATTCCCTGGCTGACCCAAATTTTGTATGGTTTGGGTGGGTATTTTAGATGTTTTTGTTTTCATTCATCCTCCCTAAACAATCATTCTGGCCCAACTCATTTCCTTTGTTGTGTGTAGACTATTTGTCATTATATCATTTGTAATGCCTATTTTTAGGGCACTCTGTCATGATATAAAAGACTGTTCAATGTAGATATTATTAATTATTTTATTTTGTGAATGAATGTTTTATTATTTCTTAGTTTTTTAAATTATTATAAGAGAGTTAAAAGCAGATAATAATTGAGAGTTGTGTTTGTAACTCATTGATGTCAAGAATATAGTGAACAGATTAATAAATATATAAATAGTGTGAGCTGAGTGGGAAAAGACAGACAATAACAGAAGAGAGTAGAGCCACAGCCAAGGGAAATTTAAGTGTAAAGTTAACTGCAGTGGAAGTGATAGGCCTAATTATAAATATGTTAGAGGAAAACCAACAGTTTTAAAAGAGATAAAAAGCATAATCTATTTCCTCAAATAGAGTTCTAAAGCAGTTGAACCTGCCTATGTGGACTTTGACAATATATATTTATACTTAGTATATAAGTATATACAAAGAAAAAAACCTTTCAGTTTACAATTAGCAAACATAACCTAACATATGATAGTTGGCAAACCACAACCACAATTATACAGTCGTAAACAGCAACAGAAGAAAACATGAACAACAGTTGAAAAAAAAAGTAGGCCTATACATGCTCAACTGTAGTAGCTAATGAAAATAACTTAGTTTACAGTTATGTTTTATGCATGTTAAATTTTTATAAATGAGCAGAAAATGGATAACATCATGAGTTAAAAGACAGTGAACTATAAGAGTTTGCTAAACAGTAACAGGAACTAGAAAAAAGAAGAGCACAGGCAGAGAAGAGAGGAAAAAAAGGAAATAGAGAGAAAAGAAATTGAAAGAAAGGAAATAGTGGAAATGGAGAGAATAAGAGCACAAATTGAGATAGCAAAATTAATCCAACTAAAATAAGAAGGACCCAAGAATGAAAATGGAGTGACAACTAACTGACACAAGCTACCCAAATGTGATGAGCAGAAATATCACATGGATGTTTTCTTGGAGAGATATGAAACATTTGCCTAAAGTCAGAACTGAGACAAAGGTGGCTGAGCAATCTGTATCAGCCCTCTTTTTCTGTGAGAAGTATGTGCAAGCATGATGTCAGAAGATGCCATGAATTATGGCAAATTAAATGTGGCTTTACTGAAATGCTATGAATTGAGGAAGATTTTCGTCAGAAGTTTGGATGAGTCAACCATAATACTGGAGAAACTGTTTTTCAGTTTGTGGCAGTATTTCACCAGATGAATTGACATGGTCGTGCATAAAAATAGGTTTGAAGACAAACAGACCTATTAATGTGAAAGCAATTCATGACCATGCATTTAATGGACAAAATGCTGTTTCAAAAGAAGAGAGCACCAAAAGTTGTAGAGATGATCAAACTGGCAGAACAATATATGGAAGCTCATGGAGGTAGTATAACTGGCAAGTCCAAGAATAAGTCCATGCAAAGTTAAAACCAGTAATAGTTGACCAGAAGCAGACGTTTACCAAAGGTAACAGCAGATTAATAAACAGAAGGGAAAAAGAGGTGTTTTGTTTGTTATCATATGGGAATACATTGCAAAGGAGTGCAATTAATTATCAGCAAACAACTGCAGAAATCTCAATATGAAGCAGCTGCAGCTATTTACAAAGACAGTGCTAGTAAGGAATGAGAAAAGAGTAACTGGAACTATGGATGCTGCTGCTAGAAGAAAGAGAATCAGAACAGCTCATCAGGTTCAATACATAAGAGCATGATTAATCAGTGCACAACTAATGGTTGGTTCAAGTTAGCTAATGGAAAAACAATGACACTAGCAATGTGAATATGTGAGAAACATCAAGAGGTGCCAACAAATCATAATATGCCAATATGTGAAGGGTATGTTGGGAACAAGAAATTAAAGGTTCTATAAGACACTGAGTGCAGTAGTGGGAACCATCCTAGTACTGATGATCAGATTACAGGCAAATTACATCTCTCTGTGTGGAGATGAAGCATCTGCTATAGCAAGTAGAGCAAACAAGACATTGATCCCCCTGAAAGTGTCAAAAGGCAACATCCCAAATGTAGGTTTGCAGGAATGGAGATAAAGAAATACTCTTCACTGCAGAAACTTTAAGACAATGCCTGGGAGAAAGTTGGGCTCAAGGAGAAGGGGGGAAAGATACAGAAGAGAGTGCAATACCAAATCTGAGAAGGCAGTTATACTATGGATGTTGGCTCATCAGTCCATTGTGGGAGAACATCTAGGAACAAAGAAAATGGCAGACAGAAATACCAGCTAATTCCATTGACTGGGAATAATTGGAGATGTGAGTATATTCTTCAAGTCATGAGATGTCTACCAAAGCACAATACTTAAATGGAAGGTATCCAAAGTGCCATTGGGGGAGATGCCTCTCATAGAAGAGTTATTCAGCACAGTAGCTTTGGACTTGATTGACCCACTAATGTCTGTGTCTGATAAAGGCAGCCAGTATGTGCTGCTAGTAGTCAACTGTGTGACACATTATCTGAAAGCAGTAGCACTTGAGAAGATAGAAATAGAGAGAGTAATAGAAGCCTTCCTGGAGATATTTTGCAGAGTAAGTTTTCTGAGAGAACTCCTGAGTGATAGAGGAACACAGTTTACTTCAGCACTGATGCAGGAAGTGTGCAAAATCATCAGTACTCAATAGCTCTTTACCACCTCTTACAATCCTAAATGTAATGTACTTTGTGAGAGAGTCAATGGAATTTTAAAGAGTATGCTAAAGGAGGTGTGTTAAGAAAGGCTGTGTGACTGGAACAGATACTTGTAGGCACAATTATTTACTTGTGAGACATCTTGATAAGTAAATAATCGTGCCTACAAGTACCTATTCCAGTCACACAGCCTTTCTTAACACACCTTCTTTAGCATGCTAAAGTATTTTCAGTATTTGCACTGAAAGAGCTATGGATTGGAGAAGAATTTTCAGAAGTAAGGAACACATATCAGTATGTGTTAGACCTCAGAAACTGACTGGAGGAGGCTGTCAACTCACTCACAGAGCTTGTATACAGCTCAAGGCAGTCAGAAACATTTATTTTACAAGAAGGTCAAGGATTAACATTCTAAGGTCAGACAAGGTCTTAGTTCTGCTGCCCACAAACCACAACAAATTCACTTTGCAGTTGAAAGAATCTTTTGAAGTACAGGATGTACTACTAAGAATAAAAGGTGAATGTGAAGATCTACCATATCATATTGTTGAAGAATTATTTTGGGAGAGAAAATAACCCTAATGGGTGATGCTATTGAATTGGAGATAGATGTTGCAGTTGTGGTCATCACAATTGCAGAACCAGAAGACAGTGACTTTGTCTTAGAAGATGAGGACTTATTAGACATGAAACCACTATGTGGAGATGAAATGTACAAAAATGTCGACATCAGTTTGTGAAGAACCAACTAGCAAACAGAAAAAAGTGCATAGATATCTTCATCAATAAACCAGGAAAGACAGACCTGGTGCAACACAAAACCACAACCAGGGATCCAGTCAAAGTGAAGCCCTGCAGATGCTTTATGCAATGAGAGACCTGGTAAAACAGAAAGTTGAAACAATGTTTGATGCTGGAATCATCAAGCCTTCAAGTTCAGCCTGTTGTTTACCAGTTGTAATCATGAAGATGAGGATAGATCAAACCATTTCTGTATAGATTTACAGAAGCTGAATCTCCTGATGAAGTTTGACTCTGAACCTATGGGAAACTCAGAGGCCATTACATCAAAATTAGATGGGACTAAGTTTTATCAGAAATTGACCTCAGTAAAGGTTATTGGTTAATCCCAATGGAGACAAGGTCTGAAGAGGAGACAACATTTGTGACACCACATGGATGTTACTGATTTAAGTAGATGCTAATTGGGTTAATCACCAGCAGCAACATTCAATTGCACTATATATATAGTGTTTATGATGTGCCTGTGATCTCTATATGGTGTGAAGAATTTGTTGTATGTATGTTTAACTTTTTGAATGCATTATTTTGAAACAAGCAGGGTGTAAGCTATTCATTATCATTGAATTTGTAACCAACAAGTCACAGGCACCTACTGTAGCAGAATCCATATTTCAACAACAACATATTACATATTTATACTTAATATATAAGTATAAAAAAGTCTTCTAATTGACAATTGAAAAACGTAACCTAACATCCAACACACTCCAAAAAATTTTTTTCTATGGGATTACTTTTCCTCTAATCAGTTTTCTCTTTTCACTCTGTTAAGTAGGCACATTCTTTTCAGCTAGTTTCTTCTTATGTTTTCACTTTTCATGCTTTCTACCACCATGCTTGTCATCTTAAGGCTTCTCTTGTCTCTCTCTATCTATTGATGCTCCCTGTATGAAATACTGCAGGTTGGGATGTTGACAACTCCATACACATCAATATCTCAGTACATATACCTAAAGGAGTTTTCACCTACCCTGGATTTCATCTCCCTCCATTCCTCATTCACTGTTCTGGCATGGCCAGATGGTCAGGAAGCTGGACTTTGATGTGTTTAAATTCCCATTCCAAAAGACTTGTTCACCTTTCAGTTTCATGGACACTATAATGTGATGGTTAATTTACCTATTCATTGGTAAAAGAGTAGCCCAAGAGTTAGCATTGGGTGGTGATGGCAACTAGCTGCTTTTTCTCCAGTTTGTCACTGCATGAAATTCAAAAACAAACATACAAACCTCATTCACTGCTCTTCACAATGACTCTGATGGTGATTTTCATTCTTTATTATGTCTCACAATCACCATATTCTAATTATATATGTATATATTATGGAGACAGTCAACCCTCACAGGAAATACTTACCCAAACATTTGTTGTTGAGTGCTTTAGAAGATAAAATATGTATATTACGTCTTTCAAGTCATTCTGCATGTAAAAGGATGACAGCACCAGTTGTGTGCCTGTTTACATCTGCTGTCTTTAGTCATAGTAACCCATTGCACTATCTCTCAATGTGGCAACTAATTCCAGATTATTGTAACTGATGACAACAGTCTTTGACCTCTCCTCCACCATCTCCAATATGGGATTCTAACTTTTAGTAGTTCATAGACATGAGAAGCATTTCTATTGTCAACATTATCCTTATTTGAGATTTTATTTTGATAAAATCTCACCTATCTGTACCACCTTTTACCCCTTTCCCCCACTTCTCGTGCATTTAGTTTGCTTTGTCAAGAAAGAATCAGTATTCATATGCTAGCATTCATGGTAATTACCATTCATGGATTGTGTATTGTCATTCTATTTGTGAGGACTATAGTTTAAGGATGGTTAAGTCATAGGCTGTTGTAATATATGTTGACATGTGTAGGAGAGGGAGGTTTTTTGAAAGCTTGTGGCATTTAGAGGAAATTACAAGACCGTATGTGAGAGGTAATAGAGGTGAAGAGGAGAGTATGAGTATCTGACCTGAATATATATTCAGATAAGGAAAGTGTTAACTTTTTATCAGCTACACATCCATTGAGATCACTTGGTCCTACTGTTTTTCTTACTGTTCTTGGAAGCAACATTCGTGCCTGCACACAAAGCTAGATTACTGGCAAGATCTCAAATATATTGTGATGTATCATATAAAGAGTATTCCTTGAGTTACTTAATGTTTCTTTCAAAGAGTTTGAACTTAACACAACAACCACTTCTGTTATAAACAGAACCACTTTCAACTCTACTTCTTAGAGTTTTCATAAACCTTCTAATGAAACATGAAATTTTGTTTCAATCTGTGTATGAAGTAACCCTCACCAGCCATTTATGCACACTTGTCATGCAGCATTTTTGTTCCGTGAGCTGCATTCACAACACTGCAAGTAGTATTACTCTTGTATTTTTATAGACATTATAATTGGTTGGATTATGCCAATTGCTTAGTGACCTGTCAACAGTGGCTGCATGGGGGTAATGCCATAATATTTTTATTTTTTCTTGTTTTTCTAGAGGTTATTTCTTGTTCTGTATTGTTGCTAAGTCTCAATAATTGGATATTCCCAGAGAGACTTTAGCTAATAAACCAAAAATCTATAGCTTAATAAAAACAAAATTGTACATATTCAAAAGTTGTTTAATTCTTCATGTGTTCAACTGATAGTGTGAATTCAGGCTGTAGTATATTTTCAGAAAAAGAATGTACTTGATTACAAACTTGGATAAGTCAGTTTGAGTTTTTAATCTTATTTGCATTTAGATAATTAGAAAAGTATTTTATTACTTTATAAGATTGTAGTGTCATTTATTTGTATTATCATGAAGATTTCTGCTGTATGGTTTAATGGCCTTGTCATAAAATCACACAAGCCCAATGTACAAAACAACTTCTTTATTATACCCAGTTACTTCTGAAGGTATTTCAAGGAATATCCATACTTTGTCAAGACACTCACCCATAGTACTTGAAACACAGTCACATGTGCCACATTCGGTCTAATTAGTTTGCGAGGGTGTGGTATGAATACAGTTTCAAACATGGTACTTTGGGATCCGAAGAGGATCAGATGCAGACCTGAAAACCTTTCCTTAGACTGATCCCATCATGCCATGGTAATCTTTTGGGTTCAATCTAGCCTTCCTTATTAGGAGGTTATGGTAAGGACAACCCCAAGGCTGACTTGATCCTGCTTGCATAAAAATTGTGGGAAAAGTTCATAGACAAACAAATCCATAAATTCACAAACACATAGTAAATTAATATAGGCTTTGTAAATGCATAAAAAAATATTTCCATTAATTGGCAAGTACAATATGTTATCCAAATTCATTTAAAAGTAGCATTTATTTGATGGTGTAAGTTATATATTGGAAAAAAAAAACAACTTACTAATAAAATACTTTCAACTAAATTACATGCCAGAAAGGTTTAAGTTAAAGAGGTAACTTTGAAAACAGTTGATAATATATTTGTATTTGTAACTGATGTATCTTATCACCAGGGGATACTGTGTTTCTGATTCATCTAGATGAACATTTGTGATTGATTAGTCTTGTATGAAAAAACTGAAAATGTGTTTGCATTTACTAACTGTATTTTTAACATTTGAAATAATTGTGTTACAAACAGAAATAATATATATTGTTTACAAGGTTTTTTTAGTTTTGAGGATAGATATAATTTAAAATCTTTTTCGAGTAATTTTTTTACTGTGTTTGTAAAACTCATAAAAAATATTTCCATTAATTGCCAAGTATATTATGTTATCCAAATTCATTCAAAGGCATTTCTTATTGATTTGTAATGTTTTAGCTTATTGATTATGAGATGTTTGTGTATTACAAAAAATTATTTTTATCATCTGACATTTTTTTTTTTAAATTAAAGAAATGGTTTGCTTATTCACTAGACAGAAAAAAGGAAGAGAAAAAAGGTGAGGGCCCAGCATGGCCAGGTGGTTAAGACACTCGACTCATAACATGAGGGTAGTGGGTTTGAATCCCCACCACACCCAAACGTACTTGTCCTTTCAAGCATGGGGGCATTATAATGTGATGGTCAATCTCACTATTTGTTGGTAAAAGAGTAGCCCAAGAGTTGGCAGTGGGTGGTGATGACTAGCTGCCTTCCCTCTAGTCTTACATTGCTAAATCAGGGACAGCTAGCTAAGATAGCTCTCATTTAGCTTTGCGTGAAATTTCAAACAAACCAAAAACGGTATGTGGGGGAGGGGGAGTATTTGTAGCAAATTCTAAGTAACAAAACTGTAGCAGAAGTTGTCTGCATCTTGTATATACCCAACATTAAAGTATTTATTTTTTTTAAAGATACTATTTATTACTCGTGTTCGGGCTGAAATAAGGTAGTATTATTGGCTCATAAATTTTGGATATTAAACAATTGGTCCATACTTTATATACACAGAAACTAAAAGGTTGGTATAGAGGGGTTAAATGTTGGGAAGTGAAATTTAATTGTACAAATAAGATAACTAGAGAGAGGAAATGATGGGAAGTCAAATCTAGTAGTACAATTCAGATCGATATAGAGCATTGTTTCTCAAACTGTTCCATGGAACCCTGGAGTTCTGTATCATGTATGCAAGTGTTCTGCTAGAAAATTTTATGTAATGTAGTCAGAGTAAAGGATTAGAAGATGTACAGGGTGACTTAAAAGCTTATCAGTTCATAAATTATACCATTCTCTATTCCCTCTGTCATTAGCTATGTCATTTATGGACAAAGTCTAATTGATTAATCACTGTACATTAGTCACTGGTGATAATGGAGTGCAGTGTTTGAAGGAAACAACAGGCTAGCCTCTGTTTTAACTTTTTTATAAAAAATGTTTTTTAAGATTTCTGTCAGTGGTCAGTAGTTTTAGAGCTGAGTAGTGTTCCACTTGGGAAATACTAGTATAGAGGGATAAAATGGGGAAGTAGCCATTATGAAGAAGTGTAGAAGCCTCTGATAAAAATTAAATTCCCGAATGATTATATTTTTATGTTTGTGTAATTGATATGACTGAGATATATAGTTTTAATTATAGTTTGTTTTTTTTCATTTTAGGAACAACCTTTTTGAGAATAATTAGCCTATCATTGGATAATTGTTTGTTTAAAATGGATAATACGTAAATGGATACCTAAAAAAGAGTAAACTGATATATTAGATCTCATGAATCCAATACTTATTTTTCTTTAAAGGAAACAAAAATATGTTTTTACTACTGATGTATTGTATTTTTGTACCTGTAGAATTATATATGAAACATACATTATTGTTGTGTTTATGCTTGTATAAAACTAACTTTGTTATAGTGTGAATTATATAATGTTATGTTTGAGCTTGTGCCAGGTGTGAAAGTGAATGTTTATTGGTTTGTTTGAATAAACTTGATGAATGATAATATATTTTAGTAGTAACAATGTATATGCATGCAGTTTTTATATTTTGATCTAAAATAGCCCAGAATGGCCAGGTGTTTAGAGTGCTTGACTCAAAATCTGAGGGTCATGGGTTTGAATCCCTGTCACACCAAACATGCTCACCCTTTCAACTGTTAAGGCATTGGAATGTAATGGTCAATCCCACTACGCATTGGTAAAAGAATAGCCCAAGGGCTGGTGGTGATGACTAGCTGCCTTTCTTCTAGTGTTACGCTGCTAAATTAAGGATGGCTAGTGCAAATAGCCCTTGTGTAGTTTTGTGCAAAATTTAGACCAAACCAAACTTGACCTAAAGTAGAGTTTTATTTACAGTCTTAGCTAATATTAATAACACAGAAATATTAGTAGCATTATAATTTACTGTAGCAGCAAAATAAATATTTTCTTAGCTTCTGTGTGAGAGAGAAGCATGATAAATTTTTGTGTGTCAATTTTAAAAAGGGATGGTTTATTTATATTAATAAAAAATTATTTTATTACAATTTCTAACTTTATAGCTAATAAATGTTACTAACATGCAAATGAACAACTATATGAAAGCAATTTTGATGTGTAATCTTTTGTTTGATTTAAGAAAAGTTTGACTCTTAATTGTTAACCATGCTATTGTTAAATTAAATGTAAATAATTATACTCTTACAATGATCCTGTGGTCAGGAAGATTATTTGCATTGGTATTTGTTCTGTGTTATTAATGTACAGAAGATTATGGTTTTGTAAATATTATCCTGTAAGGTAAAAACAATCACAACATAACCATTAAGATCAAATATGTGCATGTTCAAACCTTCCTCAAATTTTGTTTCTATAAATTATCATTTTATAGACATATGTATTTTCACTTTAACCTTTGACCCATATTATTCAAAACCTAATTTATTCATGTCACTCAATTATTTAGTAAATTATATCCAATTTATTCATTTTTGAGACCTTTCTGTTAACAGCATTTTTGTAACTGTATTTATAAAAATTAAACTAAATGATCCAGTGTGTGTGTAACACTTCCCCTCTTTAATAAATTCCCTTGTTTAATGATAAAGGTCATTTTTAATAGTCATCCACACCCGTAAATACAAATAAAACTGCCAGAATGTGATCAGTTAGAATCTGGAAATCACTCAACCTGTGCTCCAAGTTGTTTCTCTGTTTCCAGATGTAATATTCATTATGAAGTGCTTACATTGCCTGATTTCAAGTGTCTTCTTGTAAGAAACTAAATACAGGAAGTGTGAAGATAGCCATTTGAAAGATTCATAACAGTCTTTGAAGCTCTTTTGTAACTTCATTTGGTGTCTTAGGAGGAAAATATGCGAATAGAACGTTTTTGTACAAACAAGATAAATAAAAAAATATTGGATTTAAGAATCGACGAATACATGCTATGAAAAAGTAAACAAGGCTGAATGTACTGAACCCTATTTAGGCTTAATGCTGTCATCTAGAAGTACATTTGGTGGAGTCAAAATAGGGATTTATAGTTTGAGTAAGTAATGTCCACTGAACCTCCATACTTGTTTATTTTTTACACCCCTTCCTTTCAGTGTTACAGTCGTATACCTGTGGACTTATCATGTCCCCGTGGTGGGCAGAGCACAAATAGCCATTCGTACTTGATAATAAACAACTTTTCACAATCCCTATTCTCAGGTTTTTAAATTTCCAGTTATTTATTTATCTTGTTTTCTGGATTTTTAAGTATTCAAGTATGGGCAAAATTTAGTTGATATGGTAGCTAACTTTATACATTGTAATAATTAAATATAGCTAGTAGCTATCTGATATGTCATAATGATTTACTGTAGCTACTGACTATTTTATCGTATTAGTTCAAAATGTAAAAGCTGTAATTTGTTTGAGAATACAGTGAGCATTTATAGTTTCTGTGTAACTAAATTCAGTACATATAATGAAGAGTAAAGGAAAAAATACATACACAGACTAAGACATAATTTTACCAATAAAACATAAGTTTTAAAAACTCGTTTTAAATAAGACTTCTTGTCTTTTAAAATAATAATTTTGTCAATGTGTGTAATAAAATTCAATATTATGTGTACTGACTTTTTTTTATTCTATATATAATATAGGAGTTGGCTCCCAAAAGATAGCGAACAAACCATTGAGTATCTGTATACCAGTTATAGTTATCTAATGTTCATCTATTATTTATTCGCTGGTAATTTCTGTTTCACTCTGTTCTTAAGCTTTTTAAAGGTACATAAGATGTTTATAAGAAAACAATCTTTAAGAGATAATGATAACATCATGTACACTAGAATTATGGTATCTTTAAACCTATGTAAAATATAGAAGAAACAACTCGACTTTTCAGTACCTCCACGACCTTCACAGTACCTTTTTTAGTATTCATCAAAGTTGTTTGGGTGCAATATATTAAGCCGTTTTTATTGTAGGCTGGCAAGTTAATAATAATAAGAATTACAAGCGGTCTGTTTGTAGCGGATTTTATTTTCTTTGTAAATCAAACATGCGTGTTTTTTTTTTTTAGCATTTTGTTATGTGTACAGCTTCAGCAGTCAATATCATAGATTTTACAATGTTGTTTGAGCTGAATCTTTACAGTTTAATGTGATTTTATTGGAACGTTCTATTCGGGTTTGGTGCAATTTCGAGCGATCACTGTTATGGCCCTGCATGGCCAGGTGGTTAGAACGTTTAAGTCGTAGGGCGGAGGATCGTGGGTTCGAATCCCCGTGCCCTAAGACATGTTTGCCCTTCAACGGTAAAATCGTTATAATTTAACGATCATTTACACTATTTATTGGTAAAAGAATAGCCCAATAATGTGGCGATAGTAACTAACTGCCTTCCCTCTAGCTATCGTTGCTAAATTAATGACGGCTAGCACAGATAGCCCACTCGTAGCTTTGGGTGACATTCAAAGAACAGACAAGCCCATCATGAAAGCACGGTGAAAAAGTTTGCTTCGAATTTTTTACTTAAAATAGGTCTATCGTGAACAAAAATGTTTTCGTGAAATATATTTTGATGAGTTATAAATGGGTGTGGTACCCAGAAGTAACATTATTTAATTAGAAACCAACAAAAATACATCCATGGTCTGTTTAGATTCTTTGTTACCTGTAAATATGAATATTCAATTATAGAATTAGCATTTCTATGTTTGTGATGCAAGAAAAAGACAATTGTTATGTATACGTTACAATGTGCAATAAAGGGTTAATATTAAATTCCGATTATGTACTTAGAGCAAAACTAAACATCAATTTCGCATAAAGTAATTAAAATATATTTTTGTTTACATTTTTACTTGTAAATATTATAATGCGTTTTTCATCATTTTGGGTAAACACTGACTTTTGATTAAATATAGAATGATAAAAGTTGACGAAAATGGACAAATAGCAGTATTTACGATTAATGAAACTGATAAAAAAGCTGGTAATAAAAAACACACATGGGAAACTGCATAGAGTAACTTGTGTCTTCAATATACAAACAATGGCGATAAAGTAAAAGCCATTTTTGACAAGATTACACGTTGCAAGTTATAATACAAATGCAGATGAGTTTTTGCATGCGTAGTTTATTGCTTTTTATATGATCGAATATTTATTTTAACTAAATATGGAGTCAAAGCTTATTGCGTGGGCGTGTTGTTTTAAGCTACACAGAACACAGAATCAATAAAGTGACCAAAGTTGCTTCACAAAATACTGCAAAGATGCGGGAAATTACTACACTCACGCAAATCCGTATCAACTGATTGAGTAAAAAACAATAAAACATACTTATGCTATAGTTATGTGTGTTTGATTTTGGAAATACATCTTTTGCAGTAACTATCGTGAACATGACAAAAAATTGAAAAACATTAATGATATTTTTATATAAAATTATGTTAAACATTTTAAACTTGTCATATTTATTAATCAAGAAAATTTTAAGTTGAAAATACAAAACTTGGAAAAGTCATCATGTATATGAATCCTCATTTTATATATTTATCCTAGAAAATGGATTTTTATGCAGTAAGTTCATGTGCATTAATTAACTGACATATTTCTTAAAACTTTTTAATGTTCAATTAATATCAATTAATTTTACAAAGTATAATTCTCACTCTTCCATAAGACCTAAAAATGCATAATAATCGAAGAAACTACACCACAATAAAGTTGACAGTATGTAATATTGATATAAAAAAAAAATCTATTATAAAGTATTTTATCGTAGTGTTGGTAGCCTCTATACGTAAGGATAGCCAAGGTATTTGACAGCCATAGTACAAATGTGTAAGCTGAAAAGTCAACAATGACAATTATTTTACATTAAGATATGATTGTCACTCAATTTTGCTTCTCTACCCAGCAAGCCTAAAACCAACGCAAGAAGCTGCATGTACAACTAAGATAACAAACCAGCCAAACTGCTCATCTTTCTCCTTGTTTCGGTCGAGCTAACTCTACAAATATTTTATCACTAACGCCAGTTTAAGCCGAAATCCATTATATGTGTTTCTGGGCAACATATGATGTCATCGCTTAGTCGTAATAACTAGTAGTAATTTAAAAAGATCATAATTATAGTGTAAACGATGTAATCATTACCCCCTTAAGTTAGCTTTTCTATAAAAGTATGGTGTTCCTTCAAAAAGCTTAAGTACAGGGTGGAACTGGAATTACCAGCCAATAGTAGATGAACTTTATATTACTGTAACATGTAGAATACCCAATTTTTTTACAATATACTATATTATATATGAAGGATTAAAACATCAAAACACATACTATTTTATTACACACACCTATAGAATACACTACCTTTTAGTCAGGAGAAAAAAACCGATAAAAACATTTTGTAAATGTAAAATGATGTAGAGATGGCAGTGCCAAACAAGAAGGCAAACAGTATAAACAGTATGAATATAATATAAATATACAAGACTCAGTATTAAATTTAATGTTGAAATGTAAGGTGCACGTGTATAAAATGGTTACGAGGTCGGTTAGACCAATTTGGTACCGAGAGTCTGTAATTATCAAGATATGTGTGACTCAACTTGGATGTCCATGTACGTAAGCTAAGCTTAAGTTCTTAGTTTCACTTTATTGATGCGTACATTAACATGACTGATGTTATGATAAACAAACTCCATACCAGCAGTCGGGAATATACTACTTCCAAGTGCAGTTTAACATTAAACTTTACTATTGAAAGTCATGTAGGGTCATCTGTGTGTAGCTGTATCTTCTCCTTAATTCTTGTTTGCATTTACAAAATGACTTTTGTTACTTGTTCGTATTTTTCTCCCCTATTTTAGATGTATGTTTTGTTTATCACTCTTGAGGAAGGTTTTAGGTAACGATTAGCAGATAATTGTACAAAAATGACTGTGAAAGACCAAAATATTTTCCTATGCATCAATACATAATGTTTAATAAAAATAAACGAAGATTTGAACAAATATTGCTTGTTTTCTCGAGAGAGCATTAGGGTAAATTTAACAAGAAATATTGTTAAATTGATGTTCTTTCAAATTTGCATAATAATCAATATCAATATTTTAAAAAAAATTAAACAATTTTGCACATTGTCTGTGTAACATGTGTAAATAGCGAAGGATAATGTGCATATTAACCGTTTAATATTCAAAATTTCATGACTTAACAGGAAATAACCCCGTCCCCATTGGCATGTCCGAGAACTTAAAACGCTAAAAATCGAGTTTCGATATTCGTGTTTGGCAGAACAGAGATAGTCCATTATGTAGCTTGTGCTAAACTTCAAATAATCAAACAAATAACAGAAAATACGTGCATTCTCCAAACATTCTGGTTGATGTGCATAATAGTGGGCAGGACCAGGTGGTTAAGGCACTCAACTCGTAATTTGAGGGTCGCGGGTTCGAATTCCCGTCACACCAAACATGCTAGTTCTTTCAATCGTGGGAAGTTATAACGGTACGCTCAATCCCACTATTTGTTGGTGAAAGAGTAGCCCAAGAGTTGGCGGTGGGTGGTAATGATCAGCTGCCTTCTCTCTAATCTTACATTGCTAAATTAGGGACGGCTAGCGCAAATAGCCCTCGCGGAGCTTTGCTCGAAATTAAAAAAGAAACATAGCAGATAAACATTCAAATTTTTCTTAACATACACATAATATTTATTTTACTTCAGCAGATACATTTTTTACAATTTCTTATAGTGTTTTCGCTGAAACTATAAACACGTATATTTTGAAAGTAGGCCTTTTTCTCTTGTTGTGAAACTCACCTGTAAAAACTATTTTAAACAAACCTGAAACATTAATTAATCTATAAAAAAAAATTTCATTGTAAAAATGTCCCCCCCCCCGGTAGTATAGCAGTGAGTCTACTGATTTACAACGCTAAAATCAAGAGTTTGATTCCCCTTGCTGGACTCAGCAGACAGCTTAATGTGGCGTTGCTATGAGAAACACACACACACACACCTTGTGATAACTGAAAGCCTGCCGTCAGTTATAAATACGAAGTTCCAATTGGTCCACTACTATACAAGTATAAGTTTCGTAAATGAAACTGATAACTTACCTTGTGAGTGTGAAAATAGTTTACTTATTGATACTTTTCAAAAACATATTGTTACTGGTAACTTAAAGATTATGAAAAATAAAATACTACGTGAAATACTCAAAAAAAAGAATCTAAATATAGAATAGCTACAAAATATAATAATAATATAATACCTATTGAAAACAACATTGACGAATATATTTTAAAACTTAACTATGTCCATCTAGATGATCTTTTGGAATGGAGGTTATATGTACTTGGAATGGCCAAGCGTGTTAAGGCGTGCGACTCGTAATCTGAGAGTTGCGGGTTCGCATCCCGGTCGCGCCAAACATGCTCCCCCTTTCAGCCGTGGGGACGTTATAATGTGACGGTCAATCACACTGAAATAATGTGAACTGATTCACATAATGTTATGTGAATAACTAACACTATTCGTTGTTATTCGTTGGCGGTGGGTGGTGATGACTAGTTGCCTTCCCTCTAGTCTTACACTGCTAAATTAGGGACGGCTAGCAGAGGTAGCCCTCGAGTAGCTTTGTGCAAAATTCAAAAACAATGTTCTTAAAAAATAAAAATTACGTTATCTTGTACAAAATTAAAGAAATACCAAAGAGATTTATCGTTTCATCAGTTCAAAAATACGGTTCAAGAATTGTTATAATTTGTAAAAAGTACTATGCATTAATTATAATAAAGAAATCAGTAGTACACAAACATTTAAACCTCTTAACCAATCTAAAGATACAGTAATTAATAACTTCATTAAAGTCTATAATAAACTTTAGTGTGTGTGTGTGTTGTTAGTATAGCAAAGCTACAAAGGGCTATCTGCTCAGCCCACCGAGGGGAATCGAACCCCTGATTTTAGCGTTGTAAATCCGGAGACATACCGCTGTACTAGCGGGGGGCATAAACTTTAGTCTAAACAAAATCCTTATGTATCCTTATCCTAAACAAAATCCTTATCCTTTTCATTATGTCATTCACAAACTCCATAAATCTCCAATTACATTTAGATTTATTTCTATTTCAATAAGAACAATTATTAAACAACCTGCCCTTTCATTAAATAAATTACTTAATATTTTACTTGATAAAATTAAAAATATAAGTGTTAATAATAAAAAACATACTTTTTTGGATAATATACTTTTTTTTTATTTTGCGCAAAGCTACATGAGGGTTATCTGCACTAGTCGTTCCTAATTTTGCAGTGTAAGACTAGAGGGAAGGCAGCAAGTCATCACCACCCACCGCCAACTCTTGGGCTACTATTTTACCAACGAATAGAGGGATTGACCGTCACATTATAACGCCCACACGGTTGAAAGGGCGAGCATGTTTGGTGCGACCGTGATTCTAACCCGCAACCCTCAGATTATGAGTCGAACGCCTTACCCCACCTGGCTCAATAAAAAATAACCAACCCTTTTTAAAATATCTAAGAAACTGGGAACAAATATGTAATATTCAAACATTTGATTTCACCACAATTCCATTAAAAGATTTAATCTTTGTTTTAAATTCGTTAATAGAAGGCCCGGCAAGGCCAAGCGTGTTAAGGCGTGCGACTCGTAATCTGAGGGTCGCATCTCCATCGCGCCAAACATGCTCGCCCTTTCAGCCGTGGGGGCGTTATAATGTGACGGTCAATCCCACTATTCATTGGTAAAAAAGTAGCCCAAGAGTTGGCGGTGGGTGGTGATGACTAGCTGCCTTCCCTTTAGTCTTACACTGCTAAATTAGGGACGGCTAACACAGATAGCCCTCGAGTAGCTTTGTGCGAAATTCCAGAACAAACAAAAAAAATCGTTAATAGAACAGTTCTGTTATACTTTCATAGGACTGTAAGAAGGAAAATGTAGCTCCGAAAATATAAAAGATATGTTTCTGTATTTACAATAATTATATATTTTTCGATAACCAGGATTTTAAATAAGAGCAGTTTCAATGAGAGCTTATTACTTGTATAGCAAATTTACAGGGTGTTCAGAAAGTCACTGTGCACTGAAATATTAACACATGTTTATATATAGAATACAGGAGGTAAATATGAATGACGATTACAAACAATGCTGAAAGTGAACCCCGTTGATATCAATACAGGCCTGGATCCTTCTTATTTTGTTTCTAAACACCGCTATCAGTTGCTGGCTTGAAATAGACTGAATAAAATATGATTACAAAACTGCACAGCGACTTTCCGAACACCCTGTATATCTTTACTATTACGATAATTGATTTATTGAAAAGTACACAAATGCAGATATTTTTACCTTAACATATAGATGATTTAATTAGTATAAATAATCCTGAAATAATGTTACTAACACTATTTATCCAGTAAAATTAGAAACTGAAAATACTTCAATATATAATACAAGGAGCACATTAATTAGATTTAGAAATTAACATAATTGATTAGGACATCAATGTAAATATTTCTGATAAAATATTTTGCTTTTACAATTTATGGCTTACGCTCCTTTAATAGTAATGTATCATACCCTTCTGTTATAAGCGTTATAACTTCGCAAGTATTCAAATATTGTAAAACTTGTAATAAATTACAATATTTTATCAGTAATGTTGAAATATTGATACAAAAATTAATAGGTAATGAATTGAATAAAGAAATTTTAAATAAAAATTATTAAACTATTCTGCAATAAATATGAGAAGGTATTAAATAAATATAAGGAAATTTTACTAAAAATTTGTAATAACTATTTTTAGCTATAAATAAAGTCATTTAACAATTCGGCACTACTTTACGCGAATATACACCTTACTGCATCTAAAGACTTGTTTATAGCATGATAGTTATAGTAGACTTAATGGGTGGTGTTTGGGAGTTTTCATTAGTTATTTTAGGTAACTGAATGGGACGGGACCTTTAATACTAGTATAATTCCTTTGCTGGTCTACTAAGTAGTGTCTTTCTACCATAAAGGGGGCTGGAAAGCTAACTTCAAGAGGTAAGTTTATTTAACTTACTTACCCCCAAATGGTAGTACCTTATTTTGTAATTAAGCTTTTCTTCTACACTTTGGAAAGCGGTTACTTTCTCTCATCTATCTGCAGGTAACGAAGAGTGGTATAGATGTGAGACTTTGTGGGTTCATGTCTTGATCTCCCATATCTCCTTACTTCTATTGCTATACCTTTATTTTATTGTTTTTTATGTGAGATTTGCGAATGGATCTTAAAACTGCTAAACAGTGTATCCCCACTACAGTCACCTCCAAAACCTAGGGTGCATTTTATAACTCGCATGCACCTAATACCATGGGATCCCTTTAATCAGTGCAGCGTTTTTTATTTAATTTTGTTTCGACTTGTTTTTGGTTATTTTGTAAATATAGTTTTAAAATAGGGCTCTGGTAAAAAGATGAAGTTCTTTACTATTTACCGGTAAATAAAACCTATAACAAAACCAAATTCATAAGTATTTGGTTGTATAATAATATGATATTACGATTGTACAGGTTGGGGGGAAAGAAATGGTTGTTTACCAAAGAAATTAAGCAAAATGAGTGAATCTTTCTGACCAATTAATGGATAAAAAATGTCTATTTTCATGTTGCAACCTACTTTATCTTCAAAATGGATTGAAATACTTCTTGTTATTTCATATAATCATGCTATTAAAATGTAGTTATTACTACTATCAAAATCCTAATACCCTCAGATAAACGTTTGCAGCCTATGTACTACATTTATAGAAGGTTGGTCATGTCGAGTCTTGAAAATGGGATCTACATATGAACCATCTATTGAGAAAAGTCGCTGCAGTACGCACAGAAATTAATATTGATCAATCCTACATAATAGGGTATTAGTCACCAGTTTTCAGTGAGTCACTCTGACTCAACACGCGACTAACTACATAACCACAGTAAGCTGACGTATTGTTAGGGACATTTGAAACAGTTCCACTAAGTTTATGTAAAAAGCAATTCCAATCTTTAATAAAAGATTGGATCTTGTTAAAGATCAGGTGTATTACCAATTTCTAAAATACTGACTTTGATACTAATTCTATTGAATGAAAACAACGTTTGCAACTTTTTTTTTTGCTTTTTTGTTCGGAGAAGTTTTATTTCAGTGAATTATTTTTCTAATTCTAGCCATATGTATTCGGAATTTTTGAATGCATAGTATTTTAATTATAAACAAACAACTACCTACTTCCCCTTAACAAAAACGTCAATAGTGCATTTTACTATAAACAAGTTAAACAATAAAATTTTATTACCTCGATACCGGTCACAACTTAGTACTACCAAATTTCAATGTTCGGAATAATCTGACAGCGTTCGCTACTGGACTTTAACGTCTTAATATTATGTATATTCGTTTTTCTACAGAAATGTACTTGTTAGAAAATACATCAGCTTTGAGAACTTTCATTGTACACACAATAACACCCATATTTAACAAAGATTATTACCTCTTAAGTTGGTAACAGTTTAGAAATCGTACGACAATGGTTCTAATATTAGACTGTGTATACAGCTGTTATTACAGCTGTGCAATTATCATATATCTGTTGAAAGAAACGTAATGCTAACATCATCGAGTACACCAGAGTTTCTTCCAAGTGGTGTTAATACTACTGGGTGATGAATAGGCTGCTACACTATTGTACGAGTCTTTGAACGGTAAGTGTTGAAACTAAAATCATTATTATTATTACGACCTTTGGTAGTAAGCTTTCCATCTGGTTTATGAAGCGTACTAGTCGTAACACAACCGTGTGTACTTTTTTTTATTCACAACGCTTTTATCTCTTAACATTTAAAACTTATTTCCATGATCTTTTTTTCTTCCCCAAGAGCTTTTTTGTGTTTTTTTACATGTATTCTTATATTGCAAACCTACGTGCAACAAGACACTAATATTACTTTATTAAGGAATATATTTTTTTTGCTGAGTAAAAATTCAGTTTCCATTTTAATGTTAAACAGATAAAGAAGTCCAGCAGTTCCTCACTTTTATCTTTATTTTTTTGAAGACAATTCACATACAAGTTCATAAGTCGGACATTATGGCACATCAGTGTAAATGCTGAAACTGTGGAATATTCATTGTACATCTCTTAAAGACTTAATATAAACAAACAAAATAATACCATAAGACAAAAAAAAACACAAGATTATAATGTGGTACGTAATTAAATAATTCATTTAAGAAATTTTAATTGTTAATATACCACTTGCCAATGTCAATATTCTTTAATCCCCCCCACTGTCCCTGAGTAACTACTAAAACTTTACAATTCTGCTACCATGTGACCTTCACACAGTCAGTGCAATACTAAATTAATGATAAAAAGGGTGTCACAAGTAAAGAATTACTGAGGTAGAGAACATAAAAGAAATAAATGGCGTACACTGAGCGAAAAAACAAAACAAAACTGCATTGATTTATAACTACAGACTTTGAAATACCCGTGAGTGAAGAAAATTTTCAGTCAGAAAACTGTCTCCAAGAATAAACTCAGTAGATTGTAACATTTCTAACTGAATCCTAAAACAAAGCAAACAAACTAAAGAATTAGCTTGAAACATAATTTACATGGGATTAAAATACTTAAAGGCATGAAGTGTGACATATTACACATTTCTATGCTGGGAATTCTTAAAATCCCCCTTTTCTTTTTAAATATCTTAATGCACACACAACATTTACATGCTCGTGAACATTTGAAAATTTGGCACAACCTCCTGTATCCTGAACTATGCAGAATATTATATTTGTCTCAGCAAGATAATATAATACATTCATAGACATACAACAACAATGTATAATGAAGTTGTTACAGGAAATACCCCAATGCTGATGGACACACATAATTAATTATTTGAAACAGACACTGCCAACCTATTAGAAAAAGGATATTGTTTAAGTGGCAGGACTGGGATCAACAACTATGTGGCGGCTGGCAATACTATATCCTGTTGGGAACGCAAATAAGGTAGGGAGGCCAGCATGATTACTGCCATATAAATTTTGTCCATATGAGTCATCAATACGACCACTATCTATGTCTGACATAACAAGACCTCCCTTAATACTGCTAGATTCCTGCAATTTACTGTTTATACTTGCTGAAAATGGATTAACTTCTGTTATCACACTGGATGGTGTTGTAGTAACTCCAAAAGCAGGGGAAAAAAAGGAATACAGTGATGAACAAAAAGATGCAGGCGAAGTGAAGTTATATGTATTGATAATATTTGTATATGTATTCATAGATGTGGTCGTATTCAATAAAAAAGGCTGCGGCTCTGACTCTTCGTTAACAGTGTTTTCTCCAGTTTCATTCAATGAGGTCACAACATTCCCAGAGTCTGGGGGTAAGGTACCTTCTTGATGGTTATCATTTGAACTTTCTGATACTGGTGTTAACTCTGCCATTGAAGGTGATGTCTGTGATGGTGATGCTGGATGAGAAAATACTAAAGCTGAATTGATGTTTTGCCTTTTAAAAGGTGAAACAATAGAAGGTAGTTGAGTGTATTGGTGTGTGTGAGATTCAGTACTTTGTATTGGGTAGTTTGTAAAAGAAGGCTGGCCTTGGATGAACTCAACATTATCAACAGAATGCTGATGATGGACCTTACTGCTTTTACCCTCTTGCTGTGTAACTTCTTGGCTATAAAAGGCACTATACCTGGTCCCATTCAAAGGACTGTGCTTGTCACTTGTGGTGCCTGGATATCCTGATTGATGTGTTTCTTCCTTTGTTGTACATTCTGGATTTTCTTCTTTTATATCCTTTAAAAATGAATTTTTAAATGAAGTTTCATGTGCTGAGAACTGACCTGTTCCATCTACTCTTGATGTTATGCGAGACTGCCAATGTGGAGACATTCCTCCTCTTGGGTGAGCATAAGCACGCATTGCTTCAGAAATAGGAGGTAATGGCCCAGACATTGTTCCTGGTGGAGTCGTGTATGAGGAATGTCCAATTCTTCCTCCAGGGATGTTTTGACTATGAACTACAGAAGGAGACAATGATTGGTTGTCAACATATAGCTGATCACTAGGATTTCCAGTTGTTCCCACTTGATATGATTCTGTACGTCCTGGTCTTGAAAAGGCCTCTTCCTCTTGGTTCTGATGATTGTGCATCAGAGACTTAAGCTGATTATGCAAAAACTGACGTCTTCCCGATTCACTTGCTCCTTCATTTATAAGATTAACAGACATTGGGTTTCCCTCTCCAATTTCAGTTGGAGGTAAATGACCATTATAAGCTAAGGATGGTGGTGGATTTTGATGAAAATTACCATACTGTGAATTAATTTCAAACATTTGTTTTTCTCCTTGAAGTGGAGATTGTTTTTTACCTCCGCCTAAATTATAGTTTTGAGCTAGATAGGGTTGCATCTGTGAAGAAAAACAATTATTGTTACTATAATATGACGTACTAAAAATACAAAATATACTACAAATACAATTAATATTAAATATAAAAATAAACTGAGAAATTGAGTTGTATTAAATTAAAAAAACATTTTTACTTTTCATATACAAATTAAGATGTTAGACAAGTTACATGCTTTTTGTCATGGTACTTCAATACTTAAAATTATTTTGATTTGTATTAAATATACAATTTATTTGTTGAACAAAACTTGATAGAATTTAAATTTTTATATTATGAAAAATGTCGGCAAGTGATGAGCTTGTTATAAAATGATGAAATAAAAATTGTGGCATTTTCATCTTTTAAATTTTTGAGATATTTGGGTGCATAAAACACAAATTATATGATTAATGTAGAAAAATAATTGTCTATAGACGCGCGCGCACACACATTTTACACTGAGGTTACTAGTGGTGTAAGTAACCAGCTTTTTCCTTTTTCTATATAAAGGTTTTCATGTATTTGCCATTTTAACACTAATTCCATAAACTGAATTTTTATTCAATATGTATGTAAATGAAACTTGCATACAGCAGTGAATACGAACCAAACCAATGTTAGTGTCATTAATATATAAAAATAATGTTTAAAGGAATTATTTTATGAATATTTACAAACGTTCAAGAAAAGCTGTACATTTGTCATTATGGGGGGAGGGAAGCATTTGGTAAGGTGCTTTGACTTGTAAAATAATTCAGATTACATGTTCCCACAAATATCAGATCTTGTTAACTATTTAGCTTAAGACAAACATTTGTTTCAAAATTAAATTCTAAATTGATCATATCTGTTTATTCCTTAAACTAAATATTATATACAAGACCTAACATTAATATTCATAAAGAATAACCAGAAATAAACGTTTATTTTTGTCAAGAATAGCCTATCTCAAAATACGATAGTTTGTTACATAAATAAAACTTACTCTCTCAAAATATGAAGCAGTAATCATGAATACGAGTTCAATAAGGCGGAAAATAAACTTAACGAATTTTAATTCATCTTAAGATAACATTAACAATGAACTTGCATTACGAAATACTGTATGTAAATTAATTTTCAAAATGCAAATCGCAACATTTATCACGTTGCTAGGCAAAACTTGTAGCAACATTTGTAAAAAGGAAGTAACGTAATATAACAATTATAGTACATGGATAGTAGAAAGTATTTGTTTCTATTTGCAAAGTGTATGCAAATATATTCGTCTCAAACATGAAATTCTGCGTTAAGAACTTAAAATCAATGTTGACTGAAAAAAGAAAGTCATAGATAATAAAATTAAGTACTTGCATTCAAAGAATTTATTAAAATGAAAAGAAGCTATACATTTTCGTAAGCTCAGAAATCTGTACGTGGACTGGTGATGCCTAGAATAGTGAAGTTTAATTTCTTTTAGTGTGACGGCTCAACTGGATAGTTGTACTGGAATTTAAGTAAATTTTATTTGGTTCTATTCACGATCACTACTTTAGTGAACAAAAAAAAAAGACAGCTGGAATCAAACTCTTAAGTGCCATGTGCATACACAGCGATAGCTTCTCAAAGCTACTACTGCAAGTGTTGAGTTTTGTATTTTTTGTAAGTTGCCAGAACACAAATTAAGATGGCATTTGGAATAAATGTGTCGAAACAATAAATATGCACTTTACATTCCAAATAAGTCAGTTGTTGACTACGCTTTAGCAGAAACCTACTATCGGTTAAAGCAATCACACAAAATGACCCGAAGTTTCAGACTGTAAGAAATATCTTGCAACAACAAAAGTTCCAAAGCCTAAAAAGCATAATTACACTGACTACAAAAGTAATATACAGCTATAGGAAAGCTGTAAACGTTTATTTGTACTAGCATTTGGTACTTTATACATTTTTTAATTTAACAAGGAACATTCGACGATAGAGCATCAAACCAATAAAAGAACAAATTTATCAATTATTTAGGGCGCTTTGTTAAGTATTTACATTCATTGGTATATCGAGCCAATATAAATTCTAAAAATCATTAAGCTAAACGGAAATATAACTTTCTAATCACTAGACTGCAGTCAGAAAAGGCAAACATTATCCAAATTAATTGGTTAGCAGGGTAATAAACAAATATTTATTCATTAATTAAGAGTAATAAAAAGTATCTGTACAATGAAATATTGCAGAAATTATCCAACTTTAATAAACATAATGATGCTGAATATTAACTTTGCTATAAGAACAAATTTTGCAAAATCTTAACCTATATCGTTTTAAATAAAACATATTAAAACAAATGAAGCACAGAAAAATATGAATAAATTATAAAATTAAGTTAACGTTGGTTCTTCAAGTGTAGCAACATCTTGCAGGTGAATGGACAGAGTTAATTACTTGCACGAAAACAAGGAGGAATACTACCCTTAGATGATAAAATACTGTTAAACTGGTGTATTAAAAAAGATATTTGAAAACGTTCAAAAAGGCAATAGGGGTAAGATACGGGAAGGACAAATTCCAAAATTTAGAATTTAAATAAGTATTTCAGAAGTATGCTAGAAATAACCATATAACCATCTAAGCCTACTTTAAATTATTACCAAATGCAACAGGAGATATAGTGCATATAGTTGTCACAAAAGCCGTACTCACGTTATAAATCATACAAATTTGAAGAATGATTCGCATATCTGGTAAATGCATAAGGTACAAGCACAAAGAATTTAGTACTCAAAAAAAAAAAATCACTTTGCTCAGTTTAATATTTCTGGTGTGACCTCGTCAGGTTGACCTTTTGAAGCGTGTATTCTACGACTATCTAAAAACGAATTAACTTCTTTCATACACAGTGACCGGTAATAATAACTGATTAAAAAAAAAGTTCCAGTAATTACGTAAACAAAATGAATTATTCCGAAAAAAAAACACTCTTTACATACACTCTTTACTCTTAGTAATAAATACAAGTTTTCTGTAATTTTCCTCTTTTTAGTTAGAAACGCTGATCTCCACCCCCCCCCCCCACGTTATATTACTTACGACGTCATTTTCCATGGATGATTTTGTAATCGGCTGATACCACATACTTCAACCGTAGGTCTTAGGTTAAAACATTCCGCCCCATTGTTTAACACTTAAAGTTATGGCTTTTTATTATATATTCAATTATTATATACGTTTGACACTCACTCTTAAAGCTTCAAATTTACAGAACTATAGGAATTGTGCGAAACTGCCCATAAAAAACGCATTCACCAGTAACAATAATACAGGTTTATCGTACTTTCAGTAAATATATTCAGTCACAGCTGGATACTTTTTTAAACGATGATAATACGCATCATAAAAAAAACAAACATTTGTTATACATAGATGTTTAATACAAATGTATAACATACTGAATTAATAGTAATATGGATTAACTTCGCCATATCTAATTGCTGTTTAGTGACGTACTCAAACTTTTGACTAATATTAACACAATTTTAAAACATTTTTTTTCTTTTCCAAAACTGGTTCGAGTGGTACAACTTCATTCGATTGTATGAAGATTTGCAGTTGTATATGATGTCAATAACTTACGCTAGCATTAGTCAGGTATGTTATATCGGCAGAAATTAAAAATTAGAATTAAACAAGTGATTCTGTTCTGAAGCTTGATGAAATATTGATTGAGAAGAGGTCTCAATGTAGCGAGTTATGATTAGGAAATTCAGCACGTCATTAGCAGACGTAATGATTTTAGAATTAATTAAGTTTCAAGTATACTGAAGCTTGGTTTGTGAAAAGCTGTTAATGTGCTAACAACGAATTCTTGGTTGTGGTTATACGTTGACACAAAAGTTATTTACTGTTCCTGAAACTGTAACAGTGCAAGCTTCCATCGTGCGTACCTTGAAGTGTATAAACAAAACGTAATTAAAAACGTGTTTATTTACTAGCGGTATCTTGCAATTCACTATTACCTTGTTCAAATAGCTGTTAGAAAATCAAAAGCACTCTGGGCATACAGAACACGCTGACTAAAGAAACTAGTTTATTTACGTGGTAATAAGAATTTGCTCAGAAAATAAACGACTATAGATAAAACACTTAAAAGATGAGCTAGTTTCTGAAGGTTTTTTAATCTATTGCTCCTAAAGTAATAATAGCAGTTTGAAATGGAATGGCTTTGGAGTGTCAAATATAAACATAATGGTAAGTAATATAAATAACCAGAGCAATATATCCAATTCGGGCGAACCAAGACATGGCCGCAACTAAAAGTAACAGGAACATTCCCATTTAACTTTTCAGGGGCGATACTTATCAACTAGTTTGCAAGTGCGCACAGCATGCAGAATTTCAACTCCTATTCAATGGTGGACATCTGGAGCAAACACGTGAGAAAGAGCACAGATGGTTCGTGTTTACTTCAAGGTCTACGCTTAAGAGCTTACTTTTGACAACAGAAGATTTCCTACAAAGGGCAAAGCAGTCATCTGGTTCACTGTGTCACTGTCAAGCGAAGGTAGAAAACTCAAAAGTCTCTACATGCCTTATTTATGCACAATCCTATACAATACTCATAAAAATTCTAAGCGGATCTGTTTACTTAATACATACAACTATGAGCTTCTTAACAGAAGCGCGCAATATCTAAGTTATATATTATTAAACATGAACATTTTTTTCCCCGTTTTTAAGATTTTAAGTGCTTTAGAATTTGATATTAACTGAGATTTTCAATTGTGGGCATTTGCTCTAAATTTTTCTTTACATGAATTCAATCTTCATATTTTATGTTTTGCATTCAAACAAAAATTTTTTTCGTACGTCTTTTGTATTTTCTAATCATTTTTTGACAATTTTTGTCTCTTGCATTCGACTGAAAAATGCGTTTGACAATTTTTTTTATTGAAATAGAACAATTTATTTTTAACGAGATCCCAATTTTATGCAACAAAGTGTAAGTTCTCATCTTGAATGGGCCTGGCATGGCCAAGCGCGTAAGGCGGGCGACTCGTAATCCGAGGGTCGCGGGTTCGCGCCCGCGTCGCGCTAAACATGCTCGCCCTCCCAGCCGTGGGGATGTATAATGTGACGGTCAATCCCACTATTCGTTGGTAAAAGAGTAGCCCAAGAGTTTGCGGTGGGTGGTGATGACTAGCTGCCTTCCCTCTAGTCTTACACTGCTAAATTAGGGACGGCTAGCACAGATAGCCCTCGAGTAGCTTTGTGCGAAATTCCAAAAACAAACAAACTCATCTTGAAAAATACAAGCAATTACCAAATTACTTGACTAATTATCACTTGGAAACACTCTTTTGAAGTAATTATCCTGACGTAATTAAGTTTTCACTTTGAAACAAACTTTTAAGATGTCTTCAAAAAAAAAAAAATATAATAAAATAGACCGTATAAAAATATTCGGGTGAAACATTGTCCTTTTTTTTTTTTCAAAACCTAGCAAAACTTTGTCAGCGAGGCATTGTCCATATCCATAGAGATTTATTAATTTACTAGTTATAAACTTGTGTATTTGCAAGGAGTTAAAACTACAACTGTTCACAATAATTTAACTTTTCACAATTATGTGGTAACTTCTACCAGAAAAGTTGCTAAACGTCTTCAATTAAAAAATACATTTAACAGTAACAATAATAGTGACGGGCAAATCATGAAGTCCTTTATGGCTATTCTGCTTTAAGTTACCAACGGGGTATCCATGCTCTTAGAGGTGTTTTCGCTGCTTTGGGTGTGTTGCGCAGTGTTAAGGTTTGATGATAAAAGATCATAAATAAGAAGGGAATACTTTATTTTATAGGTGTGTTTAAATGTTAAACACACTTGCCACCGAAATTTCTAAACCGAAATCCAACTGGTCTTCATCTCGTATATTTTGTAAGATATGAGCTATAAAATAACCTAACCCTTTGTTGTTCCAGAGGGTTGTGTTGCTGCTCCGGACCCTGTTGGCCTGAGAAAATTACTGTACTTTCACCATTTAGGTTTCGTCCCATTTCTTCCATTGCAGGTTGAACACACTTTGGAATCTCCTTCATCATACTACTGGAAGCCTAGTAAAGAATACGGTGCCTTTCATTAGCGATACATGAAAACTTGTTCCCTAGTCAACAATATTTAGAGTGTAATTGTGTTTATTTTATAATCCCTACCCGATGAGTCACGTTTCCCCTCCGGAATTCATGCAACCCTGCGTTTTAAAATGGTATACCCCTAGCTATAAACACCAAGAGAAGGTATGCCGCTTCCCAAGTAGATGCATACGTTATTGATTTTTACATTGGGTTCTTGCACTTGAAGATGATTTTCTACACGATAGGTAACTTAAATTGTTTCTTCCTTACCAAAAACATTTGTTTTAATTTATTTGTGACACGTATGATGCTTTAAGATAGAAAACACACACACAGAACAAAAAGATAGTTACAAGACGTATGTGACACACAAATGTACACACTTTCTAAGTGTATATATGCCATACTCGGATTGTGTACATATTAAATTAATTTTTGCAAAGAAAACTGTTACTGATAATTATGTTCTGACCCAACATAACCGTATAATATATATGAGAGAGAGAGAGAGAAACGCAAGTAATAAACACTGTTTAACAAAATACGGATAAAAAAAAAGGTATAATAGCTGCTCTGAAGAAACTATGCTTTAATCGCCGGTTCTTGTTTTCTAAAATATATATATGAAATACAGACCCATTTTCTGAAATGAATATTTCTTCTCATTAAATACCAGCTGTGTGAATGAATAAGCTGTATTATCATTGTTTTTAAAACTCTTTTGTACCAGCTGATTCAGCAGGTGGAAAATGAAGTTTTATAATAAATATTAAAAACAATAATACCAAACAACTTCAAAGAACTTCACATCGTTAAAAACAAAGTTCAATTTTCGATCACACGGTGAGTATAACACTCACCCCATACTCCTACAAAACATTAAAAATCCTCAACTCCGAAACAACAAATACAAATTCCTTATTAAAGAAAGCCTCTCCATTTTCAAAGATTGAACACTATATGTAATTAACTTCAATGTAATTAACTTTGGATTCTCCTGTTTTTATTTGACATTTGTCGTTATTTTAAAGATACAATGTTTATAATTCAGCCTTATTTTTTACTACTTTATCTTAACAACGTTATTTATTAAAGGTGTATACCGCACGTTTTATCGTACACTTCAGTATAATGTAACCATTTAAATCTGTTCTCTCCGAACTTTCGATTGAATGCGAAAAGTCGCTGAATGCTGATGTTGTGTTCTGTAGTTCGAATATTATGAACGTTTTTTTTTTAAAGATATCAAGTCCGATGATGGAATTTTTTTACGCCTACATTAATGATCTTTTTACTAGTTCTTACCACACAACATTATACTGTAAAAAAAAAAACTCTTAATAAATCCAAATATCCTACTTAAAATACCTAACAAACAGGTTAGGCTATCACATAGTATGACGTCCATCATGAGCTAGGGAGGATATTGCCCACCCCAAGAAAGTCGGAAGAACCTAACAATAAAATACCACTTTTACGTTTATACTGTGTGTGCTGTGAAGCTACAGTAGAGTACAATGTAAAGGCAATATATAATTATAATTTCACTCAAGAAAGATATACAATCTTCCACAAACATAGCTACATTTCGATAGAAAAATTAAATCTCGAAACAGTATTTCTAAATACATTGTCATTTGTTTTTTCACAACCATGTACTTTAATTGCGGTGGCAAACACTGAAACAGGAAAAGCGTCTTACGAAGTTTTTTCTAATTGTTAAGGTAAAATAGAAAATTCTAAAAAAAAGTACTAAAAGGGGAGGGATAATTAATAAAACTTTATTTTATTTAAGTACAAGGTTCATTGGAAAAGAATATTAACTTGGTGTCCATTAATTATGCGAAGAAATACATTCTTATTGAATTCGACAAACGTTATTCTGAAAAAATAATTTTCAACGTACGCCCTAGTGTTTTCTAAACACTTCAGTCAAGGATTGTAAACGCAGCAATAACTAACGAACACTATTCATGAACAACAAATTGTGTGTGTGTATATACGAATCTTTACACAACTTGAAACAGTATAATTGTTAAAGTTTATAAAATATATATCAAAAGTTAACTTCTAATCAAAGCTATTTACATGTATACTAACTGAAAACCAACCCTGTAATGAAAATACATAATTAAATTTACTCTCCATTAAATTTCGTATAGTGATGAGAACCTATTATTTTAGCAGTTGAATACATTCGCTGTTGGCGATATTTTCGGCCGTAATCCCAACAATATCTCACGAGGTTGGCCACCTTTAGAAGAATTAGAGTAATTCTCAATCCATATACCCAGCTAACCATGTAAACTAATATCTATGATAAAAATGTAAAAATAAAAGTAACAAAAGTATATATACAAGTATTAGACATTCTAAATAATACTATTAATAAAGTACCATTTTAGAAAGAATACAGTATAACTTATGAAAAAACAAATAAATACCAGTAATTTGATTCTTGCACTATCGTAAATTACACGTTCACGTGAAGGACTTCATCGATATACGCAAAGCTCAATATAATCCTCTCTAACAACGTCTTGTGATCAACGAGAACCCACTAAACGTTTCCAACAGTGTAACTTTAGTGCAGCTTGACATCTGAGATAAATTACTAAGACACATGTTACTGTTTAGCTATAGCGTAGGGTAACAGAACAGCGCAGCAATAAACTAATACTTATAGGAATGAAAAACGTAATCGGCATGCTTTGAAATTTCAAAATTAAGTGCATCGCTTTTTCAATAAATTTAATACCAGCTTTTGATTTACCAGCAATGAAAGGTTGGTTTTCCAGAGGCTACAGTTACATTAACGATACCTCTGTGTTGGAAAGTGCAGACCACAGTAGCAAGACAACTGAACCTTACTAAGAACACTGAAAACAACTTTTTCTTTTGAAGCAAAAAATTCTTAGAAGAATCATGCTAACTTCAAACAAATGTCTCAAGAAACAGAAATAAAAGCACTCACCCTTTCTTTCTTGGTCTTAAGTTGATCACACTTCCTCATCTTACATATCTGATGACTTCTGACACTTTTACAAGGCCCACACTCGCCACAGTTGTCTTTTTTTAGACATCCTGGGCATTCGCCACAACGTTTTCTCTTCTTTTTTGGTTTTTCAGCAGCTTCAGGAATAAGGGGAAGTGCAGGAGGTGGGATATTAGCAACGTTGATTGCTTCCCATTGTTCTACTGGTGCTACCATTGACGGAAGAATTTGCCTTGGGGTAGTTGATGAGACAGAAGGCACTTGGAAAGAGTTTTCAACATTTGCTCTAGCGTCAGAGACAGGGGCATCTTGATCAATTTTCATGTGTTTTGGACTTGGGAAACCAGAACTGGCAACAGGATGGAACATGTGCTGTTGATGCCCGATATGGGACATAACGTTTTGAGGCAACTTATATTGGAGGGAATTTGGATTTCCGAAAGGGGGAAGTGCCATATTAGGTGTTGGTGAGTTGGAAGACGAAAAGTGTGATTCTGAAAATCCCATGTTTTGACTGCGATGGTGAGGATAATAAGACTTTCCTTTCTCAACTGTATCTTGGATTTTTTCATTTTGCGACCATAATTCTTGCATACGTCTATTTTCAAGTCCTGGAGAAGTCGAAAAGTGTGAAGATGGTCTTGAAGGAGGTCCACTTTGGTCTCTGGAACCAGTGAGTAAATTTTCATTTCCTTTTTCAGAATGTTCCTGTAAAGTACTGTCATTTGATTTTCTGCTTACGGGCAACATTTCCTCTTGTGTTAGTGAAGAATCATGAGATCTTGGAAGCTCGGTTTGTGGTTTTTGTAAGTTTATGTTCTTTTCTTGTTCTTGTCCACTTTCTTTTCTCCAGGTTTTACAGCTTAATTTTTCTGATCCGTCCGACACAGAAATTCCTGGACTTGATACTTTATTAGTAGTTGAAATTGCATGAGAAATGTTATCAAAATGTCTAGACTTTAATTCACCAGTTGATAACCCTTGACCCGTCAAAGGAACTGGGTTTTCTGAAGTCAATGTTTGCCTCAGAGTTTCAGTGTGAATTTCATGAAAAGTATTAGAATACGGAGGGCCAGGAGAATGGTATGCAATGTTTGAAGCTAACGATTCGCTTGTTTGGAAATGAGGTACAGAATAATTCGAAGCACTAGTAACGTATTTACTAAACAAATCCTGTCCATGAGTATCCATCTGTGAATGTGGTTGATTAAATGAAAAAGTAGATACTGAAGAAGAAGGAAGAAGTCCCATTCTTGGAGAATAAGACGACGATCTGGCAGGATCAATATATGAATATTCTGAAGATCTACTGTTCATTGGATAACGTGGAGAAATTCCGTGAGGTTGCCCTTGTATCCATTGTTCCTGCCCGCTAAAAGTACTCGATTCCGAAGTTTCTTCCATTGATTGGGGTTGGATGACCTGATTCTCGGGCAAGGCCAAGGACACACTGACCTGCTTTTTGTCGTCCATTCTTACGAAGCTCTGATCTATGAAACACAATTTTAAAATTTAATATTTTTCTGAATATACTAAGGCATACAACAGTTTAAAACAAACGTCCGAAAATTCTATTGTAAATCACACTTATAAATATTTAGCTCAATAACGTAAGAATTATGAAAGTTAAAGATGACATTAGAAATTTCCTAACTGTGAATTACAATAAACACATTAAAATGTTTAATACATATAATGTGACAGTCAATCCTACTATTGGAATAGAGTAGCCCAAGCGATGGCGGTGGGTAGTGTTGATTAGCTGTTTCCCTCTAGTTTCTCGCTTCTACATTAGGGATGGCTAGTGCTGATCGCCCTCGTGTTGCTCTGCGCAAAATTCAACAACAAACCAAGTAATTTTTCTGTTCATACACTTAAAATCATGTTATAGTTATTTAAAATGAAAAGCGTTATTGATAAGATACGACTATGTTATTTCTTTCTCTCGAAAATGTTTTAATAATGATCGAAACTGTACTATCAAAACGATTTTTTTAGTATTAAAACATGCTTACCTTCTTCATGCCCCCCCCCCTCTCCCGGCAAAGCGGTATGTCTGCGGACTCGCACCGCTAAAGAAAACCGGGTTTCGCTACCCGTGGTGGGCAGAACACAGACAGCCCATGGTGTAGCTTTGTGCTTAATTACAATCAATCAATCAACCTTCTTCATAGTGTAACAAATAAATATTTAGTGTAAATCTCACTTTGCTCAGGATATATAATTTTATGTGTAAAATTTTAAACTGTAAAATTAAGAATACGGATCTCGAGCTATGTACAGTGTTCGGATGATATTATAATTCATGTATTCGATAACACGAACAAAATTAAGTTCTACAAGCTTTATGTTCACTATGATCCAACGCAATCACGAATGAAAGCAGCTCCCCAGTGGTACAGCAGTATGTCTGAGGACTTGCAACGCTAAAAATCGGATTTCGATACTCGTGGGAGGCAGAGCACAGATTGTCCATTGTGTAGCTTTGTGTTTAATTCTAAACAAAGGAACGGATGAAAGCAGTATGGTGAAATATTTTAAAAACAGATCACAAGAAAGTAGAAAAAAGGGTGATAATGGTTTAACATTTGATAACGGTAAAAGTATATTCTAAAGTAATCCAAAAATATGTGAATGAAAAATGTTCTTCCCGCTTTACTATTTATCGTAATATTTTTATATATGAATACTTCTCGAGTTAAGACTAGTTTCTACTTAACAGTTGCCACTGATTTTTAAAGTTTTGTAACAATACAACAGTGACCATGGTTTACTGAATTGATATAAATCTATACATTATAATATTTCGTCATAGAAATTAGTTTAATTTCGAAATTTTAAATTGAGGGCCATTCAAAGTTTATCTTGTGTGTGACGTCTTAACTTGTAATTCAGATATAAAATACACTTTGAGAGAAGTTAACGTGTGTGTGTATGTGTGTAATATATATATATATATATCACAAACTCTTACTGTGGCCAAGTATCGAATTTCAGACAATTATTGTGTTAAATGTATTCATTTGTTTTTCAGTTTGGTAATATGTTTTTGAAAACTAACAGGTTTAAAAGCAGCTTATGAAACTTATCCAGCTTTTTGTATGTGTGTATTTTCTGAATAACTTGTGTACCGACTGGTTCTAAAGAAAACGACACACACACACACACACACACACACACACAACAAGAACGAAAAACAAAACAGAGCACTAAATACCTCATGAGCCAGTGCTTTACCAAAAGCGTTTTGTGTGGGCACCACGCTCGCTAGTCAAGTCCAATTTCAAAAGCTTTTTGTAGATTTCAAGAATTAACTTGCCCAGCCTGTAATACTTCCCTCAGGCTACCTCTAACTCAGCAAGGCGGTTGCTGAGAAGAATGTTCTGGGTTAGTAAAGCTATTATATGATGCCTCTTTGAAGAGGAAGATATAAGAGTAATGATGGTGCTTCATATCCTTTTAAACACAACAGTGTTTTACAATCCATGCATTCTTTCTTTAACTTTTAACACTGCTAAGCGTTTGTCAGAAATTTAAGCCTATCAAAAATATACGAATTATATAGATGGTATTATAACTTCTTCCACGTATTCATATTCATACTTCAGGGAATATTTTCTAATGTCTGATGATCTTTTGAAAATATTGCAATGTTCAATTTATATAAAAAGTTTGTATTTTGTAATTAAGCATAAAGCTACATAATGGGCTATGCTCTGCCCATAATGGGTACCGAAACCGAGTTTCTAGCACTGCAAGTCCACAGAGATATCGTTGTATCACTGGGAAGGAGGCTGTTGTTGTTTTTTTTTGTCTGTAGTTAAGCAAGCACAAAGCTATACAATGGGCTATATGTGCTCTACTCACTATGGGTATCGAAACCCGGTTTCTAGCAGTAGGTATCCGCAGTCATGCCGCTGTGCCTCTGGTGGAATAGAAACGTGTTGTTTCAGTCGCACGTATATAACATACTTATGGTAAAACACTGCAATGAAAAATTTAAGAGAATATCTCATTACTGTCAATTTCAAGTTGATGCTCAACCAAGATCACTCAAGCCTATCTTTTGATCTCTACCTTGCTCGAATTCTATCTAAACACGTTTAACTGTTAATCGTTAAACATACGATACATTTATGTATGGATATTTTGATTTTGAACTTGGAAAAGTCAAAAGGGTGTCTTAAAACTGCTAGCAACAGTAAGCTAATAAAACAAACCACGAAAAGCACGACAGTTGTGCACAGCGTCAATAATTAAAGCGAATAATGGTACTTTAAAGCTTACCGTTGAGCCACCAGGGTTTGTTTGTTTTGAATTTGAATTTCGCACAAAGCTACACGAGGGCTATCTGCGCTTGCCGTCCCTAATTTAGCAATGTAAGACTAGAGGGAAGGCAGCTAGCCAACTCTTGGTCTACTCTTTTATCAACGAATAGTGAGATTGACCGTCACATTATTACGTCTTCACGGCTGAAAGGGCGAGGATGTTTGGTACGACGGGGATTCGAATCCACGACTCTCAGATTACGAATCGAACGCCTTAACCCACCTGGCCATGCCGGGCCCAAGCTTTAGGACTTGTAGCACTAAATTTTGGTGCCTGCATTTTGCGATGGGCACTGCGCAGATAGCCCATTGTGCAGTTTGGAGCTAAAACAAAGAAAGTTACTATATAAGTATATAATAAGTCTTTTGCGAAATCTATGATATGTAAAGGAGGTTACATAGTTTCTCGGTTACTTTTTAAATTCGTTATTTAATATTTTTGGTAAATAAAACTGTAAATAAACCATGGCTTATTTCTGGTCAACGTACTATGAAATAATAATATAAGTATGTCAAAATGAACGGAATCTGAATAAAAAAATCAAAGGAATTCGGATACAGTAAATATTCTAATATGAAAACTGGTGTTTAGAGATGTATAAGTGGCTAACTGAAAGTTAAAAATGCCAAAATTCGTAGACCCCTTTGGAGGGCACAATGCAGACAACCTATTGTGTAGCTCTGCCTTTAATAAAATAAAGACGGCATTTTGTTAAAATAATCTGTTTTTGACTTCTACAAAATCACTTAATACAGAACTATGGCTGCCTGAATACTTACTCGGTGGTCGCACGATGTCTGTGCCCTTTGTGTTAAGAACGATTCAGAATATATTTGCTAAAAGCTAAAATTAATTTGTGAGTATCTTTGTTAATTTGCTTATGTAAAATGATTTGACATAAATCACTAATGAATGGATGTCCTCATTAGTTCTACAGTTGCAAACATCTGCCTGTTATGTATCGCATACTAATAGAGAAAAACATCCTTTGTTAATAAGATGTAAGAAAGATTTGAGCAGCCGAAAAAAATCGAACAAAACGTGACAACCGCTATGAGATAAACCGGAAGCATTAACAATATTTTATTTTTTTAGTCCGAACTTAATGAGTCTTTTTTCGTTATGTTTTAATGAATATTGTTTAGTCGACATTTTGTCAAAATTTATGTTTTAAAACTGAGTAAAACCATTTTTAATCTGTACCATTCTCTACTCACTATTTTCCAATTCCTATCTAAACGCTCATGGAAAATAAACAGATGCTGAATCCGTATTTACTATTTTATCAGATCATTCCGTACTTTTTTATATTACAGATAAAATTGACAAAACACATGGTAAGTTCAGGAAATATAATTCAGGATTTCTGTGCATTAAAGAAGTAAAGAAAATTCTTTCCAGTTAGCCACAGCTGGTGCGAGGCATTCATACTAGTTGCTTTTGCTTAGGGGACCTGGCACACGGTAAAAATAAAAATATTTGTAATAATGTAATTATAGCACGAAATATTACAGAAAAAAAATTATTAGCGTACTACACAAATTTAGCAATAAGAGCTTCAGAAGTAGAAAATAAACAGATAAACCTATACTTGCTGTATAGTCAGGCAAACAAAACCCTATTATGATGATGCTACGAACTCCTTTTGGACTGACAATCAGTATGGTCACAATGACTCATAGGCTTTAGTGTCAGTTATCTCTGTTTACACCACTGCTTCTTGGACTCCAGCTTTCAGAAGTTGTATCACCATGTTATGACCGCTAATCTAGTCGGCAGAGTTCGATTATTTAAGCTTAAGTTTCTAGATATTTCTAAGGCTATATAAAAGGAGTCGGATACCAAAGTGAACCCTAATGATAACAGATTAGTGAATTGTTAGTATTTTCAAATACTACTAGTCATTTTGTGGTGTATTTTACGATTTCTAGTAATTGTATTAAGAGGTAAAGTAAACTTTGTGAACAGTCATTTGTCAGTTGGATTTCAAAATTAATGTAGAGGTAGAACTGAAGATCTAACAGTAAAAAGTTTAATAAATTAGTGCAATTGGAGAAAACGATAAACAGCACTAAGAGCGAATCTTTTACGGAATAATTTTCAATTAACTGCATATTGATCTTACAACAAAAATATAAACTACTGTCATTCACCATTTAAATCGGTGGTTTCTAACCTATTCCAGTTAGAGACCTACAATTTCGAATAGTATTAGCATTTTAAATTACTTTTATTTTATATTATAAAATAATACATTACAACAGCTGTATTTTAAATATATATTTCTTTATCTTTTACTTAAGTGGTCTTGTTCATCGATTGAAATCTCTCTGTGGACTGACACCGATCCACGAACCAGCTGCTGGGGACCATGGACTTAAAATAAATGAAAATACTTATGTACTTGTGATGTGCATTAGCCAACATATTATTCCTCGTGGTGTAAGAATACATATTACGGATTAGTTTACGGTACCTGTAACTGAGCCAGAAACATGTTTTGGAAAAGAACATCACCAAGTTTCTTTGTTGAAATAAACGTATAAGGCATAAAGAATAACCTGTCACACTTTATTTTCTGTATATCCTGTTTTATATATTTTATATTTTTACATATCAAGTTCTTATTTTTCAGAAATCTTAAATAGTCTATGAAAACTAAAAGGATCCGGTGGGGTCCTAACATGTTACAGTATTGAATCATGTATTCATCATTTTTGGTCACTTGAATTCTTGACATACAAATCAGAAATTTTCGAAATTGCAAGTAAGTGTAAGAAGTTTCAATGTTTTTACTCTTACAATTTTCAGTCTCTGGCAGTACATATCATTGTAACATTGTTATTATTTTTGTAACTAATGTAAGAGAGAAAAATAACAAACAGCTTATGCAAACTTGCAACTTCACAATTTATATTTGCGTAACATTAACTTTATAATATTTAAATAAGTTAACATGAAGGTAATAAATTGAAACAATTAAAGTTAAATCCAAATAAATAGTATGCACGTGTTTAATAGGTATCCAAATTGACATAGAGGGTCATATTAAAATTCAAAACAGAAACTGCAGTTGCAAGATTTGGTTACGGTACTAATTGTTTTCTCTATGATAGGTTTTAAAACCTAAATGAAATATCAGGCGAGAACCTTATTATTCTGAGCACAAAAATATACATATTACATCAACCTTTTATACACACAGTCATTTCTAATAACGATTAATTAATTAACATCCATTATTTTTAAATCAGAAGTTAAAGTTCACGTAACAATTCAGCTTATAATGCATTTACTGTCATATATTTATCTTAATACAGACGTTTGTTTCAGTTTGATGCCTGTGACGTATATTGTTGGATGCGTGCTGCGCAAGTCTCGCCTGTTTTTTAAATTTGTAGAAGATTCTCGAGAGTAAGAATCAACAATATATGGTTTACAAAAACACCAGTGTGTCTTCGAATAGTGTTAAACATTCGATAATCTCGCCTTGAAGCATATAAACCAACGCGCTGAAAGACAGAACAGAATATTTTTTGGTCGTTACAGTTAATATGCTACAAGCCACGGAAGCTATAAATTGTGATAAACGCTTACTAATAAGGAAACTATAGATATTTGACCAAGAATGTTTATAGATTCGAACATTACAAACTTCAGTGAATTAACGTGAGACGTTAGTATTTCTATGAGGAAATTAAATACTTTCTTCGGTAAAATGTTAACTTGTAAGCAGTGTGACACATGCCAAGAAAAGACAGCTAGCTAAGCGAGGTGTAACAATATCAAGTCAGAATCAATTTGCTCACCGTAGATGTGGACCATCGATAAAATATTCAGTTCTAGACCAAAAAGAAGACTCAGCGTGGTTTGTAAAAATCCTTGTTTTTAAACCAATATTTGTACTAATCGTTATATAGATTGTATTGTTGTTTGCATATTAAAATTATTTGTGTTAAGAAAGAAAATTGTGTGTATCAATCTTGTTGGTAAATATAATACACCTGATACATATCAAAATGCATTTAACTTCTAAATTAAAACTAATATGTCCGTCTATTTGAAATCGTAATACGTAACGTGCATAACATGAATTATAATACGTAAAAAAACTATTTATTCACACGAATTGTACACGGTCTTTCAATAAAAATGTAATTCTGAAAATTCACTGACCATAACGATCCCAATGCCTGTATGAAAAACCACGAATTACATCATATTACAAAAAGAAGGCAGGATTTCTTTTCCTGTGTTCCTAATTATATTTGCATAAAAATGTTTCAAATACTAAAAAAAAAAAAAAATGTGCAAACTAGGAAATGAGATAAACGGCCTTATCTTTACAACATAAATTATTCTGTTGGGTATATTTACTTCTTATAACTTTTTTTTTCTATATAAAGATCCCTTAATAATTACCCATCATGTTTCGAAATTAGTTACAACTGTACTTCAGTTTTGGATTGTGATATTACAAATCCCACAAAAAGTCTTTTTCCCACACACTAGTCTAGCTTATACAGTAATACTTTGTGGGAATAGATTTAAAAAAAAAACAATTACATATTACAGTTTGTTTGTTTCTGAAGTTTGCGCAAAGCTACACGAGGACTATCTGCGTCCCTAATTTAGCAGGTAAAGGCAGCTAAATCACACACATCGCTTATTCTTGGGCTTCCCTTTTACCAACGAGTAGTTGGATTGACCGTCACACTATAACGCTCACACGGCTTAAAGGACAAACATGTTTGGTGCGACGGGGTTTCGAACCCGCAACCCTCAGATTACGAGTCGAGTGCCTTAACCCCCTGGCCATGCAAGGCCACACATAAGAGTTCAAGAAGGGTTTACTTCAATGAGAAAGTAATAGATCGAAATTATTGGACAAAAATAAAATAAATTTATCTATATCACCCAAAGCCAGATAATACTGGTTTGTTGGGACAAAAGTCTAAAATAAAACATGAGAGAGAGATTGGTGTACATGTCCAGATTAGAGGAGATATGCGGACGCGGACTATTTTATAAAAATTCAACAATTTCTAACTTGAAATGACCTAAACCACATTTCACAGGCCATTTTTGTTCATATTAAGGAAATCTAAGAAGTAAACAAATATACAGTCCCTTCCTCCACAACAAATTCTAATAATATACAGATACCACATGAGATTATAAAGAAATACAAAATGGCAAAACTCGGTATTAACGACAAACCGGAAATGCTAGTTCTAGTCGCACACAAAAAAATTATTTCAAACTTGGAAGAAGCCATAAAACCAAAAACAACAAAAAACAACATAAAATATTTACCCCAATTAAACATGAAAAGTATACGCAATTTGAAAATATAATCTTTATCGCACCCACTAAATGAATATTCTATGAAAGATTTTTAATTTATTTTTATTGCATATTCTTACTTTAGGTTTAAACACCCAGTATGTACTAAAGTACTACGTAATCGGCATACTATATATATGCGTGTGTGTGTGCATTTTGTATTTTAAATTTATGGAAATTTTTATGCAAAAATTGAGTTGTTTGTTTATTTATTGTTAAAGTAAATCATTGCTTACTTACTTAACTAAATAGTCACCTGACAAAATTCTACTTCTAATGCAAAGCGAATAAGCCATATACCATACATAATAAAGCGAAAAATAACAAGTGCAAGAGACTAAAAACAAAACCTGTTAAATACGTCAAACATTTAAGGTCACACTTAGGGTAAACAGTATTAACATACCAGATCTATATACTACACACAATGTTAAACGCGAGTCAAATTTTTTTACTGATAAATCCTAAACATCATCCCGTGCTCCACAGGAAACACGTGCACCTAACAGCTGTCATGGCTGTCACTAGGGACCGACCCCGACGGCGATAGGGCTTACCCCCGCATCACAGAAACGCGCAGCGAAGGGGAACGTTGGTTTTCTTCAGTTGATGCTCTTCTCACAAAACAAAAAAAGAAAAAAGTTTGTTCTTACAAAGCACGTGGTGTTAAGACAACACTACTATCGCGCTTTCCAGTGAACTAGTAAACTGTGTAAGATTACACGCTGGTTTTCTTGTTTTCGCTTCCTCCAAGTTCTGTGTCCATGGAACAGGAGATGCGTAAAGAAAAACAAAATTCCCCTACCGGTGTTCGAGCAACAAAAACAAAGAAGTGAAGCGTTTAATACAAAACTGCAGTTTTTTTCAAACTCATAGGGAAAGCATATATATATAAAACCAAAGGTTAGGTGGGGTATAAATGATAAAAACTTACCACGATTTTTATCCCTTCATAGTTAACATCTCGAATCACACTCGCTGCTTGCCCGCTTCCCTTTGTCCCGAATTCGTTCCCGACCAACTTTGTCCGAGGGCCGTATGTAAATTAGCCCGCTCCAATGATCACGTGATTTAGCAACTCGATTTTTCCGGTTTCTTCATCCGCTGAACTTGTATGGCTGACTTGGGTGAATGAGCAGCAACCACAAAGAAACAGAATGAGGTGAGAAGAGGATGGCTGACGGCTTGATCGTACCCGGGACACTTCACAGGCAGGAGAAATAAACTCCTTCCTATGATGTGTATCGTCGACTAATGCGCGTCACGAGCTAACAGTGATATTAGAAACACTGAAGCAAAGCGGAAGGATTTCGGAGCACACTGGATCTTTTGTTTTCTCGGAGTGTTATTTATAATTACTATTTACATTATAGATATTTATCTTTATTTTCTTTGCAAATATTTATTAGATAGATTTATGTCACATATAAAGTGGTGTGAACTGGTATAAGTACAAATCTATTGAAATATTGTTATAAACAACGCGATTAGCACATGTCAGACTTATTGCTATATTCAAATTTACAGTTATCCAATAATATACATATACATATATATATATTAATTTCATACTTTTACACCAGTATCTAACTATGAGAGGGGAAAAAGTCGATTTCAGAGTTAATTTTAAAAAGAGACAACTCAGAATAAGGTCCGAGTAAAAAATGATTTCTTAATATTTGTTGACACTGTCGAGGCAAAAAATACGTACATATAAAGTTACTTAATGGTTGTATAATTTTTTAATTTTTTTTCTTTACATTACTATTTGTCTTGTGAATCAAGTTGAGCAATGTGTTCTCAAAATATTTGGGAGTCAATTGCAAAGTGAGAATGTATACAAAATATTTCAATAAAAATCGTATATTATCCCCCATTTCTACTGCCTCGCCATCTGCTGGTAGCTTTTGCAAATGTTCCAGTTATGTTCTAGATAATGTTTATGAAACTTTATTTCGTGATGTTTCTTTAGCTGTTGCTTATTATTATCATTATTGAAATGTGGTCATATCAAATAATAATTGAAGTACTTAAAAATTAAGTGATGTTATTGTTATATAAATATTAAGCAAGTTGCAGTATCTCTGTAGATGTAATTTGAACAGATAGTCGTATACTATATTTAAAACAGTTGTTTACTAATAATTTTTTTATATTTGCTAATAGATAAAGCAAGGTTGTGGTGCAAATTTCGTAGGAGCTGAAGTTTTGATATTGGTTAAACGGTTGGTTGGAGACCCATAAAGTTCAGAGTTCAGCTATCATCACTATTTCTAATTTAGAATTGCTGACTAGAAGTAATAAGACTGCATCGACTTTTGCTTGTCAAGAAAGTACTAAAGGAAGTATTGACTGTTTCAAGTATAACGCTTCTACAGCTCAAAGAACGGAGCGTATCTAACAGCATATTGTTACCCAAGTTTTAGATCTTTCGCTCTGCTACCTGACATACCTATTATGCCCAGCCTAACTAAAAGTTCACTATGTTTGAAGAATGTATTTTTAATAAAGTTTTTGAGTTACTTTTACATAATCAGAAACACTATTTTTACATTAAGCGCACCTATAATATGTTTAAAGAAGATACCAAATTAATTTAGACTGTGTAATTTGTGCTACTTAGCTTTCTCTTACTGGATACACAACAGTGAAGTTAATTTGTTGTTAATCATGAGTCGTTAGATAATATTTCAGTATTTTCATTTCTTGATTCCTACTTGCTAAAAATACAAGTTATACAACTCAACAGTAAGACTACTTTTCCTAATGTGATTCTATCGTGAATCCTTTTTAATCTTTATTAAGGGGAAAATATAAATAGAATTTATTTATAAAAGTATTTGAGTGGGCTAATTATCAGAGTTTCAAGAAATGGTTGCATGAAACATTAATCAAAATTTATATAAAATGTCATACAAATCGATCGTATATATATTAGGAACCGAAGTGTGTGGCCGAGCGTTCCTCTGTCACCTGTTTAGGGCGGCCAATTCCCGCGTTGCGTTCGAAAAGTTGCGCACGCAAGCAAAGTTTAATATTCACTTGTGAAATAACTGGAGAACACTAAATTGTTAGGAAATAATCACACTATTATTCATATTCCAAATCAATCGTGACGTAGGTTAAAAAATGTTCCACTCTTGGTTTCATGACATGTAATCCAATAGTATAGTTGTGAAAATTCTGATGAAAGCAACTTACGTGCGAGGAAGCGATAGTAAGCGTTTTGCGAGAGAAATAATGATTAATAATTCTGATTTATTTCTGAATCCTGTCAAAAAAAGAAAGAGAATTAAAGCATTTGGTTGAAGAAGAACATAAAAATGTTAGAATTGTTGACGTAAGACAAATAAACGTTTAAGTGAAATATTTAGAGGACATGTTAGTGATTCCAAAATAGCTTCAAATAATATATTAAAGGCTAACTTTGAAACAATCATGGATGGATGCCTTACATTCAAAAAGAAATGTTGCCTGAGTCATAATAAGGTTTTATTAGCAAGGCTTACAATATAATGAAAGGCAAGATCGTAAAGTAGACATTGTAAAAACTAAAACTAAAAGAATACCTTTAGGACAGGTACTTCTAACAAAAACCGCATTCCAAAGAATTATAGTGAAATATAATGCTGTTGACAAAAAAGAGAATGACTTAGAACATAAAAGACAAAGGGTGCTAGTTTACAAGTAGATTTAGTGTTCTTACATCGAGAAAATTATAAATGGTAAGATTTCTTTCTCAACAATCTCCTGGTATCTCAGCGGCAGGTATAAGAGCTTATAACACTAAAACTTAGGATTCAACACTCGAGAAAGGCAAAGCACAACTAGCCAATGATATAGCTTTATACTTAACTACAATCAGACAAAACGTCTTCCCCCACGAAAACAGGTGAGAAACACTAGTTTGTAAGCTCATTGTCAATGTTCCAATTTACTTTTTTAAATATTAAAGTAACGAAATAGTGAAAAAATTATGTGTTACTAAGATATTCACATTTTATTCATTGCTAGTGTTTTTATTACAACGTAATAAAGCATTCAAGTCAAATTCTTCAAGACTAATAAAAACTTGGAATTTGGAAGATTTTCAAAGCATTATTTTAATCGACAATAACGAAATAGCACACATATATTTTTAACAGTGCTCCCACGGGCTTTCACTCTAGTTTTAGTGTTTTCAGGCTGAACTAAAATATCACACAAAGTTTCACGAAATATTGCGCAGATTTAGTGATGCGATCGCAAGTTTTTGATTCCAGTAAACTCAAAAGATGGACTCGGCATGGCCAGGTGGTTAAGGCACTCGACTCGTAATACGAGGGTTGCGGGTTCGAATCCTTTTCACACCAAACATGCTCGCCCTTTCAGCCGTGGGGGCATTATAATGTGATGGTCAATCTCATTATTCGTTGGTAAAAGAGTATACCAAGAGTTGGCGGTGGGTGGTGATGACTAACTGCCTTCTCTCTGGTTTTACACTGCTAAAGTAGGAACGGCTAGCGTAACTAGACCTTATGTAGCTTTGCGCGATATTCAAAACAAAACCAAAACTTAAAAGAGGAAGAGATCTTTTGCACCTGACCCTCCTGGGTATCTAAAATTTACATATCCAAATAACCACAAAAAAGAAAGCGATGTACTTATGGTATTGTGTAGTTGACCTGCTCGCTCAGTCTCTTGACTAAGGTCCAGCACAGTTTTTTGTTTGCTGTGTTCTTGACTATTTGCTCCCGTTCTTGTTCTTTTGTTTTCAGACTAAATATTAAGACCTTGACCTTGGCGTCCGTAGAATAATTCTCATGACCTTGATATATCATTTTCTCTATCATTTTCAGTGCAACTCGCTTATATTAATGCTGGACAAGTCGTCCTGTAAGTTCTAGTTGAAACACAAACTTCAATCGACGAAAGTGCCACCTAGCTGTTTCAGAAGCTTTTCCTCAAATTTTCAGTTTCTCTTTCATTTCTTTGAATGTCATCGACTAACATAGCAGTGCAAGTACAACTTTTCTCTTAATATATTTCTTTGGCAAAAGTTGTTGCACATGGTTGGCTGATGAAAATAGTTTTGTATAATCAAATTTCTTATAAATGTTATTTCCAATCAAGTTCATAAGATTATCTGGTCCATATAATCCTTAATACAGTCATGCAGAACGCAAGGAATCGATTGTTATTTTCCAGAGCTCTAAAACTTGATGTCTTCCTTCGATCTTTTTCATGTTGAAAGTTTGATGTCGCTGTGGATTCGACATCAAAGAACTGCCTATTTGAATAGACATTGTTCCGGTGCCATGTTAAAGTACTACAACAAAGCCTTGTACGCCTTGCCTTCACATGTGAGTTCTTAAATGATCTACGTTGTTTTCGGCGTCGCAAAGTTTAAGGAATTATCAAAAGTATCGTCGGACATTTCATGGTGTAATCAGTCATTTTTTTCTTCTTTCTTCGTGACGTTAATTTGTTCTTCAGCGATTTCCCACCTGATTGTCGTGGCAGTTTTACTTCTGGGTCTAAACCATTGCATCTACACTGACATCAAGGGCATTTCCCACAAGTTCCTCACATACGCACTTGGTATTTACAAGCCATTTCTTTTTTTTCCTGTATTTATGTTGCTTTATCAATACAAGATCAGTACACTTACTCACTAAATGTCGATAGTATGTTTCGTGGCCAGTCCTGGATCCTGTTTTCACAAAGGGTGCGGTAATCATCTGCTTTTTGTCCAATAAAGCTTTGGTAAAAGTGTTAGCCAATAAATAAACGATCCGAAATGACCTGCGAAATCCATATTGTCTGTCCCGTGGAACCACTGATGAATTGTATGCATAGTTATCCATGGGATTATCTGCACCTAGCCGTTTCTCCAGTTTTCAGGTGATAGACTAGAGGTAAGGTAGTTAGTCAACAATGCTGAGAGCCAATTCGTCGGCCACTCTTCTGATCATATAACTGGATTTTAACACCATTGTTTTAGCACATCAGTAACCGTAAAGTGAAAAGGGTGTTGCTGCAGCATTAGAAACTTTGGATTTACAGTCTGAGCACTATACTACGTCCACCTTTATATATATATATATTGAGTTTCAACACAGAACACATATTAATATAAATTTAGCATGATGTCCAGTAACCATACCAGGAAGCATTTTTAACTTTAATTTAGCAGACTAAAGAGAAGTGCATATTTATGATTTTTAGTTTTTGGTAGATGTGTTATAGTGTCACATATAATTTCCATTGAACCATGAAATATATCCATTCATTGGTTTTTGTATTAATACTGTGAAACATAAAAATAAAAAGCCTTATAACCCGAGCGCTTTGAAAGTTCGATCATTCTTCATCAGAGGCAAACTTGGAATATTAATGTTATTTATATTTATACAATCAGTCCTTTCAGATATTGTTCTTTAAACACAAACTTTAAACATCTATTTTAATAGTAGTAATATTTAATTTGTATCGTACCTCAAACTTCCATAAAATAAACGTTCCTGAAGAAAACGGAAAGTTCCTCAAAAAAGTATTTGAAATATGTGTATAAAATATGAACACTAGATGGCGACACATAAATACTTTACTTGCACGAAATACACTCAGATTTTAATTTTTTTCTATTTAATGTCTGTATTTGCTGGCTATTAGTTTAAGCACATGGATATACGCAGGAGAGGGGGAGGCTGTAATATATTTATACACAACTAGTCAAAGGATCTGCATGACTGTTCTTTTACACAAATTGTACCATACCTCCTCTCGTAATTATTATACACTTTACACAGTTTCAGAAAATATATTGTTACAACTTCTCAGTATTTTAAAGCACATGTAAAATAATTTTTTCAGGTGATATTTTTATTAAAAAATGTAAAATAATAATAATTATTGTATTTCTAACATATATGAGAGCTCCCCGCTAGTACAGCGGTAAGTCTATGGATTTACAAAGCTAAAATCAAGGATTCGATTCTCTTCGGCACAGCAGATAGCGCGATTTGGCTTTGCTATAAGAAACACACATATGAGTCGTGTTTTTGTTATTTCAAGGTATATACGACTGTCCAACAACAAGCCTAGTTTTCAAATACAATAAAATTATAAACGAACTAGGTTTGGTAGAAATTAAGCACAAACCTACGCAATGAGCTGTGTATGCTCTGCCCACCAAGCGTATCGAAAGCCGCTTTCCAGCTGTGTGAGTCCGCAGATATATCGCAGTGCCACTGGGAAACTAGACGCATTTTGTGGAAAAAAGTATTTGAGCCTTGATATGTTTAAGCTGAGTAATTTTTTTTCATAGAGGGTATGCTTGAATTAAGTAATGGTTACGCAGTTAAAACTATATGGTTAAGGGTAGAGAGGATGCATGATATTGTAGAGCTCTGCTTAATACAGAAGCAAATACATTTTGTAGAAGACAATTGTCAAATTAATACTAAAAATAAATCGATATGTAAGTATTTTGTTTGTTTGTTTGAAGTTAGGAACAAAGCTACACAATGGGCTATCTGCGCTCTGCTCACCACGGTCAACTCACGGCCAGTTTTTAGTGTTATAAGTCTTCAGACATATAGCTGACCAACTTGGAGTTAGTAGAATAGGCTTTTATGATCAAAATCTATCAGACGGTTTATTTATTTGTTACTTAGTAGGCACCCGTTCGATAGAAATTGGCTCCCATGATCGGGTAGTTAAGGCACTCAACTCGTAAGCCGAGGGCCGCCGGGTTCGAATGCCCGTCACATCAAACATGCTTGCCCTTTTAGCCATGGGGACGTTATAATGTTATGATCAATCCCACTATTCGTTGGTAAAAGAGTAGTCTAAGAGTTGGCGGGGTGGTAATGACTAGTTGCCTTCCCTCTAGTGTTACACTACTAAATTAGGGATGGCTAGCTCAGATAGCGTTGTGTTTGTAGCTTTGCACGAAATTCAAAATAAGTCAATCAATGGACACTAAGTAAAAAATCTTTAAAAAAAATTAAGCGTTTCACACGAAATGTCATGACCTTCTACAGTTTGTTTTACTTTTAAAAACGAAATTAACCAGAATGAAGTAAGAAGTATAGGACTCATTTAGCATTATTAATATAAGATGTGCTCGTGTTAAGAAAACATATGATTAATAACAAACCATTCCCTTGTGCAGGCTATACTCGTTTTAAGTGTTTTATTTAACTAACCTGAAACTAGTTTGAAATTGCATACAATTAACCCATACTTGCTTTCCCCAGTGGGTAAGCGGTAAGTCTTTCAGGCTTGCAATGTTAAAACCCAGGGTTTGATTCTCCGCAGTGGTTGGAGAACAGACAGCTCATTTCTTAGCTTTCACTAAAACAACAGTAAGAGCAACGATAGCTACAAAAGCATTTCGATTTTATAAGACTTTAATGTCATTTAATGTCTTCATGTTGTTCATTTTATACTTATTTTTTGTTCGTACGCTTTAAAGAATGACCAAATGGACATTTTATTGATGAAATGTATAGGGGAAACGAACTGTTCCATTGGGTGAGCAGTAAAATGAGTTAGAAAAGCAGCCTCATCTTAGGGCTTGCAAAATGAGGTTTAAAAGAAACAGATTAACGTAACATTATGAAGAGGTAGGATTAAAGTAATATTTAAATATTGAAAAAAATATTTGAAAGGATTTTCAAAATTGTTTAAAAATAGAGAAAGAAGGAAAAAACGGAAGAAAAATAAAAATTCTGGTTATAGTTTTTTGTCTACCACTTTGTTCTTTTAGAAAAATACCGATAGCATTGTTCAGTTGTTGTTTTGTTACTTTTTTATTAAGCACAAAGGGATATTTGTGCTCTGCCCACCATGGGTATCGAAACCTGGATTTAGCAGTATATGTCCGCAGATAAATCATCGAGCCCGCATTTTTCAGTCTTTTAGTAGTTTCACATTAATAACGTCTACAAATTTAAGTATTTAATACGATAAAATATCCTGTTTTCTTATTACCTATGGTTATTGCTTTTCGGACAAACAAATAAGTTGTTCAATTAATTACATTAGCATAACGTCATATTTTTTTATTTTTATGAACATTTCTTTTTAGTTTTAACTAGGGCGCCTGATTTAATGTTTTTATAAAGTTCAACCTACATGAAAAAAAAAATGGTATAATGACTGATATTGATGAAAATAAGGAATAATATTTTCCAGAACGTTACATTTCTCGAGCTTCTGTGTTATACGTCGCTTTATTTTGTACAATGCCAAGGTTCAAGGTTCATTCTTAAATTTTCTTCCAATTTAGTTTAAGCGTTTTAAAATTACTCTTAAATATTCTAGACTTATGTGTTTGTTTATTTGTTTTAGTCAAGAAAAACTACCAATGGGCTAATTGTGTTCTTTCCATCACCCCTATCAAAACTCAGATTTTAGTGTTATAAGCCCAGTGACTTACTGTTGAGTTACTAGGAGACTCTTTTAGGTTTACTTTTCATTACAAATCTAAAAACCTTCAGTCACAGTTGAAGGTGTATCTTTATATTTTTATAACATTATAAAGTTATTTTGATGCAGTTTTAAGTCTTATTTGATCGATATACATCTTCGCATAAGCACAATTAATTTGGTATACTTACTGCTTTTTTTCATAATTTTACTTTAAGTTTCTTGTTTGAAGGTTTTAAATAATTTCCAGTTTATTTTATAAAATTAGAACAACAATTATATTTCAGGTTGAATTATATAAATAGGTTTCCTAGTTGTTGAGAAATACAAGGAAAGTTAGGTATGCTATCCGATAGTTTTTCTGGGAAAATACTTGAAGGCTAATTTAGAACATCCCATTTACACATTTTTTCTTAATAATTTGAAAAGCTTAACCAGCAATGATAGGTTTAAAACTGCAACTAAAAGTCAACGATATCATATACAGCTTCTCATAATTTAAAATTTTCATGTCCGAACAAATATCAAGCGTCTGCCATGGTTACCTACAAAACAAAATAAAAAACAAGTAATTTCTGACCTAAAGGTTAACTAGGTTTTTGATGTGGCGACATGTTGAAAAGAAATGACTTCGATCTGCGTTATATTTTAAACTCAACTTTAACCACATCTAAAATGTTACATTTGTTCCTTAATTTCTACAGTAAATATAATTTTTTCCTTATTCTTATTCAAGTACTGTAAAAAATCCATTAAAGCATGTTTTTTATGTCTCCATACCATGAAAGAATGAACAATAAACTTTTTACACTAATGGGTTCTTAGATTGCTTAATGTAATTTAGTTATTTCAAAGAAAAAACTCAAAGCCATTCTACAAGCCGCTATACCGCAGCTAAACCACTAATTAGTTCAAAACTTATAATTAATTTTTAAGAACAGAATGGTTAATACTAATTTCGACCAAGTAAATTAAGTTTTTACTGTTAGGTACTACGATTATCCTATAATTTACTTAACAAAGGACGCATTTCTAAATATTGGACCAACATCTAAAGATATAGACAGTTCATTAGCTTCTATTTCTGTACCTTTAAAACTTTCTATAAAAAAAAAACAAGAGTATAAGACGTGAGTTTGAATTCTCAAATACCTAAATTAGATAATTTCTTCATTAATTGTTTTGAATTTGGTGCAAAGCTACACGAGAGCTATCTGCACTATCCGTATTTAGCAATGTAAGACTAGAGGGAAGGCAGCTAGACGTCACCACCCATCGCCAACTCTTGGGCTACTTTTTTACCAATGAATAGTGGGATTGACCGTAACTTTATAACAACCCCACGGCTAAAAGGGGCGAGCATGTTTGATGTGACGAGGATTCGAATCTGCGACCCTCAGATTACGAGTCAAGTGACTTAACCACCTGGTCATGTCCGGTCTTTCTTGATTAAAGAAGATGCTGAAAAATGCGTGGGTAATTCTAGGCTAATTGCAGTAGGTCTATACTGAACAAAAAACTCAATGGATTTTTGATAATGCACATGATTTAGAAACATGATAATTATAAGGAATATATCATTTTTTCACTGCCAATGTTAACAATTTTGCATTTTTAACAGCAGTTTTTACTCTTTTTTTAATTAACGTGAGGAACTTCTTTTTAAATTTTTACAAGTTTTATTTTTTTAGTAACTCAGAAATATCTTATTAATAATTTTTAATGTTAACAATTACAATCCGACTATCTTCAATACCCTTGTAAATTATAATGTTTTAATTATCCTTTAGTTCATTTAAAATATTCTGGACCCTTTTCTCACAAGAAAGTATTTTTATGTTAAAATATTAATACGTTCATTTCTTATGCTACTTGTATTACTCACATTATATATTCCCTAATCCATTATTTGTTTCAACACTTGAGTCTTCAGTTTTTGGTCTTTTCATTTCTAAGACAAAGTTAAATCCAAATGATACGAACTACTTTTTGTTCTAAAGTTAAATCGAAACGCGGTTATATCTTTGAAGGTGATCTAAATTCGAAGGTTATAAATTATTTATCTACCTTAACATTTTATTTTCGTTTTTTACTACATTATCTTTAACCTTCAAAGGCTGCTTTTGTCTTCTTTTCTATATGAAATTCTATTTCAATACTCTAAATCAAATAAACTCTATTCTTGTGCGGTTGCAACCTTAACAAGTTCGTGAAATTTTCACTTCTTTCATTCCTAATTTTAGTTGGTAAAATAGTAATTAATGCAAGAGTTGATGGATGGTGAGATTGCCTTCCCTCTAGTTATGTAAGAGTTGATGGATGGTGATGTTGCCTTCCCTCTAGTTTTACACTGTGTGTGTGTGTTTTCTTATAGCAAAGCCACATCGGACTATCTGCTAGGCCCACCGAGGAGAATCGAACCCCTTATTTTAGCGTTGTAAATTCGAAGACATACCGCTGTACTAGCGGAGGGCAGTTTTACACTGCTAAATTAGGGACGGTTGGAGCAGATAGCATTCGCGTAGCTTTGCGCGAAATTCAAAAAAACAATACAAAACAATAATATCATCTCTGATTACCGTTATAAGAACTCTCAGTTCCGGTACCACTTTTCTGCTTATAATACAATTCACTGTAACAAAGGTCGGTGACGGCCTATGTCGATTATATCCAGTTAGAACATCAAGCTATATTATACGGCTGTGTAAGTTTCATCGAAGAAACGTAAAAATCTTCACCTCACGACCCGTCGACATTTCATTATAACTCGTTCCATGATGAGACAGCGTTAAGTTTACAAGACTTATAACGCTAAAACGTAGGTTTTGTTTTTCCGTGGTTGATATAGTAGATAGTTCAATGTGGCTTTTCTCTAAACAACAAAGAACACTTATATTTACAATTTTTATTCTTCTAAAAGTTAATTGTTTCAGTTTTGTTCTCCAGTGGCTTAGCGGTATGTTTGCGGACTTACAACTCTAAAAATCGAATTTCGATACTCGTAGTGGGCAAAACACAGATAGCTCATTGTGTAGTTTTGTACTTAACTTCAAACAGCAAAAGTTTCGGTTTTAGAAATAAACAGCATGAACTGAATTAAACTAAATTATATACATTATCAATTCAACATAATATGTACAAAACTACAATTTTAAAATGGTGTACGAGATATGCATTAATATTTAAACATTTCACTCAAAAGTTGTTATAGAATGAATGTTCTTTATAACAAGTACGTAGAAACTCTATGCTATTTAAATATAAAGGATTCCAAACACTGATTGAAGGGCCTATCTTCAGGTCACATTTTCTTTTATTACCGCATGTTCTGTTGTACACCAACTTGTGCATAACCTCTTCAAAAAGACAAAAAGAGAGATTTTGCATAATTAAAGCAAATATTTCTTCGAGGTATATAAGTCATGGTTTTCCTTTCAATTATTTCTTGTATACTCTAGCCAGCACTATGTCAATTAAAAGGGAGAGCACGCACTTATGATTCACATCTGAACACCGAAGGTATTAACTCAAAATAACGTCAAGCTAAGATTCGCAACGCCTTTGTTTTAATCAGTGGTTGGATTATTCTGATCTGTAACAAGGTACTTCTTTAACATGTTTCTTTATGTGATTACATTCTGCACGTGTCTATATTTCCAATGCTTTTAATTAACGACCGATGTAGTAGCGTTGAATATCTTGTCTCAGAAGATAGACTTTAGATATTAAAACAATAATAATAAAAAGCAAATAAAACGCTTTATATATATGTATCGTTGACTTTCGTATTGTATTGCGTATGTGGTACTGAAAAAATACGGAGTGTTGTGGGAATCCGTACTATATCAGCCATTTGTGGCGTCCATCCAGTAAAAATAACAATATAGGTATATAAAAGTAAACAACATGTTCAGTTTTTTATTGGAAAAACAAATATTAGTTTTATACACACGCACACACATTTATATATATATACCTGCATGAATAAGTTGTTATAAGTTTGTTTGATATCAGTTTCATAACATAATAATTGTTTATATATATATATGTAATTGCTCTATACGCTACAGACTAAAAATTATGCAAAATTTAAATATAAGCAATGACAAGAAACTCGAAATTCTTTAAGAAGTGGTGTAAAAATTACATAAAAATAAACCTAAAAAACACCATTATTAATGGTATTTAATTAATGGTATTTAATTAATGGTTGTTGTTTAGCGTAAGGCTACACAACTGATTTTCTCTTCTTTATCCATTGAGAGGACCCATTATTATAAAAAGAAACCTGAAAATCTCTAATAATTATATTTTCTAGAGTTATCAGACAGGGTTAATTTTCTTTCTTTTATAACAATAGGACGAAAAATTGTAATAAGGTTGAATGATATTTATGCCTGAAAAACAACAAGAAGAAAATATTTATATGGGAGGAATACAGAACATCAGATCTCTTTCAGGATTTCCTGAGACAAATTTCACGGGAATTTTCGTTAAAATTCCATTCCTAGATCCTAAGTAATTTAGCTAGAATTATCGGGAATTTAAAATTGTTTTCGAAAATTGCTAAAATCTTGCTAATATTTGAAATATTTTACGAGGGTTTAATAATTTTAAAAACAGAAATTACTAACATAACATAATAAATAATAGAACTGTTTATGAAAGAAAACTCTATGATTATTTTTTTACACAACTGAAAGTCTTTGAATTGGAAATCTGAAATTTTGGCGCCGATTGAAAAACACGAAGCGAGTTTATTTTGTTTTCGAAATGACGAAGCCCAATGCAAGTCGCGACCCTCATTTTTCTTATGTGATTTTAGAGTAAGAAAAGTAGGAATTATCAAAGGTTATTCCGGATCTGAAGAGGAATATCCTGACAGAGAAGTAGAAATTAACAATTTATTGGACATTCAGACGATAAAAGTGAGCAAGGAGATTTTTTGCTAGATCTAATATTTGGGGCCCGGTATGGCCAGGTGGTAAAAGCGCTCGACTGAGGGTCGCGGGTTCAAATCCCTATTGCACCAAATATACTCCTCATTTCAGCCGTGTAGGCGTTATAATGTTATGTCAATCCCACTATTCGTTGGTAAAAGAGTAGCGCAAGACTTGGTGGTAGGTGGTGATAACTAACTGCCTTCCCTTTAATCTTACACTGCTAAATAAGGGACGGCTAGCGCAGATAGCCCTCATGTAGCTTTGCATAAAATTGAAAACAAACCAAACAAATCTAATGTTTAGATATTGTAATGCATGGTAGTTGCAGATAAGAAAACAGTTTAGACAGTCTCCCGCTCGTACAGCGGTAAGTTTACGGATTTACAACGCAAAACCAAGGGTTCGATTCCCCTCGGTAGACATAGCAGATAGTTCAGTGTTGCTTTGCTATAGGAAAGCCACAGTTTAGATGATTTGCTAGAGATAATTTTGACAATTATGGTATTATAAAAGGGAAAACTAGATTTCAAAATGAGTAGGAAGTTGACACAGAGGTTTACAAACTATGTCTATATAAACAGAAAGGGGGCGTTGCTCACAGCTGATGATAATTCGTTAAATTTTGTTTTTAAAATTTTAGGATTTAAACTTTTATGATTGATTTATTTTAGAACTAATGCCCCGCTCCAGATTGCAATAAATCTTCAAACAAGGAAAGTAGAATGTATGAGCTAACTGAAAAGCTTGCTTTTGGTTTGTTTTGAATTTCATGCTATATGAGGACTATCTGCTCTAGCCGTTACCAATTTACCAGTGAAAGGCTAGAGGGAAAGTTACTCGTCACCACTCACCGCCAACTCTTGGGATACTATTTTATCAACAACTAGTGCGATTGACTGTACCATTATAACGACCCAAAGGCTAAAAGAAAAGAGCATGTTTGGTGAAACGGAGATTCAGATTGCGAGTCAAGCGCCCTAACCACGTGACTGCACTAGGCCAACTGATGAGGCTAACAGGTAATTTAATTTAAGTATTTACTTAAAACTGAGTGTTCTCAGTCATAGAAAACTTTAATTAGGCGCTAATAATGTCTTAAAAATAAAGTGATTATTGCCTTATGCTTCCTCAAATGCTACTTTAATTAAAAAATTAAAATTTCTTGTATTTTTGTTTTATAATTTTAATTAATTTTTATTTTGTGCTCTTATAAGTTTAATTATTTTTTAGTTGTGTTTTTGTGCTATAAAATGAATATATATACATTTTTATACCTTATTTAGAGAGGACTTAGAATACATTTTATCTTTGTCACCACTTTAAAAATATTTTTAAAAACATTCTCCAAGAATTCCTCGAATAACCAACAACATTTCACTGCAAAATATTTCTAATCACCACCATCAGCTGGTTTTGGTTTATTTTATTTTATTAGCAGGTTTCTAGATTTTAGCGTTGTAAGTCCATAAACTTACCACTGACCCATCGCTGACATTTTATTGGGTACTAAGACTTCTTTTTTTTGTACACATTGTAGGTGGGGAGTGGTATGGTCTTATAATAATGTGTGTGTTATTCTTATAGCCAAGCCACATCGCACTATCTGCTCAGTCCACCGAGAGGAATCGAACACCTGAATTTAGTGTTGTAAATCTGTAGACGTATCGCTGTACTAGTGGGGGACGTATTATAATAAGGCTTAACAATAATTTATGCAATGAAAACACTCATTGTCTAAACCTATTATTAACACATGGATATATAAAATGAGGAGATTGTGGAAGATTGGTCGAGATTGCGGAAACATCTTAGTGCAAATTACTATTAAGGTGAAAGTATGAAAATAGAACATAATAACTGAAGGCAAGAAATTTTTAAGAATGCATCCACGGGCCAAGCATCCAGAATTTTGCAAAACCTAATTTTACAAGTAATTTCGGATCGTTTGTTTATTGGCTAACACATTTACTAAAATTTGATCAGACGAAAAAAAAAAAAAAAGAGACGATTTCCGCACCCTTTGTGAAAACCGGATCCACGATTGGACACAAAACAGATATCGACATTCAGTGAGTAAGTGTATTGATCTTGTAACGGATTTAATATTATATATTTATCTTAATGTCTGTGTTTGTTTCAATTTAATATATATTTAGAAATGCATGTTCTCTATGTTTGTAGAAAATTATCAAGTATAAACATCAATAATGTATTATGTGTATATTGAATACTAGTGATTACCGTTATTGTTGCCAGCTGAACTATCGAGAACCTCGCCTTAAAGCTTATAAAAGGCAACCGGCGCAACGAAGAAAGACAGTTTTATATTGTTGGTTTGCTGCAGTCGGTATACTATAAATTTCGGAATCTGTGAGAAACGCTCATCAATCGGTAAACTACAGATATTTGACCAGAAACGTTTATAGGTTTCGAACATTACACACAGCTTAATTCAGTAAATTAAGTACGGACGTTAGATATCTTCGTCAGAACAAAAGTCAGCTTGTAAACTGCGTGAGGTCAGCCAAAAATAAAAAGATAGCTAAGTCCTTAACTCACAATTAACTTGTACATCGTGAATCATAGATAAGATATTCAGTTCTAGACCGGACTTAATATTGTTTGTAAGTTTGTAAAACTTTTGCATATAAATCATTATTTGTAATAACCATTATTACAAATTGTATTTTTTTTCTATACTAATTATATTTATGTGAATAAAGTAAATTGTGTGTATCAACCTTGTTGGCAAATATCGTAAATTTGATACATATGGCCATTTAATTAACGGCTCAATCCAAATTCAAATTTTCGGTTATTTGAAATCGTATTACCTATTGTATGTAGCATAATAAATCGGAGACTTGTCCTAGATAAATTATAATACATAGCGCATACAAACCACATCCTTGGTTCTTGGCTCATGGAAGCACTGTTAAAAACGATTCTATGAAACAAGAAATAGTCTTCGTACTGTGGGAACTGAAATTATTTCCATGTATTCGTTTTGAAAATGCAACTTCCCATTCCATTAAATATATAAGTACATAAAAATAATTATATTTATATTTTGGTTTACTTAATTATTACAAAATTGGTACTATAAATACATACTTAAAGCTAAAGCCTAAAGCCGTTTGAATATTTTAAAGTGTTTTCTCAAACAGTAAAATGTAACAATGACATTTGTATATTTTGTATAAGCTTTAAGAGAGGGCATTTTGCTTTTTTATTGTTTTTCTACACAAAATACAACAGCATAAAAACAAATGTTTTATTCTGGTCTATTTTACTTTTATATCTTTTCTCTATAAATGAATTATAAATATTAGATACTCAGATAAAAGAAAACAATAAAAATAAACTCTTTCTTGCCTATTCACGAGCTATTGAAGTTGAAAATGTGTTTATTTATTAACAGAGTTATACACAACATAGGAAACAAACTTCCTGTGTGGGCAGTTTTCAGACATTTTGGTTCTAGATTAAAGGCAGATATTGGCTTTATCAATGATTTTTAATTTTTCTCAAGAGCAAAATAAAGAACATTAAAGAAGTTAGAAGCAAAGACAAGTTTAGTGCTTTGTTTTGTAAAAGGCAAATATTACATAAGTCACAATAAAATTACACAGTGATCTTTAAATAAATATAACATTCATTACACCACAGTATTTCTATAACACACCAGGAAGACCTTCTAAAATAACGCTTCCAGAAATGTTATCCACAATTGATCTAACCGGTAAAACACAGTAAGACAGGACACAAAGGCCAATTATAAACTACTTAACAATCAATATACCTAGCGAAATGAGTTCATACGTAGCAGTTTACGTTATTTGAAGTTGCGTAATGTAAAAACAAGTAATGTGTACACTGTTATGATGTACAATCTTGAATTAAGTTGCGTAATGCAAAAACAAGTAACGTGTACATTGTTATATTGTACAATCTTGAATAAACTTGAATACAGGTTATAATGGAGGATATAAAATGTGCGATAGGTTTTGGAGATGAATAAAGAAGTAGGACCAACATTGTAGTGGGGATACGCTATCTGTCAGTCTTAACCTCCGTTCTCCAGTCTCACATGAATAACAATAAAACAAATAAAATAATCAAACGAATAGAAATATAAATCAAGAGGGCAAGATGGGGGTGCTCAAGCTCATAACGTCTTCACTACCTGCAGACAGTTATGGGAAGGTGAGTGCTGTCCAGAGTAAAGAAGAATAAGAAATATTAATAAGGTACTACAACTTGGGGGTAAGCAAGTTAAATACGCTTACCTCTTGGAGTTGATATTCCAGCTCATATTATGGTGATAAGGCACTAATTAGTAGCTCAGTAGCCAAATTTTCGATTGGTGTATCATTTTGGATTTTTGTTTCGGCTTGTTTTTGTTTATAGATAGTTATCATTAATCAGTGTTTTGGATTTGTTCTTTTTAACGTAGTCCTTCCATTTGATTTTGTTTTATTTTACTTGAGTGCTCAGTATAATATTCTATATATATATATATATATACACATTAGCGTTTATATATTGAACGTAATTTCTAAAACTATTATTGTCCAAGGAGATTCATTGATATTTTATCTTATAAAATTTATCTATTTGGAAACCTCTCGTTAGCTAGAAGTAAGCCTTTTCCCATTGACATTTCTTACAGATTACCAAGTATTAAACCTCAATCGTATTCATCAACATCTGCTTTTGTGTTCATATGATCTAAAATGTTTTAGACGAACGTATCGCGAAGTATAACTAATCAGCGTTTTTTACCAATACCCGAGAGACAACTGGAAGAATCACAACCAAAGATCACCTGAAATATTTGAAGTGCTGTGCATATCTCTTCCGAGATGTTCTGATACATTACGGATAGGAACACACCATAACTTGTCTTTGACTCTTATAAGAAACAATAGCTCTCAGCAGTCAAGTTTATGGCATAGAGAAACGTGTACAACCAAGCAACGTCTGTTTCTGGTAATTATAAGATTAGCTGGTTGTTTTCTGATTCATTTTTAGCATGATGTGGCCCATTCCACAGTCACTGAGTCATATTGAACTTTCTCTATAACTCGCACAGGTATTCAATAATACAAATTACTTTTGTTTCTTGATGTTTCTAGCCTACTTTGTCATTTTTTTTAAGATGTATATTTCAAAGGATGAGTTAAGTCCTCTTCCATTTTCGTCAGCTTTGACCGTATTGTTTCAGTATTGGTCAGCTACTGATCAACCTTTCTGCGATTGTTGTGACCAAAAGAAGCTGTGACGAGATCGCAGTGTTTCTTGGCCAAGTAGTTAAATGATTTTGAGTGGTATTACCTGAAACTTACACCTGAGTCACAACATCAAAAGATATGAGCAAACGAATGGGGAAGAGTTATACGGACTTTTCAGGAAGGTAAGGTGAATGGGGAATAATATACATCGTTCACAGAAAGGAATACTTTATTATAACAGATACTTTCTTTTTAAATATACATATTCATTTGAAAACTTCTATAATATTGTAGACCGTAATAACATCTATTAGAACATGTAATAATTAATCTTGCATTGTTAGAGAAGTAAATTAAAATGTTGTAAACTGTAAATAGCATTATATAACATGCCATTACAAAATTATACATAAATATTATTGGCAGCAAATTTTACTCAGAAAATAACAATAAGAAAACAAACACACGAGCCTTACCATACTTTATTATATAGTAAAAGATACAAATGTTAAAGCATAATTCTCTAACATAATATTTCAATACCGTACAATCGTAATTGCTTATGAACTGGAAAATTAATCTATTTTTGGATAAAATTAATACATGTTAGAGAATACTGTCGCTTAGGTGCATAAAAAACAATATCATTGATACTTCTACTTAGAGTTTACCAATACAAATAGAATAGCGCAAATATACAGCATAACAGATGTGTAGTGACTAAGATACAAGACATCTCAGATACTGCAAAAATGTTATCTTAGCTCGTAATATAATGAGACAGAGCAAAAACTGTTAGAATAGTTTGCGACAACAAACGCTTTTGGAGCAGTTTTGTTTGGATACGAAGCTAGGATAATATCAAGTCAAACCTTGTATATGGGATAGGTGGGTGTCATATAAGAATTCCTGGTATACAACGTTATAGAAAGAAGATGGATACGAGGGACAAAAAAAAAAAGACAACACACAAACATATTTTCGTCTTTCATTAAATAACAATAAGAATAATAATGCACATGGACCGCATTTTGAAACAATGTTTTTATTTATTGTTGTTTTGAATTAAGCACAAAACCATACAGTGTGCTATACCCACTACATGTGTTGAAACATGGTTTGCATGGTCAGGTGGATTAAAGCGTGCGACTCGTAATCTGAGGGTCGCGGATACGCATCCCCCCGCACCAAACATGCTCGTCTTTTCAGCCGTGGGGGCGTTATAATGTGACGGTCAATCCCACTATTCATTGGTAAAGGAGTAGCCCAAGAGTTGGCGGTGGGTGGTGATGACTAGCTGCCTTCCCTCTAGTCTTACACTACTTAATTAGGGACGGCTAGCGCAGATAGCCCCCGAGTAGCTTTGCGCGAAATTCAAAAACAAAAAACAAAACAGAAACATGGTTCCTAGCATTGCAAGTCCGCAGACTTATCGCTGTTCCACTAGGGGGCAATGTTTTCGATAATAAAATAAACATGAAAATAAGAAAAAAAACCTGCTTTAATAAAGTAAAAGTTTTGTTTTTTTAGGATTATCGTAAATGTTAAATTTACGTAGAAAATATTTATAAAATGAAACATTTGGGGAAACCTTTATTTGTGCTTGTATGACATTAATTAACTACAGTTTACTTGTAACACCTTTTTTTTTTTAAATTCATATCAGTCATTGCTGATTTAGTAATAATGTTAAATACCATAAGATGGTATATTTTTTTCGGATTTAAATGATAACTTTAATCCGTATAACAGTACAAACAATTATATGATAATGTTAATATCACGGAAAACTATGTTTTGTTTTCAGATAAAACTATTAACAGAAATAACAGTTTATACAACTTTAGACCATCTGAAAAACTGTTTATACAGATTCAGTTTTATGTATCTTGGTTTATCTTGACTATTCCACAATACTATACTGAAAAGCTTACGTAAATTGAGCTTATTTGTCGTTAAGCACAAAGATACACAACGGTCTATCTATGCTGTGCTCACTGTGGGTATCGAAACCCAATAATTAGTATTGTAATCCTTCAGATTTGTTGTTTAGTCACCATGATCTACGTAAACTGAGAATGAAAAACAGGTCACGTTCTGATATAGGATGTGTAACACTATATTCATTACATTTTGTGTTTCACGAGTAACCTTAATTAAATAATTCCCCATACAGTCTTCAGCTGTTCTAACAATTTTTCAAGCTTTTTTTAAAATAAAATAAACACAATATAAATAACTATACAGCGTCCATTAATAAGGTTCAATTACATTTTTTTTATCCAATAAAACTTTTCTCTCGATTCAAATCCTCCAATTGAAGCAAATACATTCAGAATCCGCCATTTACGCGCATAACCGATTCAGACTTCAGGACATTACGTGATTTTTTTAGGGAATTTGGTATTGACGAGTGTACCCTCCACGCATCTTCAGACCATAGGTTTTAAATAAATATTGCAGAAGACGAGAATGCGATTTGAAAAAGAGAGAGAACTACAGATTCTTGTTCGTACGAATCAATTTTTGAAAACTAAATTTATTCTCTCAGTTATCCACAAAATTGAACGATCCATTGGCAGTTTGACTCAAACGTCTAACAATTTTGTTTTAATAATTTCACTTTTTTCCTTGCAAACCAGACAATTCGAGTGTTTAGAATTGACAAACACCGTTCCAGTACTTTTTTTTTCACTGACAAGACCCTTTAAACAATTTTTAATGAGAACAAAAATACATGGTTACTCAAACTAATTCCATCAAACACTCGAACGTTTTTCATTCAGGCATTAAGTAAGAACGTCAATATGAATTAATCAGATCACACGTTTGACAACTCTTCCCTCTTATCGACTGGTTTTGGGGAAAGAATGGGAGTACTGAAGCTTCCACTACCATTCAGAGTTTCAGTAACAGTGTGAAGAGTTACATTAGCGTTTCCGTTGAATGTCACCTTGGTGTAAGCATAAGGCTCTGAGCAACTATAATGACCAGTCGCATGGTGGCGCTGCTCATACAGCCTCATGGAATTCGTTTGTATATCACAAAACACATCAGAAATACTTTCTTGAATCCTTGACGAAACCTGCAAAAGTTGACAGAACATTCTTATTATAAGCGGTAAAATAGTAGGTGTCTGAATAATGAAGAATTAATGTGATAGCATTTGATACACAATATAGTATTCATCCCATACACACAACGACAAAATGAAGTATTATGCTTAGAGAACACTCTTTTCTAATAAAACAATGCAAGCTAATAAAACTTATGAATACAAATATCTCTGCATATTATTACTTCAAATAGGATTGCTAGAATAAGCGTGGTTTGTTAAGTGTCTGCGAAGGAATGTTTTACAAATAATAAACGAGATCCACTGTTTTGATCATTCGATACCGGCTTAAATTTATTGATCAATATAAGTTTTTAGTATAAGCAGATTTGGCTTTGCGAAACTTTAGATTGTCCTTTACTTATAAGTTCATTGCACCATTTTAGTACGTTTTTTCTATGCTTGAAAGTAGCTTGCATGTTCTTGTATACAAACTGTTAACCACCTAGTGGTGCATCCAATATAATCTTTAGTACACTTACATACAGTATTAAAAGTTTTGAAGTCAAGCATTTGATCTTTATACCTGAAGAAATACAGGCTCGTAGCTACATCTCAGATTAACTTGAGGGTATACACAGTAACACTACTTTCGTAACTGTTTCTTTGTTTTCGAATTTCGCGAAAAGCTAGCCGTCCCTAATTTTACAATGTAAGAATAGAGGGAAGGCAGCTAGTCATCACCAACCACCGCCAACCCTTGGGTTACTTTTTTACTAACGAATAGTGGGATTGACCGTCATCTTATAACGTCTCCTCGGCTGAAAGAGCAAACTTGTTTGGTGTGATTCGAACCTGCGACTCCCATATTACAAGTCGAGCGCCTTAAGTATCTGGCCATGCGAGGCCTCTTTCGTAACTGATTTCTAATCAAAAACAGTTTGTTTCCCTGTATATGGCAATGCTAAAGATTTTTTAAAACATATCACCATTCAAATTAGGTTGGGTAGAAAATCTCTTCTTGTTTAAAACTTTAAACGGTCTTAAGTAACATGACTTATATTGCCTATTGGAAAGGAATTTATCAATAAAAGGTTATTACTAATTTCTATCTCTTTATGAAAATAAATCATATTTATTGGTTACTTTATATACCTTCTTTAGTTTTAAACGAATCTTTATCTGATTTAATAAATTTAGTTCTATCACTTAATATTTCATTAGTTTTAGTCGTTTAATCAGTTTTATTTAAAATAACGACACAGTTTCCTTTACCAAGTTTAACAAACACAATATTTTCCCTTTTATTCGGCCCGGCATCGCCAAGTGGGATAAGGCACTCGACTCGTAATTCGAGGGTTGTGGGTTCGAATCTCCACCACATCAAACATGCTCGTACTTTCGTCCGTAAGAGCGTTATAATGTGATGAGCAATCCCACTATTCGTTGATAAAAGAATGGCCCAAGAGTTGGTGGTGATGACTAGCTGCCTTTCCTTTAGTCATACACTGCTAAATTAGGGACAACTATCGTAGATAGCTCTCGTGTAGCTTTGCGCGAAATTCAAATAAACCAATCTTTTTATTTGACCTATTTTCAAGTCGTGCTTATTGTGTTAGACGGGTAGTGTCTGGCATTGCGACATAAAATAATGAACTTGCGGGTTTCTGGTTAAGTTATTAGAACCATTAATTAGAAATGATTATACTATTAGAGACACTTTTGAGTTTTGTCAAGACATAAATAATTTGAATTTTAAAAAAAGAAATGTCCCGAGCTGTTTTTAGTGTACTGTCTCTTAGTACTAGCATGTCGTTAGATAAGACAATAAATTTGTGTAATGCACTTTTGTATGAACGACATTTCCAAGGCCCATGTTTCAGAAACTCGAAAACTTGGCTACTGAAAATCTTACTTCCAAGTCGACAACAATATATATAACAATGTTGATGTCGTTTCTATGGGTTATAGATTAACCGCGAAACTCGCTAATTTGTTCCTGTGTCACCATGAAATATATTGGCTTTTTACTTTAAAACAGTATGTTACAGAATATTTGAAGATAATACCTTCAGATACCTTTTATCTTTAGATAGTTTTTAACTGCCTTAACAGTAGACATCTTGATGTTAAATTCACAGTTCGATATCAGCAAAACCACCAAATTACCTTTTTACACCACATTATTAAATTTCTCGTACGGAGTCTTTCACTAGTTTGTATTTCAACTTTGACAGTTTTATACCATTTACTTTTGAAACAAATCCCATTAAAATTTAAAATACTGGTTCATCAGACGGATAATAAATCGGTAAGTATGTAGTTTCCATAAAGAGATAGAAAATACTAAAAATCTTTTGCTAAAAATGTCTTTCCAATAGGCCTTCCAATTCATGTTATTCAAGACTGTTTAAACGATATGAGTTAAGTTGAATTGAGACATGATTTCAAGTCTGTATGCTTGTATCAGGAAACGTGCTCTAAATGAGTGTCATAGCCCTATAAGCAGAAGACAATTTAGCACCCTTGCAAAAACACAAAAGGAACAGAAACTGCTTATGAAGGAGAGTCTGTTAATCAGCAGTTAAACAGGTATAGAATGAGCAAACAGTGCAACTCGTTTATTATTAAGTTTATAAACGTTAGAAATACCGTACCAATGTATTACAAAGTCGTTATGAGAGTGAGGAACATTGCATGTAAATATATTACAAGGTTATTTTATTTACAATGATATCGTATATCTCAAACGTTGCACACTTCCTTCTACAAGATATACCTTGTTGAAACTGGGCACCTATGTTTCAATAAACAATAATGTTAGTCAGAATTGTATCAACTAAAATCAACATAATTATTTTCTTAATCTCTGACAAGCCTCAAGAAAAAAAAACACCAAAAATATGAACAACTACGTTGACCAACAAAATAAGAAAAAAATTATAATAAAAGTAAGAACCAATTAGCTTATCAATAAAAATGTTAATACACATACCAGCCGTTCTGAGATACATTTTTATTTCAAGAACCAATATCGCTGATAAACTAAAGTATAACAGCATAAAATTATTACATTCATTAGTTATTATCAAGTGTTTTGTACAATTTTTGCCTGGAACACCAAGCAAAGGAGAAAATAAAACAGTTTGTGAAAACAGTTCTTATATCTGAATCAAATGATTGAAAGCGCTGAGATTTTGATTCAGCTAATAGTATATATTTATATATATTATGAATAGATTGAGAAACTTCCAATAATTTAATGCAAATTTTTCTTAACAGTTTTCTTAACAGATCAGGTTTAGTAGCGACTGGATTGTGGTATTTTTTTCAGATTTTAATTGTATAAGAGTTCGCATACCCTTAAAATTGTCTTAATACATTAGTGTAATAAACTCTCATGAATTACTTCGTTGTAGATTGTCTGGATACAAAACAACGTTGTCTTCTTCATAGTAACTAAACGGTATGAGAAAACATAAACATGGGTGTGACAGCTATATTAAATAAATAAACAGAGACGATCTGTTTATCATTACAAGTGTTTATCGTTGCATACCAGCCTCATTTATTCGAGTGTTCAAAGTCGTCGGTTCTTGCTGTTTTCTAGTGGTCTAGTTATTGTGACAGCACGAGTTACTGGGAATGCAATAACGCAGAAAATAAGTTAAATACACACGTTTTAAGGTAAAAATAACCAGTGAATAACTGTAATTACATCTTTCCAGCTCAACGAATTATTCTTTCCGATGCAATTTACTTTTCCATGAATTATAGAATAATATTCGTTGTTAAATATTTTACCAGAAAATGATGGGACGTAGATGCATGTCGATTGTCTAATTCTACATAGTACTTATGTGAGCACTTAATGCATTATTAACGTACAAGAACACGGACGAAACTGAAATATATTTTTTCAGTTGAAAATCGTAAGACGTCTTAATTATGATGGCGAAGCAGTTAGTGAAAAATGAATTGGAAAATGTTCGTTCGACTTTTAGTATTTAAGTTGATATAGTGACAATAATATAAGAAGTGAACATTGTGAAATGTAAAAATATAAATTAGGTGTATACTGCTTAAAGAGTTTTATAACTTAACAAAGTGTTAAGTAATTCTTTCTTAAAAAGTGTCGTTAAGATTATCAGACCAAAAACAATTTCCCAAAATTTCCATCTATTGTTTTTCTCAGCATTTAACGCTATTAAAGAGTGCATATGAAATATATATTTTACTGTAAACAAATCAAACCTATATGCTAAAATATAAATAATATTGAAATCAAGAACCATTCATACGACGTCTATGCAATAATAGACCGTATTTTGTATATAACACAGAAATCAAGAATTAACAGCTAATTGTTTAGAAACAACCCTGATAAATAAATAAAGTTAATTGAATATAAAACTCTTATGGTTGACTGAAACGTAATATGGTGAGTTATACATATCACATTTAATGCTATTTGAAAGGTAAAGATGTTCTGAAGGCCTAAGGATATACGAACTTTGTCTTATGTTACCTGCTGTTCATCCAACAGTAAATGATGGGGTTGTACATTGAGTTAGACATAGCGAGCCAGTAAATTGCCAAGTAAATGTGTTGTACGTAGTCGGAGCTAATAATCTCTGGATGATGGTGAGCTAACAAGAAATAAATGTGGTAGGGCAGCCAGCAAACAGCAAAAATAAATACAACAACAATCATCATCTTCACAATCTGAAAAAAAGTAAAGATTCTATTATAAAGAGAACGCTACCTTAGTTTAAAAAAATCACATGTATACTTTCGATAAATCTTTAGTTAATACAAAGAGTGAATGTGTTGTGTTTTAAATGTTCTGAACTCCATACAAGCTATATATATTCAAAATGTATTTAAAAAAAGTGAAATTTAGTGAAAATAAATGTAAGACTTAATGCATTTCTGAGTTTCTTCGAAGAAGACGAATGAATAAGTGTTTTTTTCTTACATCCTATATCAGTATATGTTACTTGTGGTGATATTAAAGAACATTTTAGACACTACACACATAGATTTTTCTTGATCTTTGCAAGAAGCCTGGTTTTGTTCATTGGTTTAGTGTTAACGAGAATATTTTCCGAAACTGTTTGAACTCAGTGACGAGTATGAAATAAAATTTGATGACAGGGAACCCACTTTGAGACAATGAAGTTTAAAGACAATTTGAATGGGTAATGAAGAAAAGTTCATTCAAACTGTCTTCACACTTTAGTGGCAGATAAAAAATGCAAAAATACGCTAGGTTCATCTTTCTTTCTTTTTTAAATGAAATTCGCAATTTTGGTGACATAAAAAACAGTATTTTAAATATAATAACCAGGAAATACTATTCTATAAGTTTTTTGTATGTGTTGAGTACAATGGTTTATTAGTTTTTGAACCGCTGCAACACTGAATGTTAACCAAGTGATAAATAACCCTTTTTTTGACATATTTCTAATATAGAAAAACTACTGTTCTATACGTTTTATTTCTACTTGAAATATTAAATATTTATTTTGTAATAGGACAGCATTTGAAGGCAAAATGTGCTTTGAAGCCTCAAGTTATTATAGTTTGGTCATCAGAATAATCTATATATCATGCTTTATTATTATCCTTATTACTATTTAATTTTGATGTATATGTATTGAGAGTTAAGTCTTTTCTTAACCCTATAGACAGGAGCAGATGTCAGAGGACATGTCGTCACAGTTGTAGCCTTATATTCAAAATATCATATGATTGTTAGTTCAGAATTGTATGCCAATAAGTTTCGCATCAAACTGTATATTATAATTCAAATTTTAGTACAGTACATAAACTGAATTCTTAATTTAAAGTAAATATTAAGAGAAAAGAGGTTAAGTATCGATTTTAACGCCCACAATACAACGTCTATAGTTTATTACGAATTATAACTTAAATTTTTATACTGGCAAGCTAGAATTTACAAGATCCTCTTACCTTTTCTATTTGACGAATATTTTAATATTTAGAGAATCCACCATATCGTATCCTCCTAGCATTTCATCATTTGAGAAAACTTGTTTATCTACTTTTACTTTTTATACCAATAAATTTATAACAAATCGAAAGCTATACATTTCTTCTGCGTAATTCTGTCACTCTTGTTAAGTTATTTACGAGAGAAAAGCTTTTATATCGCTGGAAAGTTTGAAGTATTACGATCGAGACTATTTACTGAACAGGAATTGGATGTTTTTTGTACTGAAGTACAATTTAGTTAGGAAGCCTGGTAAATTACAATGGATTTTTGTTGTATGAGTACAGTAATTGATATATTTATGGTATTCCAAAGTGCATGTATGAAGTCTAGAAAAATTATTACTTTTCCGTCTCCACGTGTGAATTTGAACGAGGCTTAGAAAGTACGATTCGTGAGTGCAAACGAGGATTTCGTAACATCGTAAGTTTGTTTTGTTTTGTTTTTAATTTCGCGCAAAGCTACATAAGGGCTACCTGCGCTAGCCGTCCCTAGTTTAGCAGTGTAAGACTAGAGGGAAGGTAACTAATCATCATCACCCACCGCCAACTCTTGGGCTACTCTTTGCCAACGAATAGAGGGATTGGCCGTAACATTATAATACTCCCACGGGCTCGGCATGGCCAAGCGTGTTAAGGCGTGCGACTCGTAATCTGAGGGTCGCGAATTCGCATCCCCGTCGCGCCAAACATGCTCGCCCTTTCAGCCGTGGGGGCGTTATAATGTGACGGTCAATCCCACTATTCGTTGATAAAAGAGTAGCCCAAGAGTTGACGGTGGGTGATGATGAATAGCTGCCTTCCCTCTAGTCTTACGCTGCTAAATTAGGGACGGCTAGAACAGATAGCCCTTGAGTAGCTTTGGCGAAATTAAAAAACAAACTAACAAATACTCCCACGGCTGAAAGGGCGAACATGTTTGGTGCGACGGGGATTCGAACTAGTGACCCTCAAATTACGAGTCGAGTGCCTTAACCCACCAGGCCATGCCGGGCTCAGCATCGTAAGTACTGGAGATCATTATTTTCCAAATATGGTTTATTTACTGTTCTATGTTTTAAGAAGAATAACTGACATTTAAGTATTTATTTGAAAATAAAAATATGCATATATATGTCATGTATGGTGACTAAAATATTACTATATTATACAACATTGTGATATACTACCACTGAGAGTGAAACATTTACATTTTATTTAAATTTGTGTTACATTTTTACTACTTTACATTGAGGTAAAATAAAAACAAACCGTACACAACTAAATACTTGGTAATATAGAAAAGGTTTATTTTGTAATTTGAGAAAGATGGAATGGACTATAAAAGTAAATGAAATACATTTATCACTGGTAAACTTATCTTAACACATGGAAAGGAACATCTTTATATACAAATATATACATTAAATAAAATATGTATTACGATGTTTCAGTAAAAACCAATCTTAAAAATAACAAAAAAATGAGAAGTTTTATAATATATTATTGTACACTCAAACAAATGATATTCACTGAATAATGTATTTCTAAATTGATAAGCAAGAAGGCTAAGCTAAAAATACTAGTTCAACCAAAACTGGTCGTATTTATTGGTTACTGTGAAAGCATGATAATATATGAAACAGGATGTTGGTAAGCACTTATTGGGTCTTATATCTATACTAACACTAAACCCCAATCACCCAGGAAGTTAAACATGAAACAAAGATAAAGTACCAATATCTGTTTATTAAACTTCTCATTGCCCAAACTGATCGAGACCTCCAGAAAATCAAACTTAACTCTGAAGACGTCGGTTTATGAGGATTTTAAATTAAATCAGCATATATATTTACCTATCAAAACATATATGGTATAATGTAGTAATATAATAGTTCAATGAACTCTCTCTGAGGATTTAGCTCATTATTTTGAAAAATGCCATGCTACTTACTGTATGATGACTTTTAGCTAATAAAATGCATATTTAATGCAACATGTTTGATGTCTTGATATTTGACTCAGGCTTTGTCCCGAGTGTGCTCTTGAGTATCATTCTAGAAAAAAAAATTACCCGCCATCCAAGAATTCTTGTGACAACGACTTTCGCTAGCAGCTTATAATGAAGATAAACAGCGTATACCCAGTGAAAATTCTTTGATTCCTCAACGTTTCACCTTACGGCTTTATGAAGAGACAAACACCTCACAGAACTCAAGCCCGGTCTCAGCAGAACAAAACAGCTGATGTAATTTGAAATATTAACAATAAATTGTATGTATCGTCTGACATGCAATCATTTTACATCAATGAAAATCTATCAGAAATATATGTATGACAATATAATCATGGCGAGGAAAATTTTGATTTAAAATCGAAAACAAAAGATGAATTGTGTAAGCATTCAAACTCAGTAAATATGTGCATGTAAAAAGTAATTAAGATCACGTATAATATTAATACATTATTACAAAAGAAATAAAATAGATGGCGTTAAAACTTTTATTTGTACGTGGAAGAAATTCCACTACTTTAACTAGTTAAAGCAACAACCTTCTATTCCTTTTTGACTGATGACCCCTTAGATCTGATGAGACTCACTGATAAATGTACTGCAACTGGCGAAGCTTATAGAAGGGCAGTTGTAGCACATTTTATGAACTAGCATTCTGTACCTAAACCCGATTACCATTTTAGTACTATAATAGAATTGAAATGTCACATTTTCTGGACCGGAAGCATAAGGAGTCCATAGGTTTATTTTCTGAAGATGAACTGTCATTATTTTGAAATTATTGGACTTATGCCTTTATTCTTATATATGATAGTAGCTTTCAGATGACTATATTTAATACCATCAAATCGAGCCTTTGAAAAAAAACCAACCTATGTTGTTAAATTCCGAGTTGGATCTCAAAGAGCTTTCTATGTTATGAACATGGATGTAATACAGCGTCTACAGAAAATAATCGATGTTAAATTGTACTTGGTTTAGATTCAAAGTGTACATAGACAGATATGATCTGTTCCCTGATGTATTTTCTTACTGTGATCAGAATCTATCAGAAATTTGTAAGAGAAAAGTTTATTTCTTCAACCGTAGCTTTGTTCATATATTTTTAAATCTTTCACTTAGGAATATAATTCCAGTATTTTGTCCAAACCTATGCGCGTGTTGTACTTTTCATTCTTGTGCATACCATTTACCTTTATTTCACAAGTTCTGAATATTTTTTACGAAACCGTCAAAATGTTTTTTAAAAGATAGTTTCGGTATAAACAATTTGGTTTCATATATTTCAAATCATTGATTGGATTAATAATTAAAACCTTACCTTCCGTTTGGATCTAACAGCTTCTAGTTGTTTTTCGGTACACTCTCCAATGCTTTGACTTCCCCACAGCTCTCGGCCCACTCGGAAGTATGTGTAAGTCATAGAAGTAATGGGCAACATGTAAGTAAGTACTAGGATAACAACGTTGTAGCTGTAGAGAAAAAAATAGTGTAAAATAAAACGTACACGAAGAAATAACAAAACAGCCAACAGGAATAAAATACAAACTACTATAAAGGCAGGAAAATGTGAACAAGTGGTTAGGGAAGATAAATATTTATTGTGGGGTATGGGTTCAAGAGGATTATCCCCTCACATGAGAGGTCCGATACGAAATAAGTTTTTGGAAGGATCTCATAATATTAATACAGTTTTTGTATTTACTGTGTAATAAAAAGGAAAAACAGTTAATGGGTAAAATAGACATGTAATTATGTGGAATATCACTTTGTGAAAATGAAAATATATGCATTATGAATAGTTGATTTACAAAACGCTAAAACATTTCCATTTATCTGCAATAGAATAATTTGAATATAATATTATTTTTGTATTTTTAGTTGTGTGAAAATTATCTTCGACAAACACAGGTCAGACTACGTCAACAGACGATACACCCAAAGAAGATGATTTGATGAATACTATTTAAATCCGCCACTGAAATATTTATTTGTATGTACATGGGATTTGGTACAAAGATATATTTATGCAGGTTCTAGACATGTATTTAGGCGGTTTTCATTTTCTCTCTATTTTTCACGTTTTTTTCTGGCATCAAAATTGGTCGTGTTGAGATTGTGTGAAGGACAATCATCCAGGAATTTTGCTTCTTGAATTTGAAAAACAACAACTTTCTTGAATTTAATGATTTAATCAGTCTTGTATATTTTAACATGGGCTAATGGCTTAGCTTGGTTTGATTTGCTTTGAATTTCGCGCAAAGCTACACGAGGTCTATCTGTGCTAGCCGTTTCTAATTTAGCAGTGTAAGAATAGAGGGAAGGCAGCTAGTCATCACCACCCACCACCAATTCTTGGGCTGCTCTTTTACCAACGAATAGTTGGATTGCCTGTCACATTATAACGCTCCCACGGCTGAAAGGGTGAACATGTTTGGTGTAACGTGGATTCGACTCCGCGTTCCTGAGATTACGAGTCGAGTGCCTTAACCTGGCCATGCTGAGCCATCAGAGGCTTTGTGTTTTGGACACTTAGAATAATGGTCTACGTCATGCTGTTGTGTTCTTTAGCAAGTCTACCGAGCTTTAATAGGTTTATTGGAAGATAAGCACAAAGCAACATAATGGACTATCTGCACTCTGCTCACCACGGGTATCGAAACCTGATTTCTAGCAGTATAATAAGTTCGCACACATACCGCCGTTTCACTGGGGGGCGCACTTTAATGGGTATCTAAGTATTAGTTGGAGAAGGGAGGGATTAACTTTCGATGGACTGGTATTCTCATTTATTGGAACCTGAATTGGAAAGTATATTTTAACTTTTTAACATACCTTCTGCACAACTGTTAAATTCAACGTGTTTTAAACTATTCGTGATCAAAGCTTAATTTATTCTGCGTTAAATTAGCGATGAATTTTCATTTATCTTTGAACCTTTTAACGAACTAAAGATACAATAAAACAACACACGCCAGTAATCAGATTATTGAAATGACGAAAATTATTTCAATGAATTCAATGCATTTTTGAAATTACTGTATTAATCGTTCACTTGTTACGTTTGAAGTAACAATTTTAATGTAATATTATTAGTAGTAATTATTATAGCTCTTGTGAAAGGAGATTTTGAAGTATTTAGTACGTGTTTAAACGTTTATATGGCGTAGGATGTTCAGACCGTATTGGACTAATTGGCACTTTAATGATTAATCGATGAAATTACTAGTACCTTTCGAAAACATTCTTTTGAAGTTATTCTTCCTGGACTGATATGTAAACATATCAAATATCATTCAGAAACTAATCTTGACACGAAAATAACTTCATGCTTTGAAGGCAATCAAACACAAATCCAAAGTTCTGTTACTTGCCGATCTAAAAAACGCTAAAGATATATTTCAAGTATTGTTGTGTAATAATAAACCAGTTGTACAGTTTAGTCTTTGTTTCTACCACAACTTGTATGAGGGTAGTACTGATTAATACGATTCTACGTGTTTTTAGGACCAAAACTGTGAAATGTGGTTTGGGTGCATTTTAATTATCAATTTCACTGGTATATAGCATAACACTGTGGCGGAGTTTTTGTTAAGTTTGTAAAATAATAAACCCATTTCACTTCAATGAGAGATGGTAGTTTGCATATTTGGCCAACTACAAAGATTACCATTTCCTTTAGTCTATGTTACCCAGTGGGACAGCGGTAAGCCTTCGGATTTACAACGCTAAATCAGGGGCTCAGTTCGCCTAGGTGGACACAGCAGGTAGTCCGATGTAGCTTTGCTACAAAAGAAACACACACACAACTTTGGTCTATCTAAGACATTTATTCAATTATATATTTCCTAAATGGTTATAAAAGTCAAATTTGTTTCATTATAAAAGAAACAGTATCAATATGTCAATGAACTTAGACAAGTTTTTATGCTAAAATAGACAGTGTTAACCATTAGAAGCTACAAATAGATAAGGTTGTACTGGGTGTTCTTCGGCAGGACAGAGGTAAGTTTACGGACTTTTAACAATAAAATCTGGGGTTCGATTCCTTCTCTTGGACACAACAGCCCAATGTGCTTTAAAACAAACAAACTGCATTACTTAATGACAACTGCGCAATGAAAATTATGAAAGTTTCAGTCAAATATTTATTTTCTCTTTTATTCAACAGTTTACCTTCACGGAATCGGCTATAAGTTAACCAGTAAACATTTTAATAATTCACTTTCCGTAGAAAAACGTGTGAAAATATGTAAAAAAACGTTATGTTTTAATGAGTATGCGTATACAAAACTGTTAGAAAAACCACTGTTTTCCATGGTAAAAAACTTGCATGAGCTGATCAAGTATAATTATTATTCACGAAAGCAATATTCAAACAAAATACACGCATACCAGGGGAAATGACAATAAAATTTCTAGCGTTAGTAGTTTCTTTCTAAAGAAAAAAAGACATCAAAAATGATATTTTATACAAAACGTTAACAAACCTACGTGCGTGTTTCCCAGACAAAAAAAGAGCTTACACCAAGTCTATAAACAGGTTTTTTATACAATCACTTCCCGAGTATCAACTGTGCTATCACAAGTATACTTAAGCCGCTCAATTAAATTAAAGCTACTTAAGGAAGTTAAACGATATTCGTAGAATTGTAAATTGGTTATTTGAAAATAATCCACTATCTATTAACTTCGTGCATCTATACACTTATTTATTGGATAATGATATTTATCTGATATTTAGATAGAAATAACTGTACTACTTGTAATAGCCTCAAACATAATAAATAAATTTTATATAAATTAACTTCTGTAATACACGAACAATATGATTAAGGAGATATCCCTGGTTCTGCTGGGTTTTTGTTTCTTTTATTCCCGTAGGTCTACTTTCAATTGTCTTTTCAAAGTGGACAACGTGATCCCCTCTTTCGTAAAAAATATTTTAAAATTTCAGTGCCTTTCCTCGGGAAATTCTATGCATCTGAGGGAGGCTAATAATATAGGTCTGCGAACTTAAACTTCATAAAAGTCATTTTGGTTTAAATAACGGATTTCTCATAATTTAGCTGTCCAGATTTCGAAAAAAATATTCATTTTTGTCTATCACGTAAAGATTTTTCACAAAAAGGAAGAAAAAACTCTTACTTTGATAAAATTCTTATTTTGTTGACCAAAATGAACATATTTTATTATTATGTTTTTTAAAACAAAAATACAAACAAACTGCTTTTGTGAAATCTACGTCTTTAGTCTCAAACTACGTGTTCTGGTCTTTTTTTTTATGTATTTGGTTTAGAACATCTCGTTTCCATGGCCAGCAGTAATCAGCCTTCATGATGATGTTTCCCCTTCTCTGACATCTCCTCTCCATTTCTTTGATGTCTTAATGAAACTTTGTTGTGGCTCGACAGATGTTTCAGGTTAAAAATAACCTCTGTTATTATTTCTATTGACATCATAATCAGCATCAGATGAAACTACATAAAGAGTCTCTGATGAAGTAGGTATAGGTACATCAGGTCCATCAGGTCTTATAGCAGACTGAAGTTTCGAATAAGAATTTTTTTTTTTTTTTGAGTGTTGTAATCTTGCATGTTGTATGAACAAAAATAGCAGTCACCTCCGTGGTTTTTAGAATCACACCACACCACTAAAATTTCAAAAGACAAAGACTATTTCTTATCTTTTGTCCATTGTCTCAACTCTTTGACACAAACGATGCAAACTTTGTGCAAGGCCATGATTTGTCTTGGTCTTCAAATACGCGCAATACGCTTTTTTACGAATTGTGTAATGTTTTGCCTTTGTTTTTTAATAGCGAATTTGCCATCAATAAAACAAAATATGTTTAAATTACTTACACAACATTTGTTGCCTTGGTGATGAATAAATAACATTGAAAAGAAAAAAATAATGTCAAAGTGCAGGCATAAACAAATATTATCCAGAAATGACATGTCATGCGGTTTGTTAACCATTTATATACTAGCGATGGGTTTCTCGTGGATTCTAGAACAACCGATAAGACTGACACGTCGCGATTGGTCTACAGTAATCTATAGGTAGTGGTTGTCAGACAGTAAAACCATTGCAGGCCTGAGTAATCTTCTAACTGGTTCAGTATGTGCAGCATAACCCACTCTATACTTAATCCACTGACTCCTATTCAGGCCTCGCATAACTGGATAAAAAAAACACTTACAAAATATAATAACAGTTGTATTTATCTCGCTTGATGGCAAATTCTGAAACTGAACGATTCATAAAGTTTTTCAGTAGTTAATTCGGTACAATAAGTAATGAATTTAGTGATTCTTTTTACTGTCTAAATTTTGTAACATAGAAACATGTGATGTCTCAACGTTTGTCACGCTATTTTGTTCTCTATTTTATCACTCCCTGTAAAATTGTTAAGTTACGCCTTATACTTTGGAACTTAAAAGAAATGTAAACCACGCATTTTTGTAAATTAAGAAATGTTCATGAATTCTAAGTGTTACAAAACGTTTCTAAGCAACGTTATTCTTAAATTCTACCCTTATGGAATGTTCACAAGAAATTTTTATTCCTTAACTAAATTCTACATGCTGTAAAATTTTCTCCAGAAGTCTTCTTCTGTTTTACACTGTACACTTTATAAAGTTTCCACACGTAATATTATCCTCCTAATACATTCTATGCTCTAAGAAGTGTCACACATAATGCTATTATCTTTTTCAATACTTCATGAAAGTTTTCACAAAAAACAACATTTATTGAAAATCGTATAGTAGAGAAAGTGTTCATGTGCAACGTTAAACTTTAATCAGCTAAAAATCTTAAGACAACCTCCACAATTTTAAAACAATAGCACATATATTTACTAACCATAGGACATGCATGCAAAACATTAAGAGAATAGGAGTGCCATGAAATTTTTTTTTTCTATACAATAAAGACTTTCCATACAGAATATTAAACTTATATACAAGCTATTAAGACAACTTTCACAATTTTAAAGCAACAGCACAGATATTTACTAACCACAGGACATGCATACAAAGCATTAAGATAATAGGAGTGCCATGAAAAACATTTTTCTATATAATAAAGACTTTCATATGGAACATTAAACTTATATACAAGTTCAATAATCCTGTATACAAAGTTTTCTAACGTGTTTCATATGAAATGTTATAAAATGTCCACCTACGCAACGAAAGTTACGACAGATAACTCACATGTATTCAGTATAACTAACGTTCGAGTATCCATCAGGCCAAACCATGAAACAGATAATTCGATAATCGCCGTTAGAAAACATTTCTGTAATGGTAGTAGAGTAGAGAAGATTGGGTAGAGAGAGAAGACTTCCAGCCACCCATATACACAAAGTAATTATAAGTGTAGTCATTCGAGACATTCGAGGCTTCAATGGGTGCATGATGGCCATATACCTGATAAATAAAAAAGCATAAAAGTGAACTTTGCTTAAAATAATCATATTGCCATAAACACCTGTAAATAATAAATTACTGTATAATTAAACTTGTCTTTTATTTCACTTCATCTATTTGTTTAAAGACTTGTTTGAGAACGACGTTTCTATATAACAGTAATGAATACTTGTGCCAACAAAGCGAAACGTTGTTTTCAAAGAAGCTTCAAAACAGATCAGTAAAGTCCGTTAAAACCTTTCAAAGAAATTACAATCCTCTGCAAGATTTTCCCTTTCCTTCTATTAAGACGGAAGCTATTTTTAGAATTACATAATATATAACAAATGATACTTCATCTTTGAAACGGGATATCTTGTCTTATTTATGGGACGACGTTTCTATCTGCTGGTGGTATAGATTTGCACTGGTAGCAGGCCCGGCTAGAGCTTTCCTCCGTTGCTTGAGAGGGGAGGCGTTCAGTGGAGATTTTGTTGACTTTTATAAGCGGTTTAAAGAGTTCGTACGACTTTTCAACATTGTTAATTTGATGTTTTAAACCGTAGGAAGAATGAACTTGAGTGAGCTAGAGTGAAGTGTGTGGAGACTGGCTCACCTCTATTGTCAGCTCTGACTGGAGATCGAAACCAGGTCATCAAACAATCTTCAAAACAAGTGGATGAGGTACCTTAAAGCATTTCAGAAACGTTGGCATGTTTGTATTTCATACGTATATTCTGTTTGTTTTTTTTAAACGAATTGTTCTTAGTACTAGGTTTAGTGGGTATATTTGTATGTTAAATCTTATCTTATGGCTTAATATAAATATATAGATTTATATACACAAAATAATCGTTCACTTCTGTGTTAAAACATTTATAGCTTTAGGTTAATAAACCAAATAGATCTTAAACATTCGAATGCCACAAAAAATTAGATTATTACACAAGTGACTTTTCTTCACATATTGACGCTAGGATGTATTTTGTTTTATAATATTTCAAATTGTCTGTAGTATGTCCTTCACGTATTCTTAAAGCAGTGGAAATATATAAAAGAAACATTTTGTGTAGTTAAGCTTTCACCAACAACATTAGAAATAACGATTATCAGAAATAAATTAGAACTTATAATGAGTAATACTTAGTTGTTTGCTTGAAATTTCCAGCTTAGCTGACCATGCTTCTCACAATGGATTGTTAGTGCACACACTTAATTTCTTATACTTTATACAGCAGGGGGTACAAAATATTTTGACAGCTAAACGTCTCGCTATTTGCGCTATTACACAACGTGTGGCTGGTTTTTACGTCTAACAATGAATAGCGTTTCGCTAGTCATTTGCTGTGTCTATGTTAACTGCTGTTAATGGCAGCTCAAAAACCACCAAGTGTAAGATTCTCAAGCAGTAAATTTATTCAAGTCTCTGCATGGGTACGTGTGTATATACATTTTCTATAAACACAGATAATGGTTGTTTTATCTTTCTCTTTATAGAACCACACACGCACATATGCACTAATGGAAATACTTATTGAAGCACATGCAACTGATAAACGTACATACGTCACAAACAAAGAGTAATGACAACCAGATGATGGTTCAATACATTATCATTAAAAATGCAAACGAAAAACAATTATGTTACACAATGAGCTGGTATTTTCTAAGTCAGTTCTTAGCTTTGTTTTCGTGCTGCCACACAACTACCAACTACAAATTATCGAATGGGATGCTCTTAATCAGTCAAAACTTTGATTTCTAAGTACTTTCATTCAGTATTTCAGTTTCACTAGCTATGAGTGAAATAACTGTATTAACTATCTATAGACATTGATCTCTGGATCATTATTTAGATCCCTTTGTCAGGATCTGGGAGGGACTGGTATTTTGAAAGCCTCTTCCTCCCTGCTGTACAGTTACTGTTATTATCGTAGAGGCTGCTATATGCTAAATTAATTATATGTGCGGGTTGTGCAGTGTTTGCACGCCATTTACAGGTTTTATTTCCAACAGCCCCCTTCAAAGCCATGCATGGCCAGGCGATTAAGGCACTCGACTCATAATCCGAGGGTCACGGGTTCGAATCTCCCTCACACCAAACGTGCTTGCCCTTTCGGCTGTTGGGCCTTCATTATATGCGGGTCAATCCCACTATTCGTTGGTAAAAGAGTAGCCGAAGAGATGGCGGTGGGTGGTGATGACTAGCTGCCTTCCCTCTAGTCTTGCATTGTTAATGTAGGGACGGTTAGCGTTGGTAAACCTCGTGTAGCTTTGCGCGAAATTCAAAACAAACAAAAACCAAACGAAAGCTACGTGCATTCATATACCACGTGTAACATCTTGTTTCAGAATATACATTCCTGCATAGACATGATAAACAGTTTTGTGTATCATGAAGCATTAATTTCACTAATTCATGACAAAACTATTAGACATAACTATTTTAAATATTACTTTTATTATAAACTTGTTAAACTATACTTAAAGTCTAGCATTAGGTGGCCTGTTGCCTCCCTTAAAGTATATATTAACTGGTACTTAGACATCTTTTCATCATCTATGACATATCGAGACATTGAAATCAGTTACTCGTTATTATTCAGAATCTCCTTAAAATAATCATTTGATATAATATATAACTGATTGGACGTTTATACTTTTGTGACAATTTCTCATTGGTTAAATGGCAATCAATCATACTATACACAGGCGCAATTCCTTTTCAGAATAAAGCTGTGTCGCTTCTGTTGTATTTGAATAATAAAAAATCTTATACAGGCCAAACAATGTTAGGCTGAATTCTAGACCCAAACGTTGAGAGTATATATACTCTCCTATTTTAAAAATATATATGTGCATATATGTATATGATTATCAAGTAGAATTGTATTATGAATACAATTACTAAAGCGACCATACACAAGTGAAGTTAATAAAAAAGATATACAAGTTAATATTACCACAGGAATTGGACGTGGCACGAAGAGGGCGTGTAAATTAAAAGTTTCAGCAATGGACAAACTTTAACATACTGTGAGTAATGTAACAACATAACAATAGTTATCACCAAGACTTCAGTAACAGTGTAAACAAAGCAACAATTCCAGAGAGGGGGGAAGAAGTTAATGCTGAACCTGATACTTCCACAATCCAAAGCCTGGATCGAATTTCGATGGACATGAAGAAATAGTATTTGATTTTTATATCCCCTTTTCTTATTGTTTCCACAACCATATATATATAGTACTATATAAGCCTCCCACTAGTACAGCGGTATGTCTCCGGATTTACAACGCTAAAATCAGAGGTTCGATTCCTCTCAGTGGGCTGAGCAGATAGCCCAATGTGGCTTTGCTATAAGAAAAACAGACACAAACACACAGTACTATATAAAATACCCTAGGGTAATACTGTATACTGGAAACTGTTTGATCATCTGATGTATAATCCATATAGAATAATAAAAATTACGACGGATAAAGCTTTTTAGTAATTTATTTTAAATTATCACGGGTTAGAAAACTAACCAAGATAAAGATGAGTGGACATATAGACTGTTTTTAGTTAAAATTAAACCAAAATATACTTTACTGGAACACTGACAACTTATCTTCACTTTCTGTTATAGATTTGGTAACAGTCATCATATTCTAAATTAATAAATAAATTCGTGCATCTCACCAACTACTTATAATGATTTCCTTTGAGTCTACTTAGGTATTTGTAAGTGATTTCTCATATTTTATTTACGTAATAGCTTATCCCTTTTCTGAGTATTTTCATCATGTTGAAAGAGTCCGGCATGGCCTGGTGGTTAGGGCGTTAGTCTCTTAATCTGAGGGTCGCTGGTTCGAATTTCCGTCACACCAAACATGTTTGTCTTTTCAGCTGTGAGAGCATTATAATGTGGCGATCAATCCCATTATTCGTTGGTAAAAGAGTAGCCCAAGAGTTGGCAGTGGGCGGTGATGACTAACTGACTCTGTTCTTACACTACTAAATTAGAGATGGCTAATGCAGATAGCCTTGGTTAGCTTTGCGCATAATTCAAGAAACAAACAAATATTCTACTGGAATTTCATTTCGTGGCTTTCATCGATCAAACTTGTTTATTATTCTCATTTATAGTACAGTATATTTTTTCGGAGCAAGATAAATTTTCACTAAACTTTTTCAAGTCTTTAACACATGCATAAGTAGATTTAAGAAATCTGAGCCTTCAACTAACGTTTGTAAAATTCTTTCTTTCTTTTTTTACCCTCGTTTCATATAGAATTGCTATTCAACTTCACGAAGTCGTTTTCTTCTTAGTGATTGTAAAAATATTCGCCGTATGGAAAAGTTAAGAATGAATTTATTCAAATTGTTTGTGTTAGCAAATGTATGATCGCCTGATTATGGCTTAGTGACACAAATATAATTACAATTTCGTTGAAGTCTGGTAATGATGCTTTATCCTCACAACTAATGAAATAAAAATGATACGTAAAGTGCTTTTCTTTAAAATAAATGTTTTTGCTTTGTCTAGTTCCAAAATAGCTAAAATTTTGCGGCATATTTTAAGTTTAATTCAAAGGGAAATTGTCCATTGTCCGCATTTGTAACTGACATACCGATTTCGTGCCACATCCAATTCATGGGGAAATATTAACTTCTATCTATTCTTATTAACTTAATTTGTGTATGATTTCACTATTAATACAAGTGAGGAAGAGCCAGACATGATTTTTAATAATTATGGTCAAAATAGAATAATTTTATTAACTATTTTGAAAGTTAAAAACGACAACGATTTTAAGGACAGGGAGGAATTTTGTCATTATGTTCAACAAAGAAAAAAAATCATAGAAGAAAGAGAAATAAGTGTCGCATAAAAATTCTTAACTATCAAGAAAGTGGCGCCAGCCAAATGTTTTCCGAAAGATTTGTTGAATACGTTGAGAGACAAATGTAGGATCGTTAAGATTTTCAATATTGGTACTCTTAGTTGAAGTTATATTTATTACACTGATATCTATTTTTCAAATAAACAAATGAACATTGGGGGCTATCTTTCTATGGTAAGTATTTCATTACAGAAATAAAATTGCTTTGATGCGCTGCCGATTATGAAATTATTCTAAGAATAATCCTTATTTTCGAAAGCAATAGAAAAGTTCTGAATAAAGAATTAATAAAAATGTTGTTCATGAATTAGTAAATGCGTTTATAGATGCTTACATACAGACTTGCAGTTCGATGAAACTTTTCACATGCAATACCAGTGAGGTGAAGAAATCGAATATTGACGTCATCTTAGAGTTCCATACTAATAATATCAGTGAAAACCATGCAATTCGTTGAAACTTTCCTGAACTAAAAGTCACTTATGCCATAAAAAAAACAATTTACTGAAATTATACAGTTTTTTCTTTGTGAAGCATATAGTTATACAGTGAGATATCTGTGCTCTGCTCTGATATCTAAACTAGATTTTTATCATTATAAGCATTCAAATGGACCGTTAAATCACTCTGGGAGGCGACTTTATAGCTATGAGATTTTTAATATTTAATATCACAGCTAATTCGTATTGTTTTATATTTTTAAATTTAGCTCTCTCTGCACTTTTATATTTTATTACATGACAAAATTAACGATATCATAGCAAGTTTCCATTGTCTCGGGCCTAGCATGACCAGATGGTGAAGGTATTTCACTCGTACTACGATGGTCGCGTGTTCGAATACCTCTCGCTTCCAACATACTCGCCCGTGTAGCTGTGGGGGCGTTATAAAGTTACGATCAATCCCACTATTCGACCAACTTAAACTTTCTTTAAGCCAAACAAATTTACAAAGCGTCCATAAGCGTTTGAATTAAATGAAAGTGAATTTATCTGAAACGCCAACATCATAGGAAATTTTCCTTTGTCCAACAAAATTTGCAATGTTTAGCTGCTCTAAGAGACTACATATATCTGTTACAGATTGCTTTTCAATTTTAACAAAAAGCAAAATTAAAAGGATAATCTGCGATATAAACGTTCAATGTTTTCTGTGTTTGGTCACACCATTTGATATGGAGTCCAGTTTTGTTTATTAAAGGCAGGCTTATCAACACATTTTGGACTGGAAAATCAAAGAAATGTTATTAAACCTTTTATAATGGCGACTTTTATACAATACCAATGAGGGTTTATGTTTTTTTTTTAAGTCGAGCTATAACATTATTCAAATACCTAAATTATTTTAGATTACTTTACTTGTGATTGAAAATGACTTAAAAACCACATTAACTGTTAGAGACTGTTATCGTAATTTTTCAAGATATATTACCATAACAATTTTGCGTGAATTTTGTTTTGGTGTACACACATTTTTGTTTCTTGGTACAAGTTTGTTTGTTTTGAATTTCGCGCAAAGCTACTCGAGGGCTATCTGCGCTAGCTGTCCCTAATTTAGCAGTGTAAGACCAAAGGGAAGGCAGCTAGTCATCATCACCCACCGCCAACTTTTGGACAACTCTTTTACCAACGAATAGTGGGATTGACTGTCACATTATAACGCCCCACGGCTAAAAGGGGCGAGCATGTTTAGCGCGACGGTGATGCCAACCCACGACCCTCGGATTACGAGTCGCACGCCTTAACCCACCTGGCCATACCGGGTCTTTTCAAAAGAAAGATGCATTTATTAAGTGGAAATACGTTACACAGTCATCTTTTTATTTATAAAATTGTTGATGTTACAAGATAGAATTCACAAAACGTTACGGCTTTTAAAATTGTAATCTTATATTCAAACAAGCTTTGAAAGAACTTGCACGTTCTAATAAGATAGATGGCTCAGTGACGTCATTCGTTTATAGTGTACCAAGTGCTGAAAAGGTTGTTCAGTTTTATCCTTATTATTCATGTAGTTGGTTTTCGCTAGAAATAATTGGATTACTGGATACTGCATGAAAACAAAGCAGACATTGACATTTATGTTTCATATCATTGAATTACGAAAATTGGAAAATGCGAAAGGCAGGAATTAATCTCATTTTACACACTTTTTGTTTGTTTTACCAAGTACAAACTTTTAGCTCGTAGCTCCGTCATCTCTTGACTAACTTCAGATTTAATTATACTTTTGGACTCAAGAAGTCAATTTGTTTGTTTCGAATTTCGCGCAAAGCTACATGAGGGCGATCTATGCTAGGTATCCCTAATTTAGCAGTGGAAGACCAGAGGGAATGCAACTTTTCATCACCACTCTCGGCCGAAGCTAGACTGTTAGGATATTGATGAGAAGTAAAATCGTATCGGTACACGCACGCTTCAAACTTGGTATACTGGCGCACAAAAACATGACTAATAAAAGACTTTATAAATTCATTTACTTTAATCTTGCCTAAAATACTTTAAAGTGCCGTGACTATTGAAAACTCCCTCTTGTTTATTATTAGGCACCACGTACATTATACAGTTTTGCATATATAATAATGGTTTTACGACTTTTTAGGTGCATAGATATTAATACATCCGGGTAAATAAATACACCTTTGCTATTTTTCTTGTGTTTGTTCTTAAGCACAAAGGTATACAATGAGCTATTTGTGCTGTATCCACCAATTTTATCGAAACCCAGATTTTAGCGATATAAATTTCCTCATTTGCTGCTAAGTTACCGGGAAGCAAATTGTTTTTCAGATGATTTCGCTGTAATAGGCATGTGTAATTAATAACGTTACCTCTTTCTTGAATTTGACGATGACCGAGAAAGATTGAAACGTTTTCGTTCCTCTAGATAAAAATTTTCTCAACCAAAACCAGCCGTTTTTACATATATATTTTTCTCGTCATTACTGATTAATAACGTGACGTGTTTGTCTTTAGCGTTCGTCTGCATCTCAATGGTAAGCTTGAGTGCTTATAATGGTAAAATATGAGGCACAATTTTTCTAGTGGTCACAACATATACAGCCCATTGTGTAGCTTTTGTTTAACAACAACAACAACAAAAGTCTTTAGTTTGAGAAGTATATTTACACCAGCTCATAAAATAGTTTAGTTACAGTTTATAAGGAATATTAATGCTGTTTACAGTAGGTGAAGGGAGAGAAAACAGTACCCTAAGGTAAAACAACCACCCAGTATATCATCAGTTATGACATGCTGTCAACTAGAGAGAATTATATGTAAATATTACTTGCGTGATCAAAAACACATTGCAGGCACGAAGGTGGATGATGAAAGTGAGACTTCGATTTCGAATTTTTGAACAACAATAAAGATTTATGTTTAAAAAGCAGATATTTTAGTAATTTATTTATTTGTTGGCTTCCAACAACGAGAAGATATAGACAACGGAATGTACCGCAAAATGAACATATTCTAAGCTCAGTTATTTTGTATACCTTCTGACTGTTTTACTATGAGTGACTTAGGGTAAGGCGGCAGCTCGTGGAGCCGTCAAACCTCACGCAAGTTCCAACACTCTTTTGCGCCACTGTTATAGACAATGTGTAACTTACGCATAGTACATAGCCTTTCGATCCATGCCGAATAATTAAAATGATTATTCAAATTCAGTTGCTAAACGCGGTATTTATTTAAAACTGCAGTTGTTATAAATTAGGGATTTTTCTACCCCGTCTATAAGTTAATTTTTACAAACTTCGAGTTAAAACGGCTCTCAACCGCTAGAGTTGTATTTGTATATGTCTAAAAAACAAAAAAAAAGAGATCCATGCTAGACCTTTGTTTTAACTAAAAATTACACTTGCAATCAAAATAATTTTAATGTTTATTATTAAGTACAAAGTTACACAAACGGTTGTCTGTGCTCTGCCCACCACGGGTACTGAAACCCGGTTTATAGCGGTGTAAATCCGTAGATACTCCCTGTGTCACTAGGGGCGGGTAATGAAGAAAAAGAACTCGTTTCAAAACTTTTTATTTTCTTTCAAAATATTCATTTTGATGAAAACTGCATTAAAAGTTGAAGCGATCGTCTTACACCACCTTTGTCCCCTGTCGGTACAATGGTAGGTCTACAGAGTTACAACGATAAAATCAGGAGTTGGATTTCCCTCAATGGACTCAGCACATAGTCTGATGTGGCTATAAGAAAAAAACACACACATACACCACCTTTCTCTTGTTAGGTATTATTTGATTACACCAAATTGCTACCTTGATCAGCTTAAGTTCCAGAGTCTGTTATTATGGTCTTTACATTTTTCTTTGAGTTGATAGAAAGTATTGGTGATTATTTTCTAATTACTTATCGTCCGTAACTGTAACTGAAAAAGACTAATGAGATTAGCTCTTGTCTCTGTTGATAATATGCAGATAACAGAGAAATTTTGTCTATTCTAAAGTGATAATTGGAAATTTTAAAGTAAAATGAATAAAAACAACACATTTTTAATTATTAAATTCAACGTTGGCTGTGTATATTGAAGTTTACCAGGACTGTGAATCCAAGGGTTCATGGCTCATTCAGCCAGATTAGAGCAGCCAAAGAGTTGTCGGATGGTTATTTTGGTTTGATTTGTTTAGAATTAAGCACGAAGCTACACAATGGGCTATCTGTGCTTTACCCTACCCAGCACTGGTGTCGAAACCCGTCATAATTTTGATTAGTCACTTTTCCTTTAACCCGTTAGTTCAAAAGTAGGAACCATTATGCGCACAATAACACTTGCGTCGTTCTCCCTAGTGGCACTGTATATCTGTGGACGTAAACGCTAGAAACCATGTTTCGATAACGTGGTTGTCAGAGCACATAGCCAGCTCATCGTGTGGCCTTGTATTTAATTACAAACAAGAGAAACAAACCTTTGTTTAGTTGTACGAGATAATTCTGAACAAGCGAATTGCGGCATTAACTTTTATTTCGTCTGTACGTGTGAAACTGTTTCACTGATTGTGCTGTGATCAGAACACAAATCGAGAAGTTTAACAAAATTTTTAGATGGTTTTCGAAAACTGGAAACTTTATAAAATGAATCAAATAATTACAAAGTATGCATTAGTATACATTTTACCTAATCTACAGTTAAACTTATGAATAAGCTTTGAATTTTTCTTCATATTCTTCAGACATATTTAAATACATGTTCAACTGTAATTATTACAAAACAGCAATAAGTAGTGCTACGCAACAAATTATGGGTGCAACCTGAAAATAGACAGACAGCAAAGTAGAAATATATTAAAATAGAATAAGCTCAAACGTAAACCCATTGAAAGTTGTGGATATTATTAATTATTTTTTATGAATGCATTTATAAACGTAAAGAGGGCATCTCTGTGGTTAGCATGTAAGCCCATGGATCTGCGATGTCAGTGTTCGTATCCCGTTACCGAAAAATAGTGCCATCAGTTCGTTATAAGGGTAACAGTTAAGTCCCAATATTCGATGGATGCTGTAAACTAAATGTTTTTCCTCTAATCTGTCAATTCAAACTTGAAAGCCGACTAGCGAAGATAGTCTTTGAGTAGTTTTTCATAAGTATTTGAGAACTAGCAAACAAAAATACTGAGAATATTTATTGTTCATATTCACAAGAATAACTAGAGGTGTTGAGAATATACTTAGTGTATTATTGGAAAATGTTATTTGTATCTCAGCCTGATAAAATACACACGACCCGGAGAAGCCAGGTTTTTCATTGATTATTTTGAATCCATCTTTGAGTTTCTGTTATCTTTTCAGTTGGCCTGAAGGATGCGGGTTCCAATCTCCGTCCCATCAACATGCTAGCCCTTTCATCCGTGTAGTGTTATACTGTGACGGTCAATCCCACTATTCGTTGGTAAAAAAGTAGCCCAAGAGTTGGCGGTGGGTGGTGACGACTAGCCGCCTTTCCTCTAGTATTTCATCGCTAAATTAGGGACAGCTAGCGCAGTTAACCCTCGTTTAGCTTTGGGTAAAATTCAAAACAAACCGAAGTTTATAAATTACGAAAATTCATAAGTAGAATTGTTTGTTCTTCTTTGTTATTATGCACAAAGCTACACAAAAGACTATCTGTGCTCTGCTCACCTCACGGGCATCGAAACTAGGCTTATAGCAGTATTAAGTCCACAGATATACCAGTATGCCACTGGAAGGCCATAAGTCGAAAAAAATAAATGTAAAATAGCTCATATAGTCAACTTATAGGTACATGAAGATTTCGATTTTGAGAATTATTGACATGAGGTAAAGGTGCGAATATTTTACTTGCTGGTCGATTTACAAGCAAACGTTGTTATCTCGACATCTAACCGTAGTCAGAACATACTGTTAAACTTAATTGATTGGTAGAGTGTAAATTAGTAAAGTGTTGGTTGAAATATGTAATTAGGCATAGACGCCGTTTAATTTTTGACAGTATTTGTGGACATCCTTCTTTACTCTTGAATTATATGACATAGTTTATATTTGATAATGTTAATACTGACGCAAAACATAAACTGTAAACATTTCTTCGTAAGTCAGTAATATGTTACTGTATAAAATTCTGACTTCATTTATATGACTCAAGCATTCGCTTTAGATTAGATTAATGTTTATTTTGGCAACTTAAGTAGTCCAACACGGACCATTCATTACGAAATGTTTAAATTGAACATATACAACATATTTTCCAGTCCTATACTGTGTCTGCCGTATGTTAGTTTATTTACTTTTGATACATTACTGTGATGTCCATCCAAGCCTTTAAATTTGTGTCGCTAACCGTATGAAACTTTCATTTTTCACAGTTTATAAAAAGAAGCCAACACGACACCCGTCCTAGTTAATTTTGAATTCGAAGAATTAGGTCGAATGTTTTACTTAGAAATATCATGAAATGACCGATTTCCTAAAAATGAAGTAAAAAAGTACTTAAATAAATTCGAAGAACCAAAACATTAGTTTCTAAACAGATCCATAATCACTTTGACAGTTCTGTTTAGTTCAAGCACGAACTCGTATTTTGATGTTTACAATCCTTCTCTGGTTCAGTTTTGCTTTGTTTACATAACAGAAGTCACAAGTTGTTTTGCTTTTTTTTTCAATAAAGACATTGCTTTCTTTCCACCTCTAAATGTCTTAAATTTGGTTTCTCTGGCTTTTCTCGAAACACGAAACGCATTGATCATTTGGCACGTAATTTAATACAAATTAATTTAAAGTTATCCAAACGATTTTTGTTTATTATTAAAGCGGTTGTTTTCTTGAATTATATATATGTTTGTTTGATCAAAATCTTACTTAAGTTTTTGTTTCTTTACGTACTTTCAGTTTACATGGCTGAGCTTTTCGCTTGCTCATACATTTCAGATTATCCACAATGGGCTCATTATTTTAAAACCTATCTTATTTAATTAGTTATCTGCAACAAATTACATGAAGTCCGATCTAATCATATAAGAACATTAGTTTTATATACAGATTTAAATGACATATTTTACATGTTTAATGCGTACATTAGGTAATACGATATCCTGTCAATTTCCAAAGTAAAGCTATTTTTAAAGTAGTTCAGTTTTAAACTTGGAATTCAAGACTAATTCATAGGTTAAAAATAAAAGACCAACTAAAGAAAGTGACATTCAAAACTACACCCTCATATATATTTATATAGAACAGCATCAGTTAACAAACACTGAAACACAAGTTATTCTTTCTTTATAAGAACGAGGATCCAGGGAACGTGTTGTTCTCAATAACTTCTTCTTTTATCCTTCTCAATCTAGTGGCCAAGGTTGAGCATTGTTGCCCTACACTGTAATTTTCATTGTTACAAGCTTCTGTTAAAAAGGGGAAAGCTAACGTCAGACAACATTTGTTAACAAACTGTTCACAATACTTCACCATACCTGATTATATGTCGAATGCCAAGATCACATTGAAGCAGATCAAACACAATATATTGGTGTTTCATCAGGGAACTTAACAAATTGGGAACATAGTTTCCAAATTCTTCGACTATATTTCTCACGGAAGCAGTCGTTAATTTTGAGATATGAATGGAAACTTTAGAACATCTGGCTCGTGAATTTTTATCATTTTCCAGCTGTTTATTTATTTTTATTTTGCTAACAGCATTAATTATTATTATTGTTTTAGATTGAAAGATTCTCTTTCATAACTATAGCCTTCGCTTTGAGATGAGGGTATCTTCCAGATCCAGGAGGGATATGGTGTCGGGGATGTGATCTTCAAATTTTCTCCTTTTTACGGAAAACAGTGACGACCCCTTTATTTTAAATAATATTTTCTTTAGTTCTACATCATTTCACAATCTCGCTCTACGAATTATCCCTTCTCAGAAAGAACCATGACAGAATATATATATATAGTTAATCTATGAAGATACTTGTGGAATAATATTTACAATACTTTTCTAAAAACTGTCGGAGCTTACTTTTAACTATTTTAGTTTGTCTTATACAAATTTCAATACGAGTCAAAGACATAGGTATTTCTGAAAGGTGAGTTGTTGATCAGGTACACAGACATATTTTAGCTCAATACATTATCTAAAAGATATATACACATAATAGTATACTATAATAAAACTTACAGAATTTAAATAATTATACCAGTCTTGGCATAAATAAACTATTATAATACAAAAACTTTTCTCCTGGTAAATCAACCTATCATTCGAGTCTCTTAGATCGTCTTAAGAAATGACGTGCCAACCTTATTTTGAAATGACGTGCCAACCTTATTTTGAAATGACGTGCCAACCTTATTTTGAAATGACGTGCCAACCTTATTTTGAAATGACGTGCCAACCTTATTATGAAATGACGTGCCAACCTTATTTTGAAATGACGTGCCAACCTTATTTTGAAATGACGTGCCAACCTTATTTTGAAATGACGTGCCAACCTTATTTTGAAATGACGTGCCAACTTTATTTTGCTTTTCACGGTAATTATTTGTTTCTAATAATTTGCAATAATTGTTTTTATGAGGTTCACAAGAATAAGAAAGTTAACTACCTAATTTAAGCATAAACTTATAGTGGGCTCATTTGATAATTGTTACATTTACCTTTTGTAGGTTTTGATTCTGCAGATATTACAAAGCTTAATTCTTTGACGAATAATAATTTAAAAGAGAATATATAGAAGTTGTTCCTTAATACGATTGTGTGAATCATGTATATATATATATATATATATATATATTTCTGTACATTTCAAATAAGCTTTGGATTTAATTCTAGCTTATTAAAGCCCACTGTTTTAAATCGTAGTTTTTCGCTATAGATTTTATTTTACGCCTGTATAACATCTTAATTAATCATTCAAGGTTTGTTTGTATGTGTATGTTTTCTTATAGCAAAGCCACATCGGGTTATCTGCTGAGTCCAGCAAGGAACATTGTTTGTTTTATCATAGTTAAGCACAAAGCTACTCGAAGGGCCTTCTCTAATCTTCCGACTACGCGTATCGAAACCCAGTTTCTAGCGTTGTAAGTCCCAGCCATACATCTGTGCCAATGGGAAAACATTTTGAACGACAATTTTTAATTAATTTGTTAAAGCTGAGGGTATCATTTTAGGAAATTTTCGTCACAGAAACTCCTATAGTTAGAAACTATTAAATCCTTTAGTTTTATCAGTTTCATGGGTTTTCTGCCTTAATTTCAATTACTTGATCTATTACATTACTACCATTAAATCAAAATTTATTATTGTTATTATTAAACGGTGTTAAACAGTTCTTGAACAATTTTTATTTGACATATGTGTGATCGTTATGTCTTTTATACAAGTTACACGTTTAGGCATTTAAAAAAAGGTTTCTTACAATGAATTGGACTAATGCTATGATACGCAAATGCAAGCATGTTTATCATTATATCCTCATAGTTGTATTTATTTAAGCACAATTAATAGCTTCATGGCATTTAAGTTTTTTAATAATAATAAAGATTCGGTTGATATAATGAGATACGTTTAGCGTAACTTGTTAAAAGTACTCATTAATGCCAGCTAACGTCATAGCTATAAGATGCAGTGACATTTAAAAACAATACTTTTATCTACAAACTCAGATATTAACAGTCTTAAGAAGTCATACTTTTTGATTTGACAACATTAAACATGTTCAATGTGTGATATTCTACTGAACTACTTTTATATAGAGTAAAAGTATTCGGTAGAATTTCAAGCTGATTTTATGGTCGACAGACACTTGAGTAACGTGTGTCAAATCTACATTCCAAAGGTTCATAATTTTCCACACAAGCGCTGTAACATTTACGAAACGTACGAAATGCAATCTTTCTGTGGGTTTGTTCACTCGGGAGATAGAGAGATTATAAATACGTTGTTTTACGACTTGTCGAGTTTTAGTGCTTTCTAGTCACAACAAAGATATATATCTAGTAATTAATACATGCCTTGTGATAATGTCATATATAAGAAAGTAGGTATGTTGAAATAAATAACAGGAAACTTATTAACAACAACGGCAAACACAGCACGAAGAAATATTTCTCCGAAAAATAATTTTAAACTAACATGTGTGAAGATGAATTACATAACTTAATAGCATTTTTACGAAAACAGCTACAGCTTAATCCACTAAAATATTAACGCAATGTACAGCCTAATGGTATTTTCAGTGTTTTAGTGTACTATGTTTGTTGGAAATGTTGTGAACGAGCAGTTTGGGATTTCTGCGAAGAGGCATTTGTGCTAAAGTTAAGGTGTAAACTGTCTAAGTTGGCCAGAAGTGTGCCATTTAGAAATAACATATATTGTGCAATAACACAGTAAGACTGGTAATAATGTTCAACATATTATTCTCAACTATTCCTATGCGAGTTTCCAATAAGAAGTGCGCGTAATAGAATTTCATCCATAAAACTTACTACATCCAATATTTGCTGAATATCTGTAATGGGCTTCTAAATAAAACAAAATCAATGAGAGGAAAAAAACTTCAGCAATGATGCTGATGGCCAGCAGGGGGCGCGTAGAACCATGGAAAGGAGAGAAAAAGAGAACATTGAGACATCACAATTTCATTTAGTAAGAGCAGTTAAAAGCGTAACAGTTTACAGCAAATCCATTCATTGTTGTTATTATATGTAGCAGGTATTATGAACACCTAATTCGAGGATTCATGGTTTACTATTCGTTAACACGAAAACCCGCTCTACACGGTAAACACCATTGTTGTGGTACATGCGTCTTTACTAGACGACGAAGAATTATTACAATTTTATTTGCCATAAAGTACGTAATATTTAAAAATTAGATAGGCTTATACTAATGTCTTATTGTAAATATAATTGTAAAAGACCTTATTCAGTCAGTCAAGAGTAGACAAAGAGATAGCGTTCGGTGCCGGTGACAAGCTTTCTTCACTGTAACCTTGTAGCTGAAAATTAGGGACACCCAGCTCAACGCAAATAGTTCTCTCGTGCGTAGCTTTGCGCAAAAAGTATAAACAACGACGACAGCTTCATAATATAATACAATTGAATAATAAAAAAATTGTTAATTTACTCGTACTCGATTGTATTTAATCCTATCGAGAATCCAAAAAGAAAATAAAACAGCTTACTCTAATACTTCTCACTAACCCTGAAAAATGTCTTCGATTTTGTTTTTGCTAAAAGCTAAGGAAAAATATTATTTTGATCTTAGATAAGACCAGTAATATCTTAAAACTTATTAATACATAATATTTTTCTGTTTTTCATAATTAACTACAAAAACTACGATTCACGAAAAAAGTATTTTCAAAAGTATATGTTTAGTGATTATTAATCAAATCGTTCTACTGACCGGACCCAAAAAACGCAGAGGTAAAAAATCTAACATTTTTTTTTATTATTATTTCGTAACGGTAGTCAGTTTTTCCTTATCAAACATAACTGGTAAAATGTAACTAAACTTTCACTTTTCAACCTTTTTTAGTAATACAATCTACCTAAACTTTAAGAAATTTCCCTCGGCCTACAGCAGAAAATTAAAAACGTATTACAAAGATGGCACGTTGTTTAATAGTTGCTGAGTTTATGAGCGTGATAATGGATGGCACGTGAAACGTACTTCGCTGCGCACTGCAGACAATATTGCCAGTGCTGCTTTTTTCACAGTGAATCAACTAATATTCCTATTCAGCTCGACCAATTTAATGAAAAATATAATATAATTACGGCAGTAAATTCTGTTAAAATACTACGTTATTTTTTTAATTCTTCGTCAATTTACAGTTAGTATTTTACGAGGTATTATGTAGTTTGCATGATAATTTTACCGTTTTGTAACTTTTAAAATTAAAAACTGTTATCTAAACTTAAGCCTTTTTGCGAACTACTTTAAATTTCTTGGAGGCCTATCAGCGATCCGTGACCAAAAATTTATAAAAATTAATATTCTTAATTTCTTCACCATCTAATCCTAAAAACAGGATAAGAAACTTCTCTGCATTATACACAACAAATCAAAATTGCTTGATTTTCTCATGAATAATTATTAAAATTGTCAGAAAATCCTGAAATAGAAAATAAAATCTGAATTTAACTTTTTTATTGCCATTAGCGTGCTCTAGTTTTATGCACAAAATCTTAAAATGTCACGGTTGAGCCTTAAATAAGCTTTAACCATCAAACAGCGCGAATATCTTTTGATGTGTGTTGTCATTATTTACTTATCCATCTATTTGGTGAAATATTTAGAATTAATAGAAGTTTATACTATTTTGTTCTTATGAATGAGAGGGAAATAAACTGAAAATAAATGTTTATTTTAGTTTGGTAATTAATTTATTTATTTGTCTTTGAAAAAGAGGAGAAAGCAGCAGATGTAATAATTAAAAGTTTTCAAAAGAATACACGCACGTTTTCTGCATGTTAAAAAAACACACAATTTTTTCGAGTTACAAAAATTAACAGATATTTTGAAATAATACAAAACTATTTATTTTTTTATTTATTTTTTTATTTGCTGCTCTTTTTAAGTACTCAAAGTAAGTGGTTTTCAAATGTCAGTTTTTAAAAGTCCATATTAATTATTCTGAATGCCTGCAAGTGTACGGTTACATAACAAGGTGTCTCTTATAATTGAAGGTAATAATTTTATATATTTACTTCATGCATATGTAAAAGTATTCAATATTCGTAACTGAACAAGGCTATTAATTTTTTTAAATTGTAGAATTTGCTCTCGTTTCTTCATTAGTTTCCAAGGCTATACCTTAACAGCTAAATATTAGTGAAAATACGTTTACAGTTGAAAAAATTTGTCCTTCATGAACAGTAAAGAAAAACGAATAATTCATAAGCACGATATCCCTACGTTTAAAACACATGGTAAATTGAATTTAGATTCATTATTGCAACGGTTTAGTGTATTCTATGAAATTAAATATAACAGCTTATGTAAGTAGTGTAAATAATAAAATGTATGTGATTTTGTATTGTATGTTGATTTTTGAGAGTATCTATTCACCTAACCGAATTATACAATAAGATATTGATAGTCTACGTAATATTACAATATTTCATAACGTATTGGAGTTTTCACTTTGTTTTCAGTAATTAGTAATCAAGAGATAAGTTTCAACTGTATTTTTCAATATGTGTAATATTGGGATGAAAACTTAGAAAGTTTCTGTACTCTTCGTAAACAAAGGATTGTGTATACGACTAGGTTTGTCATCGGGTTAATACTTCTGTAGTATAAGCTTGCAGGTGTTTGTTTTCGTGTCTTAGTTGATATTTATATTGGAATTCATTGATGACACAATCGTTGACCAACGATGACACAATGCATTTTGATCTTAAAGCGTAAAAACGCAAGAAAAGTACACTGCTAGCTAGGTTTATTCTTATTTTTGTGGTAAGTACATTGTTTACTCTGATTGGAAGTTATAAATATTTAAAACAACATTTCCTAAAACGTTTCTGGGGTTTGTTAGATATGTGGAATGTTTGAGTGATCTGGTGAGATATGCTGGAAATAACTAAACGGAAAAGGTTTGTAATGTAAACAGTGTTCCTATGATTCAGTGAGAATTCCTGGTGATAGGGAGCTGAAGTAATACTGTGAACAGTTTCTTTGATTCAGTGAGATTTGTTGGTGTAAAGGAGATTAAAGGAAGAAGGAAGGTTTTGTTTGAATTTCGCGCAAAGCTACACGAGGGTTATCTGCGCTAGCCGTCCCTAATTTAGCAGTGTAAGGCTAGAGGGAAGGCAGCTAGTCATCACCACCCACCGCCAACTTTTGGACAACTCTTTTACCAACGAATAGTGGGATTGACCGTACCATTATAACGACTCCACACGGCTGAAAGGGCGAACATATTTGGTGTAACGGGGATTCTAACCCACGACCCTCAGATTACTAGTCGAGCGCCTTATCCACCTGGCCATGCTGAGCCTTTACATAAATGTTTTGTTAATATTACAGAGTTGAAAGCTTTCACAAGCTAGTAAGGAATTTAAGGAGTTTCTCTTTATATTGTACTTTTTGTCTTTTTTATTTATCGTATTTTCTGACTGATGAATCTTGCATTATTTTCTAAGACAGAACGTATAAATATCACAATGAAACGTTCTGTTAATTCTGGTAAAACTCTAAACATAACGTTTTGAAATAGAACACATGTGTTTGATATTTATGTATCGCACTGATTATAAATTATGAATCATTTTTAACGAAATTTTTTCATGCAATAGTCTTGCTTAAAGTATGTAGTTTTGGAAGTGTTACTTTTTAGTAAATATTTTTAGTTCTAGATATGCTTATTCAAAAATTTATTTTGCATCAAAAGTTCAGTTGTTAGGACTGATACGTTAAAAGTTGATACGATAAGTATCTGGATACAGCGGTTTGACAAAATACAAAAGTTTATCGAAAATGTTGGAAGATTATTTCGGATGTTTTTCGGAGATTACATGTAAGAAAGTTGTTAATTCTTAGATAGAGAAAAGTGTTTTGAATCTTAACACGAAATTAACTTCACTTTCAGAACAGTGATTACTTTGATTTCTCTCCCTTTTAATGGCACAATGAAGTCTCCGGACTCACACTGCTAAAAACTGGGTTTCGATACCCGTGGTGGGCAGAGCACAGATAACCCATCGTGTAGCTTTGTGCTTAATTCTAAACAAACAAACTTTGACTCAATATATTAAAACATTAGTTACTTTATTAGAAATTTTGATTCTTTTTTTGGGCAAAAGACTTATAATGTTCACTGAAAGCTTGCCAAATTTCGTGAAGATATGTAAATTGTATCGTATCCGACAACGTATGAACACAATAGTATTACGGCTTCACGCTACGATATTCGTATCGTATTTGTATATCACCGCACCTCTAGTTGTAACAAACGAGTATTTATTTTATTACTTTGTATTTATAGTGACTTATCATTGAACTATTATAAACAAAATTGTCTATGCATTATCTATTTATGTGTATGATGAGCTTTGCCTATTTTCTCATGATTCTAATAACGCAGTAAATGTGAAACTGTTTGTAAATAAATCAATATATGTATATGTCTAAAGTTCTATGTTCGTTGATTTATTCTGTTCGACAGACATAACCTGTTATTGAATGTTGTTATATTGCTATAAGTTGTTTTATGACGCAAGCTGCTTACACTGACTCCTTTAAATAGAAACTGATGGAAATCGATTTTGTTCAAAACTACAGAAATGCAGAAGTCGAGTAATCGTGGTAGGTCATGTTTGAAACTGCGAACCAAGTTGTTTTATATTACAACAAAACCAGGAACCTAAGTTACCAATTTAGTTGGAAATTAGTATATTTGGTGAAAAATAGCACACAACTGTTCTGGATACGAAAACTAACAAGGCATTCAGATAATACAACTGTTTCACGAATTGTGTTTTTTTTTTCATTCGCAGGATTCAAACAAACTAAAATATCTCACCCACCACCTCCACCTCTCACACACACACAAATGTATGTCTGGGTACCAATATCCTGTTTTTATCTCAATTTGGTTTTTAATATTGGCCTATTTTTGTTTACAAGTCCCTTTTTGACACCATAGCTATAACGATAGCGATTGGTCTTCAGTGTGACTTTGACCAATGAGTTTACATTCTCCAAACGTTAATCGATTGGTTCTTAGGGGGCTACTCAACAATTGATCAAAATCATATGAAAATGTTTTGAGTGATACTGTTCACACCTAGATAGACACGGAAATGAAAATAATATCTCTACCGTCGGTCGTGGGTTGTTATTGGGGGCGCTTTATGTAAAATATAACAAGAAAGCTGTATCTCTCAAGAATTATTTTTGTACTTAATTCAAGTGTAGAGAGTACTAGAAATATTTAAAGCATGAGAATTATTTTTGTACTTCATTCATGAGTAGAGGGTACTAGAAATACTTAAAGTATGATAATTATTTTTGTAGTTAATTTTTGAGTAGAGGGTACCAGAAAAACTTAAAATATTGGAATTATTTTTGTACTTAGTTCATGAGTAGATGGTACTAGAAATACTTAAAGTAGGATAATTATTTTTATACTTAATTCAAATGCTTAAGATACTAGAATCAACCTTGTTTTTAACATTGTTTTTACCTACTGTTAGAGCGACTAGAATATATTTTCCAACATAGCGTTTTTATAGAGTTACCTCTTTGGAAACAGTAGAAATATTGTATTTACAGTTTTCTTGTTTTTAGAAATATATGTTTATTACGAATTTCGGTAGCAACAATGTTCACGATGTGTTGTGTAAATAATTTGATTGTAACCTCCCATTTACCTAACCCAATTAATTAGTTTTACCACGATCCGTAAACTGTAAAGCCATGTTTGGAAATGATAGGTTTGTAACTAGGGAGGGACAAGACCCTCCTCTCAATAACTGTATGCATATGGACTTAGTAATTTTCATGAGTTTAATGCTGTTTATGCCTATTTATATGATGTATCTGCTTGTGCTGATATTGTTTATATATGTATATGTTTAATGTACCCTCTCCCCTAAAATTCCCCTCAGTAGCACAGTGGTTTGTTTGTGGATTTACAACGCTAAAAAACGGTTTTCAATACACATGGTGGGCAGAGCACAGATAGCCCTTTGTGTAGCTTTGTTCTTAAGTACAAATAACCAAAACTTTCCTGTGCAATATTGGTCAACTTTAGATACCTGCAACCAGAGCAAGATATAATTAATTTGGAGATTATATAAAAGCTACGAATGTGAAACTAAATGTATGTCTTAACACATCCCCCGAATTGGTAAAGTGTAAATCAAACATTACTTTAAATGGCGACTTACTTTAGCAAAGTTATCAAGAAATGTTACTCATATAGTTTCCAGTTTATATCATAAAAATAACTGTTTAAACAATAAATTTCATTTCCGTGTTAAAACATAGAATCTTTTAAAATAAAATTACTGAATTTTTCTCCCTAAATATTATCAATCTTAAACACATATTTGCTCATAAATAGAGAATCTTGTTCAGTTTATATTATTTGATCTTATAGAATTATACAATATAAAAAATACTACACTATTTAAGCATACTTGGTTCAGAGGTTACTATGGAGATTCTAAGTTTGTGAATTTTGTATATAAAAGGCACGTAAATAAAGGATATAAACAAACACATATTTTCCCTTTAAATTGCCAGATTCGAAAAAGTTAATAGAAGTATTAAAATTATTAGCAGGGATTATATTAAAATTATCCTATCTTGACAGTTTGTGTACTGAAACTGGCTTATTAAAAGCTTCAAATTGTGTATATTATTTGTATAAAGTGGCATCAATAAGTTCGAAATTACCATTCAATTCTGATAATATTCTGATTGAAATACAAGCTAGGTTGTTTTCTTAGTTTCACAGGTCTTTACAATTAAGCAATTTACAGATACGCCATTCAGTTTACTTTTTTATTGTGCTATACCTAATTGTTATGTCAATGTTTAATTAAGAACGGTAGACGTGTGCTTTAGTATTTACTGAAGTAATAGAAGTTTGTACGATGCTAATGATATTTATTGTTTAAAGCTCAGTGATAAACTCTGTATAGTAGCACTGGAAGACTTTCTTGGAACCAATGTTTACACGTAAACTATCACAATAATGAAAATATTATAGCTAAAATGCTTATTTAAATGGAAATGTAGATCTATATCTTCGTAGTACATCTACTCATGTAATTAAGAAACTGATTGACTATTTTCTTTATGGAGACATTGTTCTAAATCTTTGTATTTGTTTTGCTTATTATTATTTTAGTTTAATGTTGTCAAATCAGATACCTATCAAGTTTACCCGTTTTCATAGATATATCCACGAGGTGAATATTAATTTCATGAGTGGTGGTATCGTATTTATAAATTAGGCAGAATGTGGAGAAATTGAAATTTCATCCAGAAACTTATGCTTACGGCAAAGTAGTAAACGTTTTTATATGACTTTTTATACAGCATTCTAGAGAATCGGTAAGGTTATTGGTTCTACGATATAATATGTTAAAAAAAAATTAATAGCCAGTAGTAACAGGATATAACTTGTATGTCATCAGTGTCCACAGCACCTCAATGTTTGAAAAATAATTTTAAAATAATTATACAACTTGAAACAGTACTGTAATGAATTCTCAAATTTTCGTTTTATGGGTGTTATCTACGCTGGAAAACCTCCTGGTATGCATACAAGTCGTACGTCACAGAATAACAAGTTTCTGTCAGTTACTAAACGTACTTATACGTAGAAATTCGTATTATTCATACGCCTAAATACCAGCAAATGTTTTTCAAAACATTTCAAATATTATATGGGAATCGAATGTGTTTTGTAAAACGAGTCCTTTTAAATGACGTCACAACTGTTTAAATGCGTATAAAAATATACGCGGAAAAAGTGACAGTTCCTTATAAGAGAGGTTAAGAACCCACATGCGTTAGTTTTAATTTTATTACGCTAATCCCGAAAATTGAGGAAGAAAGTTTCATGGGCAATCCCAGCCCTCAAAGAATTTTTTTTCCTGATTCATGTGCTGTTAATGACTGTTATGTATTCGCCACGTTTCCAAGCTACAACTGTAGCGGTTAGCGGTTTTCTTTTTGTCAACTCAATGTGGTGAAAATGATTAGTTCAGTAAGGCACAATACAAAGTTCTATAAGATAACGAGACGTATACGAGGGCTGTTCAAAAAATACGCGGACTGACGTCATAAAACAAAATGTACTTTATTTAGAAGTTACAGGTCTGGAACCCCTTCAAAGTACTCTCCTCCCCAACCCACATACTTATCCCAACGGTGTTTCCACTTGTTGAAACAGTCCTGGTACGCCTTTTTTGTAATGTCCTCCAGCTCCTTCGTCGCATTTGCCTTACTCTCGGGAATCGTCTCAAATCTTCTTCCTATCAGGGGTCTTTTGAGTTTGGGGAACAAGAAAAAATCGCAAGGAGCAAGGTCAGGTGAGTAGGGAGGGTGGGGAATAACAGTGATTGAGTGTTTGGCCAAAAACTCACGAGTTCTGAGGGCTGAATTTCGCAGCAACGCGGTGCATCTTCAATTTTTCGGTCAAAATCTCGTAACAAGATCCAACTGATATCCCACACTCTTCAGCAAGCTCTCTGACAGTCAGACGTCGATTTGCCCGCACCAGGGTGTTGATTTTGTCGGCGTGTGGGTCGTCAGTTGACGTGGAAGGACGTCCAGGACGCTCATCATCTTCAATGGACTGTCGACAATTTTTAAAACGTTCATGCCACTTGAAACATGCCGTACGCTTCATAGCAACATCACCGTAAGCCGTGTTAAGAATAGCAAAAGTTTCAATTGCAGATTTTCCAAGTTTAACACAAAATTTCACAACAAGTCGTTGCTCTTTTAGGTCATTCATTCTGAAATCCGCCAAACGAAAAAATCGCACTTCACTTAAAACCGCGTAGCTAATACACAAATGAAGATATCTGCAATCGGGAAATGGCGTCGTAATCAGCTGATCTGTGCGAACCTAGCGACACCAAACGGATTCCCCTGGAACCAACTGGAGCCGAGCAATTCAAACAGTCCGCGTATTTTTTGAACAAACCTCGTATTAACCCTATGCTGTAGCGAATAATATGGGTACAAGAAGTACGTATATTACACTGGTATCATAATCGATTTGAACATATTTCATGGTTAAATCTGTCAAATAGTATTACTTCAGTATTTGACAAAATAGTATGTTTATTTTTATACATTGTAGAATTTCTCCTGTATACAGAGAAAAATACACAGATAAATTTTATTTTGTTTCGTCTATTCCCCATTTGAGGTTTTAATGGTGTAATAACATCAGAGGCACAGCATATCCTTAATATAATTAAACTTACATGATTTAAGATAAATAACCTACACTTATATTTTTACTATTGCTTTTCTGTGATGTTGTTTATATCATTATAATATTCTAGACAAAATTATATAAACCAGGAATTATAATCCAACATAGATAATTCTGTTTGACAGTCTGTTTAGAAATGCTAAATGTATTAAATCAACAGACCGGAAAATCAAAACCTATGATAATTAGAACGTATTGAAGCATTAGCTCAGGGTGCTCGCTGTTCATAATATTTCAGTCACAATGCATTTTAATACTGATGTTATACGCCATACGATGTTATGAAATATTTAATACGTATAAAAATAACTCATATGTATATATATATATATATTTAACAAATCAGCTCAGTAACCTATTCATATATACACCTTAGTGTTGTACAATGTATAGCGTATACACTATTTATTTTGAGGAACAGACGTTGCAATTTTGGTATATGAATATAATAATTTACTTATGTACACTTATATGACAAAGTAATAACGCATAATTGTATGCATAGCGCAATAGAATGCATTTTTTTCTATGAAAGATAATAGTGACGCATATAGGATATTAGAATGTTTATCGAACAAACATATAGTTTTTCTGAACACAAAATACAATAAAATAATAAATAAAAGAGTCAAAATAGGGTTCACGAGCGTGTGACGCTGGTAAGATTATTAAGATAATAAAACACAGGTTAAATAGAAAAGTTTCAATTTTACAAACTAGCAACAAACTCCTCAAACAACGCCTCTCCAAACAACGCCTCTCCAATGATAGAAAATCTGTCGGAAGTAATAGTTTATGTGATGTTATATCATATACATACACATACAGAATGCATGTTTTACGTACATTTAAAACAAAATAAGAGCATATTGTATTGTAAATATTGTGGTTAGATAAGTAATTAGTATTTGCATTTTCTTTATTGTAGTGGACAAATAATTATAGTAAAAACAGCAGTTAAAAACTGAAACCAGAATATTAGTAATTTATAAAGTGTTTATTTATAAGAAAATTTAATTAGTTGGATATTATTAATAGTATTTATTATTAATATCAAGCAGTTCTAGAGGTACTGATTTAGTAGTTTTGATTCATGTGTTTGTTTGTAGCCTAGCGCAAAGCTACACAATGTGCTGTCAGTGCTGTGCCTAACAATGATAAAGAAAACCGTTTTTTTTTTTTCGTGTCATAATCCTTCAGATTTACTACTGAGCTACTGGAGAGCTTTATGGTTGATGTAGGATAACATATAAAAATTATTTTGAAAATAAAATGTAAAATAATTTACACAGCATGAGCGTTTATATATATATATATCTACAATATATACATTACATACATTTATCTATACATCAATACAAAACAAAGTACATTATTATAACTAAGCAATAATTAAATGAATAATAAAAACGATAAAATATTAGGCCTATATATATATATACGCTTATAAATACACAAACGTGTTTGTTAAAGGTCACTTTATGCTACGTGGCACACCAGCTTTGAAAATGAGCATTATAAGGTCTAAATAGCAAATAGAGGGCAATTATGATAATATTTCAAAAAACACCTGAACAACACAGATTGGCATAAAACATCGGTTAAAATATTTATTATTTTATTATAACTAAGCCGAAATTATTTAACTGAGACATTTTGTATTTCATTATCTATTTTTCCATGTGATACTTTTCGTTTCACTTTTTCGTTATTTTCGTCTTCTGAGGAAGTCATGCATTGAAAATTACTATTCTGCGCAGCAAACCACCCAAAGTGTTGGCGTTTTAAAATAAAAAAAAATAAAATACAAGAGTACTAACATATGACTGGTGCTATAAAAGGTTTTTAGAAATAACCAGCCTATTGCTTTTATCACAGCTCCTAATAATTAAAATTGTACGATCTGAGAATAAACATTGTGTGTCTTTTATTGTTTGTCTGGTTTACGAGCAAGCTGTCTGTAAATCTGTTGAACATGAAATATAAATCTATACTTTAAAAATGTATATATTATAGCTGTCACTGAGAAATATCTGTAAACATGTCTATCTTTCAGTACGGGTCCGACATGGCCAGGTAGGTTAAGGCGTTCGACTCGTAATCTGAGGGTTACGGGTTCGAATCTCTGTCGCACCAAACATGCTCGTCCTTTCAGCCGTGTGAGCGTTATAATGTGACAGGCAATCCCACTATTCGTTGGTAAAAGAGTAGTCCAAGAGTTGCGGTGGGTGATGATGACTATCTGTCTTCCCTCTAGTCTTACATTGCTAAATTAGGGACGGTTAGTGCAGATAGCCCTCGTGTAGCTTTGAGCGAAATTCTTAAAAAAAAAAAAAACAATCTTCAGTACGAGTTATGTATATGCTTTACTTTTCAGTTAGCCCCCCAGTAGCACAGCGGTATGTTTGCGGACGCACAACGCTAGAATTCGGGTTTCGATACACGTGGTTGGCAGAGCACATATAGTCCAAAAATAATACTTTAAAACTTAATCTGCAGTAAAAACAATACTTATCAAAACGAGAACATAAAGTAAAAGGACGTTTGCATTTATTGATTTTGTTACGTCAAGTAGTTACAACTGGCTACCTATGAGCGTTTCATAGTTTCTTATTAACGCCTGTTCAAGCAGCTGAATTGTAACTGATTATGCAATGTGTTACACACATACATATATCTATATTCTTGTACAGAATGTTCCATACGCATTTGATACATGTTCCAAATATATTTGATATGGTGGCTTAGTGGTAAGCTTGAGGCATTCTGTCGAATATCAGCGAATAGTAAAAAGTAAATGTTTTCTTTAACGACCTTCAACTAGTTTTATGCTTCATTTAATTTGTGTAATGCATAGTGGTGCATAGAAGGCGTTTTAATATTGTAAATAAACGATCTTATTACACCAGTTTGTTATTTTCTTCATTTGGACACTCAACGTTTCGCTCTACAATTTATTCAGGAATGGTCTGCCGAAACACAAACCGTAACTAACAGCGTAAAGCTTTCTTTAATTCGAGTGTTATATTTTAAAAACTCATTAGAAAGATAGTACGTAAGGACACGAACGTTTTTCTCATGTGCAATTAAGCAAGGACAGGTATCTTAAACTAACTGAAAAGTTCGATCTTCCCCAGACTGTGTAAATAGGACCACATAGAAACTATGTATACTATAATAATAACAAGACGTATAGCGAGGTTTAAAGAAGTGTTTTTATCACATCACATTTATACGTTTTGATACTTTACTTTCATTGCGCACAACATGTCCTTTTTTTTATTTGTCTATCAATACTCTCGACATTACTATTCTATAACTTGTATTTACATTGTAAGCAAAATTTTGTTAAAATTGTGACTAAATTATTTCTTTACCATAATATTGTGTATTCACTGCAAGCTATAACTGTGTAAGTTGTCTCAGCCGTTGTTATATCAAAAGAAAATATTTCGTCATTTGTCTCAGATGTTATTAGATCATTGGCAAGTACTTTGTCACTTGTCTCTGTTGCTTTCACATTAAAAACATGCGAACTGTCAATTGTTTTAACTTCATCTACATCAGAAATACTTTTTATAACACGTAATCTTACCAACAATGAAACAGGAGAAAACTGTTCTTAACTTTCGAAGAATTTGTTCCCTTAACTACTCTATCACAGATTTCAAATGTAATGAAAAATAGCTACGAGAGTTCCACCACACTTCTCAGATCGAATGCATCTTTTAACGTTGCCTCATAAGTCACTTTCACATCTAAAAATTCAATGATTCAAATGTTTATCAACTTTATTTTGTGAAAGATATGTAAATACAAATATATCTCCTTTGCTTATGTTGTTCATGTTTCTCTATCAAAAACAAATAAATAAAATATTCAAAATAAAAATCGTGTCTCATCGATATCTACACAACAGAATCATTAGATACAAACATTTACTATCTCTGTATGGCAAAATCATTAAATGTAGACATTGAAACACTTGCGAAATCAATTGTGTATCAACTATCTGAAATAAAATCAATAAATACAAACATTTACAATCCTAGTTGTTTCTAAACTGGCACTGAAGCATAACTAAATGAAGTCAAACAATAACAGAACCAGCTGTCACTACCTCACGTAACAAAATCAATAAATACAAACGTTCATATTTCTGTTTGTTTCTCATCTGGCGCTACGAAATAGCTACATGAATTCAACTTGACATAACAAAATAAACAGATGTTCATACACTCGGCACTTTCTCTCAGTTGGCACTCAGTTTGAGTTTCTTGTTGTGTTAGACAGTACATTAATTTTATTGTAGTATGCAAAAATAGATATTCATATTTTTTCATTTCATGTTTATATTTTAACTGACTATTTATTACAACTGAAGAATAGCACATGATTAAAGAGTTTTTTTGACATAGTATTTTAACAGAAGTATACAGGATGTCCGGAATTTATTATAAAGAAATGTTCGTTGGTGTTTCAGAGACAAGAGGTTTGAACCTTTGCTACAGTAAATTACAGTACAGTAATAGAATCACATTGAAGTATTTATGAGATTTCAAAGTAATGCGATACGGTCCTAGTTGGAGTCTCGACACATTAGGAATAAATATCAGTAAATTCTTTCACATAATATTCTGTAGTCTCTGATTAAGGAAAACCTTACATTTTTTATCAATTTTGGTTAATTAATTAAAAAACAGTGCACAGTGATTACCATTAATTTGTAATTATTCTACAACACAACTGTTTAAGAATGTTTTATTTCTAATAATCATAGTTAATTTCCATTAACGTATAATTTGTGACACTTGAACTTAAATAAGGGCTAACATATTTCTTAATGATCTACTCAAATACTTATTGTGAACTTTAATACGAATACTTCAGTAATTGTTTCAGATTTCTATTATTAATGTTTAGAAACAGGTTTTAGAAATAGGTTTTACTTAAAAATTTCTGTTCATCAAATAAATATGGACAACAGCAAAATACAAAGAAAACCAAATGTAAAAATATAAATATTTTTTTAGAAATTTTAATACACTAGAAAGTACACGATAACTGAAAAACAACGTTATTTACAGAACACAAACTTCTAGCCATGATAGTGTTTTACTAAAGTAACTTACCTGTCAATTGATATAGCCATCAAGGTGAAGACGCTTGCAGACACAGAGACAATAGCGATAAAATTGGAGATCTTACAATAAACCCAACCAAAGGGCCAGTCTGTGTTCAACATGTAAGTAAAATTAAAGATGACATTCAGAGTAGATACCATGGTGTCTGCTAAACTAAGATTGACTAGGAAGTAATTGGTGACCGTTCTCATCTGTTTGTGAGCTAAGACTATCCAGATGACGATCAAATTGCCACCTGTGGCCACTAGTACCATGCCTCCGAACACTAAGCTCCAGAGAGTCTGTTTCCACCAAGGAAGGATGAAAACATTTTCACGAGGAATATCTTTCATAAGTTCTTCAGAAATGTTTTCAGAGGTGGAGTTTTCCAAGAATGTCCAGTTAGCCATTGTGGACGATATTCGTCGGGTGTTTTCTACTCAAAAAATAGTTGCTTTTGTGTGAATAACGAAGCTTAGTTTTCTCTGTATTTTAGAAGATTAACGTTGTTTCTGGTTGATTAAGAGACATTATAATATTAAAGATATAAAACAATAAGTTTCTGATGGTTATACACGAACTGACTTAGTTCAGATGATGATATTTTCTGGTCCACACTTAAAGCTTTCTTTATGATGAACAGGTTTTTCTGTTTCTAACACTGCCTAGTCTATTTGGACTCAGTGGTATAACTACTATTCTTCACGATCAAGTTTAAAGACGAACGGCTCTATAAATGACCTTGGAGGCAAACTGCATTCCACAACCTCTATGTGACTAGAAAGCGAAGAACTTGTCTTCTGGGTCTCCTAAATGTTTTTGAGAGGCACGCGCAAACTCAGATGAGTTGAAGCTCGACCCAATTACACGTCAGGTTTCGTCGCAGCTGAAGTTGTTCATTAATGCGTTCTCTTTCGCAATTGAAAGACCGCTATAGACAATTAGGACCGGAAGCAGACACAGGAAGTAGCTGAACATACCTGTTATCAAAGGCAGTTAAGAGGTACAACAATGTGTTAATTGAAGTTATTTCTTTGACTTTTACAATAAAATCCATATTACTTAGTTCACGATCTACTTCTGTGTTCTATTGTCAATGAAGATGATGATAACAATATATTAACATCCGTTTTTTTTTTAAATAAGCCAGATATTTTAGGATACTCACAAACACATTGATAAGAACCTCTCATTCCTACTAGGTCAGCTAAAACGTCAAACATATTTCACAGCCGATCATAATTACAGACTGAAATAAATAAAACAAAGATTCATTATATTGTTTATTTGGAATTATGCATAAAGCTAAACGATGGGCTATTTGTGCTCTGCCCACCACTGGTACGGAATCCAAGTTTTTATAATTTTAAGTCCGCATACATGTTGCTGTGCTATAGGTAGGACAAGGCAGTTTAAAACCTAATTAAACAGTCCAACATTAATTTTGTTGTAGCATGCAAAAATAGAGATCCATATTTTTTTTTCATTTTTATCTAGAATAACCTTAATTGTCTGAAAAAAACATGCTCTTTTGACTCTGTAAATGATTTGTATAATGACTGATTAGCGCATGGCATTGCATTAGTATCTAGTACTAGTTCTTCTTGTATACTTGTAACTTTAATATCTAGGACTAGTTAGGTTTTTTTGTTTTTGAATTTCGCGCAAAGCTACACGAGGGCTATCTGTGCTAGCTGTCCCTAATTTAGCAGTGTAAGACAAGACGGAAGGCAGCTAGTCATCACCATTCACCGTCAACTATTGGGCCACTCGTTTACCAACGAATAGTGGGATTGACCGTCACATTATAACGCTCCCGCTGCTGATAGGGAGCATGTTTGGTGTGACGGGGATTCGAATCTGCGACCTTCAGATTACGAGTCGAGTACCGCCTATTTTATGTTTACTGTCAGTGTAATAATGTCTGGTTGGTGATGTCTAGCTTTTTGGTGTATCAGTGAAAGTCGGCCATTAGTAGCTTTTGAGTAAGAGATGCCAGCCTAGTTGACCCTCATTAGCTTTTGGGTATAACAAAGCATAGTTGGTTCTAACTAGATTTTTGCGTGTAACATGCCTAGTCGGTTACAGTTTTAGCTTTTATATGTAACCGTTGCCTGTCTGTATGCACACTTAATACTTAGATAGTCTTGACTATTTAGTTGTCGTCATTTATATTTTAATAGAATCATCATTGAATAGTGCGGTTTATAGTCATTAGTTCTGAATGCTACATGTTATGATTTTAATTTTTTTTTTATAATGTCTCTTATTTTCTTCAACTTTGAAATTGTGAAGTATTAAAGACTTATTGTATAGCTCATGTACATCTAATTTCCAGCTACAATGAGTACAATGACGACTTTAAAGCTAAGAATTAAACGATTATATTTTACATTTTTAGACTTATTTCGTCAGTAAATGATTTATTGATTATTTTGAACTTTGTTCAGTAAAACTACATGATATAATTATTAGGCAACTTTGGTCTTCTTAAATGTCGCTCTAATTCTTAAAACAGAGTTTTAAATATTATTAGCTCATATTAATAATTATTAGGATTAGTGTGTTTTTGTCATTCTTTAAATTTGAAACTGAATTCACTTTATATTGTTTTATCCTTGGTTATTATAATAAAAAATTTTCTGTTTATTTTCTGTAACAATTTTCATTCAAAATCTATCAAGTTAATCAATTTTGAAAGTACAAATTCTAATAACTTATGAATGAGAGTAAAGACGAATGTTTAACAATATTTCAACCTTGCTGTAATAATGTATAAGTGAAAGTAAAGAAGAATGTTTAACAATATGTCAACCTTGCTATAATAACGTATAAGTGAAAGAAAAGAAGAATGTATAACAATATGTAAACCATGCTATAATACTGTATGAATGAAAGTAAAGAAGGGTGTATAACAATATGCCTACGTTGCTATAATAACGTATGAGTGAAGGTAAAAAGAATGTTTAGCAGTATGTCAACTTTGCTATAATAATGTATGAGTGAAAGTAAAGAAGAATGTATAACAATATGTCAACCATGCTATTACAATATATTAGTGAACATTGTTTAACAATATATCAATCTTGCTATAATACTGTATGAGTGAAAGGAAAGACAAATGTATAACAATATGCCAACCTTGCTATTATGACGTGTAAGTGAAAGTAAAGAATAATGTTTAACAATATGTCAACCTTGCTATTATGACGTATAAGTGAAAGTAAAGAATAATGTTTAACAATATGTCAACCTTGCTATAATAACGTATGGCAAAAGTAAAGAAGAGTGTTTAACAATATATCAAACCTGCTAAATGCGCTATATCGAACGCTGACTAGGCCATTTGCCAATCCCAGGGCTGATCAGGCCAGTTGCGATATGACTTATCGAGACACATGGTAGCGTGTCGTTAGGAGTAGTAATGTAGCAATTTTCCATCTTCTGTAGCATGGATTGTGTAATCCAAACTATCACATATTGATGAGAATGGTGATAATTAATAAACTTCTAATTTATAGCAAGAGCAAATTTCTGCAAACCCATGGTTTCAACCAGTAGCTTCGTATCATTGTTCTGTGTATTATACTTTTTAAGGTGCAATTATAATGCTTATGCCAAACGTTTCTTAACTTTCTTAATTAAGTCATGTCGGGAGCAGGTTTAAGGAGGGTAAAATATTTGTGATTGAACTCACGTAACTTGTGTATTTATATATTTGTTAAGTAAAAGGTTAACCTTTCTTAAAATGTTTCACATTTAACCCTAATTTTACAGCAACACTACCTGAAAAAAACACTGATCAAAACGTCGTGATTTGTTAAGTATACACAAATATGGTACCTTTCCTTTATGGATTGAAGCAAAGTTTGAAAGGACACTAATTATCGTAAACAAAATTTACATCGTGGTAAAGGGGATACATCCCCCTTATTATTTCATGAACAAACAATTGTTTTCTTCCCATTTGTACACCAAGTATATTTTTTATTATAGGCCAAATTCGTTAATAGTCGCACTAGGATCTAGCAGAAACCAATGCTTAATACTATTATTACAAAGTACTAGCTGGGGTACCCATACTCTAGACGGAAGTTATGTAAATTAATGAGTTGTGAAAGGATATTTTAGGACATAAAAAGTTGTCTCCTTTATATAAAAATTAAAGAACCAAAACCAAAAAACTCAAAAACGTCCATAAAGACAGCAAAACATAAAATGTAAAACCGTAAATTTGCATGTATTTCCTCATGAACCAAACAAACCTTCATGTCAAAATTGGTGAAGATACATCAACAAGGGCGGAGTAGTGATTAAAAATGACTGCAAAAACACTCATAAAAACCGCAAAATGCAAAATTGAAAATCTCTTTGTATTTCATCATGGACCGATTAACCTCCGTAACCAATTTTGGTGAAGATCCATTCATATCCTGCGAAGTATTTACATGGACTTACAGCAGACAGTACTATTATATTTATATAGATAGCGCCAGTGATTTAGATCCGTATGTGACATCATATTTGCACCTTGAGAATGGAGAAAAATAAAGATTTTCGTGACGAGGAACAGAGGTGAAACGGGAAAGTCATGACACCTATTGCAAATCTAAATGCGCAGAGAATAAAAATATCGCAAAGTTAGGGGTTGCATATCGTGTACTAAAAGGTTTTTTAGTATAATATAAGCAAAAGTTACATTGTATTAGGTCATCCCTTGAGTAATGTCCGATTTTAGGTTCAGGAAAAGAGAAAACATTTCAAATGCTTTTAATGTTATGTAATCAACAATGTATGTCCCATTATTATTAATTACTTTCTGCCAACGATTCACAAGCTTCTGAATGCCACTTCTGTAAAATTCTTAGGGTTTGGAGGAAAAGAATATAGAGAGGGTAGTTTTGACATCTCCATACGTTCCGAGCTCTTTTTATCAAGATAGTTCTGCAAACTTCGGAAAAGATGATAATCATATGGGGCAAAATCTGAAGAAAAAGGAGGTTGTAAAAGTTTTTCACAGTCTGGCTCTTAAATCTTTGCAACTATGATCCTTGCTGTATGGAGCCGTGCATTATCCTGTTGTAATACACCACATTTACGATTGATCAAAGCAGGCCTCTCTTCTTCCAGTGCAGCATTCAAGCGCTCCAACTGTTGACAGTAGAAGTCTGATGTAATCGTTACATTGAGTGGCAGCAAGTCAAAGTGGATCACACTCACATTTTCCCACCAAACGCTTAACAAGACTTTCCTAAGGTGGAGGTCCATTTTGGGCTGTGCTTTAGCTAGTTTACCTGCATTTAGCCATTGTCTGCGGCGCTTAATATTTTGATAATATATTTATTTTTCATCTTCAGTCACTAACCTGTCCAGAAAAGGTGAGTTACATTCACGAGAGTGCAGAGAAGTGCAAATGTCCACTATTGCTCTAAGGTTGGCTTCTGCCAAATCATGGGAGACCCATTTTCCAACTTTTGACACCTTTTCAAGCTGTTGAATGAGATGAATTAAGCTTCTGTACTCGTTCTTCAACTGTTACAGCACAATCTTCATCAAATGCAGCCAGCAGCAAGTCATCATCAAACTCAACAAGACAACCTGAACGTGACGCATTACCTAAGCTGTAGTCACCTGATCTGAACTTCTGAAATCACCTTCGACACTTTCTTTCATAGAGAGACTCCGCACCATAAACGTCTTGAATGTTTCGTGTGGTTTGTGCTGCACTATTGCATTTTTTAAACTCACAAAGCATTATATGCCTAATGTTGTCCTCAGACACATCCATCTTCATAAGAGCTTACTTGATTAATCATCTGAAAAAGTGGAGTTGGGTTAGTTTATTTTACTTGTCTGAACATTTTTATACACGTCCTACTGCATATTTTAGTCATTAAAGCCTTCTACAAAGACAGAAATGATTATGCACTTTCTGTATTAAATTTTCGAGCATTACTTATGGGATGACCTGATAGCATGATATAACAAATCTTATGTTATTTGAAATTTGAAATTGAAGTTACGCTAGTGAATGCTTTTGATCACACCATAATCTTAATGTTTAGTCATTTTGATTCACGGATAACTGATCGAAAGAATTCTGCTGCAACGCATGCACGTGAATGGTGTATAATATTTTTCAAACTGCCATTCCTGTTTAAATAATAGTCACGACGTTAGGATAAAGTGATGATGGAAAACAGGTTTAATGAGGTGCATGTTTTTGGGAGGGGGATAAAATAGAAGATAAATGTATGCACTGTTTATGAGTATTACCAAATTTTATTGCTCAAGGTACTATCTAATGTCAAACCAAGCTTAAAGAGAAGCAGCTTTAGTAATTAAAAGCATTTAAAGATTGCATGAAACCCTTAAGTTAACAAATTAAGCAAACTAGAAAGCTTTAATGTTTCGGTTGAGCGTAAGAAAGATACAATGTTTTTATTACTTTAAATGAGTTTATATATTTAATTCTGCTTTGTATCCATGGATATTAAGCCACTTCATTACCTAATAAATATCATGCCAGTTTGCAATATATCTGATATCACTTCGTAATAATGTTTAAACTTTTTATAACTTGAAGGCTTAGGCAAACTAGTTTCAGTTAGTCCTTTGTTATCTGAGCACATTAAAACATGGAATATTCGTTGTGTTTTGTACACCTTTTGCATTTTCAGATATAGCTGTGGAATTTATTTTATTAACAGATAAATTTTAATATTTACAACATTACATGAGAGTTAAATCTAACTCGGAAGCTAGGACACTTTATTGTACCAGAATATTAAACAGATAAATATATAAACAAAGGAGATTTCTCCATCTAGAAATATATAAAATCTTGTTCTCTAACTACTATCGACCAATATCAGCTGATGAATTTTTCTTTTTTTCTGATTTATAACTGCAGTTGTTAGCTGGTGATAGTATGATTTCATTCCTCGCTGTGATTTACTATATTTCTAGTTACCAGAACCAAAACTGTAAAGTAAGATGTTTAGGAAGTATTTCGAGTGACTAACCCTAATCACATATATCTTAGAACCAATAACCACAACTATGCAGAGGACTATATGATACCACGGAATAATGAAAAAGTGTTATCCTGTTCCTCATTATTTACCATATAGTTATATATAACAACTTTATACAAAAGCTTTCTTATCATGAAATACCGTATCCCCGTCAAAAAGATTTCCAATGTAAGGAAGAAAAATGTGCTTAAAGAAGCAAGTGATAAGCATTTATAGTAAACTTTTTCTTCAAAGCACAAAGACGGTATTGTACAGCAAACAGTGATCTGAGCCAGAATCGCTTCCCCACAGTATCACGTTAATTGATCTTCCCGCTCCCTGTGATTCACGTACTGCGTAAAGGCGAGTTACTTTAATGGGTTTTAGCAGTATAGATAGTTGTATAGCCTAAATATCTGACTTTAACTTCACCTTATTTATGTTTTTCTTCTTTCTCTGAAACCATTTATAGGAAGTCAAGTTTAATTTTCACTTGTGGGGCGGTAGGAACTAAATTGTTTTCAAAAATTAAATCGAAACAGTAATACTTATGTCAGATCCAATAGATTTGAAAAACTTAAGTTTTAAAATTTTTAATGTGTTTATGAGCATAATTATTGTAAGTGCGCTTAAGTGTATAAGCTTAGACGTTTCAAACGTGTAACCTTCTTATTTCATGTATATTTATAAGAATAACGTAATACTGCACATATTAAACCCTGTTGATCGAACATAGCATAAACACCACCGAAAATTCAATCGACTTTTCAACTATAAAACGTGTGTTTTTCTTATAGCAAAGCCACATCGGGCTATCTGCTGAGCCCACCGAGAGGAATCGAACCCCTGATTTTAACGTTGTAAATCCGTAGACATACCGCTGTACTAGGGTTCGATTCCCCTCGATGGGCTCAGCAGATAGCCTGATGTGGCTTTGCTATAAGAAAACACACACTCAACGCTTTTCGGTGACTCAGCTATAAGCCTGGGGCTTATAATGGCAAATAAAAAGTTTAGATACTCACTGTGGATACGGTACAGGTAGTTTTAGCCCACTGTTAGTTTTGTGCTTAAAAACAAACAAATAATCGGACGAAACAGATACGATTAATTGGGTATAATATTTAATTATATATATGATCCATCCTACACAAAAGTTTTTTGAGTTAGGAAATGATTGTGTGCGAACTCGGAATAGTCGAGAGAGCTTACACTTTAAGCCATGAAATTAGTTAAGTAATTTTGCTGTGAATAGCCGGTAAAGAAACAATTTTATTAGAAAGCAATACATATATATGTATATGAATTCTCCTAAACTTTGTGGCCCGTCATGGCCAGGTGGTTAAGGCACTCGACTCGTTATTCGAGGGTTGTGGGTTCCAATCCCCGTCGCACCAAACATGCTCCCCCTTTCAGCCGTGGGGGCGTTATAATGTTCAGTCAATCACACTATTCGTTGATAAAAGAGTAGCACAAGAGTTGGAGGTGGGTGGTGATGACTAGTTGCCTTCCCTCTATTTAAATTAGGGATGGTTACGCAGATAGCCCTTATGTCGCTTTACGCGAAATTCGGAACAAACTAAACTTCGTTTTTGTCTTTGAAAAGTTAATTTTCACAAAACAAAGGCAGAACATTCCATCGATTGATAATGAAACGTATAGAGCTGTTTAGCCAGTAGCGTCAGACCACTGTCTCCTTGTTTGTTGAAACGGAAATAAAAAGAAATAATCAATAGAAGCTCTGGATGACCAAAAGATTATAGATGCTTTTTATATTTCAAATAAAAGTGTAATAACATAATAAATTATTTATAAAATAACACTTTAAGGCGTTCATTATTAAATAAAAAAATGAATTTTTGTGAAACATTACAGTTACATATCTAATTTTACTGTTTAAGCGACTTAAAATGTTTGGCACAATTTATAATCAGTTTTATCTAAAATATGCTAACTTTTAGTTCATATATATATTGAGGTTGTTTCACGTGTTCTTTATTATATGGGGTAGGATAAGACAATTTTAATTCGCAAACTCTAGGGATATTCATGACATAAACTGACCACAAATAGTACGTAAAATGTTTGCGAGATTAAATTATGTAAAAACAAATTTCGTGTTAAGAGCCGAAAATACCTCTAATAGCAATAGTACCGGACTGATGCAGTTTGATTATTGAATTCCACACAAAACTATTCAAGGGTTGTCTGCATTAACCGTCTCTAATTTAGAAGTGATAGAATAAAAGCAAGTGAATAACGTTCGCCACCGTTAACTTTTGGGCTAATATTTAGCAACGAAGAGTGGAATTGACCGTCACAGTATAATGTTTCGCTAGAAAAGGCGAGTATGCTTGGTGACTGGATACGAACTTGCGATGCGCAGATCTTTTACTACCAGTCAATGCCAGATCTGATATAAAATAAAATGGTAATAAAAGCCTTTTTTGTAGTCTGCCCGTTACTCTCAATTAAGACTAATTATCATTTATTATACTATGTAACACAAATGTTTTTTCTGGATGGTATGTGTTATTTCTTAATTGTTTATGTTGTAAAAGTACAGAAAATGGCCACTATTCCCTTCAAACTTTGCTTTTGTGACCTGGATAATGTAATTTAGAAATTAACCTATTTTCTATGTGAAAACGGGCAAATTTGCACATTTTCATTAACATAAGGTCTGAATAAAACAACATATGAATCAAGATTTACATGCATTTATACCAAAGTTATATAAAAATGAAGAAAAATGTTTAGAAGTGAGTAGTTTTTCGAGATTTGCAACTGTAACGTAAATCACTTTCACGTATCAGCCCCCAAATATAGTCTCTTATCATGTTTTCCTTATACGCTCCTTGGTAGCGGCGTTCAAAGTCCAGTATATCTTGGTGGAAACTCTTGCCTTGCTCCTCTGAGTATGCGCCCATGTTCTCCTTGAATTTATCAAGATGAGCGTCAAGGATATGGACTTTCAGGGACATCCTGCAGTCTATTTTGCCGTAGTTCTTCACCAGAGCCTCAACCAGTTCCACATACTTTTCGGCCTTGTGATTAACCAAGAAGCCCCGAACCACTGCGACAAAGCTGCCCCAAGCTTTTTCTTCCTTTTTATTGAGCTTCTTGGGGAATTCTGTGAACTCCAGGATCTTTTTACTTGTGGTCCAACGAAGATACCAGCTTTGACCTCTGCTTCAGACAGCTTATGGAAGAAGTCTCGAAGGTACTTGAAGACTGCAGACATCTTATCAAGAGCTGTGACGAATTGTTTCATAAGACCCAATTTTATGTACAATGGTGGGAACAATACTTTCTGGAGGTCCACTAGTGGCTTACGCTTGACATTGTGCCTCCCTACAGAGAACTCAGTCAATTGTGGTCAGTGCTTCTTGTTGTAGTGCACTGTGGTGTCCTTGCTGTCCCAAAGGCAAATATAACAAGGAAACTTGGTAAAGCCTCCTTGCAGACCCATCAGGAATGCCACCATTTTGAAGTCTCCGATAACCTCCCAGCCATACACATACAGATAGATCTATGTGTTCACTTAGGCAGCTAGAACTAAACTGAAGTGGGAGTGGTGAGCCCCTGTAGATATGTTACTATGGAAAGTTCTAGAAAATTCTTGTGAGTTTGAGAAAATTCTCTATCAGCTACTCAGCACTGAATCTACCTGGAATGTTTTGGAAAATGGGTAACTTTGAGAATTTCACTAACCAGGTCACAAAAGCAAAGTTTGAAGAGATCTTTTTTATTTACTTTAGGCACAAGCAATTGGGAAATAACACTTTCTGCACAGGAACAGAAAAAGCAAAATTTTTGTTACATAGTGTTATTCAATAATTTTAGCAACACTTCTGGTAGAAGTTAGTACTAAAGGATCTGAAGCAAACAATTGCTTGGAAATCTCTAAACATCTTGAAAGTTAGTAATTCTATGTGAGAACAGTTTATCATTTAAAAGTAATAATTATATTACATATTTCAGATGCATACATGTTGTGGAACTCCAACCAAGTACAGGGAAACTAATTATATATTAACAATGCCTTGAATTCGGAAAGGTCAAAGGGTTGATGTAAATTGCAGGAAAAAGAATACTATGACGAACTATTTTAATGTTAGAATTCTGAACAAAAATATGATTTTCTTTCATGTTATACTGTTAGCTAAATTATTCACAGACCTGAAAAATATTGATCTTCCTGCAGTCTACGTGAGCAAACAGCGATGTGTTTCGATTCTTTACTAAAAATGTGCATATGTTGTTAAAGTTACATGTGCAGTTTAGACTATGAAAACGTGTGGCACTCTTCTTTCAGCCTAACAATATGCCCAATGTTTTAAAACTCACACGTAAGTAAACTAAAACTCTAACGTCTCATCGGGATTCTAACAGTAATATCCGCATTTTCATATTTTGTTTTCCTTTCTTTTGGCTAAGATTAAAAATAGAGAAAAACTAACACAGCCTGCCTTTGTTTAAATGCAAAGCTGTCTGACTGTCTATTTTCGCTATTCATAATATAGAGATCGAACCCCGAATTTTAGCTTCTAAAGCACTCAAGTTTACCGCTGAGTCATCGGATGGTGTTTAATATAAAAGCCTTTGTATAATATCACGAGAAACGCAGCACTGTCTGAGAAAATGTCCTAATAAATATTTGATTGTATATTTTGTTGCGGATTAAAATCATTTTGTATGACAGAAGGCCCTGGCCTGGCATGGCCTAGCGCGTAAGGCGTGCGACTCGTAATCCGAGGGTCGCGGGTCGCGCCCGCGTCGCGCTAAACATGCTCGCCCTCCCAGCCGTGGGGGTGTATAATGTTACGATCAATGCCACTATTCGTTGGTAAAAGAGTAGCCCAAGAGTTGGCGGTGGGTGGTGATGACTAGCTGCCTTCCCTCTAGTCTTACACTGCTAAATTAGGGACGGCTAGCACAGATAGCCCTCGAGTAGCTTTGTGCGAAATTCCAAAAAACAAACAAACAAACAGACAGAAGGCCCAGCATGGCCAAGCGTGTTAAGGCGTGCGACTCCTAATCTGAGGGTCGCGTGTTCGCATCGCCGTCGCGCCAAATATGCTCGCCTTTTCAGCCGTGGGGGCGTTATAATGTGACGATCAATCCGACTATTCGTTGGTAAAAGAGTAGCCCAAGAGTTGGCAGTGGGTGGTGATGACTAGCTGCCTTCCCTCTAGTCTTACACTGCTAAATTAGGGACGGCTAGTACAGATAGCCCTCGAGTGGCTTTGTGCGAAATTCAAAAACAAACAAACAAAACAATAATATTTTTTGTCTATCATAGACTGAAAATATGAAATCTAAATATACTTTTAATACTGTATGTTCATATTATGTTTTATATAACATAACAGTCACTCCTTGGGACAGCAGCAACTGTTTGTATTTACAACTATAAAATCAAGCGCTCGATTCCTCTCGGTAGATATAGCAGTTATCCTGATGGAGCTTTTCTGTAAGGAAACACACAGAACATTATAACAACAACACTCTACTGATTCAGTCACAAATGTTATTTTTTCCTCGAATAAAAGCCCTTAATGAAGCCATTTCCAGATAATACATAGATGCTCATAAATAGATGTGGCTATATAGTATTTTTACGATCATATCAAATTTATGGACATTTTACGTGCAGAATTATAGAATATAAATAATGTCTGTCATGTATAAGAATAACGAAAATGTCGAAAAGAAATTAATGAGAGAAGAAAAATTACCTTGATGTTTCATACTTAAATGTGTGTAGGCGTCTAAGAAAAGCGTATAGTAATACTTTGAGGTTTATACAGTAAGATAACTAGGAACCTTCTGGAGAAACTCCCACATCTCAAGGCACATAAAGCTCTATTGAATAGAATTTTCAGTTATCAAACAACCAAGTTTGTATTACTTGAAACTGCAGCCTCTCACCTAGACTTGAATTGTTGTTTTTTTCATCTAAGTAATGTGAACTAGCGTGATTAGAAGAGGTAAAATATGTTCCATTATACACTCTCACTCTTTCTTTGTATATACAAGATCATGTTTCAAAAGATGTAGTGTGAAACAACACATTTATCTTTTCTACGGTGTCATTTATTTTAGTTTTAATGTAACTAATTAGTTAGTATCCAATTTATTAGTATGATTGTTAGAATATTGAATAATTTAATTCTTACTTCGTTTCCCAGAAAGGTGGCTTCAAACAAAAAATACTGGCGTAAAGTGTTAGTCTAAAAATGAATAAAAATGATTTTTAAATGCAGTCATTATTGGCACATATGGCTTACACGAAACCTGCTATAATTTATGAAGTGAAGAAAATATATAACACAGCTGTATGTATTTATATGTTAGATTCTAAGTATTTATGGACTATAATGCTTGTCTGGAAGTGAAATTGACTTTAACTCGTCACGACAGAAAATCAATATGTTTTACACCATTAAATAGTATATATAGTATGGATAACTCAGAGAGGCAGTTTATAGGAAAGTCACTAATACGTTTTTTGCCATCTACTGAATTATATAATGATAAAAATTCTTGTCTCTAAGTCTAAATAACATAAGAAGAAAACCCGAAAAAAAAAATAATAACAGCATTTATTATCAACCTTATGTCACAAGTTTCTACAATTTTAGTATTATTTTCCAGTTTGTGTCTGTTAATGTGTTGTATTTTCCACGGTTCACTGTTAGGTATTTTGTGGAACAAAATAAATCTCTTATTAATTGGTTTCATCTGCATTTAAGCTGCATATTTTCTATATACCAGTATTTAACACATCACAGTATACTACTAGATGAAACTCTTGGTTACTCCCAGTATGAAAACTAGTCGTTATGCATTACTATATATAGTGTTCACAACATAAATAGTTTCGGATCATCCATCCAGGAACAAAACTGAAAGGTGTAAATATCTTTATATCCTTGTAGCAGCATCTTAAATGAGTCCAGTTTTTTTTTTAAGTTTGTTTATAAAAGTAATTGCTTAAAAGTCTAGTTCGAAATATATTTCATAGATCAATTAAAGTATTTTTTCATACCACTTACAGGCCGCATAAGCAGTCATACAGTGAAAACAATACAATTGGTAATCTTTTTCTATTATTATTTGTTATTTTAATAAGCTATAGATATTTTTGAGACCACCTATAAGTAGATAGATAACCATTAAAAACAGTTAGAAGGTAACATCAGTTCAGATATAATATTCTTCTGTCGCTAATGGTTATTTTCACACTCTAGAAGATCTGGCTATACAGGAATCGACACCCATCGTATAATCATTACGTCCTCTGACATTTGCCGTCTTTGTATCGCGAAGTCCTTTGTGCGATGTTTGACGTCATGAGAAAGAAAAGTAAACATTAGGGACCGCAGAGACTCAGGACGCCTTTAAAACTGATTGTGGTATATAGAAGTCATCTTAAAAGAATAATGTATCGAGAATTAATGATCCATATTTAGTATATGAATTTCATATATATTACATCCATAAAGAATTTTCTGGATTGACTTTAACCGACTTTGTTATAATACAATACAACACGCATATTACAGCTAGCAACCTAGATAGATAGATAAATGAATTAGTGTGTGGATAGTAAGCTGTATGGATAGGTACGCGGATATACAACAATAAATAAATATGTAAGTTCGCAGGTTCCATGCTACGATCATTTTAGCTCTGCAGTTTTAGCAATGTTGAGTAATGTGTTTTCATTCTTTTTCGGCCCGGCACGGCCAAGTGTGTTAAAGCGTTCGACTCGTAATCTGAGGGTCGTGGGTTCGAATCCCGGTTGCACCAAACATGCTCGCCCTCTCGGCCGTGGGGGCGTTATAATGTCAATCCCACTATTCGTTGGTAAAAGAGTAGCCCAAGGGTTGGCGGTGGGTAGTGATGACTAGTTGCTTTCCCTCTAGTCTTACATTGCTAAATTAGGGACGGCTAGCGCAGATAGCCCTCGAGTAGCTTTGCGCGAAATTCAAAAAGAAAAACAAACATTCATTTCTTCAAAGTGAAGAAATGTTTACTTGTTTATAGTGATACAGATTTTTTTCCAGTTGTTGGATGCACTAAGTTTTCAGCTGACAGACTGTTGGAACTTGTACATAAGATGATTTTATTTACACACGCGTTACCTTTATTCTACGTCCAATGTTAAGCTACATGGGAAATAAGTGTGACTTAATTAACTTTAAATAGTCAATTAATCTAAACTGTATACCTTCCTGACTTTGCAAGAGAACTATTTGTTTGTTTGTTAAAATTTAAGCACAGAGCAATACATTGTTCTGCCAGCTATGGATTATAGAGTTGTAAGTCCACAGATATGCTGCTGTTCTACTGAAGAGCATTGGAATAAAAACGATATCGAAGATTATTATATAGTATGGCGGTTATCCCGTAAATTTGATCAGGAACTTTAAAACGTTTCACTATAAAGAACTGAAACAGTTCTAACAGCAAAAGACGAAACACATCGTATTAACCCGTTTGCACTGGGTGTTTCTTTTTTTTTTTTCTCCCCAACTCCTGTATATTGTTATAAACAGCAGTAGTTTTATCTCAGGCTGAAAAGGCAAAACAGAGTTATGTGAGACAATTCGGTGTTCTGTGAGTAAGCCAATTCAAGAAAAATAAAATACTGTAATAAATATATAAATGGCATATTGTTGAATAGTGTTTATCCTAAATCTGATGTGTTGTGGCATAAATGCAATTTATAAAGAATAACACTTTATCAACGTAATCCAGTATATGCTGTTTGAAGCTTCCCTAATATTGGCTGAAAGGTTTCTTCAGCATTGGATTTAGAAAATTTAGTGTGGTTGACATATTAGTTTATATTTTTCTCCACTTTCACTCGGAAACAATTATTAAGAATTATAATACCATGACAAATATATTAAGGTTTGATATTTGTTTTGCTGTGTTTAATCGTCTGCTAGTTCAATATATTGTCACGTGTTTGAATGCTTTGTCAAATCCGAAATAAAGATCGTGACACAGAAATGTATACAATGAATAAAACCTGCAGAAGTTAACAATTTTCTTGTAACGAATAGTTTTATTTCTCAATGTTTGAACTTCGCAGCAGATCCAATAAAAGGTATGATTATATTAAAATTAAACAGATGGTTAAATGTGTAACGAAAACTAACATAGAAGGTAAACAGAACCAAAACAATAATTACATAACACATTTTAGGAGATCTTTAATATAACTTCTATAGTGTGATATATTTTTAAAAGTTAGCCATATTTATGAAACAAATTCTCTTAACTTGACAAGCGCCAAAGTAAAAACGGCAGTACGAAAGAAAAGTACTAAATGCTTCACAATGTCGATGGACTCAGAATATTATGGGTTGTACTGGTTGACTTGTTTGTGTATACGATTTCAGTGGCGACAAAATAGAGACAAGATGGGAGAATTTTATAGTAGTACAAAGCGCGATAGTTAGTAACGCTAAAAACAAACCATATATAATTTTTATAGGTCAAGTGAGTTATCTACAATGCAAAAATGCTAAATTAAGAAGCTTGTGTGTTCCCAATTGGTGTCCTCCCTTCTTTATCGTTCATCACAATTTCTGTGAATGTAAACATTCTACGTCGTGTACTATAAAATGCTTTTAACGAACAGCTAGCTCACAGTTGTTCATTGATGGAAAATAAACATTGTCAAGATTATTTTCTTCTCAGATAAACTCCAAACGTGAAACTGCATATTTCGTTACATTGTTTCATCACAGATTAAAGTTTACACTGTTCCTAATTTCTGATACTCACAAGACCATATTGGCCATATTTCATAGAAAACTAAATTAAACCAGGTTTTACGCCCATCGAATGAGGCATTCTATGTTTACATATGTGTTTCTTCAGAGCATGACCTGCAAAACATACAATGTAGAGCAAATTAATATGTAATTCAAACAAGATCTTGCGCTGAAAAAAAACATCAGATTCTCAAGATAACGAATAGTCTTTCTTATGCGAATGTGTAGAATATGACCTAGTTTTACTTCTGTTGAGCTTTTATAGTTTAATGTTATTCTGTCTACCTTGTTACATAAAGTAACTGTACCTTCGTCTTACACATGAAATTTAGGCCTATTACATCCCTATTAGTTTTGCAAAACTTAACTCTGTCATACCTCTTACAAACTTCAAACACTTTAACTTACTATGCCTCTAGTAAAATTGTAAAGTTCAACTTATTATATTTCTATTATGATTGTAACATTTAATCGTATTATATACACGTTTATGAAATTTGTGAAATTCAGATTTATTATACCTCATACAAACTTTGAAAAGTAACATTACTACACCTATGTAAAGGTTTCAGAGTTTTAACTTAATATATTTCTGTCAAGATTGTAGACTTTAAATTTACTCTGCTTCTATTGACCGTTTATATCTCTATCTAGTTTGTAAAATTCAAACTTACTATTCCGTTAACACCATTTGAAATTCAAACTTACTATACCGTTAACATAAATTAAAATTAAACTTACCACACCGTTAACATAGTATAAAATTAAACTTACTACACCGTTAACATAATTTAAAAATTAAACTTGCTATACCTCAATGAAAGTTGTAAAACTTGACATCATAATACCTCTGTCGAGCTTATAAATTTAAAATAATATTAATTTTTTTAGGACCGATAAATGCTTTTGTTATAGCCCAACTCAAATAAATAACTAAAGTAGAACATTTTTCTGTAGGCAATTAAAATACATTTAATGAATGAATTCCTCAAAGAACCTCCATTTAAAAATACTAAATATTTCGTTGCTATTCCTAAAGATGGCGCAGCAACAAGAAACACGTATAGTCTTTTTATATGAATGTCGTTGAAGGCTTCAGTAAATACAAGTCAATTGCGTACAAAAAAAACAACAAAAAACGTTGTGTCTTAATTATTTGTTTGGTTTTACTATATCTCTGTTAAGCGTCAAGTTACTGTATCTTGTCAAACATCTCTGTTTTTACACACACACATACATACACATATATATATACACACACACACAAAACTACATAATAGGCTATCTGTGCTCTGTTCGCTGGTTTTACCAAGACCTTATTTTTATAAGTTCCTATATTTACCGCTGAACCACCGACGGGGCTTATTTTTAGTTAGAGATGTGAATTATATATTCCACAAGTGGGCTTTTGCGGTATAGTGAAAGCAAAATATTTTATAACAAGCCACGACCCGCAAAACCTTTTTTTTTTTTCATGTAGTTCTCTTGAATCTTCCTTAGGTGTATCATTTTCACCCCCATGTTATTTAAGCTACGCAGTCTTGCTTGTATTATGTCATGATTAAATTAGACGAAAATGGAATGTGTTAAATACACGTGTGTATATACCTATGTCAGTAAATGTGCATTTTTTTTTGACAAAAATAGCCACATTAGTATCGGAAATGTTTTTCAGTTCAATAAACAAATTAACTAAGGAAACAAAACATTTTTAAGCAGGATCGCATGTTTCTATTAAAGTCGCTGCTTGATTAAATAAAACATTGTTTCATAAAATTCTGATGGTTTACATACAACGGCTCTATTTTTGTGAAACGTAAGAAACAAGAAAACAGCTGAGAGTAAGAATGTAATTTTTTACCACATAAATTATTTCAATTTGACAGTTGATCGTACATGCCCAACTTTACATATCTTCTGTTATATTGTAGATACAAGCAGTGGCTTTTATAGACAAACATGTCTTTTTAGCATGTAAAAAAAGTGCTATTTAAGACTACATTGTACTTATAAACCCGAAAAAAACATTTTTAACAATAACAAATAACAGGTAAAAGTTATTTTATTTTAAGATATATTTAAGAAAAAGCTTAAATAGGCTATGTTTTTATTCTATGTAATAGATTAAATTAACGTAAATATTTAGAAAACGTATCTTTAGCCTACGATAGAAAACTCGACAGTATTGTTACGTAAAATTTTTTAACAAAATTAGACACATCATTACGGTTTCTCTTCTACCCTACACATTTATCCATGTAAACGTTTAATATTTTATAATGTCACATAAAGTTATGGTTTGAATTAAGACGTGCTAGTTTATTTTTAGGAGTTTTGACACAATTTTATAAAATAAAAGGGGAAAAAGATGGTTCGTAAAAGAAAGTTTTTTTTTACTAAATATTTTGTGTACTAAATATTCAAATATTTTTGACTCACATAATTCCTTATGTTGTAAATTATTATAGTAATTACTTGGAACTGAAATTTCAAATTGTACAGGAACTTGTATCTGCAATAGACACTACAGATGAAACATGTTTTAATAATGCTAACTTTCAACTCAAACTTGTGTGTCCATTTATGTAAAACTAAAAGTAACAAGTCTACTGCTATGTTTCATTAATTTCTGTCCCCTGGTGTTTATTGCAGATACAAGTTTCTCTACAATTTGCAATTTAAGTTCGAAATAATGCTAAAAATTGGTTTTAGACACTAGCATTTCACAGAGCACAAATTATCCATTGCGTAGCTTTACAACGAAACAACAGTTAATAATTCCAGTGATGTATTTTAAACAAAATATCCAAAGACACTTTCTCTAAACCAAGTTTTCTTGAACCTATTTGTATACACTTTGTTATCATTGATTGGTTGTTCGTTTTTGAACTTCGCGAGAAGCCACACGAAGGCTATCTGCGATAGCCGTCCCTAATTTAGTCGTGTAAGACAGGGAAATAAGTTAGTCATCACCACCCACCGCCAACTGTTAAGCTACTTTTTACCAATGAATAGTGGGATTGACTGTCACATTATAACGCCCCCACAGCTGAAAGGGCGAGCATGTTTGGTGTGACGGGGATTCGAATCTGCGAACCTCAGATTACGAGTCGAGTGCCTTATGCCTTATATAGCCATGCCAGGCATGTTATCATTGTGCGGATTATTTATCATATATACCAAACGAAGATCTTTATACCATGTTTGAAAGTGTTTACAAAGTGGTTTTTCATTTCACAAGCACGTGGTCGTTTGGAAAGGCAAGTTATGAGCATATTAGAAATTCATAAAAAATACAACAAAACTACATAAATGAAAGGTACATACATAACTAATCATAGTTTGAAGTGTTTCTGAATCGTTATGAAATATTTGCAGCTTTAGTTCCGATGATCAGCAAAACCTAATAGAAAATAATAGTATTGTTATATCTTTTTGTGGTTGTTTAAAGTTTTGAAATGTTAATTAATACATTGAGTAAAGAATTATATAGATTTTTCATTTGTTATTTGTAACTTATTGCAGGCTTTATAATTCATTATCGTTTAAATATATTTTAGAATGTTCTGTGTATTGTGTGTTCTGCATTTACAGTTTCAACATAAATTTAACACACAAAACATGGTTACCTAGTCTTTAGCTATGGGGCCCCCGCATGGCCAGATGGTTGGGGTGTTCAACTCGCAATCCGAAGGTCGTGGACTCGAATCCCCGTCACACCAAACATGCTCGCCCTTTCAGTCATGAGGGCGTTATAATGTCACCTTAAATCTTAATATTCTTTAGTAAAAGAGGAGTCCAACAGTTGGCGGTGGGTGGTGATGACTATCTGCCCTCCCTCTAGTTCTACACTATTAAATTACGGAAGGATAGGGCAAATAGCTCTCGTGCAGCTTTGCGCGAAATAAAAAACAAACTTTAGCTATGGACAAGAATAAGAAGCTGTATAATCCGAGGACATTTTAAAGCCAGACCTTTCTTCATTAGAGGTAAACTGGATCTTTAGTTATAGTTATGTGACTGCCATGTAGAAACACAAAGACGTTTAATAACGTAAAAAATAATACATCATATGTATTATAGTTATGTGACTGCCATGTAGAAACACAAAGACGTTTAATAACGTAAAAATAATACATCATGTGGCCATATGGACCAATTGGTAGTATAAATATGAATGTAAAATGCGCAAATAATATGAGAATTTCAAGCAGTGCACTTTTTCTTATATATATGTGTCAAAAACGTACAAAACAATATTCATATCTGCTCAATAAAGTATGTCTTTGCGGTTCTGATAAAAGACAGAACAGCACAAGCAAGATTTCTAAACTTTAGACGGGCTGAATGATCACTGTTAATGTTGACACAAGTTTGTATTGGTTGTACATTGATAAAGTTTTGTTTGTTTTATTCATAACGTTTCACCAGGTTAATGTTGTTCAGTTATTAATAAAACAACTCGATTACTTTCATCTTTCGTGTTGTCTTTTTGCTTGTTGAGTGTTCAGTGATCATACGAATTAGATGTTCTTTGAAGAAGCTATTTAGTAGAGAAAAACGATCTTGGGTATTTTTAACAAGCGAATGGTTGACAGGAGTATGAGTTGTGAGCTGTCTGAATCGTATTTATTTTGCAGGAGTGGATTAGGTTTTTTTTCTTTGTCTCTTGAATTTGGCAAAGTTTTCAAGCTGTGTTTAGTGATTTGGAAAGCTGATGACAGAGAGTTTATTTGATGTATATTTTATATTTTCAGCCAGTATAAAGGCTCTATACTGGGAGGTTTTGCAGTGGTCAAAGTGCGCAACACGTCTAAATTTATTTTGTTTTTTTTCGTTCTGAAGACAGTGTAGTGGAATCTGTTTCATCAAGTTTTAACTGAAGTATGGAGGCTTGATGAATTAATATGCATTTGTTGTGGCCGTACAAAGTTAATGTTTTTTTTTGTTTTTTCACACAAGTGTTAACCATTGTTAAAAATAGATTTTGTCCTATTGCACTGAAAAAACAGACAATTAGGTTTAATTCGAGCCTCGAAGTGACTAGTGGGTAAAAACTAGTTTTTATTTATTTATTGTTTTTTTGTAGAAGACATTATTTCTTTATTTTCGTAATTTAATTGTGTGGCGTTTTTCTAGTCAATGTTATTCGTGATGATGAGAAAGTCACTTGAAGTAACTATGAATCTCAAGACGATTGGATTGGGTATTAAAACGTTTATTAAAATAAAGTAGAGAATAGCTTAACCTGAAGATGGCTTAAGAAGGTCGAAACCGTATTTTACTTAAAGTTTTAATACCCATACCGACTGTCTTGAGAAACATAGTCAGTGTTATGTTTACGACAGCGTGATTACATGAACCATGAAAGAAAAAATCAATATACGTTTAAAAACCCATCGGAAACTGAGAAAAAAGCAACCCTCAGAAAACACCTTGGTATTTCTTATTATAAAAGGAAACCAAATATTTTGTAAATTTGAATAATATAGCAATAATGCTGAAACCTTAATAATATAGTAATAGTATTATAACCTCGGAATTCTTGAGTGCTGAAACCTGAATAATATACCAACAATGTTAAAACCTCAGAATTCTTGAGTGCTAAAACCTACATAATATAGCATTAATGTTAAAACCTTAGAATTATTGAATGCTGAAGCCTGAATAATCCAGTAATAGTGTTATAATCTCAAAATTATTGAGTGCTCAATTGTGAGAGCTGTAAAAGTTTGTCGTCAAATGACTTTTTGTTGTAATGATAAATATATACGTATTTTTAGTAAATTTACGGGTAGTTATTATAATGAATGCTGTTGTTGTTTTAAATTAAGCGCAAAGCTATACAAGGTGCTATCTGTGCTCTGCCCACCACGGGTATCGAATCCCCATTTGTAGCGTTGTAATTCCACAGACATACCGCTGAGCCACTGGGGACGTAATGAACGCTATAATCACAACAGTAAGTGCATTAGAAGAGCATTATTAAGCAAAATCATCCATAAGTGTTATGGTTAGGGAAGACTAATTTTTGATATAACATAATAATGCGTTTTATGATATATAACCAAATCAGAATTGTTTGAAATCACCTTACTTTAAAATGATTCTTCCAGAATGTATATGATTTTCTGTGAAGAAAGGTAGTCATTGAACCATGGAAAAGGTATTTTATGGGGCAAACAACTTTTATTTTTGAGCCAAGCCAACACTAACAGTGCATAGAATGTAACTACTGACCATTATTTTTTACCAATAATTTAGGAAATAAATATCGAGGGCTATATAATATCTTTGTGGTTAAACTTAGCTATTGTGAAACATATTAAATTTAATACTTTACAGGCAGCGTGAATATTAAAGATATTAAGAGTACGACAATTTAATAACCTTGTTTATTTTTGTTATAATAATGTTACTCTTGATATATTTGATACGTCTAGCCTTCTTTTTTTTGTTAATATATAAAATGTATGTGATTTACAGATGATAAGCAGATGAACATGAAAAAGGATTTTTTATTGTGGCAGTATATTTCTCATTAAACATTAAACGAGAGTCTAAATTAGTTCACTTAAACATATTGTCTATGATAGGAACATAGTTTATTTGCTAGAGTTCTGATAATGGAAAATAACTTAATTTTTTAAAACTTTTTTAACTGGTTGGAAGGGGTTAATTTTAAAATTTCATGAGCTTGAATGTGGGTTATTTTTTTAAAGAATACACAAAACAAAATAACTTTGAAGCCTTGAACATATCAGGGCCAGCACTAAGCGGTGCTGAGATGGGCCGTGCATCTCCATGTTTGTCCAAGTTCATTATCCCTGGCAGTTTATAAAGACATGTTATCAGTGTTAAAAAAAATTGCATGATTTATTTAAGTCGCTAAGGATAATCAATAAAAGTCCATCAGAGAGGAGCTGGGATCAGGTCTGGAAGATATCCAAAGCCCTGATTTATACACAAAATCATATATTAAGAGCTTAAGTAACGTTTACAGGTTATCTTTAAACATCCGATAAATTTTTGTTCACATGAATGTAGCTTCAAGAACATTTTTGAGCTCTGACCCTTGGCTGTTTTTAAATGTAATATTTTGATCATTCTTTCTGGTCTATATGTGAAAAAGATTGCTGCCTTTCGTTTTGTTTTTACTAAGATAAATCTATAACATATCTCTTGAAAAAGTTTATCGTGACGAAAGCATTACTTACATACAAATGTAAGACTTGCTGTTGTGCAGAAATAGGTGTGTTTGAAAATGTTTCTCTGAAAACATGCACAACAGAAGCTTAATTAATTTCAATAATAGATGGACTTTTTGAATCTGGAGCAATTGTAAGTCGTCCCAGCGTTAGTGTATGCTCTTAGCTAAAATTGTGGCGTATATAATAACGCCTCTCCTGTGACACAGTGTATGTCTGCAGACTCCCAACCCTAGAAACAAGGTTTCGATACCAGTGGTGGCCAGAGCACAGATAGCCATTCTCTAACCTTATACTTAATTCTGAAAAAAAAACAGACATAACGCTTTTAAAAGCGTTAATTCTTTGATTTGTATAACATGATTTTAATAACATGGAAATATTTAAAAAATCTGTAAAAGTGTAATTTTTCTTCATATAAATTATTTTTTACTTTACCAAACATTTATAGAAGCTATATATTACTAATATTTACATTTATTACACAGATAAGCTATAAATTTCTATTTAATACTACTGTAATAATGACACAGTATATATATATATAAGTAAATTATTTACAGAATGATCCATATTATACATATGTGTATATGTATATGTCTATATAAGAGAAAGAAACAAACACAACTAAAATTTCACCAATTAATTGACTTCGCAGGTATATTGTATTAATATCTGACGATCCCTAAAGGAGCTTGGAGGACAATCATGGTCGCTCAGAAACTATTGTTTCTTTTCATCCCTGCTTGCGAAATCAAGGTTTCATCCTATTGGAGAATGAAAGATGTAACGAGCTGCGCGGAACTTAAAGTATTTATTTATTAATTATTTCTAACTGAGGTGAGAAGAACTCTATCTGACTAAATTGTCTAATTCTTGTGCGACATGCGAGACGACATGTAAATTCATACAATTTTTGAAAGTAGCACTTTTGAAAATTACGTCAATAAGTAAAACATTGAATTAAAAAAGACAAGATAAACTAGTATAGAAATGTATTTAACTTGAACTTAAAACTACAAACATAGCGCAGAAAGGGGAAGTTATACTTAAAACTATAAACTTAAAAGGTAAAGTTATACGAGTACCAGAGCAGGAAATGTTGGTCGTACCCAGCATCAGTCATGTATTTACTGGGTGAACGAAACTGTCTGAAAGAAGATTGGTCTGCTCTTTTGTCTGGGTGTTCTTGGAGACACGTGTCTCGGTTTCGCGGTTCGATGTTTGAAAGGAGCCAGTGGCTGTTGAAGCGTGATCTAATGAAACTTGAGTCTGTGTGGAATGAACCTCTAATGAGTTCCTCTTGACTTATGAAATTAATAACTTTTATGCGAAAAAAATATCTAAGATTTTTTTATATCGCTAACTGACGGCTCCCCAGTGGCACAGCGGTACGTCTTTGGACTCACACCGATAAAGGTTGATTTTCAATACCTGTGGTGAGCAGAGCACAGATAGCCTTTTGTGTAGCTTTGTGCTTAATTACAAACAAACAAAGGCTCGGCATGGCCAGATGGTTAAGGCACTCGACTCGTAATCCGAGTGTTGCGGGTTCGAATCTCCATCACACCAAACATGCTCGCCATATCAGCCGTGGGGATGTTATAATATTACGGTTAATCTCACTATTCTTTGGTAAAAGAGTAGTCAAAGAATTGGCGGTGGGTGGTGATGACTAGTTGTCTTTCCTCTAGTCTTAAACTACTAAATGAAGGACGACTAGGGCAGATAGCCCTCGAGTAGCTTTGTGCAAAATTCAAAATAAACAATCTTTGACCTAGCATGACCATAGAAATAGGGAAACGATTTTGGAATAAATAGTATAATTGTTCGGAAAAATATTTTCTCGTTTTGTGCTTACAGCATATAAAAAGTTTTCGTAATATATTTCAGTTTTATAAAGAAAATACAAAACATATAATTAGTTGTTAGCTTATCTTTTCTTCTGTAAGGATGAAAATGAGCCATCAGCTTGAAAACTAACTTTCGGATGTTGTTGTTTTCTCAATCTGCGCAAGCAGTGTAAGACTACAGGTAAGAGAGCTGGTTATCATTACCCACCGCCAACTCTTCGGCTGCTCTTTTACCAACAAATAGTGGGATTGACCACACATTATAACGCCCCGACGGCTGAAAGGGCGAGCATGTTTGGTGTGACCGGGATTCGAACCCACGACCCTCAGATTACGAGCCGGTATACTTAGTTCTATTCAATTAACGAGAGTAAATATTGATTTTAAAATGTATATTGTCACTAAATTATATGACCATTATGGTATCTATCTAGCACAAAACCATACAGTAATACAAAAGCAAAGAGCAATATTCAACGAAGGCAAGAATAATGTTTTGCCTGTTTGCTTTTATCCTATACATATGTATTTTCCATCTTAGAAATAGCTGTAATAAAAACATACGTATGTAACTATCATTAAGATAGCTATCCAAAGTGGTGTTGGAGAATCTCATTTATCCCACAATTACTGTACATTTGTAATACGTTCATTACTGTACAGCACCCAGTGGCATAGTAGTATGCCTGTGGACTTATATCACTAGAAATCGGGTTTCGATACTTGTGGTAGGCAGAGCACAAATAGCCTTTTGTGTAGCTTTGTGCTTAATTACAAGCAATAACAAATCATTGCTATATTATCAAAATTTAGAAATTATATTGTTCTGTTCGAATGATCTTTAGAACTAAACAGCGTTCATCTTTCACTCTTTTGTTATTTTCACGTATCTGTATATCACTGTATTCTTTATTGTGATACACATATCTTAAAATATTTAAAATCTGTTTCGTCGAAAATTATTGGTATAGTATGATATAACATTTTCGTCGACATTTTAGATATTTTTTGCGCATTTCTTTGTTGGTATACGCAAAGCTATACAATGAGATATCTGTGCTCTGCCCACCACTAGTATCCAAAATCCGTTTTTAGCAGTATAATTGCATAGACATACCACTGTGCCATTAGGGTAGGGGGCCTAGTCCTTATAAGAATGTGTCTATTTTAACATGAATTATTTATTTCTTTATAAGTAGTGTCATTGTAATAAAACGAATGTTTTCATAAAGATGCTTGTGCATATACATAAATACTCATGCTATTCTACTAGTAGTAGTTTTTATAGAAAGAAAATTTGATATAAATAATCTATCATATATCTTCATTTTCTTTTCCGGAAGTCTGCAAATGTAACCGAGAATATTTCAGTCAGAAGTTGAAAATAACTATATAAACGTGTTGCCGATATTTTACAAAAATCAGCTATTATTTTTCCGAGTCAGGATGTGTATTTAATTTTACTATATTGTGATTTAGAAACTATGAATTCCGTTCAAGCAGTATTCTTACAGCTTGAGATTGGAATAAAACTTGCTAATTTGAGATAATTTATTTTCTTTGCACTTTTAAAGTTATTCAAAATTGGTGAGGATATATCAGATGTCTTTACATTCAGTTATGACATGATTAATCAGTTGGTTCATCGAAGTTTTGAAAAAATGAAAAAGTAATGAAGAGGGAGGAGCTGAAAAGATGTGTGTTTATCTTATAGCAAAGCCACATCGGGCTGTCTGCTGAACCCACCGAGGGGAATCGAACCCCTGATTTTAGCGTTATAAATCCGTAGACATACCGCTGTACTAGCAGGGGACGAGCTAAGAAGATATTTCACCAATATCAAATTTTAAAGCTATTTAAATCGAATGGACAAAACAATGCAAATTTGTATGTGGCCAGAACTAATTTATAAACTTATCATAAACTACATGACCTAAATTAATATGTTTGCTTAGTTTCAATGAAAATAGTACAAAACGTAAGTATATTTAATAAAAAACATACTAGCGGTTGAATTACAGAAACCTAAATCCTAAATTATCAAATATTCAAGTTTCCTTCTGTTTTAATCTAGAGAAGTTGTAGACCCAATTTCACGTTGTAAATTACATCTTTTCTTGCGTTGCAAACCAGCAAATGAAAAGAATAATCGATTGCTAGTCTCGTATCTGACGCTGTCATTGCTCTTCATACTTATAGACCAGAAAGGCTTTCATCTTTCACCCTAGTCATACCCATTCATTTTCATCCCACTCAACGAAAATATCCACAAATCCTCATTCTAGTTAGATATGACATGCACATAGGATCTATCATAACAAATGGCAACTTCTTTTCGACCATGATACATATATATATATATATGATAACTAAACCATAAAACTTTTACACAGAACACGAGAATTTAACGCAACTGCTTTACAGCATCGCGGTTTTCTTAGATTTCGAAAGAACACAAAGAAAAACAGTAAATTTTATATTATAATTATTAAAACACAACCCAAGCAAATTGTTCTAAAACAAGAAGGAATATACTTTGATTTTAGTGTGCGGGTGTGTATTTTCATATAGCAAAGGCACATCGGCTATCTGCCAAGTCCAAGAAAGGGAATCGAACTCCTGATATTGGAGTTGTAAATCTGTAGATTTGTCGCTGTACCAGAAGGAACTTGATTTTAGTCGCAGGTAATGCGTCAGAAAGGTAAAATAGAGAAGTTTACTCAAATATAGTTTAGACTCTTGTTTTTCTGAAACGCAATATAGTTAATTATAAATTCAAGGAAGTATAAAATAGTGAACATTTACCAAATGCATTACTTAAAATGTTTCGTATTAAATCATTGGATATAAATTTATTTTGTTCATTGTTCGTTTCTTAAATTTATATATTTACAGTTTTAATAAAATATATGCTCCAAATAAAATAGCAAACGGTATGCAAAATCCTGAAACCGAGCTGTAAAAATCTGAAATGTATAAATTATACCGTGTTATATCCTATAACGACAGTGATTACTAGGCCGCCCCGGCATGGCCAGGTGGTTAAGGCACTTTACTCGTAATCTGAGGGTCGCGGGCTCTAGTCCCCGTCACACCAAACGTGCTCGCCCTTTCAGCCGTAGGGGCATTATAATGTGACGGTCAATCTCACTATTCGTTGGTAAAAGAGTAGCACACAAATTGGAGGTGGGTGATGATTGCTAGCTGCCTTCCATCTAGTCTTACACCACTAAATTAGGGAAGGCTAGCGCAGATAGGCCTTGTGTAGCTTTGCGCGAAATTCATATACAAACCAAACCAAAATTACTAAGCAAGTTGAAGATTATGAAAGAGTTCACAATGACTTCTTACTGTATAAGATTGTACAGATAATATTCGATAAAGAGGAAGTTTATGAGTAACTATATGATAAAATAGTATAATAATATCTGAAAGAATAAAACTAAGTTTGAAAATGATAGTGTTATTAAATTATTTTTCAGCGATTTGTCTTTGAACTGTGATAGATTTAAATAAACGTGATAAAAAAACAAAATCTATGTCACGGTACAGCTAGGTGGCTATAGAGCTTGACTCCCTATCTAAAGGACGCGGATTCGAATACTCGCATCCCAAATATGGTCGTCCTTTCAGTGGTGGGGGCGTTATAACGTTACGAACAGTATCACTATTCGTTGGTTAAAAAAGCAGCTTAAGAGTGGTGCCGACAATGTGCATTCCCTCTAGTCTTTCATTCCTAAATAAGAATCGGCTAACGCAGATATCACTCTTGTATCTTTGCGCGAAGAAAAAAGTTTTTCAACAATCCTATTTAATTTGTTAGGTTGGTTGGTAGGTTTCGGTATTTTCTCACAAAACTTCACTCAGGTATCTGCGCATTGTCGTCCTTCACTTAAATTGACTGAATAAGGCAGTTATTCCTTTTTTAGTTTTCAATCAGTCAGCGTAATAGACAGTTTCTGTTTAGCTAATCAGATAGGGATGATATATGAACTTTAAGAGGAGTGCAATAACCAGAAAATTCTGATATCAATGACAGTTTTACACTCGAAAGAGGATACTTTAATCAGATCTTAAATAATGACACGTGTCTTTCTACATTCATTTGCTATAAAAAAGTTATTTATCAATGTTGTTACAATATATACATGTATGGAATAAAGCGGTTTTTTATTTAGTTTTTTCATTCATTTCAGTTAAATATGAACAAATTTATTTTGGAAATTAACTTGATTGGATAATTATTATTTATACTTTAAGGTACAACATTTTTATTGGATAAAACGATTTAATAATATTTTAATTATTTTAAATTTTTAGAAATTAGAGATACGTCGTGCCGATAATACTCGGTTGAACTATCTGCGCTTTGAAACTAATCTATATGAACGTAGGAGTTTCAAATAAAAATATAACTCTCATAAACCCAGATAGCCTTCCTGTAGCTATGCGCGAAATTCCAAACTTACAAACAGTCCTCTCATAAAATCGCAGTTTTCACTTTTAATATAACTCGTATATTTTTAATATTACGTTGAAAATTGTGATGATTAAGGTGTCTTTATTGTATTGCACCTGATTGATGATGTTTTTATCGTAAATATCTAACTGATTAAGGTATTTTTGTGGTATTACACCTGATTAATTAAGATGTCCTTATCGTATTTCACTTTATTGATTAAGATGTCCTTATCGTATTTCATCTTATTGATTAAGGTGTTCTTATCGTATTTCACCTTATTGATTAAGGTGTCCTTATCATATTGCATCTAACTCATTAATTATAATTTCGTTTGTAGTTAAACTAAATTCCACTTAAATTTATTCTGGTTTTGGAAAATTCTGCCAATTATTAGTAACCCTGAATAAGTTTTAGCGAAACACGAGGTAGAGCATCTTAGTAATAAACCGTCTTAATTACTACTGTGTTTTTAATGTACTTTACTCACCACAAGTAACTTATATTAACATAGGATTTTGAAGAGCTGGTGATATTATTATTACTAATTACTTTTTGTACTTTATTCAACAAGCATACTCTTTAAAATATTTAAAATGTTCTTTATCGCCACAGTTGTTTTCATTTCTTTTAAGCAGTTCCTTGTAACTGATTTAGGCTACATTTCACGCTGTACAATATATTACGATTACTTTTAAATCATGTTGGTGTTGTAAAAAAAACACAAAAGACTTAAGCATATAACATCTATTCTAAATACCTCTCTCTTCATACCGGAATCACCATCTTTCAAAGCATTTTATTAAACAATGGCTATTCCTTCCATTTGATTCAAATTCTAACACGAAAGTTCCTTTCTCACAGATTTGAACCTTTAAAAAAACCATACATTGTTGACAAATGCCCATTAAGACCAATCGTTCCTTTTAGATAAGCAGTTTCGTAGTGAAGTCACAAGTTTTAAGAATAATTAAAACGTTTCATCCAAAAGCTCAACTGCAAATGATTAGAACTGAAAACATATTACCTGTCCGTATGCTTTCTAGCATAGTATATAAATACATATGTGGTGTTGTAATGAAACTTACACTATATGCTAATTATATTTACGAGCCTGCGAACATATGGAAGTATTAAACATATAAAAACTATCAAATCCACCAGACTCCATAGTTCGCAAACAGTGAAAACATTAACCACCCTATCTGGATTACAAATTTCATCCCCTCTGGATCGTCAAACATTGAACTTTTGATTAAAGAAAGTTTATCTTTTATAAATGAACTTCCAACTTTAAATAATAACACAACTTCACTACAGTTAAGACTGCACTCAGTACTTGTATAATATTGTTATCTCATCATATTCTTTATTTATGTGGTTGTATTTTAATTTATTTCATCATTTTATTCTGCATTTGAATTAGTTTGATAAAATGTTTACATTTTATAAATATATTTATCTAATAATTTATCTTCTTCAATAAAGCTTGCTGAAGATGAAATATGTATATTCTGAAATGTTTGTTACTGTACACAGACATGTAAAATGTTCGTTGTTGCTGCCGCCGTTTTGTTTTTGTTTAGTATGGTTTGTTTTGAGAGCTATCTGCTTTAGTCATCCCTAATTTAGCAGTGTAAGACTAGAGGGAAGGCAGCTAGTCATCACCACCCACCTTCAACTATTGGACTACTCTTTTACCAACGAATAGTGGGATTGATCGTAACGTTATAACGTCCTCATGGCTGAAAAGGCGAGCATGTTTGGTGCAACGGGGATTCAAACCCTCAACCCTCAGATTACGAGTCAAGTCCCTTAACCACCCGGCCATGCCGGGCCCATTTTGTTTTTCATCCTTAAATTAACTATTTGTGATTTATTGAATTATGTCACATACTATTATCTTCACATTTTAATTATTTAATTTTTGAATATTGCATACTGCTTTAATAAAAATGTATGATTTAGAATTTTAATTAGACAACAAGAAGTAATATATAAATGAAAACTTGTGAAAAGCATGAAGCTATTTTTCATCATATAAATATTTCCAAAAATAAATAATTTTTACTTGTTTTTTAGAAAAACAAATCCATAAATTAAAACGCAAATTACATACAATAAAAATAGTAATAAGCTAATGTCACTAGTTACTCCAGATACCTCTTCAACACTAATTTCATATCTTCGTATATTATCACCTGTAAAAATGACTTAATATAATAGTATTGGGTAAGATCTGTTAAACATAAAACTACTAGTTCATCACTGATTAAAGCAAGATGTTAAATACCTATATTACAGATGAATTTTAAACATTAAGTAGTCATCTGTTATGGATAGTGAATCTTACAACATGTCTTTCACTAGTTTTGATATGCTTTCCAGCTCTTTGCGTGGATTTACAAACTAAACAAACTAAGCTTTTCAGTTGCATGTTTTCATTTGTCATTAAAATGTAAAGAGAGTATGCTATTCAAGTACTGCATACAAATTTCTTTATTAAATGTGATTTGCGAACTTTCTTTATTGGATAGATCCTTTGTAGCCAGGCTAGTTGTAACTATAAACATGTTGTAGCTGTGAGGTTCAATCTCCAATGTAGAGGAGAGAAAATATTAAAGTGCATTTTATAAAGGTGAACTGACTATATTTACATATTCATGTGTTAAATAATTACAAAAATGTTGAAGCAGATTCTCAAAAAGTTACAGAAAAAAATCGATTCTTACTGTGGTTATTGTAATGCTGTAGGACAGGCTAGTTCGACGAACCCCAACTTTTCTTTATCTATTATATTTCTATCTATTATATCTATTATATTATATTATATTTATCTATTATATTATCATCTGAACGCAGAAATAGTACAATAAGATTAAACTGTAATAGTTCTGTGTAACAAATGTTTTATTTAAAATTGTTCTGAGCTAACTTCTAATTGGTCGAGAAAATAATCTGTTTGTCTAAAAGAATATTAAATTTCATGTTGGTAATAAGGACATATTCACCTAACAGTAAATTTCATGTTGGTAATAAGGACATATTCACCTAACAGTAAATTTCATGTTGGTAATAAGGACATATTCACCTAACAGTAAATTTCATGTCATATTCACCTAACAGTTATTCTCAAAAACAGATGATTTATAGCAACAAAAACATAGGCTGATAGCACGCGCACGTATATATTAGACCAAACAAATTAGCAGTTTCTAGCTCAAGTTTTCAAAAGAATCATACGAGTGGTCGGCAGTTATTGATTATTGAACGCCAAATTTTCAGCACATATTTGCTAAATGTTATGAAATTATCTTAATTAAAAAGAGTTTAACGTCGTACGATATTAGTTTAAGTAATTAACATAAATAGCGATGCTTGATACTGTTGTACTGGATGTATGTGGGTGATGACAAAATATCTTATTCTAAATTTCACGGTGTTGTTATAAAGGAAGTTATTAATAGTTTTATAAAGAGTAAAAACTACCACCGTATGTTTTATAAATAATTTGATTGGTTCTGCAAAGTATAAGTACGTTTCTAATAACGGGGTTGCTATCCTAAAATTAATGTTGGTTGCTATCGATGGTTACTTTTTCTTACTTTCTGTGACTTATTAGTGTATATTGACAAAACGTCGTAATATCTAATTAAAAACAACTTAGATGTAAAAAAAAAAAGTGTGGCCGAAAAAAATTGAGCGTCACCTGAATGAATGAAACAAAAACTGAAGATCAAAATGGTAGCTATGTTCATGGCATGAATAAGGTTTTACAGACAATATTCATTTATTTGTAAGCTTGTTTTACCCACAAACATATCCCAAATTGAATAAAAACGCAGTCTAGGTAAGTAATGTTTTTTTATTTATTTTTGAATTTCGTGCAAAGCTAAACGAAGACTATCTGCGCTAGCCGTCCCTAGGTTAGCATTGTGAGACCAGAGAGAAAGTAGCTAGTCATCACCACCCACCGTCAACTCTTTGACTACTCTTTCACCAACGAATAGTGGGATGGACCATCACATTATAACGCCCTCACAGCTTAAAGAGCGAGTATGTTTGGTGTGAGGGGTATTCGAACCCGCGACCATCAAATCACGAGTCGACTGCCTTAACCACCTGGCCAGGCTAAGTAATGAATTAATATTTGCTGCAAAATTCTTATCACCGATATATAATGTTGCTAACAGTTTTCCCACCATTTTTGGCTGTTAATCCGAGTGTTGTGGGTTCGAATCCCCGTCATACCAAACGTGATCCCCCTGTCAGCCGTGCGGGCGTTATAATGTGACGATCAATCCCACTATTCGTTGGTAAAAAAGTAGCCCAATAGTTAGCGGTGGGTGGTGATGACTAGTTGCCTTCCCTCTAGTCTTACACTGCTAAATTAGGCACGGCTGGCGCAGATAGCCTTCGTGTAGCTTTGCGCGAAATTCAAAACGAACCAAACCCACCATTTTTGATCTCATTTCTTTAAGTCTCACACTCAGTCTTTTTTTCACATCTAAGTCGTGTTTCATTAGATGTATATATACACATAAGTATATTTAATGCACTTCGTATAACAAGTATATTATAGGATGGAAAGCTGCGATTCTAAACAGCACTTTGGATTGGTTGAAGGGACCTAAAAGTTGTCTCGAATAAACGTTTTGAACCAATATCTGGTTGATTTTACAGCAATGAACGCTTACAAAGCAGTTACGATTTAGTATTATTATTTTTTTACGCTGCAAACATTCTCGTACGTTTGTAATTAAACCGTAAGATCCATAAACGTAAAATATGCTTTTATCTTCAATTACCTAATTGTCTGAGATCTGTTACATGTCTTACTTACATTTGTAAAATATTCAATCTCCTCAGGGAATGATAAAACTTGTCAGTTTTTATTTTTGTCACGTTTTGAAAAGGTTTATTAAACGAACATTATTTTATGTTCCACTTAAATTAAGAATATGTGCGAAATGTATGGAAATTAATTTCGTAGTTTTTATTAACATGGAAATAAGTTTGGATACATTTAATATTGTGTTTAGTTGATTCAGTAGTTGAAGAAGATGAAAGAGAGTCAAGTAATGAAATAAATACAAAAATAAATACTTATATATTTAATTTATTTCATAGTCAAATATCTTGGGAAAATTCTTGATTACATTATTCACATTTTAAACTAACAAACAAATAAAAATTTTCAAGTCATGTATCTATCCTACTTCAAAACTTTAATAAATCCACAAAGCTGTTAAATATTCTTTGATAGATCTATATATTTAAGACACTGAAAAATAAAATTAATTTAAACTTATAAGATGTTTTAATGCTGTAAAATAAACGGATGGCTTAAGTTAGTCATTGGTTATTATATTAAATACATTTATAGTTATTTCTAAATCGAAAATGTCTAATTTTTTATTTTTTGTACTCCATTTATCGTTATTTAAATTTTCAAGGACAAAAATGGGAAATTGAAAATCTAAAAAGGGAATAATTAATTACAAAAAATAGCTTATGGAATTAAAATGTTAATGTTTCTTACACTATGAGTGACTTTTTTTCGTTGTGCAAAGCTACATGAAGTGTCTTCTGAACCTTTACACTAAGGTGGAGTAGACCCTCTGATGTAAGTCCGTAAACTCACAGTTGACTCACTGGAGAACTGTTACAACCAAAAAAAGGAAACACAACAACCAAATTCAGTAATTTTTGAAAAGTTACTAAAACTCCAGAAAGGTGGGAGACGTTACTTTAATAACAGAAAATGTAGAAACAAAAACATTCAAATTGAAATTAAAAATACTTTGCTCAAATATAACATTTCTATGTTAAGAATGAACTTAAAGATGAACTGTTTTATAATCCTGGAATAGCACGTGGGATAACAAATCTCGGCACAGTACTTTTCAGTCACGTGTCGTGAAATAATGATATTTTAACTTAAAACCAAGGTACTGAATATACTGACGATTCATTTATAGCTTCATTACATTTGTGTTATAAGTTAACAAATCAGTTCTAAACTTAGAAGTAGACAGTTTACTAGACCAAACCATGAGCGATCCAAGTTCAAAAATGGTTGACGCTTTCTTTACTTGCTCTTTGTACAATTTTATTAGGGTATAAACTAAATAAAAAACCTCTATGGACATTAAATAAAATAGACTGGGTTATTTCAGCCGGTTAGTAATATTCTGCTGTGTAAATAAACATAGCAAAAATTGTGTATAATTATCGCACTTTAGGTTCTGTATTATTCCGATCAAAATTTTATTTAAATCAACTTACAGCGTGTTATATTATAAATGCATAGACCAGTGATATTACGCCTGAAGTAACACGAATGAATATTACATTTCACATGCCATTCGTGAGACAGCACATGCTGAGCAATAAGCCAGGCTGTTCTGTGTCTCTGTGTCATACACATACACATATCCACGCACGGGTGCAGAACTAAGCGAGTCTTAGAGTGAACAGTTTGTAGTTTACAATGTAATATAAAATGATGGCTATGGCAACATTGCTGTTTTTATAAAAATAAGAAAAAAATCTGCCTACATCGAAATGTATTACTAAAATAAATCAATAGAATTTCTAAGAAAAAAAATCACCTTAAGGGAAAATAGAGGTAGCTTTGTATTTATTTGGATGTGAATCAATATATTTTGTCACCAGGGAGCCGTTTTTGTTTTGCGAAGAGGAAGAAATATGATTAGATAGATAGCAAAATTTTATTTGCTACTTAAATAAAGTTCATGTATTTTAGAAAACACTCTAATTTTGCTTGTGAATTTCTGCTTTTACATTCTAAGCTGCAATTCTTAATAAATCACTATTGTTTTAATGAATGTTGACTTATATTAACTTACATACTCACATTTCATAACTAGAAGTGAATAAACCAAACGGGAGAAAAAGGTATGAACAGATACCAAAATATAATTTTTTACCTTGTTTGTGATGAGAGCATTACTGTTTTAAGCTTACAGAACGAAAAGTGTAGCAACACAAGAGAAAAACGTCTTAAAAACATATTGATAACTCTTAGCTATCGAGAGCTACAAAAAACATTGTGAACGACTATCTAATTACTTAAACCCAGGAACATTTATAGATCTTTTCTAGAACAAATAACACCAGTGGTATCTTTGCAAAATTATCTAAACAAACAGACAGACAGACATTAATTTACTTCGGGACATGATGGGTGATAAGAAGTGGGAGAAAAATTACTTTCTGATAATTGGAAAAAATAATTTAACCTCAAACTGTTGTTTCTTTCTGAGAAAAAAAACCAAATTCGCAAGACTGTCACAGCTACTTCTTGAAGAAATTCTTACATAAAAGTAAAGAATGTTAAAATGCTTTTAAAACTAGTTTAGGTTTATAAGTTAATTGTTTCAAAATCCATTGACAAAAACATGAACAGTTTTACTTTAGATTTTTAGGCCACCCATAGTCTGTCGTTGGTAATATATACAAAAAGTTTTTCATTCATTACATTAACATTGGCTTGTAAATTTAGAAGATGGTTCCTGAGATTTGTAAAGAAAACTTCTATTTAGTATTTATCTTTGTGTGAACGTTTGTCTCTAAATAAAGGATTTAAGTACTAAGTGATACGTTTACAGTGTTGATAAAAATGAAATAACACTGTATTAATAAAACCATAAACATAGAAATATCGCAACAATGATCTATAATAAATATAACTTAGCTGCAATTTTATATTAATGATTACATATTTTACAAATGTAAATCCAACTTTCAATGAAGCAGAATCTACACTTGTATGAAAATGTGCAGTACCTGAGAAATAAATAAATCAAGATGGAGGTAGAATATGTTCCAACGGTATGTTACTACTACAGTAATTAAGTTTGTTTTTTTTATCGTGTAAATTGTCATCTGCTGGTCTACGGATTTATAACGCTAAAATCAGGGGCTCGATTTCCCTCGGTGGACTCAGCAGATAGCCCGACGTAGCTTTGCTATAAGAAAACACTCACACACTTATCGTATATATCAATTCGGATATTTTTCTTTAGAGTCCATAACTCATGTAATGTACTCTTCGATGTATTTTTTCTCTGAGCATTGATTCTAGATTTTATGTACTGTCTGGTCAAAATATCAATCTATTTTCTTCAGAGTATAAAACAAAAATTATTACAGAAATTTTAATTTGGTGTTCCAAAAAAATCAACTAACTAACTTAGCTACTGTTTAATTTTATCATTAACAACTGATCTCTATTTTACGATAGAGTGTAACTTCTTTAGTACTTGAAGAGTAGACAAACAAAAACATATCTTAAGACCAAAGGATCTAATAAGAAAGAATATCATTGCTTTGTGGTGATAGGGTACAATAGTAAAATATCCAGAAGTGTTCTATTACTATCTCCTCCTGCGATAGTTTAATTAAGACTTATTTAAACAATGATTACACTTACAGACACTCATAAAAAAACAGGTGCATAAGATAACCAGGCAGACAATCACAAGAAAACAGGTGTATAAGATAACCAGGCAGACAATCACAAGAAAACAGGTGTATAAGATAACCAGGCAGACAATCACAAGAAAACAGGTGTATAAGGTATACAGGCTTCATAATAAACCGACATACTTTTATTCTGAAGTTAACCCCAAAGAATAAACGTCATATCAAAAGCATTTCTTTTAGAAACGTGAGACACATTCAGACTGTTGGTCTGATCAATATTCAACACATTTTATACATTTAGTATATAAAGAGAATCGAAAGTCTAATATCAATTGTAACTGTTCTTTGTTTGGATATAACTTTTAACATTTGCATAACATAAATAGGCAAACAATCATAAGAAAACAGGTGCATAAGATAAAGAAGTAAATAAATATAAAAACAGGTTCATGAGGTATACAGGCTCTATAATAAGTCGAAAAGAACGTTTGGAGATGAATTGAAATATAGAGAAAAACAATGATACATTAGAAATGAAGATAAAAATATGCGAGAAAACTGTTATCTTTTTAAATTTTTAAACTTATCTAGAACTAGAATATGAGGTTCAATCTTCGATGAATTATTTTAAACTCAACTTTACAACAGGCAAAAAACAATATACAGAAATACCTTTAGATAAACTAATATGTATTTTTCATTTCTATGAATTATTTTACAAAACTACCATAACATAAGCACACAAAAACGAATTTTTAACCGGTCTACTTAATTGTCAAAACAAAATACCTTCTTATAACAGTACTTAAAGCAAAAACAAAACAATAACATTTTTTATGTTCCTGACTTCTAATACATCGATCTCACATTTGAGAATTAATTGAAATTTTTTGCGTGATAGACAATAGATGTTAAAATTAGGTTTACTTATTTTGATGATGAAAACGTTATAATAAAATGTGTTTTACTGCCTGTGATACGGTTTACATTGATATATCAACCCAGTAAAAAAACTTTAATGATTATATATTTTACAAAATACTGTTTGTTTAATAAACGCTGAAACCTCATTACATCACGACAATAATCTTGTAAAGTGGGTTTCACTGCAAACGTCTTAGTGGTAAGACTGTCATGTCAAAATCATACCATAATGTCATGCAGACTTTCCATATTGTAGATAGAAAAATAGTTTATCAAAGCCCATTTCATCAGCCTGATCGCACAGAAATCCATAAGCACTGCGTCAGAAGACTTGGTGTAAGTAACTGTGTGGAACAGCACTAATCTGGGTTGAATTTTGCTTTTTTTTTCTTGTTTGTAGTTTTTATCTTTCATTTCAAAAATAAGCCTCGAAATTTAACTAAAGTGTAAAAATTATAATAACAGCAATCTATCTGTAAAGATAAAATATTGCAAATCAGAGCAAAAACATGTGGGAACCAGGACATCATTAATAAAGCTCACCACATATTAAAGTTAGTATAATTTTTGAAGACTCAGTCCATACTTTCACATATTTATTTACTGAAAAATTAAAAACACATTTTTCGAAGATCTTAATAATCACTTTGTCATTAAATAACCCTAAACATCAGAAACATAAATAGAAATGTGAGACACATACAGACTGTTTGCTTGAACAATATTTAAAATACTTTATCTGTTTAATATATGAAGATAACCGAAAGTCTAATATCAGTTATGACTGTCCTTTATTTAGTTATAATTTTAGCTATGTTAAGTAATATGACATAACATATGTTAAGTTAATATTTTATCCTATCACGGAATATGACATAACATTATTGCCGTATTCGAAGCTGAGAATAAACTTTTATTTATATTTCTACATTGTAACTCAATACCTAACATTCTACGTTAACATGATATATACTAAGTCAGTTTGGTTTGTAAGAATAACAGATATTACTATTTTTTAGCTCTTAAAATTTATAAGCATTAAGAACAATGTATTTATGGCTCTCGATAAATTTCATAGTTTAAAAAGATTTTTACACGCATGTTTGTTTGTTGTTAACATCAAAGTTCTTATACAAAGCTTGAGTACGTTATATTAAAAGAGTTTCAGGATTGTATTACGTCATTACAATTTATGTTGCCGTCTGGTAATATTCTATCTGAAGACCGTACATTATTGCAATGGACTTGCATTTCAAAAGTCTCAGTCGTAATTGTGTCATTTCAAAATTGCATCACAACGCCATGCAGACTTTCCATACTCTTACTAGCAAAATGGTTTTTCAAAGTATATTCCAACAGACAGAACGCACAGAAATATATAAGCGATGCTTCCGAAAACTTGAAGTATGTAATTGTGTGAAATAACACGAATTATCGTTTCGTTCTCCAGGCCCTTGAAGCAACAGCGGCTGAACGAACATGCCGTGAAAGCAATTTGTGTACACATGACTTATGTTGCATTTCACTATTGTGAAGGAAACTTTGTGTTTATAGGTTTTTATTTATCACAAGACGCAATACTTTGATTATTATGGTGGGGGTATGACTAACTGCAGATATCTTTTTGTATGTTCATATGCTTCTAGTGTCTCAGAGTTATCCACATTTCTTTGTTATGTTCATATGCTTCTAGTGTCTCAGAGTTATCCACATTTCTTTGTTTTTCAATGCCAATAAGTACAAGGGACATTCTCTTCTTGAAAAATCTAAATTCTCGATCCGTGAGCATATTTTTGAATTTAGTGTGTGAATATTTTGTGTTGAAAAGACTGTTACACAGTCTTCTCAAAAACAATCAATTTTCGGAGGCATCACGCTGTCTACATAAAGCCAAACAATATCAAAACATACTTGTGAAATGTACCATTCCATGGCGATTTTATATCGATTGTGGTTGTCACGTCACTAGCAGATTTGTTTATTCAAAATCGTTTTCATATAACACACTCAACCGTCTTTAATTTCCAAATCAAACAGATAAGATTACCCTAAGCTCAGGAAGCTTGTAAAAATTATTTATCATTATTTTATATCACCTTTAACTTCAGTACAGCTACGCACATAACAGTGCGAAAATACACAATGTCTGAGAGTGGTATATATACTTAATGTTTGATACGAGTATTTAGCTGTAATATTTCTTAAAATAAAAAACAACAACACTCTTTTCATTATCTCTTAAGTCATTTGTGTTCATGAAACATAAATTATGTGTAGGTACAGTGCTAATAAAGCCTTTAAAGTGTGATGTATTTTGTCTTTTCGCACTATTATTCTAAAATAAAAAGATCATGTTTTTATCATTTGAAAATATTTTATTGGTATAAACTGTATATCCAAGTGTTAAAAAATAAATTGTTCACATAGACTCGCAGGATCTATGAGGTAGGTACCTGAAAACATGGGAAATAAATTTTAACTATAAAACTGATGATAGAATTTTGTGGATATTTTTTTCAATATGATATTAAGGCTATGAATATGTGAGAGAAATTTCTTTTCAGTCTCGCAGCGATATATGCGCAGAAAAATCATGAAACTAAAGAGAAAAAAAAAAAAGAAGAAGGAGAAAACGAAACAAAGCAAAACATTTTTATTCAATCACTGAGAGCTTTCTGCAAAACAAGATCTAAGTACTACTCAGTAAGACGGCGAACCTTTACTAGAAGTGTTTACTTGCTCTGAAGTGTTGCCTCAGTTGCACAACCCACTTGGGACATGCTCACCTAAAATCAATACAGAGACGAGAAACCTAAGTAAACATATATGCAAAGAAATACCTTATTGCAGCAACAAAAAGAAGGAACTATAAACCGTCAATGTGAATTATTAAAAGTTTTGATCCGTCTAGTGTAAACTCTATCAAAATATTATGTTTATGATGAAAGTTATAATTTGTAGAATGATTTAGAAGATATTTGAGGTAAAAAATTAATATATTGTACACTCGTCTAATTGAGCAAAAAAGGAGTTGCTTACAATATCAACATTTTATTGACTTTCAAAATATTAATTTGCATTAAATAATTATGTTTTTTATACAACTTACCATTTTACCTGAGTTGATGAGAGATGATATATAAATATCAAGTTAAAGTGTGGAACTTGCTATTTGATAATAGTAAGTATTTGGCTTATTACATTACACTAGTAAAATCGTCTCGGTGAATATGTTAAATCGAGTGTTAATTAGCCACTGGAGAAAATCTAAATGCTAGATACGGAGAACTAAATAGCTTGAAACACTCTTTGCTTTAATATGGAAAAATCATCTGGAATTGAACTAACTGGGTAAGTTTAGCCCAGTATACTGTATTCTGTTATTTTCTTAATAGTGGTTAAAGAGTTAATGAATAAGCAAAATTATTTTTCAGTTATTTTTTATAAATATCTTTCATATAAGAATTATTCTGTGCTGTTAACTTAGGTTCATTGAGTTAGGTAAAATTATAACTTCCTAATCTAGCTAAATCTTACGAAGTATTCTCTGGATTGTGGTCGAAAATGACGATAACAGTGAGGGCTCCATAATTGACAAATAAATGGATTATAGTCATTATAAATCTTTGCTTTCTGATGTTGTATGCCTCAAGTTATACTCTCACAATCAGCTACATTACTGAAGTGGTTAAAATATTCCAATTATTTTATGTAACTTATAACAAACTAAAGGTTGTGCGGGTGATTATTTTCCAGGTGCTAGAAAGAATGTAGAATAAAACAATGAAGTATTTTTCTCATTCCACAAACTTAAAACAACAGACAACATACCACAATCTAAAAGTTATTGCGTACTATATAGATAAGCTCTGAAATTGTTGCTAGAAAGAACGGTCACTATCAACAAGCATTAATGATATTTGATATTGTGTAACATGGGTGGTACCCTGAATTTTAAAATATGTAAAATCACTAGCGTTATTTACACTGGTTAAGGTGGCAAAGGCACAATTTTGAGGTGGTTATAGTCTCTCACCCAAGCCCTTTAGTGTTTCTACTATGTTTCTTTTAAGTAAATCCTTGGCCCGGCATGGCCAAGTGGTTAAGGCACTCGACTTGTAGTCTGAGGGTCGTGGGCTCGAAGCTCCCGCCACACTAAACATGCTCTCCCTTTCAGGTATGAGGGCGTTATAATGTAACGGTCAATCCCACTATTCGTCGGTTAAAGAGTAACCCAAGAACTGGCAGTGGGTGGTGATGACTAGCTGCCTTCCATCTAGTCTTACACTGCTAAATTAGGGACGGCTAGTGCAGATAACTCTCGCGTTGCTTTGCGCGAAATGCAAAATAAACCAAACGATGTAAATCATTTTTATTCTTGATAGCAGATCATAGAACTTATACATTTTAGCGCCATCTACGTTTAGCGGAAACAATTACCTAAACCTCAAAACCTTCATGAACATTCCGATTGTATATTACTTGCTTATTCTAGAATACTTTATCACAATTTTTTGACACTATGGCGTAAACGTAAAAAAATGTCTATTCGTAAATGAATATTAAAAATTATTAATCATTGTGCCATCTACTACAGGTGAAAAGTTGTTTTTCTTTATGAATACTTTCCCGAAGGTTATTGGTTTGTGAATCACGTAACCAGATATTCGTTCTCTTTAATTATTAGACTGAAATAGTTTTGATGTATAACAGTTAGGAATATAAAATGAAAGCTGTTATAAATCGCAAGATTTATATTAAACAGTGGTCTATGAAAACATGAGAATGAAACTATTCAAAGGAGCATTTTTTCTGTACAAATTACAGCTTATGCACAGTATTAACTTGCATTGTTTTTTTGTGTGTAAGATTAAAATAAGATGTCTTTTGAAGTAAGACAGAATGACGTTAATGTGTCATCCAAAAACACATATACTGAAATCATCGTTGATTTTTGTAAGCGTTTTGATGTAAGTATCCATTTTTGTCTGCGTTTATGAATTATTAGTGATATAATAAATATATTTTATTATATTAGAAAAGTTTTGCATTGAAATAAAGGATTATTCTGTAAATGATATTATATGTAAAACAACAACAACAACAAACGTTCATTTACTCAAACACTGACACATAGTAGCCACGTGCAATATTATTTAAAAAATTGTACACTTATTGGAATGTAAATTAGACTCATTTACATTCAGCATTTAAATTAGCAGCAGCTCATTCCAAAAAAACATATTTCGTCATCAAAGGCAACTGAAAGAACCTTTATACTTCCAGGGTATGGTTGTATAAGTTTATTTTACTATTATACTAATTATTATCTCATTGGTAAAGTAACCCTATGAAGTTATGATTAACGTAAACAATTTATACTCTAGAAATATTAATAAGCCAAAAGAGTAGCACTCAACGTGGTACCTATAATCTTCAAAGGGATATTTAGAAGATGTATCTTTGGTAATATTTATTAAATTTCGTATGAGAATTGCTTCAAAATGACCCGTGAATTATTTAGTAGGTTTCTATGGTTTTTCCAAATGAGAAAACGACGAAGTATGAAAGTTACATTTCTTAATGTTTTTAGACGAAAGTATATTTAAGTTAGGTAAAGCGGTCAAAATAGAACCATGTATAAAATATTAAAGTTTGTTAAAATGTTGAAAGGATTTGGTATTTTCACATATTTTTATTTCTGTCAGTATAATATTCCGTATTTTGCAATAGAAGAAAAAAAAACAATTATCGAGTACCAGTGAGAAAATTTTGAGAGAATATTTTAATTTTTCGAAACGAAGTACCAAAGTTACTCAGTAAATTCTTGTAATAACAAATGCTAATTAATAGATGGCGCTACATTCGTTGAATGTAAATTAATGCTACAAGCTGGATAAAATCTGTGTCAGCCTTCCCTAATTTAGCAGTGTAAGACTCAAAGGAAGGCAGCTAGTCATCACCACCCACCATCAATTCTTGGGCTACTCTTTTACCAACGAATAGTGGGATTAACTGTACATTATGAAAGGGTGAGCATTTTTTGTGCAATCGGGATTCGAACCCCAGACCCTCGGATTATGAGAAACTTAAATTAGGATTGCTCCTTACAAACTAACGTAAATAAAAGTGTATTACTTGGAATTTAATTTCGATTTGAAATTAAGAGTAAAAATTCTTGGGTTATTGAATTGTTAATGGTTTACCATTTTAAATTCTTTCGCTTAGAATTTGACTGAACTTTAAATTAACGATTAATCACTATATTAATAATTAACCTCTGATTAGTAAACTATTTCTAAGAGTTTAAATTTTTATATAGCTATGTTTGTATAGAAAAAATCGAAGAAAACCATTATCACTAGCTGCACGAGTGTGTTCTTACAGGAAATGAGCCATCTACTGTGTCCACCGAGGGGAATCGAGCTCCTGATTTTAGCGTTGTAAATCTGTAGACTTACCACTGTTTTAGCGAGGGACACCAACTGCGCACTAAATATTTGGTATTTTCTATATTAACAGCACTGTATACCGCACGTGGGCTAAACGGCCAGATCAGAGACCCAAATGTTCGGATGTATCCAGCTGTAAATTAGAACTGCTGAACAGATGGGAGGGAACGCTATTCTTGCAAGTGAAAACACTGAAAATGCTGCATCTAAAATTATGCGTTTAAAGAGAAATCTAGTTCACATAATATTGTACTTAATTTCAATTCTTCAGGTTCACTAGTTAAAATATACATCTATAAAATGAAAGCTCCAAGAACAAGGCTTTAAAGTTCGTGATTTTCGTATATTGAAAAAGATTCAGCCGAAACTGGAAAAGCAATTACAGCTGGACCACACTAAAGAGTCTCTAATTTTCAGTGTTATGTGTGAAATGCAAAAGGTTTAAAGTAAGGAAAAATTATGTCCGATTTGGCACTAAGTTCCCTTATTGTCTCTACTTTTTAAATTTATTTGAACTTGAACTGATGCACTAATTAATAAACATCGCGAGTTTTAACCTTTCGATAATGTATTTCCTTAAGGACTCCAGGTTATCGAAATAATTTGTCAATTTTAATCTGAACCTCTGCAATACTTATTGAAAATCACGAGTTTTACTTTACGACAATGGATTTTCTGGTGGGCTCTACTCTAAGTTGTCGACATAACTTGTCTATTTTAATCTAAAATGATGCAGTACTTATCCAGGAACACGAGCTTTGCTTTCTGATAATGCATTCCCAAAAAAACTATAAGTTATGCAAGGGATTTGCCCATTTTAATGGTAATTGATCTTCTGAGTGTAACTTTACGAGTTAACAGCTGATCTACTAGAGAACTTGTTATAAATATATAATTGCTCATGAATCTTAGAAACCAATTCAATGATAATTATGTTCTTTGACCACACTAATAATTAATTTTCAACGTATATCATTAATGTTTTTGTAAGGCATTACTTCTGTAATTACTACTAAAATGATATGAATTCTTATATCATACCTTAGAAAATATTAAGGATAAATAATACTTAAAGGCTATGTTAGTTCTTTTACTTGAAGACTTATTATAGCCTTAGTGAACGAAGATACATACCATTGTTAACGAAAGAGAAAAATAATATCATTCAGCTAACATTGCACTCCGATCTCCATACTTACAGAGTTTATTGATCGACACTGTCTTACGAAACTATTAATGTTACCACGATACGTCTGGAAAGAAACTCTCTGTTTAAACCTCAACAAATTCAGATTGCATGAATACTGAAACAGAATAAATATATCATGTCACTTTAAGACATTTACATTCTTGATAATTTCAAATTAACTAACATTAAATTTGTTGATAATGATAATAATAAAACATTGGAATTAAATAATGCAATTGCTATAAAAGTATCTAATTTTAAAATATTAGTCTCACTTCTATGAACACGTGTTAAAAATCACGACACTGGCACAAATATACAGACAGGATCGTTACATTAATTCAGTTTACAGCTTTGTACTTGTATGTATTTATATCCAGCCCACTTCTCATACAGTTCTGAAACTTACAGGATCAGATTTGGCACTGTCCATAGGAAGTTCATCTAGACGTAGAAATCTAAGAGCAGGTTTCAGGATTACTGAACACGAATCTGGAATCGAACTCGGAGTTGCCATGTTCAGATATGTATGTATCTTTCATTCCTTGTCTATAAAACCACTCCCACAGGCTTGGAGATAGCAGTATCAAACAAACTTGGAGTGACCTGAGTGTGTCATTATCTATGTCGTCTAGTCCCCTGTGGAGGGGGTACTAAGAGATAGCAAAAATGCTCCGTATAGATCAGCCAGACATGACGAAATCTCTAAGTAGATTTTCAGGGTCAATGAATCCAAATATATCATTGATCTTTGTGTTCCTCCCTCCATATAAGGATCCTTAGGACCGTCAAATTTAAATTTGTGTTTATATCCCCACTCACAGCTCAGGTACCACGGGTGGGTATAATAACGAGCTTTTTGTGTGTTTTCTTGTACGGGATTCCCTTAAGGTAGTTAAAGAAGCGACTTAGGATAATAAACGAGTTTGATTATGGTCTCTGTGGTTTATGATGGATCTATTAAACCCTCCGGTGGAGCACGGGTATTCTATGCTAGTACTCTTAATAAGTCTTCGTTTCAATAGTTCTATGTGAATAAAAAGACTCATAAACATACATATATATAAATATGTTTCTGTGCGTATCAGAATTTCTCTCTAGTTTATCGATAGTCCTTGACAACCAAATAGGCTTTGAAGAACAATTTGACGTTGTAGGATATCTTGTACTATATCATTTATTATTATTACTAAATACCTAATAGTACTGTAATGTCACTTTCTTCCTTTTCAGTTTATCATATATAATATATATTTCGTTTATTTATTTTTAATTAATTAATTAGTTTTCATTAAATGAGTCATTTGCTTTTCTCTCTCTCTCAGAGAAAAAAGAATGGTCTTTTGGACTGGTCATGATTAATTTTATATATTTTATTTTAATTAATTATAAAGTTTTTCAGTACATTGTCATAAGCCTGATACAACATATTATAGATTAGAAAAAATTCTTGATTTTCATGATTAATTTGCTTTTTACATGAATGTTGAAAAGTAACAAACCATTCACATGTTAAGGGACAACACTAGAAAAACTTACTAAATTCTTACAGAAAAATATAAACATTTAGGTGTTATCTCTATTCCAAGAGTTAAAATTCTTATATCACCAAAATTTAGGTAATTATGTAAACAGTGGTACTCCTGTTAATTAAGGAATTTTATCTGTTAGAAGTAAAACATATTACGAATTTTAGACCTGTAAGAAATTCCGTAAACGTTTTTCGTATGTCACCGGAAAAGCAAAATGGCAGAAACTATGAACACGTGAAATCGCTATGAACAATATTCTTTTTAATGTCATATCGTGTAAAGTTTAATCCTGAAATTGTTCACATGAACCAAAAAAAGACGTATTTTATGTAGACTTTGTCTCTTTGTTAAAAATAAATTTAGAACTAAGCAAAACATCTTTTTATAAAAAATGACACCTTAGTTGTGAAAAGTGTCCTAAATATACTACTTATATTTACAATTAAGAATCGGTATGGAAAGGAAGCAGATCTCCAATTAAGTTAAACTGCTGCTTTATGTATATGAATTGACTATCGAGATGTTCTGAGTAATTTAATACCAATTATCTTAAAGGTGACTGGTATATTCTATTCTAGGAATTGTATTGATGGAATATATTTGCAATGAAATAATACTATAAGTTTTTCATTGTTTTTTTATCTTATTTGTCATTTAGAAACTCTATTATATTTTATAGACTTATAAGTGATGGCACTTTAAATGAGTGTTTAAATGAAGCTGTTAATTTTCTCCAACATATTTGTTCTTTTCAAACATTGCCAATAAAATACCTTCGTGTTATTTTATTCGCGTTTAATGAAATGAAGATTTACTGTAGCTACCAAATCAGTTTTTTAAATCATTGTTTAGGGGTATGTTGTGGTAATCGTATGTATGTAAAGCTCTTCTAACACATGAGGTTGTTTGACAACAAGTTTTTAATTGTTTTGAAGACAAAACCCAGATATTTAAGAAAGATAAACAAGTTACAATAAACTCGTCGATTATAACAGTTAATTAAAGCTGCCTAACCGTGTTAGACGCTTCAAAATGACAAATTCTATATATCTGGGACCTGTAGATATTTGCTAAGAAATGACTTGTATGGAGTGTAACGTGTTAGCATAGTAATATGAATTTTTACTTTACATTTTAGTCAGTTATGGATGGCAGTACATCATTGTGATGTTTAATACAGCATCTGTAACAACGTGATAGAGTGTTATCGTAATAATACTGTGTGATAAATCACTAGGAAAATACAATATATCTGTTATATTGTATAAAACTGTACTACGATAGTAATTTGACTGATCTCATCTAATTTCGGAATGGATCACTACTCGCCAGGATAATAACCTAGCTATAGACGAGCGTAAAATCTAAGTAACGTGTTGAAAACTTTTTGTTAAAGGATATACTACGTAATTGGTTTGGAGAAATCTGGCTGAAGATCACATTAATCAATGCAACGTTTTAGCTTATTCCAAAGACACTCAATGAGAATAAAATCTATTGATTGTACTGCCAAGAGAAATGACTCAACTTACTATCTGCTTACCGAATCATGTTGGAACAACGCGTGCGTGTTTTGTTTTCGCTTTGTCGTGTTGGAAGAGTGTTTTGTTCATCAAAGCGGAAAAGAAACGACGTGGGGTAAACATGACGAACAACGACATTCAAGCGTACTCTAGAATGTTACGTTCCCAAACCCTACTCATGTTCCACACCATTACGCAACGTCGTACGCAGTCAGATCTACGTTATTAGGGTAAACACCTCTTTTGTTTTTTCCTCTATGCTATTACTCCACTTTGCTACTAAAAAGAGCGAAACCCGACTGATCAGATCAGACCGTATCACACGCTTTAAGCCTAAAAACTGCTCACGTTATACGATTCACGCACTTCTGAAGTCGCGTTGTTTCTGAATCAAGCAGCATTCAAACTGTTGAAGACAGCCATATAATAGTTTTTGTAATTTCCTTCGCATTGTACATTGAAAAATAGTTTGATACTAAAGATTATCAAATCAGTTTGCCATTAGGGACAGAGTATGATGTTTGTTATAATTTAAAAACATGTTCAACAGTTTTTTTTAATTTGGTCAGAGACAAGTTTAGGTTTTATTATAGGCAGATTATTTATTATTGTCACTGTTAAAAGACTTTTTATAAAGACTGTTTTTGGACAGTCTGCCAAAGAATCCGTCTTTAATATCAATGCTTGTACCAAATCGATTTGTTCCCCACGCTAGTACAGCGGTAAGTCTACGGATTTACAATGCTAAAATCAGGGGTTCGATTCCCCTCAGTAGGCTCAGCAGATAGCCCGATGTGGCTTTGGTATAAGAAAACATGTCTTCAGAAAAACTGAACTATCCTTGATATTATCTCTGCAATTATAGCGAAAGTTTAATACAAGCGTATTTTGCATATGAAAAAAGAGGGTTATATAAATGTATTTTTGGTCTTATTAAAGAAAAATTGATGTAATATAACAGTTTTTTGTTAACTTACTTAAAACATAGATTTAACATAAAACAGAAAATTATAGTTTTAAATAAACTTATTTAAATTCGAGTTTGGTTTCGTAGAATCATTTCAGCATGTTTAATATTCACAAATAATAAAAAATGGGTTATTTATAAGGTAATTCATCTGGAAAAAATGTAATATAGTCGTCGTCAAATTTGATGAAAAAGAATATTTTATTTGCAATTAGAATGTTTCACATAAACGTGTTTTTAGGGTTTGGATACTATAATTTTGACCTCTGAGACGTTTTAATGACAAATAAAAGTAATACAGGATGCAGTTTTATATGTAAAAGTTAAACACATACCAACTTTAACACGTCTTTGTCACATCTACAAAAGTAATATATCTATAAAGTGTTTTGTGCTTGCCACTTGTATGAATAGAGCTAGTCTAGTAACTAATTTAAAAGTTTAAAGATAAACTGCATTTCATAGAATCTCTTGTCTCTCATCGTCCAACCAAATTGATACGATTTGGTATAGTAAACAAAAAGACTATTGGGTAGTGACTTGGAGACTAAATAAAGTAAACAATAACAACATTTGATACTAACTCCCATAATCTGTCACGTTAAACACACTTGGTAATCGTTTTACATTAAACAAGCTAACTTTGTATTGGATATTCAGATATACGAACGTTGTTACTAATTTATGTATGAATTGCATCTGGCCGTTATTGTTTCAGAGTTGATGGAGCAGGATATAAACGTTTTCATTGTGTTGTATTTATAAACGAGTTTGTTTTTTTCAAAACATAAGCACGCGAAAATACCGTGCTTCAAACACACTTACCAGTTGTGAAAGTATACTTCATACATGCTTTGCTGGTGGGTTTACTATTGAGCTCTCTTATCTACAAAGCTCAAAGATACGGTTATTGCAGTAGGACGTGGTTTGGTAACTTAGGTGATAGGCTCATTAAGTTTGAACTTTCGTAGTTACTTGTACGTTGGTTTCCTTAACATAAATTATCATTATGAGCTCAATCAACTACGTTCCGTTTTTTTAAAGACAATATATTAAGTCTCTTAAGGAAATTCAACAAAAATAATTTAAAAACACTTTACGTTCAGGGCAGATTATAAAAAGGGAAATAGTCACCTGGTCATCAACATACTAGCTCCGCAGTGTATGAAGAATTTCTATAATTGTCGTCTATACCACATCCTTTATTTTCTCATCTTATGTTATAAACCTCTACGGGTTACCGGCACAACTAGGCTAGTAATTTTAACATTATAAAAAAAAGTCACATAAATGCGTGGGCTATGTAGGATCTTAAAGGAACTTGAGTGGTTCTTAACATCCTCTTGGATCCATCTGACAAACTAAGGAATCCTACAATCAACGTGCTTGGAACTGAAATACCTTAAATCAACTTGATTTTTTTTTAGCGTACTCTTGGGTTCGTTTGACAAACTAAAGAATTTTGCTGAAAACATTCTGGGTTGTGTAGCATCTCAAAGAAACGTGATTTATTCCTAGTATGCTCTTGCATCACTTGGACAAACTAAGGAAGTTTACTGCATGACAGTGTGCAAATTTAGGTTACTGAATTTTTCATCTGATTAAAAGCTGCTGACTTGAAGAATTTCATTTAATAAAATTTCTATTTTATTTCAATATTATGAAAGTTATAAAATATTATGATTCAATGATGCTCAAAAAATGGCAAACGAAAAACGTACACACCATATTTAATTCGAAGTATATTTTTTCATCTGCATTTCTATGATAACTGTACAGAGTTGAGAATAAGTATTGTTTTTATGACTTTATTTGGCTTCAACGTCTGAATTGTAAGCTACAAAGAATATATTTCAAAAAACTTCTGTTAATCACCTGATCAATCTGTTAGCATTCATAATAAAATGATCACTTATTTTTTATAGTTGATGGTCTTGAGTTTCGAGTCAACTAAAAAAAACAGTCTTCTACAGCGAAACCCATAATTTTCGTCCTACTTTACGATGATTAGTGTTTTGATTTTATATTAATTTCTGGATTTTTAGTTTTAACACTAACTCTGTCCCTTTAATTTCTTTTACCGTTCCTCTGATTTAATAATGTTGTATCATTTTAACTCGGTTTTTGTCCAAAGTTGTTAAGTTTTCTTTTAACAAGCATAAGGAAACAATATCGTGAAATAAAAGAAACCAAACTAGATGGAAATGTAAGTGGACATATCACCTGTTCCGGCTAAAGGTCAAATAGTAAACTAAGTTGTTTCGACTTTATACCGAGGATAAAATTCCTACATTACTGACTTTCCCACTTTGTCTATAGAAAGCTTGATGTTTTAATAAAGTATGAGCTTTCATCATCACAACTTTTCTTTTGTTAAGTTTAAAATGCTACTTTTATGTTTATTTTACAACCGAGTAACATTTTACGTTTAAAAATTCTTGTTATATTTTTTTGCTAATAGGAAAGTCATTATGTAGGGGTTTTATTCTCCATGTAAAGTCAAGACAGTCTGTCTTCCTACGTGATAGTTAGCCGATCAATCAATATGTCCACTTTCGTCTCTGTCTTGTTTGGTTCTTTTTTCAAGTTTTGCAGTGTGCCCTAAAAAGCAATTTTATAAATTAAGCTATAATTATTTCCCTCATACTTGTTTGAGTACTTTCATATAGGATAGCATAGATGTGTTACTGGATTATAGAGTATGCTTTAAATCTTTACAAATACTGACAAAATGTTTTCAGTTATAGTTTGTGTTTTAGTGAAACGCTCTTGAAAAAGCTGTAAAGCGAAACGTTGAGTGTCGAATTAAATTAACGAAAAACAATAATTTTGTGTTATAAGTTGTTAATAAAATACATTCTCTATACCAATAGGCATTATAAAAATTAAATAAAAGTTGCACTTTATCATGTATGCCAAAAGGTGTTTTTTTGTCGTAATGATCATAACCTGTGTGATGAGACAGAATTAATTTGTTCCTTGAATAAGTACACTGAACTGAATGTAAGAGCTCCACTAAAAACAATTAAATGCGAAATTTATTCTTCAAATAAGCACGAGTCTGTGAATTTCAGAACTCCAGTTTTAGTTGGATTAACAGTATCTAAACATATAAATATTTATTAACCATGTATTTTGCATGTTTATTTACGTTCATATATTGACTATTTCATCTTATGTATATTGTTTGTATATAAGTATGCATGCATATATTTATTGGTGCTTTTTTATTTAAATAGAACATTAATTCAAAACTGACACATATATACTTTTTCACGTTTATTTTCATTCCATCTAATGATGGCCCGAACAAGCATGTTCGAAACATGGAGGAAGATGCCTTTGTTTATGTAATAAAATATAATTTGTATTAAATTCTGTATTAATTCTATTAATTAAGTACCACAAGATATATGACTAAACCAATAGTTTGTTCATGTTTACGTTTCCTTGTTCTGACTTTAGCGTATATCAGACATGTATTTAAACGTACAATTTTTAGATGATAAGAACCGAATAGAATTGAAAGTAGGTTTCGCTCATATTTGACAGTTGTAGGCCCAGCCTGTTATTTACGCTAGCTACTGTATTATTAGTTCAAAGCAGCAGAGAAACGTAGCAAAAGAAAACAAAAACAAAACAACAACCAAAATAAACAACTAGCCTATAACTAACAGTTCAGTTAGTGGTCTAGTTTCACAGATACAATTACGAGTTACTCATATAATAACTTCGTCCTAATACACCAAAAGCTATCATAGCACTTTATAAAAAAGTATTATTGGCCGCTTGTGCTAATTCCTAGTATCTTGTGTTTACTTTACTTAAGATAACAGAAAATATACGCCTGAAGTTTGTCCAAAGTATTTAATACTGATTAAAGAATACATTAATCTAACTCTTCTATCCACAAACTGGTAAATTGTAATGTGAAATATATTTCTGGGCCTGAAAATAATTATATATATATATATATACACAAAAAAATAGGCCCGGAATAGCCGAGTAGTTAAGGCACAAGGATCACGGGTTCGATTTTCTGTCACATTAAACATTCTTGCCGTTTTAGCCGTGAGGGCGTTATAAAGTTTCGATCAATCCCACTATTCGTTGTTAAAGAGTAGTCCAACAGTTGGCGGTGGGTGGTGATGACTAGCTGCATTCCTTCTAGTTTTACACTGCTAAATTAGGAAGGGCTAGCGCAGATAGCTTTCGTGTAACCTTTCGCGAAATTCAAACGAAACCAAACCACACACAAATAAGTATATAGTTGTAATATTACAATTACATCTCTTGTATGAAATCAATCAAACCAGTTCAATAAACAAATGATATAAATTATCATAAGAACCAAATCCGAAATTCTAACACAAAAATAGAAACATTCAGCTTACAAAAAAGGAGTTATATATTGCCATTCCTTATTATTCATTGACTCATAACGGAAGATGTCTGTAGCTGTGACACCTCAAAAGCGTTGAGGAATATTCTATTTTTTAGATATGATTCAATCACAAAAGCCAAACTAGGTCGTCATAACGGTAAAATCAGACTAGGAATAGAGTGTTTTGACACACAACGACTCAATTTACTCAGTCTTTTCCTGCTTGCAGCCAGTTGCGGGAAGGACGTTACCCAGTATATCTTGATGTGAAAGGCAGTTGTTAAAAACATCCTTGCAGTAACAATAAACCACGCTATATATTTTTACATCTGTGTGACTTCCAGTCTCCACCCTTTAAATAATTATTACAAAAATTTTAGTAACTGCAATTAGAAATCTTGATAATTAGGTAATAATTAAGTAAACAGCAATCTTCATCATTTGAAAAATTCATTGTTCGTTTTCTTTGTCTTTTCCATTCAATTTCTCTTTTTTTCTAGGTATCTACTTTTTCTCCCACACTTGATAAAATATTTTAAGCTTAATAACTAGACTCTCCCTCCAAAACATCTTAGAGTGCATTTACGCTCTCAGATATAGAACGGCGGAATGTGTGAACCATAAACTCTCGAATGAATAAAATATATATAACACTGCTAAATTTTTTCAAAAATTTGACAGCATTTTAAGCGCACCTGGGCTAATCGGCTAGATCGTAGACTTATAGGGCATGGGTTTCCAAACTTTCTCGCCCCAAACTCTTTCTCCGAAAATTGACTGATGCTTCATCACCTAATAAATTTATAGACACTAAGTACCTTAACAGTAGTGTGTATTTGCTACAGCCCCTCGAGTGGGAGCCCCAGCCCTACGATTCATTTATAGTGTTTATAATGTTTGTCCGGTTTTTTTAACGAAGAAAATAGTTTACTGTCACTTTTATAACCCTTTTAGAGATAAAAGTACGGACCGTTTTCATCAGCGTCATTTCTCGAAACTTAGACTCTACGTTCACTAACCACTGACCCACGCTCACCCTTGGAAAGAACAATTTTCAACAACATTGAAAATAACTAGTTTACTAAATCAAAAACAAACTACATTAACAACAATTAGTTAGCTGGGTGGTTCTTCTAACACTATTTAGTATATAGTCGACAATTACGAAAGAAAGATAATGGTGCCATCTGCAACTCGAACTTGCTAAAAAAATTTTTCTACAGAAACGCATGTTTCATATATTATTTGTATCTTGATATATGTGATTCTGACACAAGTATAAATTTTTAAGCGTTGTTTACTAGCTCATAAAAACTCGCATCCTCTTGAGGACGTTTATACTGAGCGATACTGAGCACGTGCGTTTGCGAACTTTCAGCGTACAAAAACTTAATGATTTCAATAATAAGGGGTAAATTAACAATCACTTTAGTTTAATAAAAACAGCAGATCAGAATCGAAAATTCGAACCGTTTATCTGTAGCATCAGATGACATATAATTTTTGGTGTTCATTGTAACAAAACATTGGTGTCATAAGGCCTCTCCGTTTCACAATAGCATGTTTTATTTTCTGTTTTTTTTTTTATATTGATGTAACGTAAGCTTAAACCATTAAAGGATTTTCATGTGCGTCAGTATTTGCGTTTTAAACGCAAAAAAATGCTTTGAATATTGTTTCATACTTTTTTGTAAGGTGGAAAATATAAAACAGTTCCTAATTTTATTAATGATTGATATGAAACTTACATCTATAACACAATACTTGAAATAAAAATAAAAATATAAACAATATTTTAGTATAGTAAGATATCTGCAAGAGTTTGATGTACTTTTACCATAAATTATTTATCGGATTTTTTCCTTATTATTAAGATGTACAATATTATCCAAGAACAATTTTTTGGCACTAGTAATATTATTTTTTAATGAACTATTTCGACTTCTTTTTTTCACACATATTTGACTAAAAGGGTTCTGGTTGAGTAATCCTATCGTAGCTCTAGTATGTTAGGTAAAACCCCTTATTACTGCAGTTTCCTTATTGGTCAGTGTTGCATGTTTGTGTCCTGGTTTCGAAACGGATCTTCAATAACAGTAATACACACACTCTGTCTTGTGAAACTAGAGGTAATTTAATATAGTTCTTTAAAGTTGACGATCGTACACCTGTCTTTTATTCCACTATAAAAGTAACCAAGTAGAAAGACATATAAACATAACACTAAAGGTGAGTGTTTTTAGTTCCTTACGCTCACAGCTATTTATTTTTTCATATATTTTTCAGATTTATATTCAATTTTAATTTTCAGTGTTCTATAAATTCTTCATTTAAGATTTTATAGACTTCTAACCTTGGCGTTCAGAAATGTTGTATGATTAAGCTCTTACAAACTGCACAAGACAGTTGACGATTGAATTAACAACAGTGATCCCAAAAACGCTATGTCCTCAATGATTCAGAGGCAAGTCTGAAAGCTTATATCGCCAAAAATCGTGTTTCGATACCGGTGATGCAGCACAAATGGTCCACTTGTAGCTTTGTGCTTTACAAAAAACAAACAAATAAAACTAACTTTGTTAAGCTGGTTATTCAACGGTATATTATTTTCAGTTTATATAATAATTTAGATATTAAGAATGTTTGTTCATACTTATTTTGGTCTTAACAGTTCCATTCAATAAGCCTAAATTAACAGTTTATATTTATACGAGTTTGATTAATTTTATACCATAGTTTAACTTCTTAAGCATGTCTTATATAGTATATAACCATGTTATATATACTATATAACCATGTTATATACTAGTTTATATTTGGTTTCTTTCTTGTATATTCGATATCACCACAAGGATAGCAATGTTTTTGGTAACAGTTGAATAGGATTGAATTTGTAAATTGTTTTATTTATTAGGATGTCATTTGTTTCTTGTAGAAGAACATCACATTCACTAAATCTTTTAAACTCACAATTGAATAAACAATTCAACATGCAAAATAAAAATATGAACAATTAAGTAGTAGTAGCGTAAACTTCCTATATTAACGTCATTAGAAGACGTATACTTAATGTTAACATTCCTTGTAGTTGTACAACTATAAATTGGAAGGCTTTGATAATTGTATGATCCCAATCTCCATTTTTTCCTATAGGTAATTATTAGAGTTAATTTTATAACAATAGCATTCTAGGGACTGGGCTAGTAAGTTCATAAATACAGATATTCTTTGATAGATTTAAGTACTTAGGCAGAGTATTCATGATGAAACTAAGTTGAATGGGCAGCTGAAGACTTTCAAAACGCGTGTTTCTACAACAAGAAGTTACCGTTCATTCAACTAAGTTTCATCAATACAGATACTATTTGTATGATTCTATAAAAATAAATAAAAAGAATTGTAATATTTTTTAATATTAGTCAGTTAGTGTAAATTCCTGCATAATGTGGTCTAAATTATATAATTTACGTATGCTTATTAGTATAAATACACGACGAATTAAACTGTTGTTGTTATTCTAAGTAGACGACGTACCGGAAATCTCTTCGTAGCTCACTTTTACACAACGATTTTATTTCGCTCTACTGTTCGTTTTTCAGAAATGTTGAAGAATGTGATTAATAAGATTATAATTGGTTATTGCTGTTCGCTTGTTATAAGCACGTTGTTGTGGTGAGAAACAAGAAGTTTTATCCAGTTGCATATTATGTTTCTCTCTTTCTTTTCTTTTTCAAAACGTTTTCCGTATCGAATGAGGATTGGACCTGGTTAAGTCGTTATGGTGCCCGTAATTTCGAGTATGACGATTAAATCCCACTAAGCGTTAACACAAGACTAGCCCAATGAGTACTTGTAGGTGCTGTCGACTAGTCTTATTTCTCTCCAGTCATTCACTTCAAAATTATGGGCGCATATCTCTAGACATGTACAGTGTCGTACGAGATTCTGGAACAAAGAAATAAATAAGCAAACCCTAGCAAATGAATTAGTTAATTTATCAGATTTAAACAACAATGCATCATCGAAGAAATAACCGGCTTACGAACTTGTTTTTCAGCGCAAATAGCATCAAGTGATAATTTGATAAATAAGTAATAATTATATCATTAACGTGAATAAACTTACATTTAAAAATAACCCTTCTTGGACACTTTACTTTGAAGTTAATTCACGTAATTTTAGCTTACTAGAAGTAATAACGTTTGGTCAAAAATACACATCACGCTGACCAGAGGAAAGTATTTCAGAATGCAGTAATAAAGTCGATTATTATATAAGGTATAAAATATGCTTATAAAAAAAACAATGAATTGTGGGTTTCTATATTTTGTGCTTATACAGAAGTTTCCAAACTGGTTTCAACGACTCCTGTCTTGGTATGGCCAGGTGGTTAAGACTCTCGAGCCGTAATCTGAGAGTCGCGGGTTCGATTCCCGGTCGCACCAAACATCCTCGCCTTTTCAGTCGTGGGACGTTATAAAGTGACAGTCAATCCCACTTTTCGTTGGTAAAAGAGTAGCCAAAGAGTTGGCGGTGGGTGGTGATGACTCGCTGCCTTTCTTCTAGCCTTACACTACTAAACTAGGCGACTAGCACAGATAACCCTCGTGTCGCTTTGGGCGAAATTCAAAAACAAACATGGACTGCTAGAGGTAGCAGGAAAGTGTGATGGGGACTATAAAAATACAGTCAAATATTTCAATTTTTGTTAGTTTATTCAGCGTGGAGCTTCAGTGAGGGTGTAGAATGCTCTGGGAAACCTTATGCTGAGAAAGTTTAGAAATCCCGTATTAATAGATTATTGACTCTACTCACTATACGCGGAATAAAATATACAGGGGAATTATATTTTATAAAAATATTTATGCAATTTTGCAAAGATTATTCAAACATCATGTCATTATGTTACCATAAGAATTATGATCTAGTTTTAGAGTACACATTAACTTGATTAATTTTGTATAACATCGCCTGATTTGACTGTAACTTTTTATCAGCTAGAATCAAATCTTGAATTAGGCACCACGACAGGATCATTTAGGTAGATTAGGTACAAATAACAGAAGACATCATGACTGTAGTCACCTTAGGATTCCGCTGTACAATGTTTTGACACCGCTCAAGTTCAAAGCAGGTTTCGTGAATAGTTTCGTGTTTAGTCTAGGTCACTGTGACTCCAATCTGTGAGTCAATTCTTCAAGAGAGCTGTAGTTTTATGGATTGTTCGACTCAAAAGATAGAAAAATCCTGGTTATGCCATAATTTAGATAAACCTCCGAAATCTATAAGAAGGGTGGTTTCCAGGACTAAAGGTGGCGTGATGTAGTTTTCATAGTGAAATAGTTATTTTTTTAATGCACCCACGTTACTTCTTAGGACATTTTGGATAAACAAAACAACATTCTTATTATGTGTACTAGTTTTCTCACATCATTTTGAAAGACATAAGCGTAAAACAAACTTACAAGTCTTAAATATTTTCATAATGTCCATTTTATCTCAGATGTTTAGCATAGCATAATGCTTTAACGTGACCATTGCTTTGTCAACATTGTACCTACACTGCTGGTGTCGGAGAAAGATGTGTAGCATAGCATTTAACAAAATTTGGATAAGAGCGAGCTATGTCAGTGTAAAGAGGCAGGATACGTTCTCTAATCCTCAGAATAAAGTTAACAGATAAAGCTGTTTTTGCTTGGACAGAACATTGATTGAAATACTTCAGGAAAGACAATACAGTGGAGCCCCTCACTAACGACTTCAAAAATGCCTCGACAAAAAGGTCGTTAATGAGGGGGAGTCGTTAGTGAGGGGTGGATACCCAATTCGTTACCAAGATTTAAATTATGTACGTTTTTATAATAGGCAATCGGTCTCTGTTCATTTTAAGGGTATGGAGTATTTAAAAACGAAATAAAAAATGCGGTAATATGTAATGCAAAATATATTTTCACTAGTTCTCACTACTTTACCTTGATTTTATGAGGCTATTAAATGTTTAAACACAAGTCTATTCACCATTCTGTACACAAAAAATGTTCAAATGCAGGTTTAAAATACGATCCTAAAATACATTTCTTAAAAAAATCACTGTAGAATGTTACACGCAAAAGTGTTCAAATACTGACTGGATATACGATCGTAAACTAAAGAAATCACTAATGTTCATGCAGACTTAAAATACGATCATAAAAGACATTTTCTTAAATCACTAATGCTCATGCAGACTTAAAATGCGATGATAAAATACAATTTTATAAAGAAATCACTGTAGAAGAAATGCTACACACGCACAAAAATGATCAAATACAGATCTTCATATTATGCACACTAAACCTGTCTGTTAAATAATCCGATTTAGTGTTCCTAATTCATTATGTACTATAGAATAAGCGCACTGAGCGCATTGAGAATAAGATTAATTTACCAATGAAAATTAATCTTCTTTTCGATTCGATGCACTGGAAATAGATTTATTGTTGAAGTAGATTACGTAAAACTGTTTAACTACGGAATAATTAAACTCATTTGTAATATGCCATAAATGAGAAGGCAGACCGCTATGTAACTTCACAGAATATGCCACATAATAATGCCACTTAGTCGTTAGTGAGAGGTAAAACAATCAAAATTGTTCAATTTGGTAGGTCGTTAGTCGCGTTTGAGGGGAAGTCGTCCACGAGGGGTCAATTTAATGCAAACAGGGTACCGTCAAAAATTTTCCGGTCGTATGACAGGGGAAGTCGTTAGTAAGGGGGTCGTTAGTGAGGGGCTCCACTGTACTTTTATATGCCTCGAGTATTTACAAGCTATGTTTCTGACAAAGAATTTCCAAAATGTGTAAACGAACCTTAAATCTGATCAATATTTCTACATATTTGGTATACTAAGGATATCTTAAATGCCGATGGAGGTATAATTCAGATTATTCACGACGATGTAGTAGCGATGTGTCCAAGATACTGTTTTGTTCTTGGCGTTGAAGAATTTTATTACAAAATAGATGTAAAGCAGAAGAAATGCTATATTACAATACATTAAGTTGCACAAAGATGTTGTCATTATATGAAATGCTGCTGATTCTATCAGTTTCACATACATTAAGTGGTCGTGTTTCTAACGTTCCATTCAATTGATTAAGACAACAAATGACTGATTGAGGTTGTACATCATTCTGAAACTATCAAGGCGTCGAGAGGATAGGTGAAAACACTTCTGATATTCCTAATTAAACTTTCCTAGACAGTACAAAGTTGGCGTGTCTCTTGTAGGGTAATCACAAACAAATAAATTCGGATTGTTTCTTTTCTGAAAATATTTGTACATGTGATGAAGCAATTTCCATCAATCGAAGCTATGACGTCTTAGAATCTTTCAAATCTTTGGAAGATGATAATGAATACTAAAAAAAATGTTTTATGATGCTACAGCACTGTTATTATATTCCAATCCCTGTCTAATTACATTTACGGTGTAATATCTAAAAACGCTCAAAACAGGGTATCATTTTGTACATATAATGATTTCCAAAGTAGCGGAATCATGTATCAAACCTCTTTGTTATGTCTCCAGAATATAAAGACACATAAAGTATATTGGTAACACTACTACAACATTTTTAAGGGCTCATATCATAAGCAATGAAAAATGTCATTTATATGGTTCTAGAGGGCATTATGTTCGGTATTATGATACAGATATTTTTGTTTGTGTTATTTAATATATTTTTACTAAAGTTTGCATAAGTGTTGTATTGCTTGTTTGTAATTATCAATAAAAGTAACACGTATGCTTATGTAGAGCGCATGACAAAACATTGTAACACTGAAGACCTTTACCACATTTGGCTTTGACGACAGTACGTCCGATAGACCCTCACGGTTCTAGTTTTCCGGCTGTGCTTTCTGCCCCAGGTGTCCACAGGATATTTGGACCAACTGTCTCACTGCTCACAACTCCTTGAAGGCATCATAGCTATAAACACTTCAATATATTGCTGTGTAGATCTTTTCCCTGCCAAAATTCAAAACAAGAAAGTAAGTTGTCTTGTTTATTATAATTTAAAAAAATATATATAATTGTTTACAATTTTCAGCGAGCATCATCATTATATTGTATCGATTGGGCCCGACATGGCCAAGCGTGTTATGGCGTTCGACTCGTAAACCGAGGGTCGCGGGTTCGAATTCCGGTTGCACTAAACATGCTCGCTCTCTCAGCCGTGGGGGTGTTGTAATGTGACGGTCAATCCGACTATTCGTTGGTAAAAGAGTAGCCCAAGAGTTGGCGGTGGGTGGTGATGACTAGCTGCCTTCCCTCTAGTCTTACACTGCTAAATTAGGGACGAGTACAAAGAGATCACGTGGTTAGTCATATAGACCGAGCCCGTGTTGAGAGGTTAAACGCTTCAAGAGTTTCAACCAGGTATCATGACTAGTATGTCTAGAGTATTTGATTTTGATATAATTCTCTTTTTACTAAACTATTCACAACTTTCAGTACGTATTACGTCAAATTACCTTTGTCTAATTAGTTTCAAGCTTAATTTTATCTGTTTACAACTTTCAATACGTATTACGTCAAATTACCTTTGTCTAATTAGTTTCAAGCTTAATTTTATCTTTTTACAACTTTCAGTACGTATTACGTCAAATTAGCTTTGTCTAATTAGTTTCAAGCTTAATTTTATCTGTTTACAACTTTCAGTACTTGTTACGATAAATTAACTTTATGTAATTAGTTTCGATCTTAATACATGTTTTCCAGAAATTGAATGTCTCCTAAGAACTAATTGATTACGTTTCAGTGAGAGTAGCTTTTAGATCAAAATCACACTGAAGGACAACAGCTTTTTCAAAACGGTAAGAAAATGGATAAAACAAAAGCAATCAAAAGGGAAAACAAATTAAGATAAAACGAGGATATGGCGTCTACATATAACAAGATTGAGAATGAATACTTTTTGGCTGTATAAGTTGATTGCTAAAACAGTCGAAAACATTGTGGGTTGAAAATTTCACTCCATGGGTGCATTTCTAGTAAGAAGTTATATTACTTTTGCAATGTGTCATCACAGTTTGTTCATTCACGGTCTTATATGTCGTGAACAACTTAATGACTGATCAGATAAAATATTTCAGGGTACGAGTCATGTCTTAGTTTAGCGACGTATTTCTGTTATATACTGGAAATCTTGTTGAATTTTGAGAAATGAAAAACTAAAGAACAATTCCTTAAATAATAAACAGGTTTCATTGTGTTTACCAGAAAGAAATGTGTAAAAAATGTAAGAATATTGTATACCATACAACCGGCAGCAGCCCGTGTTTGGCCTTATCTTATAGTGTGAAATACAAACCCGATTTGGCAAACGTTATTCAGAAAATAAACATGAATTATTTCTGTAACAGAAAAAAGGCAAAATAAAACTTATATACACTACACTTCATTTTATTCACTTCCAAAATATGCTAATAACCATATACCAGTTGGTATATTTCCTTACAAAGGAAAGTAAAAGATTGTTTTATTTTTTAAAAAATTAATGACGGATTTCAAGTGTTGCTTAAGTGTTAAAAAGATATTATGTTAATGTTTTATTTTTACTAAAATATTTTGATTTGTATATGATTAAATAAAATAAAAGAAGGTTCATCTTGGTTATCGGTTTAAAGAGCTCAAGCAGTCGTCAACGTACTGTTGAGTTTGTTTTGGAATTTCGCACAAAGCTACTCGAGGGCTATCTGTGCTAGCCGTCCCTAATTTAGCAGTGTAAGACTAGAGGGAAGGCAGCTAGTCATCACCACCCACCGCCAACTCTTGGGCTACTCTTTTGCCAACGAATAGTGGGATTGACCGTCACATTATACGCCCCCACGGCTGGGAGGGCGAGCATGTTTAGCGCGACGCGGGCGCGAACCCGCGACCCTCGGATTACGAGTCGCACGCCTTACGCGCTTGGCCGTGCCAGGCCGTACTGTTGAGAAACATCATAACAACAAACGTTGAGAGGTCGACTTGTTTAAGCGATCTAAATATGATGATCTATTTTCGAGATAATACACATTAAACATATTTTACAAGCAAATTTGGCATTTGTCCAGGATAACAATGTTGTTGACAATAATGTAACGGATTGCTACTGTACATTTGTTAACTTGTTGAAATGAAAGTTTTGTAGCAAATCTTGACTTTACTATACATTATAATACCAATAACTAAGTTTTCTTAATTATTTCTTGTATCTTATCACAGAGTTATAAGAATGTCTGTTTTGCCAGAATTTCTGTTACGTAACAAAGAACTAGGTAAGAAAAAAATGAGTGTCATATTTAGTGCCGGGAAAATGCTTTTAGATTGTAATTTATTTTTGGTCCATAATTTTCGTCGTATTTTATTATTGTGTTTAATTAGTTTGATCAGTTATGGATCACTCACTATGTTTCACAGTGAAGTACATTTTTTTAATAATTAAGTTTTTAATTAATACTGAAAATCAAGTGTGATAAATGTTAGGTAGCTAAGCAATAACGAAAATTCACTAATCATGATCGAGTGACATATAACAATCGTTAAGCTATTAGTCAAGATCGGGTAACATGAACTACTGTTATATTACTGATCAGAGTTAGGTGATGTGATTTTTTTTAGGTTATTAAACAAGAGTGTATAAATGTAAAACAATTGTAAAATTGCTACTCATGATTGGGTGACATTCAATGTTAAATATCTAAATTATCAATAACGAGAAACAGTTTCAAGATTGAAAAAAATTAAAAATCGGGTGATGTGAAATGGAGTGAGGCAACTTTTAGCATATCTATTAATATCATCTGAAGTGTAATATTTGTTACCCGTCAATGAATACTAATGTGAAGTTCAATTATTGTTATGTTGATAATCGATATAAGAAGTGAAACAATATATAGGCTTCTTTTAATGTCGTTAGTGTCAACATTTGGCTACGAAACAATACCTGAAATATAATTAAATCATTGTTAAAGGTTAACTGTTACCGCTGGTATTCAGTTAGATTTTGTACAGTATAAGTAGCAAGCCACTTTAAAGCATCACATATTCCGCTCTGTTCATTTGTAAAGAAGGATTTATTAACGTTACCTTCCCAAAAATGTTACCTTCTCAAACCTAGGTCACTGACTTCACGTAATTAAATTTTGCTTTCACGACCACAAAAAAAAGACTACGAAAAAAGCATCGATACAACACATGTTGCATGAAATTATTCGTTTGAATGCATACAATAGTGTTAGAAAGAAATATCACTAAAATATCACGAATCGTTTTTGCTGGCTAGGCAAAGAAAAAGAAAACAACCAAAAACCACTATAACTGTGAACCTATTACTCCAAGAACATTGCACTTATTTCGGAGCTACACGAATTTTTTTTTTTTTTTTGTTTGTTTTGGAATTTCGCACAAAGCTACTCGAGGGCTATCTGTGCTACCCGTGTAAAACTAGAGAGAAGGATCATCACCACCCACCGCCACATTGACCGTCACATTATAACGCCCCCACAGCTGAAAGGGCGAGCATGTTTGGTGCGACTCGGGCGCGAACCCGCGACCCTCAGATTACGAAGCACACGCCTTAACGCGCTAGGCCATAGGAACATACAGCTACATCCCAGCCTTTTTAATAACACACACATACGTATATATATATATATATATAAAGATACCTACTACGTACGTGGAGGAAAAGCATTAGGCCTAAATACATCTATTGTATGTAACCGGTTCGGTGTTACTAATGAATGTACGGCTGAATTATTGCAGCTGTAACAAGTGAATAGTAAGGTTCTATGGCCTATTATTTTCCTGATGAACATTCAAGACGTATGCTTACATGAACAAACAATAATATTATTAAGAGTAATATAAACAGGTATTACAGGCTTAAATATTTGAGGAAGATGACAATAAACACAACAGGTCATAACAGGTGTGATAAAGAAGGGTTGAAATGGACATAGAGATGTTTACACTCTTTCTTTCTTTACACTATTTCTTTCTCTCGTTTTCTGTACTAAAATGCACAGTTGGATCATAAACTTGTACTGATTTGCCCTTTACGACAGCTGTAACCAGACACTCTGGAAAAAATAAATACATACGCACACACACACTTGTGACATAAAATAAAAAGAGATAACAATTTATTAAGATATGCCAGATAGACCACAACCACTGTGACTACTATTATGTGTTAGGTTATTAATTTTAAAAAGTTAGCTTTTTATCGTCATGGCCAAGTGATATCACAATTTCAACATTCTGGCTTAAAGTAGTGAATAATGAGATTCTAGGATAAAACTTGTGCGAAAATGTACCTGAATTCTAACTTTTATCAAAGTAATATTATATAAGGCTAGATCCTAATATATAAGTGATAGGTTTTTGCTTCAAAGTCTGTACTTGTATTATTTAATTGAATACCATACACACATTATTTTAAAGAAAAAGAAACAATCTCACAACACATTAAAGTAGTCTAAGTCATGTAAAAAGTATCTTAAAAGGAGCTACAGAGGGCTATCACGTAGCACAGTTAGTATAGCACTTTTTTGGCAAGTAGAGGTTTTTAATTCGGAACGAAGAAACATATATATATAAGCGTATGTAGAAAAAATGAATTATCACAATTACCTTAAATAAACTACCAGTAGAATATTGTAAAAACAAATTGCTACGTTAACATTAATATGACTAAGGTTGCCACAAACAGATTGCTAGCTTAGTCCTAATTTTCTTCTGATTTCTATTTGTCCGATTTGTTTGATTGTTTCTAATTTAGTAATGTAAGACTAAACGAAAGGCACCTAGTCATCACCACCCATTGCCAACTGTTGAGTTACTCTTTAACCCTTTACCAACTAATTGTGGGATTGACCGTGCTTTATAACGCCCTTACGGCTGAAGGGGCGAACACGTTTGATGTGACAGGGATTTGAATCCGCGACCCTCAGATTACGAGTCGAGCTCCTAAACCATTTGGCCATATCGTGCCGTTCTGTTTGTATGACATGTCCAAGTTAATGTTTACTTTATTCTGCAAATCGTGTAAAACCGTCATACGAACAAAATATAGACCATGGTGTGTGTATATATGTAATAAAAATACTATTAAAGCTCATGTAATTAAGCCATAAAGCTAGTTTTTATACTGAATGATAACTTTGAGAGATAATCATAGTTTTACAGAATAAGCTTCCACAAAATAATTAAAATAATGCATTATATTTTCTACGAAGAAAGGCTGAGGACAACGTGGAGGGACCAAATGTGTTAATCACTCGCACCACTATTCAGTAGTATGTTGTATGTCAGTCACTAAGTCGTACATACAGGGTTCTCACTGGCACAGCGATATGTCTTTAGACTTACAACGCCAAGATTAGAGGTTCAATTCCTCTTAGTGGACACACCAGATAGCTAAATATGGCTTTTCTATAAGAAAAACATTCATTCTCTGTCTAGAGGATTACCTTGTTGGTATCATCTGTTGTATTGTACAAGTAACATTTTATAATCTTATGTATTTCTAGCTTCAGTTTTTAAACAATATTCTCTAGTATAGAGATATGCTTCTAATTACTTGTCATGTTACTTATGGATATTCGATACTCGAAGTTTTGAGGAAACTTTTACTTAGAAAGGAAAGTTGTTGTCTTGATCGAAGCTATAAACCATTGATGTCCACCATTGGGAATAGGGGATCAGATTTTAGCGATGTAAGTCCGTAAACTTAACACTGATCCATGGATAAAGTAAAGACGTTAGCTAAATGTACTTTGCAATAACGACTTAATTATTCCACTGCCAGGGTTAGTCTTTCAAGTAAAAAGAATAAAATATCTTTTCTTCAAGATGGCGATGGAAGCTATATTTTATTTAGTTGAATCAGTCTTCATCCAGGTTTATTTTTTACCAGGAACGTCTCTGAAATATTTTATAACTGTCCAATTAGAAATGAAAGTTTTCATAGCCTCTGACAAAAGCAAAAAATTCAGTTTGCTTCAACTCTGAACGAACACACACCGAGACTTTTCCTGGTTTAGCCGTATCACACGTACTTTAATAAGAAAAGCAAAAGAGTTTTGTCTGTATCTTGTAGAAATCTTGCATTATTTGACTTTGATACCAATTCAAGGTGACTCCAGGTACAAACATTTTCCTTATTATAATGTTTTATTGTTTATATAAGTTTCCTCTTGAACTAAGAACATAATAAAACTGGACTTAATATATCAAAGGTAAGTTAATTGTCTTTCTTATATATGTTAAATTAATCGTGACTTAAAAACATAACTTTAATAAACAACTTTCACGTAATGAAGAAAACTCGGTAATGTATTTTTACTTATTCAGCTATCTGAAATAAAGCTTAGATTTTCAAATCTGTGATATAATTTACTTCTGAGTCTTCTGTAAAGAACAAAGTTCTCAGTCATCAGTTTCCTCACGCCTGGCCACTGTTCTCCTTTGACTGCTGACTATGAATGTATCTGGAGAGGCAGATCTATATTCATAACTCAGGAACCATTCCTTTAGTAGGGAATAACAGTGCAACACAGGCCTAGGCAATTCCTAAAGAGAGCTACGTTATGTAATTTTTCAATCTCACTTTCAGCTTGGACTCAATAATAGGGATTGATAGTGACAGCCTCGAAAAGGTATGAAAGCGACCTATTGTTACGTCCTGAAACTAGTTAAATAAGCCATCATGATTTTTTACGTACCTACGCGAACTATACGTCCGCATTTTTTAAATATAACATTCTACAGGTTGTTTTAAATACCCATACTGACCTCAGAATCACTTTGTACATTCCTCTGATCACACCGTAAAATAAAAACAGGGTGAGTCAAACTAAAAGATTTTGTTGAAAAATAAATAGAAGCACTGGAATTTTTGTTAAGAAGTGGGATGAAAATTAAAAATCACAAAATTAGCCGCATTTCAACATAATATATTAAGTTGGATATAAGCTATCACGATTGAAATATCTAGTGCCTTAGTTACTTAAGAACTGTATTAGCTAGTAAAATGCGTGATATCAGGACATCTTATAATTCTATTGAAATACATATAAATACTGCATCATTATCATACTTTCCAGAAGACACACAGAGAAATTATTGTTTGATTTTTAATTCTTATCTGTTTTTTTTTTTAAATATCTACCTGTAATAGTTTGCTATTAATTGAAAGTATAAAGAACAGATTTGGGTAAATTATTATCTCTTTCTTTATAAAAAGCTTTTGTGGTTATCACTAAAAACATTATGTTAATAAAGACTAACTATCATGTAGGATATCTATTATGTGATTATACGTTTAATGGATTATAAGACTTTATGATTCCCTAATGTCTGAATCGCAGTCTAACATGGTATGTTCATAAGTGAACGAGTTTTCTCCCTGGTCTTGAAAAATATTAACCCACCTCTTCTGACCATGATTGAATTCTCTGAATTTAAGGGTTTCCGTTTAAAAATGTAGTTTTTTTTCTGCCTTAATTATCAATGTTTTAGGAAAACAATATTAAAATACAAAAGACTTTCCACATGTGTACCCAAGGCCAGATTCATGAGATAAATTAAACTTACAAATTGTGCCATTGCAATTAAAGTGAATGAAACAAATTTAGATATAAACCAAAGTCTTTATATTCTTGAAGAGTTAGTACCGAACTTTTTCTTACTACATCACTGACCATACTTTACACATTTGTAATATTCTCTCAAATACCCAAGGCAGTATGTATAGCACCCCTTTTCCACGAATTAACGTGTTTAAAAGTGAAGCTATCGAATAGATTTGTTTGTATTATTGAAAAACAAACAACTTTCATTTCACTTTGATATTATACCTATTAAGCATAAACATGGAAAAAGGTTAATATTTTAAAGAAATGTAAAGTAGTTTTTAACACACTACACGAATTTCTTTCTCTCCTTAAATAAGCAAGGCGCTTAGTAAATTTAACTAATTTTGCAATGACCATTTATTAGAAGTATATTTGATATTGTTACAATTTCAAAATCAAGAATGCGGTGGTCAATAAATCTTTTTTTTTTACTATTTTTCAAAAAGTAAGTATGATAATATTACATTATTTTTAAAATAAATATGTTTCATATAACCACACGTATCATATAACAGAAATACAATCAATGAACTTATTTTATGAAAGAGTTTGAAAAATTTCAGTGCTATAAGTGAATTTAAATGTTTCATGTCATAGATAATCGTGCTGTAAAGAAAATCAGTTTACATGATGAAAAATAAAATACCCACTCAAGAAAAATAATTGACAGCAAACAGCTTTGACTTTTTATATTGTTTTTGGTTATCATCTGATAACGTACACGAGAAAGATTTTTAGCTTTGTTTCTGAACGGTCCCAGCCGTGGGGGCGTTATAATGTGACGGTCAATCCCACTTTTCGTTGGTAAAAGAGTAGCCCAAGAGTTGGCGGTGGGTGGTGATGACTAGCTGCCTTCCCTCTAGTCTTACACTTCTAAATTAGGGACGGCTAGCACAGATAGCCCTCGAGTAGCTTTGTGCGAAATTCCAAAAACAAACAAACAAGTTTCTGAACGGTTCATCACAATTAAGTATCTACGAAGAAAGGCTTAGTACAAGGGTGCACTGCTGATACAGCAGTAAGTCTATGCTTTTTGCAGCCCTAGAATTAGGTGCTTCGATTCTCTTCAGCAGATAACCCTATGTGGTTTTGCTATAACAAAAACACGCATACTTATTTCAAGGAAGAAAATATATTATTACGTAATTTAAATATATTCTCAAAACTAAGAAAAGTCAGCATAATTATTGAAGAAATATAACTATCAGATTATAGTATTTCGCTATGATGGTGAATTAGTATTTGGAAAACTCTTTTGTTATTAAGCACAGAGCTTCACAAAGGGCATTTTGTGCTCTGCCCACCATAAATTTCGAAACCCGGTTTCTAGTAGTATAAATCCGTATACATTAAAGTATTTTGTATATGGGTACTTGAAATCACTGTTTGCATACTGTTTTGCCTTAGAACAGTAAAAACGACATTATATAAATAGTTTTTTACGTCGTAATAAAAAAAACTATGAAATTTTCAAAACAATATGTTGTATGGCCAGCATATATATGTGCAAAAACGTGTGTTTTTCCTTTAGGTGTGTGCTTAAAATTCAAAATAAATTAGAATCAGGACAACTGTAGTATGAAATCTAAGAATATAAACATGAATAACTAACAAGAGAATCTCTTAGAAAGGCTTAAATGCTATGGCTAAATAAAATGTAAACAAAGAAACTCTCACAGAAAGGGGAAGTAAAACCTCCTTTTAGAAAGATGATGAGTAAGTTGAGGCACTTATAAGTTTTTACAAGGATCTAAAATAACTTATGTTGAATAAAGACTTAAAAAACTCCGATTTATCTTTAAAAAAACCAATAAGGATTAGTTGGAAAGAAAGAAAATATTGGAAAATGTGACCTACTTACTAAAGACAGGCATCATTTCTGAACAGCATTTGAACTTAAGTAACTTTTTTTTTTAACTTGTATAGAGTTTGTTTGTTTTGAATTTCGCGCAAAGCTACATGAGGGTTATCTCCGCTAGCCGTCCCTAATTTTGCAGTGTAAGACTAGAGGGAAAGCAGCTAGTCAACACTACTCATCGCCAACTCTTGGGCTTCTCTTTTACCAACGAATAGTGGGTTTGATCGTAACATTATAACGCCCTCACTGGTAAAAGGACGAGCATGTGTGGTGTGACGGGTTGTATGGAGTACTTGGAATTGCTGTGCCTCATATTTATTGCACTTGTAGTTTTACTTTGACTAAATCATTTGAAATTAAAGCCAACGATTAATTTTTTTGAAGTGCCCTTTAATTATTTAGTAACGATTATCATTTAAAAAAAAATCGAATTTCTATAATTATAGTGCTTTACAGATTGAGACGATATTTTATGAACATATTTTTGAGCTCTGTGCTCTGTATTCAACAGATATAGTACAAATATTCCAAAGTATTGATGCAACAAATTTATTTTTAATAAAATATAAATATAAACAATTAGTTTAGTGCCTATCAATTATGACAAAATATTATTTCTAAATAGTATGGTTCTGAAATTGGGAAAGAATTCACCAGGTACTCTAACTGTTCCTCAAAAGCGAGAAAAGTATCATCGGCTAGATATTGTGTGGACAAACGTTTGGATATTTACTGTGCTACATGCTGCAGCTTTTTCAGGTTTGATTCTAGCTTTCACCGCAACGTGGCGTCCTTGGGTATTTGGTAAGTCATTCCTTTCTTGCTATATGGTTTATGTCACTAAAATGATATCATAGTCCATAAGATATTTTACGAGGAATCGTTGCTAAACAAGACTTTAGTTCTATATACGAAACTGATTTAAACGTTGAGTTGAGATAATGGTGAGTTTATGGACTTACAATGCTACAATCGGGGTTTGACACAGCAGATATCTCAGTATACTTTTCTGCTAAAACGAATAAGAAAATAGTTGTATGTTTCTAAAATATATATTATTGATACAATATGACAAAACGTGTTAAAATGATAGCTTTCACGGTTTTTAAAGAAAAACCAGTAAACATTTTTTCTAAAATTCGAATATTTCTGATTGTTCTAGATCGATCGTGATGAAGTCCGTTTGTTACGATCGTGCTAGTCTCACACTTTGCGTTCCCTGGCTACGTCCATCAAAGTTATTTATATTATCTTTATTCCTTCTACCTACTGGAAATTGACTTATATAAATTACTGTTTATTATTACAACAAATAACTCATAGATTTAGAACTAGTATTTGTTTCTTAATGCCATCATATTATTTCTTCCTTCGCTTTTGTTTCTGATCATATTTTTCTTATTGGTGTGGAACATGGCGTGAAGTGAGAAATAAAGCTTTTTATTAAATATACTTAAAGTTTGGAATAGCCTTTTTGATTTGATATATCCTCATGAAATTCATATTGATAAATCGTTTGCTTATTAATATAAAGTAATATTATAAAGATAATAAAATAATTTTCATAGACTAAGCAATATTATATGTTAGAACAAGTCTTAGTCTTAGACACACATGAAAAAGGAAACATATAACTGCAGTTTAGGTAACATTTGTACCAAACACTTAAGGTTTTCTTTAAACAAATAACATTCAAATGTGTAAGCTGCACAGGTAAGGTATAATAATAATATGTCTTAAGCACATTTTCGTACCTCTCTAGTAATTTATGTATATAAGTTTTATGTTGAAAATCTGCGTTAAAAACAACACAACTTGAAATGCAAACATGGCGTTTGAATAGCTACAACACTAGTTAGAAGAAACACAATCATTATGAGTGAATACAACTGAAGAAAAATGTGTTTTAATGTACGTTATTTGCTTGAATTGCATATACAGTGGAGCCCCTCACTAACGACTTCCCCTGTCATACGACCGGAAAATTTTTGACGGTACCCTGTTTGCATTAAATTGACCCCTCGTGGACGACTTCCCCTCAAACGCGACTAACGACCTACCAAATTGAACAATTTTGATTATTTTACCTCTCACTAACGACATTTATATCGCTATAACAAATAATTGTGTTTTGTTCACGCAAGTCTGTGTTTAGAGATACAGTTTGTGTTGATTTCAAATAGCACAGTGTTTTTGTTAATTTACGACAAAACTTTTTACAGTGTAAGCATCTTTCTGAACAAAATAATAAAGTGAAACATATCTTTGTGTTACTATTAATGCATATGTACAACTCTATTACAGATGGATTGTCCCACAGAAAGTATCTAGTAATTATTGACTACATAAACTGCTTCACACAGGATCTTTACAAGGAAAATCAGTGAATAAAGACAAAGAGACGACTAAGATAGTAGTGTTGACTTGTCTGGCGGCTGCCAAAACGTGGTTTACATGATTTTCAGAGAGGAAGTATGCAGCCTTGAAAACAGAAAAAAATAAATAAACAAAATAGCCATAATTATTTAGTCACATGGTTATTTGTATTACGCTTCGCTGTCTGAAATTTAAGAAACGTCCATTTCTTTAGATTGTAGAGAGGGGGGAGAGAAGCCAGAAATTATCTTCGTATCCACCTTATTGCATCCGGTGTATTAATGTATGGTGATACTGGATGTTTTGGTGAGCTCAGATACTACAGTTCCAAGTTGTGTATATGATCTACGAGTATTCAATATTTATGAATGCTAAACCTCTTTATCTTTAAGTTACTACTGAGATAACTCTTTACTTCCTATTAGGTGTGGCATACTCGTATTGTTCAGGCCTTGGAGTAACAGCAGGTGCACATCGTCTTTGGTGTCATAGAGCATACAAAGCTAAACTTCCTCTGAGAATACTTTTAATGGTTTTCAATTGCATAGCTTGCCAGGTTAGTTTCTTTTATTTAAAGAAACCATAACATGTATATATCAAAGCTAAATTTGTAACAATTTATATTTTAGTTTACTTATAACATTTTAAAACTTTTCTTTCCTTGTTACCTGTAATTGAAATTCAGGACAATAAAGCTCGGTCTATTTTCTTTTTTCCTTTTTTACTTTTTATTTTAAATTCTAGCTATAGTTACTTTAGAAAAACATTGCTGAATTAGAATTTAAATTGTTTGATTTTCATTGTAAATCTGATCTCACAAGCATAACGTTATATTTGAATTACAGACAGGTTGCTGAACAAACGTAATGACATACATATGTATTCAATCATAATTTTTAATCATATATAATCATTCAACTTCTATTTCTAATTTATTTGTCTATGATACCATTTAACTCTTGCCTATTTAGCTTTAATTTTTGGTCAATAATATGTAATTTATTTTTATTATATACATGTTCCAAAAATGCCTTTTAAATATTTAATATTCGTAATAAAACGTGTTTGTTCTCTACTTCTTCCAGAATGACATTTACGAATGGTCAAGAGATCATCGTGTTCACCATAAATTTACAGAAACAGACGCTGATCCACACAATATCAATCGAGGATTCTTTTTTGCGCACATGGGATGGCTAATGCATAAGAAACATCCTGACGTTCGAGAGAAAGGACATACAGTTGACTGTAGTGACATCTTACAAGATCCTGTAGTAAGATTTCAAAAAAGGTAACTAACCGAAATAATCCTGTTAAGATGTTTTTGGAAAGTGTCCTCTGGTGAGAAAATAGCAGTTTTGTATTTTTTTAGTAATGTTTTGTATAACAGGAAAATCTGTCTTTCTATAGACAAAATATGTTTTTTTACTTTCGTCTCCCAATTTTAAAATATTTGAGCATTTCTTCATATACTAATATTTAGTTTTCTGTCTTTTACTGATGGTTTGCTTACTATGGTTTAGCGCAGCTTTGCGTTTACAGTGTTTACTTGGATGGCTTAGTACAGTTTAGATTTTGAACTTGTTCTATATTGGTTGTTCTATACCCTCTTAGAATATAATTAACTCATTTATTGGAATTTTACAAAACTCACAACAAATTAGTTGCAAGATTTAAATGTTATTGTGTTATTATGTATGGAAAAGACAAAAATAGGAAATGTAGAAGCAAGTGAAATTTATTATAGTTATGATTTATCTTTACAATAATTAAATGATATGAACACTTGGGGTTACCTACTGTACTGTACTAAGTGCTAACAAAAATTAATATGTTATGTTGTGTACTTATGACATGGTATGAATTCGGCATTTTACTGGATAAAGTAGATATACTGTAGTTGACATATTACATTCTCTCAAATGTCTTTAAAATTATTAATTTAATGTATTTTTGTTGACGCTTTGTTGCTTAACTTGCTTCTGAATCAAGAATAACAGTTTCCTGGTTTATCAGTTCTTCTGAACAACTGTATAGTTAATTCAAGTAATAAATAATACAGTAGATATGGAATATGACTAATTGTTTGACGGGCACATTACACATCCAGATCCGCCCTTATGATAATTATCAAAATTATTGCTTTCTTATAACATTACGTCTTTCATTTCTAAAAAGTCTTCCTTGATACTGGGTAATTATCGCACCGATATAACTTAATATGTAAACCGCATGTGTGAAGAAGGACGATACACCAATTTTTATAATCAGATCTTACGCTAGACAACAACAAGAAAACTAAACAAATAAACGTATAGCGTGTTGTTTCACCAGCTCACTAATTAAGGATGCTTTTTATAGTTTTAAAACAGAACAAAAAGTCATAAAAATGACAGAATTAAGAAACGTTAAGGCGTATTTGTGTATTTTTTCTTATAGCAAAGCCACATTGGGCTAACTGTTGTGTCTACCGAGTGAAATGGAGCTCCTGATTTTAGCGTTGTAAATCCGTAGACTTATCGCTGTCCTGGACGGGTAATGAAACGTTAGGGATTTCTGTTAAATTTGCAAATGTTAACTTGTAAACAAATTATCTCTCGTGTAACATGCATCTTGAAATTCAAGAATAGCCAAACATTAATAATAATAGAAATATCTTCAGGGTCAAAAGAGATGTGAGTTTAGAAGAAACTGCTAACCTGATTTATATGTTGTTTTTCATCAAAAGTGAAGATGTTTATGAGAAACTACTATTCTGATTCATATGCTTATTTTCACATCGTAAAGAAAGCAGTTCGATGTGAACTGCTGTCCTAATTTATATGCCATTTTTTATCGAAAGGAAAGAGATCCAGAGAAAGCTGCCAACCTGATTAATATGTTGTTTATTATATTCTGATGTATGCATTGTTTTGCTATTCCCTACTTTACTCTAACATCTGCTTTATGATTCGTTGAAAATGTACTTTCTGTGCTGACCAATGAGTGCGTCATATTTACTTCTGGGGCAGTTTTAGTAAATTAAATTATCGTTCATCCTTACATACATGGATAACTAATTGCCTGTTCTGTGATGCAAATTTTTTTTTCGACGATTAATAATTTATATTCTTGAGTTATCTTGACATGCACCTACAAGATATGCTTCACATTAACTTCTCTTATTTTAGATTTATAATGAATAACTTAAATTATATCTTAACTGTTGCATACAAAAATCTAGATTTAAGATTAAGGATTCCACAGAATTTCAAAATATTTGTTACACATTATTTAAACCTTCTTTTTATATATCCATTTCATTTTAAAATATTTTCATAACCGTTAGATTTTGATCATTGGTTAGTCGTTTTTTATTACACATAATTTTATAAAAACAGTTCTAAGGTGTTATTTAAAAGATTCAGTGGTTTGGATATCCTAGTTTATCAAAGTGTGTTTTATCAATTTTATTAAGTGTTATAAAGAAGACAAATTTCAGTGGTTGTGTGCTTAGACCATAATATAAAATGTGTTTTTCTAACAGGTTTTACATTCCTTTGGTACTTCTGTTCACTTTTTATCTTCCAACTATGATACCCGTTTGGGTATGGGGGGAGAAAATATGGTTTGCATTTCTTACCACTGGAATCCTGCGCTACGTTATTACCCTACACTGCACATGGCTAGTAAACAGTGCAGCACACTACTGGGGAAACCAGCCGTACAATCGTTTCATAGACGCCAGAGAAAACAAGCACGTGGCATGGTGGGCACTCGGTGAAGGCTTCCACAACTATCACCACACTTTTCCTTACGACTATTCCACCAGTGAGTACGGATGGAAACTGAACATAACAACAATGTTTCTAGATTTCATGGCCAAGATAGGACAGGCCTACGATATGAAAACAGTTCCCAATGACATCATTGAAAAAACTCGACAGAAAACTGGAGACGGCACTTTGACATTTCAACGGGGAATTGATCGCAATAAATAATGAAATTGTTCATTTGTGATACATTTTTATTAACGAACATAATCCCAACAAAGATCTCTGGAGTGTCTCATTAAGTAGTTGTTATTGGTTCAATATATAATCATGAAAAGTAAACCCCTCCCTACCTATATATATATATATATGAAACTAATCACTTGTATCAATAAAACACAAAAAAAAGGTAAAAATTGTTATGGTTCCATTTGTCTTTCACTTTGTTCGTAATATATATATTAACAGTTACCTAGCTGTAACTAATTTACTATTTAACGCGAAAAAAATCTAACCATATATTTTGAAAGATATTTTAATTATTTAAACAGAAAACTAAAATACGTCGTTACATTATTTAACACACATAATTTTATTTGTAGAATTCCGAAACGTTTATCTACATCCCTCTCTGTTACAATAAGTAATGTTTTTCGTCTTAAAACAAATAATGTATTTTAGTTACTACGTATTGTACTATTTGCATTCTGTTGTTATTTCCATTAACGATTAACGAATTATGCAATGAATAACTTATTTGTAACAAAGATGTTCTAACTAGCTAGATTTTAGAAAAGTTAATTCAAATATGAATCGTTCTATAAATAAATTGTGGTATTAATCTACACTCAATTTAGTTAATTTAATCTATCACGAGCTGGGGTTTGCCTCCAACAAAAGATGCTATTTTTTGTTGTTGTTAGTTGAGATTTCTACGGACGTATTTAGCTTACAAAAGCAAATCATTTTACAAGAGTGGCACAGCGGTATCTCTGCGGATTCGCAATGCTGAAAACCGCGTATCAGAAAGCCATTGTGTTGCTTTGTGCTTAATTCAAAACAAACAAACAAACCTTTTATAAGAAGGTGATTCAACTGTGTTCAAATTAACCGTTTTAAACTTTTGACACATTGGGAAGCGTTTATATATAATTTTCAAAAAGATATTAATTTTAAAAAGAATGTGATTAAACCTTTCCTAATTATTTCATTACTATAACTGTAGCATTTACTGATTAAATTTAACTATGATAAAACTTTATTTGAGGAAAAAATACATTATAGTATGCTCAGATGAACTTTGTAATTACTAGACGAAGTATTTTCGGAGTTTATTTTAGACAAGCTAATTATCTGTTGCATAAACAGTTCATAGAATGGCTCTGAATTTTTATCATGTGCAAACTTTTAGCTCATCTTCGACATCTCTTAACCAATTTCAGACCTAATTAGAGTTTGGACTCAGGAGAGCAAATACTTTTGATTAATGTATTTGAACTTGCCCATAGTATCCTAGATTAATTTACTCTAATCCTACGTAAAATAACTTTAAGTGCCTCTTGTTTTTAATTTTCGCAAGAGATCTTCAAATTAAGCCAAAATAAATTGTTTTACTGGTGGCTGACGTTTTACACTTTCACTTCGCACAAAAGAATACAATACACTTGTTTGTTTAGGCGTAAAACAGAAAAATGGCGTGTAGTTACTATAGATACTGTGCTTAAAGCAGGGTTAAATACCCCGAATTTCAGCGTTATCAAACATGAGTTTTACCGCTGAATCATGGGTGGGCGAAAGCACTTATAGGATTCATATTCTGTCTAGAACGTTTATTGATATTGCTGAACATCGATAAACACAATGCTATTTTAAATCATACTTCAGTGATTATTTTGAATAAGTTTGTGACATTGCAAGCATGAAAGAGTTGCACGTTGATAAAATTGATTAGTATTATAAGTTTCCTTTCTGATGAGTTACTGATCAAGGTTTTGATAAACAAACTGAATTTCTTTTAATAGTCTGTTAGATAAAATATTTAGTTAATATAATGTTAATTTATTCTATTTCTTCTTGGTTCCTTACGTTTTATAATTTATATCTAGAAATCAATGGCAAATTTAGAGGTGGTGTTTAGCCAACCCCTTTTTTATGTTTTTTTAAAAATGTCACACAAATATGCAAACGTATGTGGTACATCTCTAGTCACCCTCTCTAAATCCGCATTATTGGAAAGGTTCTAATAATTCCTTTGAACTTGCTTGAATGTGCGATTACACGAGTTATTAGATAACTCTGTTAAATGATAATTACACAACAAATTTGTTTATAATACATTTTAACGAAAAATAAGCGGTGTGTTATAATCACAAAGTGCATTTGTTTTCTATTGCTTATCTTCTTTGCCTTCCGCTAGTACAGCGCCAAGTCTACGGATTTCCAACGCTAAAATTAGGGGTCGATTCCCCTCGGTGGGCTCAGCAGATAGCCCGATGTGGCTTTGCTATAAGAAAACACACATGCTTATCTTCATTAAAACTATCATGCCGAGGTTTCTCCAATATTCTTTTTGTGTATCAAATAATTTTTAATTGTTTTTTTTGTTTTTGAATTTCGCGGAAAGATACTCAAGGGCTATCTGCGCTAGCCGTCCATAATTTTGCAGTGCAAGACTAGAGGGAAGGCAGCTAGTCATCACCACTCACCGCCAACTCTTGGGCTACTCTTTTACCAACGAATAGTGGGATTGACCGTCACATTATAACGTCCCCACGGCTGAAAAGGCGAGCATGTTTGGTGAGACGGGGATGCGAACTCGCATCCCTCAGATTATGAGTCGCACGCCTTAACCCACCTGGCCATGCCAGGCCGGAAAGAATAATAATGCAACATTAAATTTTCACCTTAAATACGGCTTCAAACTGGTTCATGTGCAAGTTTCAAGTTTCAATATTCGCGGTGGGCGTAACACGTGTTGATCATGGTGTAACTTTGTGTTCACTAACATAAGGTTCGGCATGGCCAGGTGGTCAAGGCACACGACTCGTTATCAGAGGGCTTTGGGTTCGCATCCCTGTCCCATCAAACATGCTCATCCTTTCAGCCGTGGGGGCGTTATAATGTTACCGTCAATCCCACTATTCGTTGGTAAAAGAATAGCCCAAGAGTTAGCGGTGGGTGGTGATGACTAGCTGCTTTGCCTCTAGTCTTACACTGCTAAATTAGCCCTCGTGTAGTTTTGCGAGAAATTCTAAACAAACCAAACCAAGAGAAATAAACCTTCACTCAAGGCTTTCTACAAATTACTATTTTAAATTTGTGCTATTTGAAATTGAAGAACAAGTTATACTTTAATATGTATGTATTCTTATGTAGTTTGTTTTATATACAATTTACAGTTAGTTCTCTTGTTTGCTTCATTTGTATTGGCTTTGTTTTTAAGATATCCTTCATAAAGACAAGAACACAGAAGGTTAACCATACTTTATAAGATTTTTTTTTCCAGATACCATTATATCCTTGAAACTATCTCTTCCATAGTCGTAGCAGTTTTGAGATTATGGATATAGTCCGACATTATGATTTTCACTGTAACAAGTTGCTGTGAAAACCAACGAGGTAATCCTTGACATATTTTCCATAAACCATCTATAGGACGTGGATTTCGGCTCCCAAGACCGGTTTAATAGACCAAAAGCACAAACACCCATTGAAGCAAGATCAGAGTGTTTGTTTTATCGGTATATGGATGCTGTAATTATTGTTCTTACGACTAACTTTTTCTTGAAAATGGCCGTTCGTTTAGAAGTGCAACTGAGGTTTAAGAACTGCTACAATAAAGCGTAGTTTAGTTATTGTAGTAGGTAACTTGTTCTGCGTCATAGCTCTTTTTGAATTAAAATATTTCCCTTCATAATCGTGCCGGTATGGACAGGTGGTTAGGGCTCTTGACTTCTAACCTAAGGGTTGCGGGTTCGAATCTACGTCACACCAAACGTGCTCGCCTTTTTAGCCGTGGGAACGTTATAATGTAATGGTTAATCCCACTATTAGATGGTAAAAGAGTAGCCCAAAAGTTGGCAGTGGATGGTGATGACGAGCTGTTTTCTAGTCTTTCACTGCTAAATGAGGGGCAAGATAGCTCTCGTGTAGCTTTGCGTAAAATTAAAAAAAAGAAGAAATAAACCATCCATAATTATAACCTAGCTGGTCCGAGCTGACATAAGGTTTGGAGCTCTAGGACGTGAAAGATTTTCCTCTCCATACAGAATACTAAACATATGCAAGACGTTTTGTATTTTTAGGTTTTTATCATTTAACAAACTCGTTTTATTAATAATACATTCTGGAAGAAAGTCTTTATGTTTCTACACCCTTATTCTAACTATTAGAAGGAATGTCCTACCAAATAAACAAATACTCTATCGTATTATCGTATGTGCAAATAAAAAGTTAACGGCACAATAAAAAACAGTGACATTCTATAAAGAGTTACTCAGAAAGTAGATTTTAACCACAGTATATATTATTAAATTAATATTTGGAGCATTGTGATACTAAGAATTTATTTAATTAAAAAAAAGGAAATAGTCTCGTTTTATAACCAAGGGTTGTTATTGTTGTTTTGAATTAAGCACAAAGCTACACAATGGGCTATCTGTGCTCTGCCCACCACGGGTATCGAAACCCCGTTTTTAGCGTTGTAAGTCCGCAGACATACCGCTGAGCCACTGGGGGGTTTATAATCAACAGTCACACGTTTTCATCAAAATTCCCATTCAAAGACCCAGTGTTAAAGCTTAGAAAATGTGAAGAAAAGTTAATTGTCATTTTTCTTTTTGTATTTGAAAATAACCACAATAATAGCGTATTTGAATTATTCTGATTTTTATTTTTTGTTGTCGTTGACATAGAATACACACAGTATATAACTTTAATTTCATTAGATAACATCAGGAGCTTGAACTTGTCTTTGTTTTTGTTGGTATGTCAGAATACAAGCAGTATATCAGTTTACTTTCACTAGATAAAATCGGAAATTTGAACTTTTGTTTTTGTTGGCAAGTCAGATTACGCACAGTACACCATTAAGTTTCGCTAGGTATTGTCAGAACTCTTGAACTTGTCTTTGTTTCTGTTGGTATCTTAGAATACAGAGGGTATATCACTTTCATTTAACTAGATAATGTTAGGACATTCGAACTTTTCATTATTTGATTTTTTTTTACATTTCGTAACGTAAATAATTAGGTGAAAATGAAACATTGTTTTCTTTAAAAAAAAGACCGGAAACTTCTTAATACTTGATTTAATGAAGTTATAAATCTTATGTTTATGAAAAGAGAAACTTTTGTCCCAGTATTTAGTTTCAGTAAAGACAGACAAACAGAAAAAACTTAATCTATTAATGAGTTGATATATTTATGTTGGACTTTGAATGTCAATTAAACAGTAGAATACTGTAGTAACAAAGTACTTATATCTGACGAAATGAGAAAAAAAACATACATCAAGTTCAAAAGAATAGAACTAATAATACGTGAGTGAAGTCTTATTGGAGAATTCTTGTTTTATTACTTATACCAATGAAAAACAATGATCTGTAGAAGATTGGTTTGTTTAGAATTTCGCGCAAACTACACGAGGGCTATCTGTGCTAGCCGTCCCTAATTTTGCAGTGTAAGACTAGAGGGAAGGCAGCTAGTCATCACCACCCACCGACAACTCTTGGACTACTCTTTTATCAACAAATAGTGAGATTAACCGCACCATTATAATGCCCCCACGGCTGAAAGGGTAAGCATGTTTGATATAACAGGGATTCGAATCTGCAACCCTCGGATTGCGAGTCAAGTGCCTTAACCACCTGGCCATGCTGGGCGAACTGTAGTAGAAATTTTGTGAGGAGTAATATCTTTACTTACCGATGAAGCTGTTTTCTTAAATATTTCTCACTTACATTTAAACATTTTGTACGTGGTCTTAAAGCTAGTAATTAGTTTCATAATGATATTAAAATAGTCGTATTAAAAATTTATCTTAAGCTGTTTTATGAAAACTAAGTTTTATTAATTTTAGTTATTGGTTGAAACTACCAAATAAAGTTTATATATATATGCTTAACAAAGCATAACATTTTATTAAACACCTACATCGTTCAAACATTTTAAAAATATGTAATAGCAAAAAAATATTCTGTCTAAGGTTTCATGGTTCGTTTCCCGTTGCTGTATGAATACATTTCACACTTTGAGGTCGTGGGTGCATTAAAAGAGTGAGGCTCAAATCCAAGTATTCGAACAGACAAGAGTTGCCCAAGAACTGACTGCGAACGCTTGACTATCTACGTTATATATCTATTTTATCAGTTCAAAGTAAGAAATGATCACGCACAAATGGTTCTTGTGTAATTCATCTGTTCTATGAGTTTAAAGTCAGAAACAATTATGTAAAATATTTATTGTGTAGTTCTTCGTGAAATTCTGAAACAAACTAATCATAATAACCTAACTTTTGAATGGTTTTAATCGGTGCTTTCATAATCACTAGATGATATCAATGTTGTTAATTATATACATAAATAAATAAAACAAAGATACTTGTGTTTAAATTAAGCCGAAATAAAAATAAAGTAACAAACAAAATTTTCTCCTACTTAATAGAAATAAAGAACATACCCATGAAAAGGTTACAACTTACCAAACTACTGCTTTAGTGGGTTATATTTCTTTATTCAATATGATTAGAAGTCAATACAAATCACTGACTAAAATACGCATCTGTCAAACAACCTTGTCCTACTTACCATCTATAGACGGAAAAATATGACGTCTTTCTTTCTATTAATTTATACGAATTATTAATTTAAGGCTTATTTCATATGATTTATTGCGCAAAGTTGCGCAATGTGGTAACACTTGGTTCACCACTGGGATCGAACCTTGAATTACAATGTTATTCGATATCTAACACCACCAATGTTTATCTGCATGTATGTCTTTAAACAGATTTCTTATTTTCTAAGTTATAGACTCAGATGTCTATTCCTACTATCTCCTACTGAAAATATATTGACGAAGCAAACAACTATATATTTATTGCTTCAGCTCCATTATATACGGGTATATACGTATGTATACGTATAAGTAAAAATTAACCTAGCATTATAACAGTGATTACATTTGACTTCTAACAATATTAAGGTATAAATTAAACAAAATCAAGCGTTCCACTTATAAATCTTCGAGTAGTTCATTCTCATTACTTTTCTGAATTTAAACTGCTTTTTGTTCATTTATAAATGTTTTTCGTTCCTACAAAATGTTTTTAGAGAGTTGACCATATCATTTAACTTTATCTTTGACGACGAAATACCATATTCCTCTTGAACTACTTTACAGTTATCACGAGGAAACGTGAAAAGTCTGTTCGTGTCATTCCTCTCATAGGTAAACTTCCATTTTCATATAACTACTAAACTAGACCCATTTCTGAACCTGAAGGGTAGCTTTATTCAGTTCACGAGTACGGTCAATGTACCCAGAAATTAAAGTATGTACGTGAAGAGAAAGAGGTGAAAAGTTAGTCTATGAAGTGTTTTACATATTTCTACATGTTTTTGAAGTGTTATACAAATTTATATATACATACATGTTTACTCTGATTACATTATTTTTTTCGTGGACGTGTGAGTTGTACTGGTTGTACTAATACAACATTTTAAAATGTTTTTCTAGTTTATAACTATATTATATTAATTTGCATTTTTACATTTTACAAAGTTTGTAATCTTTTAACCACCAGAGGGACATATATCTGATGCAGGCACTGATTCAACAGTAAGCTCCAGAACTCAAAAGGTAATAAAATTATTATTTTTCATCAGTTTTGTAAAGTATTAAAGTATAAGTAATGTAACAAGATATTTTTTTATTTTAAAGAAAAAATACTTTGTATAAGGTTGTTCTCTTCCTTGGCTGTTTCTAAACAGTGTTTGGTTTGACATTCTTCCAGGTAGCGTTTTATAAACATATAACAAATTTCATTACTTGTTTCAAGTACAGTCAATGTGATAGAGTTCAATTCTTATTGTACACTCTAACGGTTGAACAACTTAGCAATCATACGAGGAAACTGAAAGAAATAAGGGTAATACATATAGACAATGGATATCATAGGACTAACGAGAATGAACAATCACTGCAAAAATGCCAAAAACTACAAAAAGATAAAGTAAGGAAATACAAGCAAAGTAATATGTATGCAAAAACGGCTCGTTTGGGTTGAAAAAATATTTTACGTAGAAGAGCGAACAACGTTTCGACCTTCTTCGGTCATCGTCAGGTTCACAAAGAAAGAAAGAGGTAACTGACCGGAAGCTGATGACATGTTTGAAAGGGGTTGTGTAACTGAGTGTCGGAATGTAGAGGGCGGTGTTAGATGTTTGAATATATAATTTTATTTTATTATATTTAATATAGGTATAAAGGCGTTCCTTTATATTGGTTTATTTTGGGTTTAAGTTGTTGTATAAGTAAGGATTCTTTAATTTTGCGTTTGTTTATGTTTGTTTCTTTATTTAGTATTTGAGTGTTTTCTATGGTTATGTTGTGTTTATTTGACTTGCAGTGTTCGAAAACGTGTGAAGGTGACTTTTTATGTTCTTTGCTTTTGTTTCCATTTTTCTACTTGTTTCTCCAATATAGAAGTCGTGGCAGTTATCACATTGTATTTTATAAATAGTGTTGGTGTGGTGTTTGTCAGTGTAGTTTTTACACAGTATAGACCTCAGTTTTGTGCCTGGTTTTTGAATAAATTTAGTATTAACTGGAATGTCATATTTTGTTACTAATTTTTGCCAAATGTTGGTTACTTGTCTGCTGATGTTGGGAATATATGGTATGCAGCAGTATATAGTTTCGTGATTTTTTGATTCGTGAGATATATTTACTTTTGTTGGTTGATTTTGCTTTCTGTCTAGGTGTGTGCGTATAATGTTTTCTACGGCTTGTGGAGGAAACTTACTGATGTTGATGAAGTATTGTTTTATTTTGTCTAATTCATCGTTAATTTTATCTGGTGAGCATAGTTTTATGGCTGTGTTTATTTGGTTTCTTAGTATGTTGAGTTTTTATTCTGTTTCATGTGCTGAGTCCCAAGGAATGTATAGTCCAGTATGGGTGATTTTTCGGTGGATTTCTGTTTTAAATTGTGTGTCGGTTCTTGTAATTTTGAGGTTAACAAGTGATATTTGATTGCTTTCTTCTTGTTCACATATGAAGTTAATGGTAGGATGTATAGAGTTAACGTGATTGGAAAAATTAAGTGTGTATTCTGTAGATCTGAATCCTGCAACCGTGTCATCTACATATCTGTACCAGTATAGTGGTGGATGTAATGCTGTGTTAATTGCTTGTGTTTCAACTTGCGTCATAAAAATATTGGCTAGAACTGGTGATACTGGGTTACCCATGCTTAGACCATTTGTTTGTATGTAGTTATGGTTGTTGAACATGTAGTTTGTCTTTATCGTGGTTAAATCTATGAGGGTTGCTAATTGGTTGCTGGGAATGTCTATAGATAGGTTAGAGTCTCGGATATAGAGTTCTAAGGCTATCTTGCAGGCTTCAGCGGTTGGAATTTCTGTAAAGAGGGATATAACATCGAAACTGGCCATTAAGGCTTTATGATCAAGTTGATTCAGATTACACTTGAAATTAAAAGTTTTTGATGAATGAGCTGGCTGATGTTACATATTTGGAGAATGTCCATGCTATGTATTTACCAAGATTGTAATTAAACGATTCATATGTGGATATTATTGGTCGTAATGGACAATCTGGTTTATGAGGTTTGGGGATGCCGTATATTTGTGGTGTGCGTGAGTCGGTTTTACGTAGGTAGGAATAAAGTGTTTGTGAAATTGTGTTGGTTTTTGTTATTTTTAGTAGTAATGTGTTTAGTTGCGTCTTGTGTGTCTTTGTTGGATTTGTGTGTATTACTTAAATTTGTTCGTGTCTGATAGGATGTTCTTCATTTTTTGGATGTATTCATTGCAAGTCAAACACTGCAAGTCAAATAAACACAACATAACCATAGAAAACACTCAAATACTAAATAAAGAAACAAACATAAACAAACGCAAAATTAAAAAAGCCTTACTTATACAACAAGTTAAACCCAAAATAAACCAATATAAAGGAATTCTTTATAGCTATATTAATATAATAAAATAAAATTTCTCTACAAGTGGGTTTTCTCGACATCACTGATTATTATTTCATCACGGCGATTGTACGAGAAGTGTAAGTTTTTGTGTTTTTCTCAGTGTATTTGTACTTACCTGTTACCATTATGTCTGAACTAGCATACCGTACACCACTATTAACAGTACACGTTCACATGATTGTTAAAAAACTAAGAAATTTAAACCAAAGAATTATCAATAGAAGAAATGACATTTGTTTCATTCAACAATGTAGAAAGGAACAACTAACCCCTAATTTTGTAAAGATAAAACTTTCAAAAGCTTTTAATGAATACACAAACATTATCCAAAATTTACAGAAAAAACTACTTAAAGCCATGTTGAATACGGAATACAAAGAAGTACAGGACTTACAAAAACAAAAAATGAACCTAGACCACCAACTGGCATGCTGCATCAAACCAGAGATTTACGGACTTATACAACAAAACATAAACCAAATCAATACTGAGAACGACAGAGACAAAAAGATCTGCCACAAGAAAAAACTAGAAAAACTAAGATGCAAACAACAGAAAAGGCACCAACACGACAAACCGTTGACTGACCTTATAATTAATAGATCCGACCGACAATTAAACACAGACGAGATACATCTACTTAACAAAGGACTCAACTTCGCAATAGCACCTAGGTACATTCCAACCATAGAAATCAAAACATGTTTAGAAGATCTAGCCAGGAGACTTGTGATACTTTCTATAGAAAACAAAAACAAGAAAACAACCAAAAGAAAGAAGACAACTTAGATAATTTTATTGACATCCAACAGCCAAACTTCCCAAGTAAAATTAAAAATTTATATTTTACAGAAACACCTAAAAACAACATCTTAAACGATTTTTTTCAAAGAATTTTCTCACAAAACCATCAACATAATTTCACAAAACAGAAAGCTAAAAAACAATCTTACAAAAAGAGACATTAATTCCATTAAAAACCTAAAACAAGACAAAAACATAAAAATTCTAAAAGCAGATAAAGGTAACGCTATAGTCATAATGAACACGAATGAATACATCCAAAAAATGAAGAACATCCTATCAGACACGAACAGATTTAAACTGATACACACAAATCCAACAAAGAGACACGAGACGCAACTAAACAAATTACTACTAAAAATGAAAAAAGCCAATACAATTTCAAAAACACTTTATTCTCACCTGCGCAAGACTGATTCATGCACACCACAAATGTACGGCATCCCGAAATCTCATAAACCAGATTGTCCACTACGACCAATAATGTCCATCTATGAATCGTTTAATTACAATCTTGGTAAATACATAGCATGGGCATTCTCCAAATATGTAACATCAGCCAGCTCATTCATCAAAGACTTTTTGTTTCAAGTGTAATCTGAATCAACGTAATCATAAAGCCTTAATGGTCAGTTTTGATGTTATATCCCTCTTTACAGAAATTCCAACCGCTGAAGCCTGCAAGATAGCCTTAGAACTCTATATTCGAGACTTTAACCCATCTATAGATATTCCCAGCAACCAATTAGCAACCCTCATAGAATTAACCACGATGAAGACAAACTTCATGTTCAACAACCATAACTACATACAAACAAATGGTCTATGCATGAGCAACCCAGTATCACCAGTTCTCAAATATGCTCGCCCCTTCAGTCGTGGGGGCGTTATAATGTTACGGCCAATCCCACTCTTCGTTGGTAAAAGAGTAGCCCAAGAGTTGGCGGTGGGTGGTAATGACTAGCTGCCTTCCCTCTAGTCTTACACTGCTAAATTAGGGACGGCTAGCACAAATAGCCCTCGAGTAGCTTTGTGCGAAATTCAAAAAACAAACAACATTCTATAGTTTTAGATTTGGTTGGTTTGGGGTATTTTCGCGCAAAGCTATTAGGCTATTTGCACCAATAAACTCGTTCTAATTGCATTTAGAAATAATCCAAACCGAATGTAAAATATTGATTGGAATTTATCTTTAATTTTTGTAACTTTTGCAAGTTAAAAGTAAACCAGAAAGTCCATTACTAATCCATCATAGACATATATATCTGAATCTTTTCATTTCTACGGCTGTTTGTAAGCCTAAACTGTTCCTGTCTTCTCATCAATTTATTGTGTCATGGTGACCACAGAGTTAACTTGTAAAGTTGCCGAGCTGTTGCAAACCAGACGTGGTTGCGTTAAACTGACTTGACTGAAGAGCTGACGCAGTTTCCCATGTCGGTTGTGCCTGTAACTGACACAGCTAGAAAGGGGTGATCAGTTTTCCATTTATGTTTTGTTACTGAAGTACAATATTCTGGTGTTATTATAAGTTAATATTTCACTAAACTGTAGTTTAGGTTTGAATCTTATTAGCCTGTACGCCAAATTAAATGCTATTAAAATGAATAAATCTCCACCGCTAAATACTCTCTAGAAATTGTTTCAGAAATTCATGACATTATTATTTTTCATGAAAGTACAAATAAAACAACAGCAAGAAAGCTCAGGCATTGTCAGTTGCTGATATGAAGTCCAAGGTGATCCAGTTACCTCAATCATATGTCTCTTTTGATAGTAAAATGCAATCCTTCTAAGAAAAATTGCAATAATTCTGATAATTCTCATCTAAGTAAATTGTACGTCTCTGAGAAGAAGCAAAGGGTACATAACAGTAAATAGTTCCTTGTAATAATATTTTGTTGTTTAGTAATTCTATACTAAGTTTTTTCACAGATTTTATTCTGGATGCTTTGATGTATTATAAGACTAATCGTCAAATTCCACTATTCGATTAGGGTAACTCAATGGTTGTTGGTGAACATAATTGACTAACAGCCTCTTATTTAATCTATTAGTTAATTAAGGACTAATAGAGCAGATAGTCCTTTTGTAGTTTTACGCCAATTGCCGAAAACATTTTAACTGAAGAAGTTGCCCAGTTTGTTTTTAGACTACATGCAATCGTTCTCACTAACAATGTTACTTAATATTTTAAATATATTTAATAAAACTATTGCATGCGATTTGCTGGTCTCATCTGCTTATAATCTCTTCCTGTTAAATCTTCGTGATGAAACTGATAATATCCTATTTATTACGTTTTGTTTGAAGTTAAGCACAAAACTAAACAATCATATATCTGTGTTCTGCCCACCACTGATACGAAAACTCGATTTCTAGCGTGGTAAATCTGCAGACATACCTCTTCGCCAGTCTGGGCAGGAGGCACCTATTTATACTAGAAAAGAAAGCAGGGTTCGAAGTTTACTGTTCTCTTGAAGATATTAAGTGGTCTAACTGAAATACATAGTTTATCTGAATTTGATTATTTTATTTATTTTTACTCACCGCTCGTGCACTAAATAGGTTGTTGTTAAATTCATCTTTACTGTGTTGTTTTAATTTCAATAAAGGTATATCTTATTTTCTAACCCTGCGATCTTTCTTTGACAATATATCTTTCTTTATATATATATATATTGATTCTTATATACCTTCTTAAAAAGTACTAAATAAACTAAGTAAATGGTGAAACTTACGAGACTAGATCTGATTATGATAACAATAAAGTTTCATTTATTCATAATATTCTCTTGATCAGAGTGTGATAAAGTGAGTTAACCGCAGTTTAAAAAAAAAATATATATATATATATATATACTAATACAGATGGTACCATATACATGGTGTATAGTAGATTCCTAACCATTTATTTGTTTTTGGATTTTGCGTAAAGCCACTCGAGGGCTATCTGCGCTAGCCGTGCCGAATTTGGCAATGCAAAACTAGAGGGAAGGCAGCTAAGCTTGTCATCACCACTCACCGCCAACTCTTGGACTAATTTTTTATCAATATATATGTAAAATCGGCTCGTTTGGGTTGAGAAAATATTTTACGTAGAAGAGCGATCAACGTTTCGACCTTCTTCGGTCATCGTCAGGTTCACAAAGAAAGAAAGAAGTAACTGACCGGAAGCTGACCACATGTTTGGAAGGGGTTGTGTAACTGAGTGTCGGAATGTAGAGGGCGGTGTTAGATGTTTGAATATATAATTTTATATTATTTATTTTATTATATTTAATATAGGTATAAAGGTGTTCCTTTGTATTCAGCCAAAAGCTGATTTACGTTCGTGCTTAAGTGTATATTTGTATTCAAGTGTATTAAAGTGTTATCAGAATTTTGCTGAACACTTCGCAAAAATAATTTGCCTGAAAAGTCTACATAATTATCTATGACCAAAGGGAGCAGTTTTAATTTTTCTTTATTAACTAATAGTTATTAGTTTCTGGTATTAGTGAACAATAATAATTCATAGAATAAGAAACTTTAAACGATTCATAATAATTTAAAACGAGTGCTCGCAGTTAATCATTGGTTATTCTGGTGTTCTTAATTAGAGTAGTGATGAAATTTGCTTTCGACTTTTCACTTTCCCTTTACCGTAACATTAGCACTAAATTTAAAAAGTTAACAAAATGACATTCAGTGGCTAACTGGTTTTCATCCCAGTGCGAGATAGGACATAAATACATATTTTATTTTAGAACGGATATTATAGGCAAATTTCAAACAAAATTAACGTTTTATAAATTGATTTTTATTGTTTGGCTAATTCTCTGTTATTCTAATATGAATCTCCTTTTCCTCTTTTATATTTCTAACGACTGTTGTTCAAGAGCAATACGAGAAATGTGTTAAACTTGAAACTTGACCCAGTATGTCTCTGCAGTACAAACCATATGTTGTAAGTATTATTATTTGCTAAAAATGTTTTAATTATTTTGGTATAATATGAAACATATTAGAAATAACCTCTTTACACTAATAGGAAAATAACGGGAGTTTAAAAATTAGCCTACACAATAATATAAGATACTCTTGAAAAGACATTGAACAGGAAATGGATAGCAATAGAAACTGGTAATTGTAGTTTTTCTTTGTATGATAGATTTTCAATATCATTGGTTGCTTGTTTTTCCTTTTCTAACTATGTCATAACATAGCAGGATTTTGTTTCAAATAACTTTTGGTAAGATAGAAGGTCAGTAGGTTGAAAGAATCTTCCATTAATAAAATTAATTAACAAGTGTTGAGGCTACAGTTTTTCATTTTTCCTTTCTTATTGAAGTAACTATCTTTTAATCGAACATTCAAAATAATTTGAGTATTTTATATTAAATCAACGTTATTCTTCAAATGTGTTCCAATAAAATAAATAACATGACTAACAAATATCACATAAACGTCAGATAAAATCCATATAATGTTTCATTTGGCTGGTAGCACTCATAAATTTTCACCATGAATTACTGTGTTACATTTCCAATAAACGCCTGCGAATAATATATGTTTATAAACAGATAGAGAAGAAGTCTAATATTGTCTGTTTAGTATTCTTGATGGTACAATAAATCATTGAATATAGCCATATATAATTATTAATTCACCATAAATTTATTTATTTTTGTTTAAGTTAATAAATTTGTAAGTAAGCCTATTATGGTAACATATAAATTTAGGGGTAGTGCAAGACAATTCTTTCATTCGTCCTCAGTTAGAAATAAATTTACTTATGTATATTAAAAATATTATATATTATTTTTATGTATATAGCAACGAAAATAAGATTGAATAGAAAAATTCTGTTAATGATATTTTTGGGTTTTATTTATATTTTTTTAAGTTTATTGCACAATATGTTTGAATACATTAGTGAGGTTATGACAAATTAAAATGAAAAGGAGAACTGACCAGACCAGACCAATGGCTAAAATTCAGTGTCAGTATTAGTATTCAAGTATCACCTCACTAGAAACTCAGATCAAAACTTATAACTACGGTTAGAAAATTCTGAACAAGATATATTATGTTGAGGTTATGCATTTTTCATTGTTGGTTGCACGTAATTGTTTATTCTAAAGCAGAGGGAGCCTTCATTACAAACAACGTTTTGCTCCAATTTTCTTTGTCTGTATTAAATATTCTCTAAACTAATTTTATAAAGCATAATTATGAGCAAATTTCGAGTCTACTGCTTCGTGTCAAATACCTGAAAAGAAATCAAATCTGTTTACTGTCATCACTCAGTGCCACAACAAATGTTCGTATTTCCATGGGACTAAGGGTAACGTTGAAATCCGGGGTTTTAGGGATGTCTTTTTGACGATCTAAAATAAAAACGAAGAAATTTTAACCAAGCATACTAGCACGATCTGAAATAAAACAGTAGATATTCCAGTCAGTTATATCAGCATAAAATATTAAACGTTCCAGAACAAATATCAAGAGGTAAACTGGTAAACTATTTCCTCAAGTATTTGGTCATAACATTCCTATGAGTTAATAAGCCTGTCTGTTCTTACCAAATATGGATATTAATTCTGTGATACACTATTATGTAGGTTTTCTAAAGTTCACCAGTTGCTGTAGAAAGTTAGCTGTAATCGAAACCTTAATAAAAAGCTAACCAGATTAGATAACGATTTCAACTGACATTAGCGGTATAACTCTTAGAGTTTTCCGTCTAATTATTCATGTCCAAATTCAGTTTAGGTATTACTCTAAATTGATGGAGGAGTATTGGATTTGATAACATAATATACTGTATTAAACGCCATAATTCAGCCATTAGACACTTTCACTTTCTGTAAACCATGTAAATTCGCTTCTAAATTAATTATCTATCATTGAATATATTATTCTAAAACATTATGAGTGTACATACATTGTGGATTACGACAGTCAATATGTATATACGGTTATTCCTGGAGTTCGGAAAAGGGTCCCAGCCCATTATTACTGTTTTAATCCATGGTATTAGTGTTCTGAGCACCAGATCTATCTTGGCTACAAATAATGGAAAACATTAATAGGGAACGACAAAATACGTTTCTCATCGATATTTTTGTTTGCTGTTATTTTTTGAATTTCGTACAAAACTACACGAGAACTATCTGTGCTAGCTGTCCCTAATTTTGCAGTGTAAGACTAGAGGAAAGGCAGCTAGTCATCAAAAATCACCGCCGACTCTTGGGCTACATTTTACCAACGAATAGTGGGATTGACTATAACGCCCTTAACCACCTGGTCATGCCGAGCAGTTCCCATATTGAAGACGAAATATTTGTTCACATGACTGAGGCAAATTATTGAATTTATAAGTGACCTTTTGATATTGAACTCTGACACATGACCTTCAAAAGCTAAAATCTAAAATTTTGAATGTAGTATCTTTTTATTTTATTTTATAAATTTGGTCAATATTTATTCATTACGTCGAAAAGTGTGGTAAAAACTGTCTAGGTACGAGTGAGTTTTGAACCTACATAAGCTAAACAGGCTAAAATAGTTGTACGTGGTACTTTTTCAAGTTTGATCGAATATATACATTGAACCTTGAGATATACAGCCCACAAGATTAAGATGGACGAACAGACGAATGGACAGTCGGGGGCGTGAGAAAAAAAGTAGATAAATCATAATTTAAGGATTCAAATACCCTAGACACTTTCGAAAGGTATGTTTATTTTATTTTCAGACGAAGTGGGAAAGTCTATGTTTCGAAAGTGCTCGGGTCTCAGCGATTATTTAATATAAGTAAGCCATTTATCTACCAAAAAAGAACATTTATGAAACAAAATCTGAGCATGCTTTATATGTACATAATAATTTTATGTAAACTGCAAGTTATTTTTACAAATCTATATGAGATTAGAATATTATTTCGGGAAAAGTTTTCGATGTTTTTTATTTTATCTTATTTTATTTTATTTCTTCCGGTTTTGTGTAATATGAACAATTCTGAATGAGTGCTTATTTAACTTGATACATTTGTAACGAACTTTGTTAGTGAAATTGCGATTCTAAGTCTACGTAAGTTCTCTGAGACGAAACCTTATTCTGTAAACTGCATAAGAAATTTAAAATATTACCGTTGTTACTAGCTGAACTACCTTCCGTATTCCACGTTAACCTCGAAGTTTCTTTAAGAAGTTGGTTAGCTCCAAGCGTTGTTTCGGTAACGTTTACTACGTCAAATGGGGTAAACATTTCCTAGTAAAAAAAAAGCAAAGTTTTATAATCACGTAGATCAGAAATTAACTGATTTAAAAAGCAATATAATTAAATAAAGACAATTATTTTTCACAAAGTGACTGCAAATTAAAACAACAAGTGAATATAATACTAGAATTTACGATTATTAGAATGTATTGAATCACCACTTAAGAGTCTGTCGCGTTTGAATATGTATTTTCCGTTGTTATGGTTATTCCATTTTAAGAAGTTAAGACTATTTTCGCATAGAAATACTTATCCGTTATGTTCAGCTGAGAAAGGTGAATCTGAGTTGACAGAACGTGATACCTTTAAGACACTGTCAATGATAGATTAACTATAATCAAATTATTCACCTTGATTAAAATTAAACTAAAACAATGATCTTACCTACGATATTACGCAACTGAGTGTAAGAAGAACTTACTTTGAGAGTCACATTGATAGGTTTTGATAAGGCATCGGGATCGTCAGTTCTATCGAAAAAGTGTTCTAGTCGTAAAAGAACAGAATTTCCTTTCCATTGTTCCAGTGTTAACAAGTGAATATTAGGAGGAAGAGGGCGCTTTAATCCTGAAAACTAATAAAGGAGTATCAAACAATAACTGGTTTGAACTATGTTCACGTGATCAATTAAAAATGTTGATAAACCATTACATATAATTACACCAAATTAAACCAAAAATAATTTAATAAATGTAACGATTGAAAGTTACTCTATGATAATATAACAAGCAGTAAGATTAAAATATTATCTTATCACTTTTCTAGCACATGTACAAAAGATAGAAAGGTTATGCGCATGTAGTAAATTTAGATATTTCAAACATAATTTATTTAGATAGAAGCCTCCAAGTTTTGGGGCCCGGCATGGCCAGGTGGGTCAAGGTGTCCGACTCGTAATCTGAAGGTAGCGTGTTCGAATCCCCATCACACCAAACATTCTCGCCCTTTCAGCCGTGGGGGCGTTATAGGTTACGGTCAATCCCACTATTAGTTGGTAAAAGAGTAGCCCAAGAGTTTGTGGTGATGACTAGCTGCCTTCCTTTTAGTCTTACACTGCAAAATTTGGGACGGCTAGCGGAGATAGCCCTCGAGTGGCTTTGCGAGAAGTTCCAAAACAAAGAATCCAAATTTTAGCTTTCCTTTATTGTTATTTTCATTTTCAAAATGCGTGATTAGGTTGTGATTCAATTATCACATCCCTTGCTATTAATAATGTAGGATTTCACATTCTTACAAGCATAATTTTATGTCAAATAATAGTTCACAGTACTGCTACGTGTATAATGGCGTGACTTAATAAACATAATGAAGAGTCATTTAAGTACTCTGCGAAAAGAAAAAGTTAAAAAGTGATTTTTATTAGGGTAGTTTCATTGTAGTTTTAAGATGACATGAACATAATTTGATTTGAATGACAACAAATTTTCAAAATGTACACATTTTAAATGAAGATTATTTGTATACTATGTTTTTCGTGGGTGTAAAAATTACTTATCCTTATGAAGGGTGTGAATTCAATGTTTTGTATCAGTACTTCACGAGAAAGGTTCAAAATCACAAAATCATTCCCTGAGCATAAAATGTAAATACCTGAACAACAAAGTAAAACCTACCGTACACATAGATATAATAATATATTCAAATATATATCTATATAAACTAAAGTTGTTTTATTTCATTTAAATATGAAGTTCTAGTTCGGTCACCAACCTTTCAAGTATTTTTTCTAAGCATAAAATGTATTAATTTGGGGATTTCTAGTGCATTTCACAGCCCAAAATTAATATCAACTGATTACCAACATGAATTTAATCTAACTTGTCTTGCTTAAGTGGATATTAAATAATTAAGTTAAATATTATTATTCGGGTTTTGAACCGCAAGCTACTGAGTTAACTTATATTACATGTATTTTCTCTAATATGTGGAATAAACTGCTTTTACTTTAGTTTTGAACTGTTTTGCCCAGTCTCTTTCAGAACCTGTGTACGTTGCAAACGACAGCCAAGGCTGTAGCATTAACATTTCAGCCAACGGCCGATGAAGTTTTCCAGCGTTCGAGATAGAACTTAAAACGATGAGATGACGACCACGTACAACTAATCCATGCCCATCAACTCCTGTCTCGTTCAGTGCTTCTCCAACTCCGAAAGCATCATCAGATAAAAGACGACGGTGGACCTAAAACGAGATAAAAGACAGTAATAAAAACAGGAACTAGTTCCTACCAATGAGTTAGTTAAACAACATATAAATTTATATGAAATTAGCGCTGTTCGGTAGCTAAGCGTCTAAAGGCATTTAAGCCAATATTACCATTGTCGATGAATGTGCAATCTTAATATACACATGAGTTTTCGTCGCCTATTGCCAAACACTTGAAACGTTGTCGATTCTTTCCCTTGACCGAATCTGGTAGCTAAACTGAATAACTAGTTATGGAGGCTCAGCATGACCAGGTGGTTAAGGCGCTAGAATCGTAATCTCATGGTCGCGTGTTTGAATCCCTACCACACCAAAAATATTCGCCATTTCAGTCGTGGGGTGTTATAAAGAACTGTCAATCCCACTATTCGTTGGTAAAAAAGTAGCCCAAGAGTTGGCGATAGGTGGTGATGACTAGGTGCCTTCCCTCTAGTCTTACACTGCTAAATTAGGGACGGCTAGCGCAGATAGCCCTCTTCTTGTTCTGCGCGAAATTCAAAATCAAACACGCAAAAGCTAGTTATGGATAGGTGCGAGTCGAAATTCACAAATTATTAATATTTTTTCCTTGAAGCTTTTAGCTCTATCAAGGTCAAAAGCAATAACTGTAAATGAAAATGTTTAAATTCCTGCAGCTTACTTCGCGTTAAAATGTCTCACATTTAAAGAAATTATTCAACTTTAAAAAGAAAGAAAAAACAGAAACAAGAACGTGTACATGTAATCCATGATTAGTAAGTAGCTTATACAATCACCTAAGATTATGGGTATTGAAACTTTAATTAAAATAATTCGACCTTCTTAGCTTCTTTTTGTTAACCTTAAGATGACCTAAGAAGGTCGAAACGTTGTTCTGTACTTTGTTGTAATTAAAGTTTTAATACCATACCAGCTCTCTTGAGAATACGAAACTGAAACCAGGTTTCATACATTGTAAGTACGCGGGTTTAGTTAATAGATTAGCTATGCAATGGGCTATATGCATCTTGTTCTACCACAGACAATAGAACCCTGCATTTTTGCGTTGTAAATACGTAAACTAATCGCTGACTTGTCGGGAACCACCTTTTAAGACTTGAACCAACTATTTTAATTGTTTCAAGAGAGACATCCAGACTTTACTAGCTCATATGCTAAAGTTATCAAGTGACTTATCAGTTAGGTGGATGTAGGAGACTTCTTTTAGCTTTATTGTTCTTGTGTGTTTTCAGATTTTATTGTTTTTAAATTATTCATTTTTTACTTTGCGGATTCCTCCTCTTATGACAGACCATTGTAGATAAATAAATATTATAAACTCTCTTTTTTCCTTTTATTCCCCAGAATTCTAGCTTTTCTCGGTCTCGTTTTCCGGACGTTTCTCTGAGAGAATTAAATGGTTAACACGAAACATATCATTAGTTGTTGGTTGGTCAGCTTTAGAGCAAAGCTACAATAGGTTACTGCTGTGTCCGCCGCCGAGAATTTAACCTGGATTTTAACGTTGCACTTCTATTATTCCCTTGAATTTTAACTTTTGTCGTTCTTTATGTTTTTCCAGGTGTTCTTCTGAGAGAAGCCTCCAATATACCATTAACTGTTGGTTGGTTTGCTTTAGAGCAAAACTATATTCGGCTAGTTGCTGCGTTCATTGTGAGAAATCGAGCCCTGGATTTAACGTTGTAAGTCTATAGACATGCCGCTGTCACATCGAGAGATTATTATATACTTTTAATAAAATGTTTTACTCACTGAAATATACCTGGGCATAAAATTGACAACGAAAATCATTTTCCTAGCCTCTAGATTTGGGAGGCAAGAGCGAGATAAAAAATATTGTGAAACACCAAATTATTTTCTAACAGTAGCCGTAAAATAGCAGTGTCTCATGTATATGTAATTTACACAATTCTAAAAAAAAACAAAACAACTTATGTAAGCTTTACAGGTATCGTGAAAATGTTTCGTAGATTTTTGCCAATACCTATTTTAAATGAGTTTTAATCTAAATTTTACAATAAAAAATGTTTTTAGCACTTTTAGGCGGCCTTTTGGATTTTGTCTTTCTTAAAATGTATTTCTGTGATTTACTAACTATTCTGCAGAGTAGCGGAAAGCTCATTCAAATACAAGTGCTTTAACCTATTTTTATACAACCTAAGAACAAACTACATTACAAATATCAATCATAGCGCAAGATGGCCGAAAACCAACAAATGGTGACTTGTTACGAATTGTATTAAAGCTGTGAGCTTACCTTTCCTGCTTTGAGATCACGGTTAAAACAAACAGAAACTAGACATTTAGGAGAACTTATTGAAATTTAATATGCACATATCGAATTACTGGCAGCCATTTTCTGTTATTAAATGTTGATATTTACGCATGAAACCTTTATATTTTTATTAATTCAACATTGTAATTGTACTTATTAGTTATTGCACGCACAATATAATTGGTCGACTACTTGAAGTTCCCAATAACTTCCTTGATCAAAGGTATGTTTGTTGACAACTGCCATGTTATTTAAGGGCAGATATGCCTCACATAGAATCACCAGATCTGTAATCTGGTTTGTGATGTGACTGATCTCTGACTAGATCCTATTTTACTTCAGCTTAAGCCTCCAGTTTATGAATAATCAATCTCTGCTTTATCATAGCATGGAAAGAGACCGTCTTCAGTGACTGATGGTGGAGAATTCAAACACTTCTATCATCTCCCTGATGTCAATATCAGCGAACAACTTTGCAATGACTGACAACACACTTACTTTCACAGAGTTAGATGTCTTTAGAGTTGTCTCTTCTAAGTCCTCCTTTACAATAATGTTTTGGTACATGCACCCCTTACCAACATTCTAGCCTTTGTCATTTTGTCAACGAGACCGCAGTCATAACAAAACTTCTTCACCATGACTGTTCTACTTCTTATTTTGTATCCTTTTCACTTATTTTATATGTTTTCCTGTACATTGTGTGACACAATAATCATGTTTCAAGTGGACTTCTGTTTGTTACCATCTGTGACCTCCGTCACTCAGAACAGATTGTCTTTGGACAATAATTCTTTTACTTGATCGGTATATTCTTCCTGATGCATCATTTCCAAAAAAATAAATTGTTAATTTGATAGATGATGGGAAATTTTAACCTATCTTTCAAGCTTATATTATCAAAATGTACATAACATTTTATCTCTTTGTCTTACAAAGATAAGTTAGAACATTTTAGTATTGTTAGAAGGCCATACAATTACGAAAATAAGAGAAAATTGAATACAGGGACGACAAGATTTAAAATGACAAAAATGACAAAGTTTCTAACAAACATAAATAAGAAAATTGGTAAACAAAACAAAAACATGTTAGTGATATTACACAACGCTACATACAAAGAACAAGGATATCTTGATCCGGTTCATCTTTCTAGAGCATGCTTTGATTTAATTGTCAATGTCAATTGGTACTCACAAACAGACGATACTGAACAAAGGGCAAAATGTATACATGTTTTCACCCAATTTTTAAGCTTTTTTCTATAAACAATCTCTGTTGACAGAAAAAAAAAACGATTTAAAGCTTTTAATTATAGATGAATATAGAGCGTAAGGTGATAAAATAAATATTCGGGAATTTCACCTTTCCATAATGTTTTCTATTTCAGTGCAGTTAATGCAAGTACGTAATTGTTGGATGGAATGAGCTAATTCTTTCACACTGGTAAAAGCTATAATACTGAAACCTTTGTTCATAGGTCTGAGGCTAGTTATGTGTGTTCATTTATAGGTTTATTGGAAAGTAGCCTACTCCAAGGGCAATACAGATACCCGTAAACCTAGCTCAGTTTAAATTTCCGTGAAGAACACTGGTTGAAGTATAGAACTTGTGGATTTGTAGAATTTAAGTAATGTATTTCTACAGCTCAGTTATTTGCTTTTGAATATAATTCTCTTGTTTTGTAACTTTCAATCCCAGCAACCACATAACACAAAATAAGAAATCCTGTTTTTGTTTGTTTGTTTTGAATTTCGCGCAAAGCTTTGTTTGTTTGTTTGTTTTGGAATTTTGCACAAAGCTACTCGAGGGCTATCTGTGCTAGCCGTCCCTAATTTAGCAGTATAAGACTAGAGGGAAGGCAGCTAGTCATCACCACCCACTGCCAACTCTTGGGCTACTCTTTTACCAACGAATAGTGGGATTGACCGTCACATTATACACCCCCCACGGCTGGGAGGGCGAGCATGTTTAGCGCGACGCGGGCGCGATCCCGCGACCCTCGGATTACCAGTTGCACGCCTTACGCGCTTGGCCATGCCGGGCCCTCGCGCAAAGCTACAAGAGGGCTACCTGCGCTAGCCGTCCCTAATTCAGCAGTGTAAGACTAGAGGGAAGGCAGCTAGTCATCACCACCCGCCGCCAACTCTTGGGCTACTCTTTTACCAACGAATAGTGGGATTGATCGTCAAATTATAACGCCCCTACAGCTGAAAGGGCGAGCATGTTTGGTGCGACCGGAATTGAACCCGCGACCCTCAGATTACGAATCGAACGCCTTAACCCATTTGGGAACCAATGTATCTCGCTAAGAAGTAATATTTTTTAAAAGAAATATATTTTTAGTTTTGACCTATGTGGGTAGTTTACTTTAATTAGAAGTAAGTATAACTTGAAACTGTACTGACCATCAATTCTAGAGAACCGTCATTCAAGCTTGAGCCACCTTGTGATCGATCCGTGAGGATAGTCAGCTGGATATCCTTTGACTTGTCCTGAAAAATAAAATCGAGATAATGAAATCACATGGGTTATGCCGTATATCATCACACGATTTACGTTATCTGATGACAAACTACAAGCATAATACGTTATTAAGGTAGTACAGAATCACATGTAATATGTGTTTATAAGGTGTTTCAAGATTATTTTATCGTGTGTTAACACTACGCCACAATTTGGCTTATCGAACTCATGCAAAGTAAAAGATGAAATGTGTTAACAGTGTAGGCCCGAACATGACCTACTGAATAGTGTTTTTAGGCTGTTAAACTGTTTGTTTGTTTGTTTTGGAATTTCGCACAAAGCTGCTTGAGGGCTATCTGTGCTAGCCGTCCCTAATTTAGCAGTGTAAGACTAGAGGGAAGGCAGCTAGTCATCACCACCCACCGCCAACTCTTGGGCTACTCTTTTACCAACGAAAAGTGGGATTGACCGTCACTTTATAACGCCCCCACGGCTGGGAGGGCGAGCATGTTTAGCGTGACGCAGGCGCGAACCCGCGACCCTCGGATTACGAGTCGCGCGCCTTACGCGCTTGGCCATGCCAGGCCTGCTGTTAAACTGAGAGTTCAAGATTCGTGATTCAGCGCCACATTAGCATTACGCACTTTTGGACCATGGATGTTCCATAAGAGTAACTGATAAATTTCGCTATTTGATTAAATAATTGTAACCTCACATTTCGTCTACCAGTTCAAAATTATTTTAGTTGATTCAAAGGCTATGTGCATGCGTAAGGTAGTCTTTTTGTACATTTGTAGAAAATTCACTTCCTTTGTCCATCAACTTGATTTAGACTTGATTTCTATTAAAATTTGACTCATACTAATTTAGACAAACGAATTTTCGTTTATTTCTACAATCGATAGTATAAACCTAGAAGCTGATTTTGTTCGTTACTGACAGCATATTACTTTCTTCTTTGCCTATCTCAGTTTATTCATTCTGTCTCACATCTCACAGTATTCTTTTTCTCTCCGTTCAATACCGGTCTTTTATATTACCTTCTCACAGGTAAACTGAACATTTGTTCTTGTTTCTTGTACATTTTATTATGGTTTCACAACCACGGATAATTTTGTAGCCTCAACACCGTTACTTTCTAGTAAGTTGTAGCTCTTAGCAACTGGCCAAAAGTCAGCCTATTTTTCACCTTTTTTAACCCCATCGATGCTTCTTACGAGGGCCAGGCATGGCCAAGTGTGTTAAGGCGTTCGACTCGTAATCCGAGGATCGCGGGTTTGAATCCCGGTCGCACCAAACATGCTCGCCCTTTCAGCCGTGGGGGCGATATATGTGACGGTCAATCCCACTATTCGTTGGTAAAAGAGTAGCTCAAGAGTTGGTGGTGGGTGGTGATGACTAGCTGCCTTCCCTCTAGTCTTACACTGCTAAATTAGGGACGGCTAGCGCAGATAGTCCTCGAGTAGCTTTGCGCGAAATTCAAAACTATTTTACCAACGAATAGTGGGATTGACCGTCACATTATAGCGCCCCCACGGCTGAAAGGGCGAGCATGTTTGGTGCGATCGAGATTCGAATCCGTCATCCTCGGATTACGAGTCGAACGCCTTAACACACTTGGCCATGTCGGGCCACCGTCTCGAGAATACGTAATTTAATCGTCATATGAACCATTAATAAAAAAAAAGTTTTAATCAGATCTTCAATTATGTAATTATTTATACAAGGAAAATTTTTTAAAAAAGATTATAATTTATAACAATTAGTTTTATTTATGACCATTCTGCCTTTAGTCGTCAGTTGGTTGTCCTGTTATGGGTGTGTTTTTTTTGGCTTTATTCCAAATAGCGTGTACGTCAAAATTCTCGCTCCACAACTAAATTATTGTTAACATAATATCTCTATAATACTTATTTGTTCATGTATTTCAAAATGTACTGTATATATACGCTGCTGGCCAAAATCTTAAGGCCAATGAACGTAAAGAAAAAAATGTGCATTTTTTGTTGTTAGACTCGACCACTTATTTGAGTAGAGCTTCGAAAGAAGAAAATAAGAAAAGGGAAAATAAAAAGAAAAACGTTTTAGCATTTAATAGGGAAAATGTGAACACTATGAAATTAGCCTAAATACTAGCTGGTCAAAAGTTTAAAACCATACCAAAAAGAAGTCCTAACCAGGGTAGGAAATGCTCAACAAGAGGTCTCAGTAGTGAGTTGCACGGCTGTCATTGCGAATAACTGCAAACATTCGCTTTGGCATTGTAGATATAAGCGTTTGCACAAGGCTGGCTGAAATGTTATTCCCAGTGGTGAAGATGGCTTCACGAAGATCATGTACTGCTTGGAATTGACGTCCATTTCTGTAGAATTCCCTTGCCATCCACCCCCAAATATTTTCAATGGGGCTCAGTTTGGGCGAACACACTAGGTGGTCCAAAAAAATCATGTTATTCGCCATGAAAAAGTCCTTTGTCCTGAGGGAATTGTTGATTGCAGCGTTGTCCTGCTGACAGATCCAGTCATTTCCACACAAGCGAGGCCTTCAGTCAATGAGATCTCTCTCCAATACGCCACTATTTCCAGCTGCTGTTTGACGCCCCTGTATAGCCTGAAGCTCCATTGTTCCATGGAAGGAGAAAGCACCCAGATCATGATGGAACTTTCTTCACTGTGTCGTGTAGAAAATGTCTCCGGTGGGATATCCTTATCATGCCAGTAACGTTGGAAGCCATGTGGACTATCCAGGTTAAATTTTTTTCATTCGAAAACAAAACCTTCGTCCACTTTTTTACGCCCCATGTTTGGAGCTTCTCAGCAAAGTTTAACCGAGCTGTTTCGTGGTGTAGAAGGAGACGTGGCCTTTGAAGGCGTTTATGGTTTTTAAAGCCTTTATTTCGTAGATGCCGTTCTACTGTTCTTGAGCTGCATTCTGCATCCGTTAGAGCCTTAATCTGGATCGACGATCAGCTGGTGTCTTGTCGGATAACCCGTCGAATGCTCCTACTCAACGCTGGCGAAATATTCTTGGACCGACCACTTATAATTCTTGTTCCGTATCCCTCAGGGTCTTTTAAGAAATTTGCAACAGCAGTTTTACTATGCCCAATCCCACCAGCGACAGCAGGTTAAGAGAGATCTTGCTTTTGCAGCTCAACAATTTTGCCACGTTCAAACTCTGTCAACGTTTTAGCCTTAGCCATGTTTTTACTCATTGTAACACAGGAGATGTCAATGGGAGATGTTGACGACAACACAAATGACTAAATTTTTTTTCGTGTTTACCAATTATCGGTTCATTTCAGTATGGTCTTAAACTTTTGACCAGCTAGTATTTAGACTAATTTTATAGTATTCACATTTTCCCTATTAAATGCTAAAACTTTTTTCTTTTTATTTTCCCTTTTCTTATTTTCATCTTTCAAAGCTCTACTCAAATAAGTGGTTGAGTCTACCAACGCAAAATGGATATTTTTCTTTATGTTCATTGGCCTTAAGATTTTGACCAGCAGTGTATATACATAATATTTAAAATTCCATGTACAAAGGTAGAATTTAACATGTTCCTATTTAAGTTCACCTGCCTTTTAAGTGCTGCAGAACTAAGTAGTCTCGACTTAAGGGTAATACGAACTTAAAATGTGTCTATACCAACGACTTCTTTTATATTTGGAACTGTGCATGCAATACAATTTGAAGATTGCCTAAAGTTTGTATTTTCAGTCTCCCCACCCACCTTGGAAGTTCAAAATAGTATTAATTTTCACGTGGAATTACTTAGCGAAGAGTCGGTTGTAGCCAAATGGTTATCCTATCCTCTGTGGATCGAAAGGCAAAAGAGTCGTTATAAAGTAACTGTCAAACCCCTTATTAGATGAATTAGAAATAACCATGATTCTGAGTGGTTACCCTCTCTCTTTCTTATAAGCAATAGTGGGACCTCGTACGTGGTTGCTTAGACCGTGTGTTGCATATGAGTGTCGTTTGGGCATAAAATATAAAAGTTCTAAAAAATATATTCACAAAATATTTTTCATACTTTTAAACAAACACAGTCAATGAAGTTTAAAATGGAAATTGACGACGGGGCAAGAGACAATAAGTACTATTTATCACATGAGGAAACATGCAGCGCAAATCAAACAGTTAAATATCAGATGAATGTTTTTACAACACAACTGCCTGGTTTATATTACCAATATGAGGTTGTGAAGCTCTCTACAGTTCTATCAAGACAGATCTTATGGCTTTCACAATATATTCTTAACTGTAAAAAGTAATCAAATATTGTTTGGAAAATAAACTTAAAAAATGAATATTGCGCTTCACGTTGGTCTTTTTCAGTTTATAATCTTTAATGTTCTACTCAGCTTTGAAAAGATATCAGTATCAGAGAAAACGTGAATGTAGTTTCATCTCGCTAATAAGAAATTAAGAAAAATATTATAGAATATTATGATTTAAAATACAACTAATAACATTACTAGTTTGAAAATGCTTTCAAAAACACTTGAATAAAACGGCTATAATTAGAAACAGCTTCAAATTGAAAATGATAAAAGCTATAGATATGTTTTTAACTATCCTTTGCTAAAAGTGTTTATAAATTGTCCAATATCTACCAATGTTGCTGGAATTTAGTTTTGTTTTGTTGTGTTGTTCTTTACGTACCACTAATAACCTAAAATACCATAACTGCTGAATAACATATAAGTATTTTAAGAAATATAGATAAAAAACTAGAGAAACTGCTTGCTGTAATAGTAACCCAAGAAAACTGACTAACAAATGTCATTGACAGTTAACCGAATAAAACATCTTGTGTTAGAAAGTTTAGATAAGTTAATGTGACACACTACCTTATTAGAAAAATAGGAAAAAAAAGCTTTCAATATATTATTGAACGCGTAAATGAAGACATCACGTGCTGGGCAATAAAGATGATTTTTCTAATTGAAACGGCACCTTAAGGGGGACAGTGGCTTAAAGGTCAGAATATTTTAGGCAACAGGCAGAGACAAGGTTAATTTAGAACGTTAGCCAGAAAGAGGATAGCCAATTTAAAGTACTTCAGCTGAAATTGTGATCAGTGATGTATCTCTGTTTGAATTTTGCACAACCAAAACATTGGTCACTGAACATTATTCCAGTACTTTTTACACTGACAAAAGGCCTATCTTACTAGACTGTTTCTAAAGATTGCTATAAAAGAGATACCATCTCGAAAACGCTGAAAACCCCATGTATGTAATTAAACGCAAGTGCAATAAATGAGAAAAAACCTTACTTGCCTTTAAATATATCCTGCTGTTAACTGGAAAGTAATTTCCTGATACAGGTTCAGAAATATTCAGGCTCCACGTCGGCCGCTCATTTCTCCTGAAAGAACAAGACTGTTTAAACCACTTATTGATTTAAATGTACTTCACTTTCTCAATTGGATAGCGATTTTTAGAGTTTATGCTGCGATTTTACAACTCTATTGCTAATAATGTGAAGTAAAATGATCTAACATTCACTTTTGCTAAAAGCAAGCTACCTATATAAGACTAAAACTTAACAGTAATTATCAGGTCATCCTATAAGTAATGTTGTTTGTAACACTAAGATTTAAAAAAGATAAAATACAACTAAAATACCAAATTTAATCAGTTGTGTATTTTCCATCACTTTCAATAACAGTCTGCCAAAATATTAAAAGATTTACAATACCACTTTTATAAAAATCAAGTGGTTTTGACATAAAAACAGTTACAAAGGCTACGTTTTAACTCATCCATAGAAGTAAACTGTTTTCCATTCATATGATGTTGCAAGCTTCTGAAAAGATGGTAATCTGAAGGAGCAGGAGCAGGAGAATAAGGGGGACGGGGAAGTTTCTCCTAGTCAAGCTCTTCAATGTTTCTGGAAGCATTCCTAGCGGTGTATTGTCATGGTTGAAAACAATTTATTTCCAATTTACCAAATCAGGTCTCTCTTTTTTTGAGCGCGGTGCTCAGTTTATTCAGTTGCTGAGAGTATCTCTCAGCAGTGATTGTCTGGTTTGGTTGTAACAACTCAAAGTGCATTACACCACCTTTTTCCCACCAAACACTTAGCAAAACCTTCCTGGGGTGTAGGTTCACTTTTGGCCATGGTGTAACTGGTTTTTCTGCACTAACCTACTGTCGGCGGTACTTACCATTTTGATAAAGTACCCATTTCTCATCTCCAGTCACTAGGCAGTTCAAAAGGAAGCTTGAGCTCCCGAGAGTGAAGAAATATGCAGATGTCTACTCATTATCTACGATTATCAGCTGACAACTTATGTAGTACCCATTTTTCCAACTTTGAAGCTCTACTAAGTTGTTGCAAATGCCAATGGACAGTGGAAGGAGATGAATTGAGTTTCTGGGCTAATTCTTTAACAGTTACAGCACAATCCTCTTCAAGTGTTGCTAGAAGCAGGCCATTATAAAACTTAACAAGATGCCCAGTGCGAGTTGCATCTATCAAACTGCAATCACCAATTCTAAACTTATTAAATCATCTTTGACACTTCCTCATATTCAGAACGTCATTGCCGTACACCTCTTGAATGCTTCGCGTAGCTTCAGTAGCACTTTTCCTTTTTTCTGAAATCGTAAAACATTATATGCCTTATGGGCTCCTCTGACACCTTCACGATACCTGGGACTTCTAAAATATATAATACTAGTAAATAAAACGAATTGGCTTACAGTTAATGCTGTCAAATCATTTCATATAACTTAAATGACTTTGAGAATAACTCCATTTAGACGAAAAATATGCATTTAAACTTATCCTATCTCAAAAAACAACATTACTTATGAGATGACCTAATATATTTTGGGTAATATTGGTAAGAAAAAGGTTTAACAAAGAGTAAGCAACAGTTATTTCGAAAAGAAAATACTATTATCATGGCAATGATTTCGGTTCAAAGTTATTTAACAAGAATAAAAGCTCGTTTATTTCATTTTTAAAAGTGGGCCGTTAGAATTGCTGTTGTGTGTAAATACTGTAAATCTTGTTGACAGTTAATCTGTAAAGACAAATAGAAATTCGCATTTCCACTTCTTTTAATCCTTAGCAAATACAAGTAACAACCATACGATATTAACATACTAATCCTCTGCAAGTGTAAATAATAATTGTAAGTTTATAAAGTCTTTTCAGTATTCAACCACAGTCAGAAGTGGTTAGTGTCAGTATCCACGATGAAAGTAAAAACAATACACCATATCTGTTTATCTCCTAGTGCTAGAATAAGACAGTCAACAGAATTATCCATAAATGTTAGACGTTACACTCTACGTAAGTAATAATAGAAATATTAATTAATTTGAGTAATACTGTTGCTTTTGATGAGGTTAAGTATTTTAAGAACTTCATCATTTTCTAGAAATCATAATTGCTATGAAAAATCAAGAACTTACACCCGTTTCAAAACCTGCCGTCCGTTAGCATCTGTGTAAAATGTTTTTTCTGTCTGCAGACCTGTATCGAATCTTGTGATTATTTCTTTTCCAGTGTTGTTCCTGAAAGTAACAAGAGATTATAAAACTTGTCATAAAAACTTTAAACTGTATTTTAGTCAGTAAGTGCTTTATTCATTAAGTCACGGAAAGAACTTTAACTGTATAAGAGTGAAACAAACATATTTGCATAGGTTTTTTGATTGTACAATTAAACGTTATGAAATACAGTTCACATATCAAACGTTACGCTGTTACGTTTTCATATTCCAAAGTTGCTACTTACTTGACAGGAATTGGTCCTACTAGCCATTCCATTTCGAGGAACCGAGAACTGTTGTAGATTCGGATAACTTGACTAAGCCAAGGTGAATATGTTTGATGTATTTCTTTAACTAGCGCTCCCTATAGCGTAAACACAAGTAAAAATGAATTAGTTATGTAAATGAGTGGTTTAATATTTTAGCAGATACAAAAAATAATCAAGTTGGAACAAAAGTCTACCTGTCACTCGTATTAACTATTCACAAATTTTCCCCTTACCTTCACCACAGTTACTGTCACATTTTGGCTAACAGGTTGAGGTGTTGTACCATTAGGCCTAAAAATGTAAGCTCCAGATGCACGGAACTGAAACTCCGAATTATTTCCATTCATGCCTTGGTACCAGTAAAAGGCCTGTTTGATAGGAAACTTCATTCCATTGGATAGGTTCATACTCTTCAGTAGTCCAGTCTTTCCATCGATTGTAACAGCTACCTCCTGCAATTGATGTCAAACATATCTCTCTTTATGTTAAAACAATGATAATATAATTTAGTCATTCTTTTATGTTTAACCTGTAAATCACACAAAGCGTGTTACTTTAACAGTTACTCCTCAAAGCCTTCTTAAAATAAACCGCACAATAATCATGAGAATTGTGAAGCAGAAATAATTTATCCATAAGCATGGTTGTTTACTTATGTAACAAGGTATCAAATTTATGTATAACTTAAAAAATTAGTTATCATCATCTTATAAGATATTTACATAATATCAATAATCATGACCGTTCCGTTTGAAACTCAGAAATTCACTTTGACAAAACTAGAGGTAAAAACATCTTTAATGAATATTTGAATAATTTTATTACTGGATAAATTTATAAAAGTTTAGAATATAATGCTCGATGAAAGGTATCAATCCTTGAATATTTGACATGCTACACCACGCATACTCTTTTGGAAAAAAATTAGTGGGTTTAGATAAAGTGACGTGTCAACTTCACGCGTCACGAATACTGGAGAGTATGTAATTTGGCAGACCATCGGAAGTAATGTGAGTTTGAAGATAGAAGAGATTACATCTTGAAGGAAATGTAAAATGGAGATTTATTAAGTAGCTGCGATGTTTTGTCGTGCGAGATGCATGTTACGTGTAACAACACTTTCGGAAACTAAGTAGTACAATAAAAACGCCACAGCATTCACGTAATCGTAGATCACTTTCAGAACATAACTTATGTCCACGTATCAAGATTCCCACTGGGCTTACAGCATCTACATTGTTTTTACGTTACCGAGCACCGTATTTTAGGTAAGTACAGCAAAGTAAGTGGTTTATAAGGCTGGCATTCAAGTACTGTTATCGCCCTGAAAAAATGATTGACACAGTTTTGTTTGCGAGTGTGAAACCTGTAAGTTAATTTTGTAAAGGGTGTGTGTGTGTTTTTTTTTATATAGTAAAGCCACATCGGGCTATCTGCTGAGTCCACCGAGGGGAATCGAACCCCTGATTTTAGCGTTGTAAGTCAGTAGACTTACTGCTGTACTAGCGGGGAACAATTTTGTAAAGAAGGAGGAGTTACTTCTTACAATTTGGAATAATTGCTGAATATGAGACAAATATGTCTGTTGTAAAGCGTTGTGTTGGGAAGTAGGATTTAATAACGGCACTTTTAACATAAGTTCTCTCTCCAAGTGTCTGCAGTGTAAATGTTTATGTATAAACAAAGTATAATAAACAAGCAGACCTCTTGAAATAGGTTGGTTAACATTTCGAACTAATAACTTCAGTGACTTAAAAGTGTTTGCTCTAAAACCTTGCACGTTATGAACCAATAGTATAAATGAACACTGGAAAAGAGTAATTCTAATGATTAGAGCACGTCCTACTAGTTTTATCAACTGGCTGAACTTTTGAAATATAACAATCTTGCATCAAATGCCTTTCTAACCTAGTTAATAGGAAAACTACATGAACTAAATAAAACCTGCAAAAGTTGTAACAGTTATGTAGCTCAAGATGTTGTTACATTGCATTAAGACAGTGGCTACTGGAAACACTATTTATTGGTTCATGTCTTGTAACGGATTTACTGTTATACGTTCATTTTAGTGCCTACAATTCTTTCTGTATCGTTTTCTTTTTTGCATGTGACGTATATTCTTGAGTGTGTATTGTGCAAATCCACCCTGTTCTCGAAATTTGTAGAAGATTCTTGAAAGTAAGAATCAACAATACTTGTTTCATGAAAACGCGCTAGAATATTGTTGAAACATTATTCGTGATTTGTATAAAAGCAACTCATCAAGAGAGAAGAATAGGATTAATATTATTGGTCAGCTACAGTCAGGATGCTATAGGCCTCGAAAGCTATAATTGTGATTAACGCCAATTAATCGTAAAACTACAGAACTGGACCAGGAACGTTATAGATATTAAACGCTACAAACCATTCAACTTCAGTGAATTACCTCAGACGTTATTATTTCTACGAAGACATTAAATATTTTTGCCAGAACGAGTCAACTTGTACCCGGTGTGAGGGCAGCCAAGAAAAAGACGACGTTAGCTTAAGCAAGGATAACAATGTCAACTCAGAATTAATTTGCTCGTCGTGGACCTGGACCATCGATAAAATATTTAGTTCTGGACCGGATATAAGAATGTAATAACTATTGGTAATAACCGTTATCACAAACTGTAATGTTTTTACGTCTGTATATCAAAATATACTTGTGTTAAAAAAGAAAGTTGTGTGTATCAATCGTGTTGGCAAATATCATAAAATTGATATGTATTGATATTTGAATAACTTCTAAATTAAAATGAAAATTTCTGGTTATTTGAAATACGTAACGTAAATAACATAATAAATCGAAAATTTGCTCGAAATAAATTATAATACGTAACAGTGTATATTATTTTGTTGGGGCAATCTATATAAATCACACATTAGAACAACTGCACTACTTAGTGTCCATTAATCATTCTTGGTTGTAAGAAGTATCAAAATTGTAGAAGAAGAATACTAATGAGTAATGTAGCTAGCTTTTACTTTTAACTCGATCCGTTCAGTGCATTATGCTCTTCAAAAACATTATGCTTGTAATGTAAAAAGTATATTTATTCAAAATGTTTTCAGTTCAAAGTTAAATCATACAGTAAAAGCATGCTATGAAATCATCCTTAATTTAGTAACAATAAACCATTGGAAATAAATTAAATTTATTATTAATAATAAATGTTTCACTCATAACTCAACTAGCATCACTTGAACTGAACATTACAGACAAACATTGTAAGAAGTAAACTAAGCTGTTTCGGAAAATGTACATTTCATGTCAGTCGATCTTTATTAATAAAGATCCACCTTTCGAAAACCCTTGAGTTAAGGAGTTTTCAGTCTGTTTTTTTTAATTTAAGTGTTTTTCTAACATCCACGAATACAAATAGAACATATAAATATAGAAGATAAATCAAAATAAGGCATGTTAGTCATTCTCTAGTATTTTAAAAAAATAGTTTAAACATTGTTGTTAACGGTTTTTATACAGCATTTCCCTCCTCTCCCAGTGGACAACGGTATGTCTGCGGATGAACACCGCTAGAAACCAAGTTTCAATACCCGTGGTGGGCAGAGAACATATAGCTCATTGTGTAGCTTTATGCTTAATTCCAAATAAGTAAATATACAGAATTTTAAAACTCAAACTGATTTACTATTTACTGGCAATAACTTGAGAATACCTCATAATTGTGTGGCCCGGTATGGCCAGGTGGCTAAGGCACTTGACTCATAATCCGAGCATCGCGGGTTCGAATCCCCGTCACAACAAACATACTCCCCCTTTCAGCCGTGGGGGCGTTATATTGTTACGGACAATCACATTATTCTTTGGTAAAAGATTAGCCCAAGAGCAACTAGTTACCTTCCCTCTAGTCTTACACTGCTAAAATAGGTACGGCTAGCGCAGATAGCCTTCGAGTAGCTTTGCGCGAAATTCAATGCAAACAAACAATTCTGCAGGACTTTCTAAAGAAAGTCTTATAAAGTAACTTCGATAAGTGACGAATTGCCATTGGAATACTGTAACAACGGATTTGAGTGTAAAGTTTTAAATAAACTGTTTCTAGATAGAAGTACGGTTTTCCTCACCTTATTACCCACAATTTCTTCTTCACTTCGGGATTCGAAAACTTCACTCATTTGTTCCTTTGCAAGATGGGAGTCTAAACAGAGCAAAATAGTTGTGTTGAAAATCTATGGATATTTCATGTATATTCTTCAAAAAAGAAACGCAAAAGGCACAATATGAGACAAATTGTTAACAAGTTTATTCCGGTTAGTTCTGTATGACATATGTGAAACTTTGCACATTCACTGCTGAACATCCAAAGTCTGCAAAGGCGAATTCTACGCTCACTAGGTGAAGTTTAACGTCACTCAACGTCAATAACGAGTATGTCCCCCGTGAGCATCAATAACTGCTTAGCGTCTCCTGCCCATGGAAGCGATGAGATGACGAATCACATCCTGTGGAATGGCTGGCCACTCAGCCTGCAAAGCTGCTGCAAGCTGAGGTAGAGTCTGCGGTTGAGGTTGTCGCAGACGTCGGTCCAACTCGTCCCAAAGATGTTCGATGGGGTTTAAATGTGGTGATCTGGAGGGCCAGGGAAGAACGTTGATGTTGTGGTGTCTCAAGAAGACAGTGGTGAGTCGGGCTGTGTGAGGACGGGCGTTGTCATCTTGAAAAACGTCGTTGACGTTCACCATGATGGGTTGCACATGGGGCCTAAGAATCTCGTAGACGGTTGCGTACGGTCTGATCGGAAATCCTCCGCAGCCATGGTATGGTTGAGGGAGTAGACGTCGCAGTGGTGGTCCTATCTCGAAGGTGACGTAACCGGATGTTGCGATCTTGTGCGGGCGTGGTCACACGAGGTCTGCCAGATCGTAGACGGTCACGAGTTGATCCATGTTGTTGGTGACGATTCCATAGCCTTGTAATGGTGCTTGGGTGGACATTCACAGCTCTGGCAACATCTGATCGAGATTTGCCTGCTTCCAAGCGACCAATAGCGTTGTTGCATTGTGCTTCAGTCAGTCTTGGCGTAACTGTATTGCGTGTCGGTGGCTTAACACTGAGCTATGGAAACCAAGAACCCGTCACTTTTATAGGGATTTTGCACATGTTGCACTTGCAAAACATGCAGATCTCTCAAACAAATTTATTGGACACGCATGCGTTTTGGCAAAAAATCCGATGTTTTCCTCCGTTTTCAAAGTGCACAACTTTTATTGTCATTTTGGTCTGACAATCAGTGCCTTAACACGTTTAACATCACAACTCTGAGCTTGTAACGTTATTACATATATTTCTCTTTAAAATAACAAAAATATCCCTTTTGCGTTTCTTGTTTTGAAGAGTATATATTGTAACAAATACATCAAATGATATTGCTACAAAAGCAGTCATTTCAAAACAAGAAAGTCTAGATAAAAATAATCAGAGAAAAACGAACACTGAAATTATAACTTCTACTGAAGTAGACACAGGAAGCAGCAATGTTTGTTTGTATTTTCACTGAGATAAGGGTAATAACACATAAAGAATTTAATCCACTCACTCATTTATGAAGAAATGCAACAAAAATACACCTAAATAGTACCTAGTTTGTTTTTTAAACAATGATGCACTGATTTAAAATGGTATCCAAAATTTCGCAGGATATTACTAAAAGTGAATTCAAATGAAATGCCGCCACTTACTGTTGGATTTCTTAATAAAGTATGTTGAAAATCCCAGCGGCGGGAGCTTCACGTTCACTACGAGTTCTGAAGTGGCTTTGCTAACTCTACCAGGTATTTTTTGAACAGCAGGAGGAATCGGAACGAGCTGAAGAAAAAGTTAATATTTATTCCACAGAATAAGCCCTTGTTGTAACATTCGTTTCAAAGAGTTTGAGAAGTAGTTTTTTATAAATAAACATCGAGAGAATTAGCGATAAATGTATCAATAGAAAAGACTGAAATATAAAATGCAACCATTTTGTGATTACGTTTAGCACACTATTAGTTTATTACTCTAAGATAAAAAACAAATGCATATGCATAAAAAACCATAAGTATGTCACTTTTAGATTATTATTGAATTGAAGGGAAGACGAGTTCGTATCAATAACAGTAAAATCTTTTCTGTTAGGTTACACATTACATTAAATTATGAAATTTTCAAAGCTTTCATATGTATGTAACGTATCATAGCTATCAAAGATCACATCAGGGAAGATGATCTTATTTTTAAGGTACGTTTGAATAGGTCAATCGTAGAGAGAAAAGAGGTATCTTAGTTTTCGATACGTTTTGTAATAATTAATATTTACCAAAAATATGACATTGCCTAGAATACGTATAAATTTATACGAAGTTGTAGACATGAATCCACAAATTGTCGAACTTGAAGTCAAATCTATGCCTAATTATATCAATATATAAGTGCATATATATATACATAATGCACTACCATACGGATATGATCCCCTCCAAAACGAATGGTATTACTCAAATTACCCAAATACTTACAAATTTATGATATACATAAAACTACTAGACATTAACTCTTTCGTACATGGAAAAGGCAGCTGCTAGGCATTGATTATGTTTAGCTTTACGATGTTATATTCCAAATTAGTTTAATCAATTTCAACTCTATGGCAAGACTCCTCATTTTATTATGCGAGGCTATTGTAACTCAAAAGGGTATTGTAACTCAGTGTTTTATGAAGTAGTACTTTAGTAAGTATTTTCTTTCAGTAAATTCACACCTCAACGATTATATTAGAGACGAAACAACGTGATTGGTATGTTTTAATACCCACCTGAGCAGCTACTGGTTCACCTTTAGGACCAATAACTTTGTATGCATTGCTTGTTACTGGAAGCTTGATGTAATGATTTATTGGACGAGCTAAAGGGTTGTAAATAGTGATAGCCACCTGTTAAAAAAAATCGTAATTTGTAACAAAGCAGTTAGAACGTCTATTTTATTTATGAGTAAAATGTCACCTGAAATTTCTTATGAAAGGTTGAAACACGTTTACAATAAGACCATCAAAAGCTGTCTGCAGGTGAATTTAGAAGACAGATTGGTAACTCGGTAAATTTAGCCTTAAATTTTTTGTGTTCCGATTGATCACCGGAAAGTTTAGAGATTTAAAACGCTGAGATCCTGGCTCGAATCCCATGGTTGATTGAGAGCATATAACCTATTGTATAGCTTTGCATTAAAAATCAAACAAATGAAGGAACTTACCGCTGATAAGATTCTATACAAACCCATTTTACTAAAAAAAAAATGTTGATTTTTAATGAACGCGCAATTTATTTAATTCCCTTTTATCTAAGGGTGTTGAACATCATAAACTGACAAACCATTAGAAACTAATAAACCTTACTTAATTCACGTGATAAAAAACATGGTTGACCCAGGCATCTTTTTTTTTTCTTCACATTTTTGTTTATTACGGTTTTCATAATCAGGTTATGTAAAGGTAGTACTTAAGGTATTTTTCTCTGATTCGAAAATTGTTATAACCAATGGAAGAGAAATGTGAAATGAAAAAAACGACGATGACAACAACAGAACATTACGATTTTTATATCGATTGTTAGGCTTTTTAACCCTATGTTTACTGTAACTTACCCATTGTTAGCAAACCATGTATTATTTAATCTTTCGTGCAATCCTAGTAGTAATTAATTGATAATGCTATGGTAATGTACAAATTAATTTTATATGTTGTTTTTCTACTTAAACTCCTAAGATCATCTTTTTTTCTCTCTGTACGTTGGAGTTTGTTTAAGTAATTTATTATAATAACGCTATAATTATGTGATTAATTAAGACACATATCAGATACCCAGATAGCTTATAACAATAGTTTTGGTACATCAAGTACGAGTTTTTCTCAGTTATTTGTTATCCTGTAATGCATCCACGTTTTTTTGAGTATTATTATTTTGATGACAGCAATTAGGCGTGATTGATTCATACTTATCTTAATTCGTTATATGAACGACAATACATAAGCTATGTTTTAGTTTTTATTTTCAGTACTTACTGGTTGTTCTCCCTCTGTAATATTACATTGGCTAATGTTCAGATAATTACAAAATATCTGTGTAGGAGGCTTAGTTTTTGCTTGTGGCAATAGTTTTCTATAAGCGTCGTTAACTGTTACCTAGAAAAGTGAAGAAATATTAAAAGTAAAGGACACAGTACAATAAATTTCAAGAACATATTCATATGACAGAAAATGATGAATTAACTTTCAGTTTTCTTATATTTAGATAATTTATTCAATTTTTGAAGGAATTAATGATTTCTTTAACTTATGATTTTTAAATTATTGTTGAAAAATTTAAAAAAGGGAAATAAATCAATATAAAATGTTAACTGTATTTTAAAAGCGACTTAGAGTTTTAAGGCATGGTTTGCTTTGTTAAAAAAACAAACAATAATAATTTCGATTTTAGCTAAAACATTTTGGCTGTAACTTGGCAAATGTACCTGTAACCAATAATTCATTAATAATCATAGTTAGATAACAGCGTTATTTTGAATAATACAACAATAAACAGATTGAAATTATTAATATTTTTTGTGGGAACATATAAAACGTTTGACAGTTTTCATCAAGCCAAGATAGCCATGTGTAACAGTGTCTTATAAAATATATTTAAGTGTCATAACTGATTGTCCATTTTTAATACATTCTAGAATATATTTGCATCATCTTGAATATTTTCTAATTGTAATTAACTGCACTACTTTGTGCTTAGCGAAAAAATTACAAAAGTATTTAATGAGGCATAGTTTTTTTGTCTAGTGATAACACTTTTTTGTACGATTTTTAAGCTCTTTACACGTTCGTGCTCAACTATTTGTAAGTTAAAACATTTCATGTGTAACATATTTACTGCTGTACATTTAGTTTGGTGCCTACGCTTGTTTCTGCATAGTTTTTTTTGCCTGTAATGTATATTCTTAACTGTGTATTGCGCAATGCCCGCCTGTCCTCGAAAGTTGTAGAACGTTCTTGAATGTAAAATCAAAAATACTTATTTGACAAAAGCGTACGAGAATACTGTCGAAATGTCTACAAACTCACGTGATTGTTATAAAAAAGTGGTTTACTCAGATAGGAGACGATAATATTATTGAACAGCTGCAGTCAGTACGGTATCGGACTAGAAGGGTATAACTGTGATTAAGGTATATTAATCGGAAAACTACAAAATTTTATCAGAAACATTTATATATTTCGAACATTACAACCGTTCAACTTCAGAGAATTATTTCCAATGTTATTTCTACGAGAGCATTATATATCTTTGCTGAAAGGAGTCGGCTTGTACCTGGTGTGAGACCAACCAAGAAAACGATAGCGTAAGCTTAGGCGAGGGTAACAATATCAACTTAGAATTAATTTGCTCGTCGTGGATCTGGACCAACGATAAAATATTCAGTTCTGGACCGGATATAAGAATCAGTATAGTTTGTGAGTTTGCAAACCGTTATTATAAATTTTATTGTCTTTATGTTTGTATATCAAAATATATTTGTGTTAAAAAAGAAAATTATGTGTATCAATCTTGTTGGGAAAGAACATAAATTTACCAGTTTCCGAAGTAAATAATAATACGTAACACGTGTTATACGCTTAAAGTTTGAATCGCACTTGCCACATAAACAAACGACAACAATAATAAAATATAGCTATAGTTTGATATAAAGTGATTAATGCAACAACTGGCGAATGGATGGAATTCACTTGTTCTTGGCTTATGTCTTACGTGGTATATTGTTACAAGTGAAATTATAAGTGTTGTTTTAAACTGAAAGTGAAACAAAAGTGGAATTAATAACTTCTTGTCTCCTTAGTAGATCGCCCCTTACGTTGTGTACTAATACAAATTTAGCAATAAGACACTGGAATGACAGCTTCTAACTATATTACTACTAGCAAACGTATTTGAAAATTCTAAGTTTAAAAAGTAGTTCCATAAATATGGTTATGAGCTACTCATTTCTAGTATTTTTGATTGAAACAAAAGAACCTTTTGTTTGATATAAATGTACTATGCTACTTGCGGCATTAAACGTCTTTCGCGTTTGGCGTCGACTTAACATATTTTTCTACAGACAAACTCGCTCATATCAATCTTCGTTTGCGACTTGAATGTCGTAAAATTTAAATGGCTTCCAAACCCGACTCGTTCGTTTGAGTGCTTAGCCATTTAAATTCAACCTCACAGGGACCCACCAACCAAATGCCTCTAACCAGATCAGTTCAATCAGTTCCTTAGAATAATTTATGATTGACATTTACTCAACTAATTCTTTAAAGCAACTTGTGATTGACATTGGTTCAATCAGTTCCTCATGAACCCTTCTGACACCATACAAACAGATAGAAAGACGGACAATCTGTGACATACACACATAGCTTTTATTCCATTATCGTGAGTTATCAATATTTGGACTATTCTTATTTCCATCGCATGCTATTAGAAGTTAGAAAATTAACACATTTCAATGCTTAGATTATCAAAGAAAATATAGATTTAATTTATTATACTTCTTACCTCGCATTGCCGTATTCCGCTTGCCAGCCTCTGGGAATAATCATTAGCTACATGTTGTTTTTCGGTACCTCTAAAAAAAAGTTGTGAAAAAAAAAAGATTGACTCCATGTCATTGAATCAAGTGTTACAACGCAAATGACTGAAAACGAATAAACTAACGTGTTTAAACATAATAAAAATATTTTCAATTATTTTCAATTTCAAACGCAGTTTTTTATACAAATGTCATCTGGCAAAATACACGGGCTTACTCTGTTTAAGAATTTTATGAATAACTTGTCAATTGTTTCAAATACTTGACTAACCATAATGTTTATTTGAACCTATATAAAGGTCAGTGCATCACGTCACACTTGGTTTCTCTTGATTTCTCGAAATCGTAGGAGTCATAAAAGCCAAAATGCATTTATCCAGATATACTAGCTCAATTACTGTCTGCCCATTTCAATTTTAGTGACGGGGTACAAGGGGGCCGTGAAACCTTATAAATTTAGTGAATGTTGATGTAATAAGCCTAGAGCAAATACATAGTGCGGGGTTATCTAGTCTAAAGCCAAGTACACAAAATTTATCGTGGAAGTAAAAATATCGATTGGATTTTAAACTTAAATCGTATCTGATATTCTGTTATATCACAAAAGATTTTATTAAAATAACGAACCCTTTATTCAATACAGACTTTAAATTACGAAATGAACAAATATTTTTTCTAGTTTTGTTATTACACATTTCATTTTATACTTTCAGTGCACTGACTAACAACAATATTAGGTTATAATTTTGTTGTAAACTACATGATATAAAAACGTTGGAACTCGGTGTTACCAAAACATCCTTCTCTATAAATTAGAAGTTGTTTTTACCAATAGCTATATTTTGAAATACGCCACGAATTCAGTTATTTAATTATATTGGGTTTGATTGGCTAACAAAGGAATTTACTGACATTTATTTGGCTGTCTCGACTGCACTTTTTTGTCTCTTTGTTTGTTCAGTTAGAAATGTGAGATGGGGCAGAACTGCTTCCCCTTAATTGTTGACGGCTAGTTAAACTCACAAATGTTACAAGTATATCATATAGTGGAAGATGAAATTCTGTTTGTTTGTTTTTTAATTTCGCACAAAGCTACTCGAGGGCTATCTGTGCTAGCCGTCCCTAATTTAGCAGTGTAAGACTAGATGGAAGGCAGCTAGTCATCACCACCCACCGCCAACTCTTGGGCTAATCTTTTACCAACGAAGAGTGGAATTGACCGTCACATTATACGCCCCCACGGCTGGGAGGGCGAGCATGTTTATCGCGACGGGGATGCGAACCCCCATCAGATTACGAGTCGCACGCCTTAACACGCTTGGGCATGCTGGGCCTAGGATATGAAAGTCACTTGTATAATTTAAAAGTGCAGAAACTATTCGCGCAACAAGGGGGCGTAAACAATGGATCTCCCAATCTCCATGCAAGCATTCTAAGTGCTAAGGTCAGAATCGGGCTCTTATATTAATAGAAACTTGGCAATAAAACAAGAATATTAATCTGCAGGAAGACTATTAGCATTTAGTGAAACCATATTATTAATGAAAACAATATTTTATTGTTATAATAAAAAATACGTAATTATCTACAAATTTTATAAAGATGATAAATGTTCTTACAACTGTTTTTTTGTTTTATGTAGTAATCAATTCAAAAATCATCACTAATTACCATAAGATTATTCAAAGTATCTCATATACATTAGTACATTCAGACTCATGCGTTTTGAACAATGCGTCAAATGTGAGGTTGCGTTACCAAAAATAAAGAATATGGTTTGGTACTTTGTTGGGCAGATTAAACCTAATCACCCGTCTGTGATTTTTTTTCTCTGTACACTATCTGTGTGACAAAATTTATGTTTAAATAACCTTGTGTATAAAGTTAATTTTTATCCACCACATTCTGTTCTACATTTGCATACGATTCTATTCTGATTTTATTGTCTACATGCATGGAGTAGATACTGAATAAATCCCCCAGTAGTAACAGAAAAGTAGCGTATTATCAGACAAACATGTACGTGTTGTCATTCTAGTATTATAATTTGTTTTGAGCAGCTATTGGTCAAAACATATACAAACACATCTGTTTTGTAATAAAAGGGCGTGATTGTGGTATAATCTTTTCCAAAACAGACCAACTTTGTTCAGACAATTTCTCTATAATTGGTGCAGAATCATTCCTCGTAACGTGCCAGAAGTTCTAGGACGTAAGGTTGTTTGACAGTCCAGAAATTATTAAAGCAAATGGACATTGTCAGAATAGTAGGGAACCCTTAGAGTACTGTATCCAGAATTTTGACAAGTCAACAGACTACAGAAAATGTTGTTCCAGGAAAATCAACTGGTAGACTCTGAAAAACTGCTGCCCGAGAGGTCCTTGTTTCGAGCAAGGTCAAAAGAAGTATTACAACACATTACGACAGAAATGGCATGAAGATATTAATGTCAGGGTATACAGGAAGAAACTGATCAAACAAAATTACTTTGCAAAAAAGAGTTATATGGAACCAACATTAACCAGAATTCACTGCCCTCACCGTATTTCTTGAACAAGACAGCACGCCAATTTGTTGTTAGAAATCTAGCGACAAGCCATCTTTTCAGATGACTGCTGTTCCTTGCTTGTTAAAACTGATAGTAGAATTAGTATTCATCGTTTACCTGGAGAACAGATGAGGAAGATACAAGAAGTGGTGCAGTACATGTTTGGGCTACTATTCATCATGGTGGAAAACTGCTCTTCATATCCATCAGAAAATTTAAATGGTGCTTCCTACAGGCATCACATGGAAACAATATTTCTGTCATATGCTAGGAAATCGTTTGGCAAAAACCTTTATGTTCCAGGAAGACAATGTCAATGTCCACATTGTGCATATTGTACATGATTATCTCGATCAAGAAGACATTACAAAGTTTTCATGACCAGACAAGTCTACAAATTGTGGTCCCATTGAAAACTGTTAAGCAGAATTAAACTGGGAAATTGGTAACCATGTTCCTAAACAACCCAATGTAGATGAGTTGCAGTGCCTTCTAGTGACAAATTAGGACAAAATTGTGGTGGATTACATTAATAACTTTGTCGACACCCTGCCATGTTGCCTTGGGGAAATTATTAGAGTACGAAAAGAATCAACCAGGTTTAATATAAACCGATATGATGTGTAACAGATTTATCATTATATGCTTATTTTAATACCTACGCTTGTTTCAGTATTTTTTATGCATGTGACTTATATTTTTCTTAAATGTGTATTGCAAAAGTCCCTCCTGTTCTCGAAATTTGTAGAAGATTCTTGAGAGTAAGAATCAACAATGTTCGCGTTTTCGTAAAATAAATATTGTTGATAAAGACAGTAATAGAATAATATTATCAGTCAGCTACAGTCAGTGTGCTATAAGCCTCGGAAGCTATAGCTGTGAATAACGCCCCTTAATCGGAAACCTACAGAATTTGACGAGGAAAGTTTATGTATTTCGAACTTTATAAATCGTTTAACTTCAGACGTTAGTATTACTACAAAAACATTAGATATTGTCATTGGTGAAAACTTGCAGGTGCTCCAAACTAGCTAGCCGTCAAAAGCGGTACACAGGTGTATCAACAAATAATTAATTTGCTCTCCGTGAACGTCGTTAAAAAGATTCTATTCCAGACCAGATATAAGACTCAGTATTGTTTATAAGTCTGTAAAAACTCTTGTTTATAAACAATAATTTGTAATAATTATTATTCAAATTGTATTGTCTCATGTTTGATTATTAAAATATATTTGTGTTAAAAAGAAAATTGTTTTATAAATATTGCTGGCAAATATAATAAATTTGATATATATTAACAATCGGTCAACTTCTAAATTCAAATTTTCGCTTACTTAAAACAGAAATATGTAACGTAAGTATCATAATAAATTGGAAACGCGGCCAAAAAAAATTATAATACGTATCAACGGTTACAGACGCTATTTAAAATAATTTGTCATTATATATTTTTATAAGGTTTTATTGTGGTAGGTGAAATGCTGAATTACACCTCTTCCTGCAAGTGTCTAATAAAATTGTTTGATGTCCAAATAAATCATTCACGATGCTTCCAGAATCTGTCAAATTATACAAATTATACAAGTAGTTATTTAATATAACACGTATTTCTCAGTGTATTTGTATTCCACCTAAATATTAATGATCTTATTTATTGCAAAATATGTAAACATTTTCGCTGAGAATGGTTTGGTTTGTTTTGAATTTCGCGCAAAGCTACTCGAGGGCTATCTGCGCTAGCCGTCTCTAATTTAGTAGTGTAAGACGAGAGGGAAGGCAGCTAGTCATCACCACTCACTGTCAACTCTTGAACTACTATTTTACCAACGAATAGTGGGGTTGACCGTCACATATAACGCCCCAATGGCTGAAAAAGCGAGCATGTTTGATGTGACGGGGATTCTAACCCGCTAAGAATAGATGAGTAATACAATCGAATGTGGTATACGAGCTTCCCACGCTTGTTGTTGTTGGTACATAATAATACAGCTGATATAAAAAAACAAACAACGAAAATAAAAAATAATAATTTTATCGAGACAGGTATCGATCCAAATACAGGTAATCTAGTTAGTTATAGTGTGATTCTGGTTATTTTTTACAAAAAAGATGCAAGGATTTTGTTATCTTATACATAATTAAAACATATATTTATTATAAATAACTTTTTAAGAAAGGCAAATTTACGAGTGTAGTTAAAATTAACATGAATTAGAACAACATACTCTAAACTGTTGGTTTATTTGTAGTACTAGGACCAGGTACAACGATTTCAAATGTGTCCACAGGTTACATTATCAAAACTGTTTATCTGTGTGAGTAACCATGTTAACGGAATTTGTGGTTACCATGAATAAATCTTTTAGAGTTAAGTGTGAAGGTTTAATTTTAAAGTTACATCAGAGAAGGCTAAATACGTTACAAAACAGTTACATGGTTTAACTCTAAGAGGTTTCATTGCTTCATTACTTGGACTTATTACTACTAATGTAGTATTCGTCCTGTTTATTAAACGAAAATTAGATACAAAATACCTATGAATGACAAACATATATTTTAATTACTTTATAATGGTTTTTTTTTGGTTTTTTGAATTTTTGCACAAAGCTACTCGAGGGCTCTCTGTGCTAGCCGTCCCTAATTTAGCAGTGTAAGACTAGAGGGAAGGCAGCTAGTCATCACCACCCACCGCCAACTCTTGGGCTACTCTTTTACCAACGAAAAGTGGGATTGACCGTCACATTATAACGCCCCCACGGCTGGGAGGGCGAGCATGTTTAGCGTGACGCGGGAGCGAACCCGCGACCCTCGGATTACGAGTCGCGCGCCTTACGCGCTTGGCCATGCCGGGCCTACTTTATAATGAAGAAAATCTTGGAGTCTGAAACCTCGATACCGATATGAAAAGAGCAAATCCACTGAATTTTATGTACTCATTGTAAACTAAAAAAATATATTATACGACAATGTAAGAAAAACAATTTTAAAATTATCCATATTTCATTATAATATCAAATAAAACTAGTTTTCGTTTTCCAAGCTACTTTAAATTAATACAGGAAACTGGTTATTAGTTACACAACACAAACCACACTAATCGTCTATTAGTTCGACTCAGATAACTATTAAAGCAAAAGACATCAATATTTTCTGTTTATCTTTCTTACAGTTATAAATGCTATTACCAAAGCGACTCTAACTATTGGCTCTTCTATAAATTGCATACAACATAACTAATTACACTAATTAGCGACTTTTTTTTTGTGTGTGAAACATGCAGCTGTTTCATTACTCTCCATTTTGTTAAAAGTCAACAGTCACTTCCTTTGCGTGTCATCCAGCTTCACATAGATGTGGGACTAAAATATTTGCAGTTATTAATATAATACCCCATTAAAGAGGTCATTAGCCTAATTAAGATCTTAATGCAAAGATTGACCCTCCATTAGCAGCCAGCACCAAACTAAAGTCAGTTAATTCGACTACATGTTTTTATGACACGCCTAAGGTGAATGTATGTATGGATGATACTCCGTTCGACTTCAGGAATTAGATAACTAAACCTGAGAAAGTGTTTCTGATCCACCCATCCTTTATGTTTGCTACACTTTTTAATATACTTTACTGCCATCTGTAATGAGTTATTTGAATTTGTTTACTCTGGGTAAGGAAACACGTTAAAGCATAGAAAGTTAGAACTGTAGAACTTTCAGTAATAAACCTTACAGTTACAAACGTTGAATTTCTCTTTCAATAATTCACGTAATTTATTCTTTTTGAAAAAAACACAACAACAACTAAATTATCAGGAACTTCGATAACAAACTTACTATAATAATAACGATTTAGAAATATAACTATAGTGTTCTCAATTTATCTACTACGACTAATTACTTAAGAAAATCAAGTTTAGTTCAGTTGTTATTAAATAGAACGATAGAGAATAAGTAGTCTCTGTTCTATCCACCACGGGTATCAATACTCAATTTTTAACGTCTTAAGGCCGCATATTTTGTTCAACTTTGGGCATAATATCTGGTAAGATAAAATCACGGATGGCTAACTGATAAATGACTACTTGCTGTAAAATTTTTATCAGTGATGTAAGTGTAGCTACCAATTCGTACTCTCAATCCTTTCTTTCCTGCACTTTTTCATACATTTTTTGTTAGATATTATTGCTTGTTATTAATATAAACCAATGAAATATACAAGTAAGAAAGTGGCCCGCATTAGTAGCACAGAACAGTATCGAGTATCACCTTTAGTATTGTAGCTCTATTATTCGGAACAGATCTATACTTTACAGAACCACCTAAATTCTTTAAAATATATAATGATAGTTTTTCTTCTTTAAAATAGTGTTTGTAGCTTACTTTATACTAACGCCATGGAATTTAGATTAACAGTTTCTTGTCATCACGTGCAGGAACTCGATGTAGCTGCATCAATCATTATTATTTATGCAAATTGCTTAAGCTAATATCACGTGAGGCTAAACGCTCTTTAATTAGGATAATTTCATAAAATTTAATGAGCTTGTGCTGAAACGTCGGCAATTAATAATGAATAATAACCATCCACCTGTGTGATTCTTTTGAAAACTTGAGTAAGAAACTGATAATCTAGTTTTTTGTCTAACCAGTACTTAAGTATCTACACGAGCTTTCACCTTATGGTTTTGCTGCTCTTTCTTGATGTTGTTGTTTCTTATTAAGCACAAAGATTCACAAAGGGCTATCTGTGCTCTGCCCTTCAAAGTATTGAAACCTGGTTTCTATCAGAGAATTTTGCAGACATACTTCTGTAAATTAGCAGTATTTAATGCGAATGACAAAAACTAAATAAGATCCACCTTTACCCTAAGGTAAAGTTCTAGTAAAAATTTCACATTTATATCTTAAGTGACATTCTGGTCAAAATTGAGCAGTTTTTCTTGAATAACTTTTCACATGTGTCATATATTTATATAGATCAGACTTCTAACTGTAAGTTATAAAGATCTATCAGTGTATTAAAGTTGATAAAAAATCCGTATGTTACTCTATCAAATAAATTTTCCGTACTTTGGTGTGAAGAAGGTAAAAAAAAAAAAGAAACTCAATCATAATTGGAGACGTTGTATCTTAGGTATTTTTTAGTGGAGTGCCTTGAAATTTGGTGTAAAAATTCATCAGAACATTTTCTCTTGAAATATTTAACAGTTTGAGATACAAAGGGTGAAAAATCGCTAAACTATCACTACCGTGTGTCTTGATGGTAATGTTAAATTGTGCTATTAATATTTTAATTTAAACTTTATTAAACATGTAAGCATAACGATTACCTGAAATACTATTTTTTTTAAGTTGTGTAGTTTACTTTTACTTTTCCGGGTGGGATAGTGCTCATATTAGTTTGTTTGTTTTTCTTGCATGGCGAATATACTGAGAATTCCCGTGAGTACTTCATGATTGTTGTTTGGGAAAAAAGTATAATATTATTTCAAAAAGTTCTGTACCACAACAGGATTTCTAATTTTAAGGATGTATTAAAATGGGATAGATTTTATGGCTAATATCAGTCATTTATGCATTGTCTGGTAAGGCAAACATGAATTTTAATACCTCTTATAAAAATAATGTCCTGAGAATATTCGAGGTAATGCAGTACTTACGTCACAGCGTCGTGATGTTGAGCTATTCCTTGAGCCTCTCCTATAGGAAGAAAGATACACCACACTTATTATTACGAACACTTTAAAAGTAGATTTTCATGGTTGGAAGAGCGATAACGCACAGAGCGTTATAAATTATAAACCAAAAGAACCTGAAAAGCTTGATATTTATAAAAATCTACAAAAATTAAAATAAGAATTTTGAAACACAGTATGAAATCAAGAATTTTCACAAGCACATGGAAACTTGTTTTGATGTACGAATTGATAATTACTGAAAAAGGATTATAATTAATAATTCCTATCAAGAAAAAATAAACTTATCTGAGAAGCTAAGAAAAGTACATAATCCACAAGACAAGTACATAATCAAATCGTATTATTAATGCGCATGTCTAAGAAAAGAAAACGTGGTATGCACTAAATTTAGGCATCTGAAATGTATAAAAGCATTAACTTAATTTAAAAATACGTCAAATAACATCTGTTATAGACTGTTTATTCTTTAGAAACAGTTAATACCGACTACACCTATTTACTTGCACAATGTACGTGTAAAAATCTGTGTTACTTTTCTAGAAATTAAGGCATCCTTGTTTCAACTGGATATTTTTAATTTTTCATTTCAATAATTGTATATAACAAATTTCAAGGCTCACTGGATGTGTATACTAGCATTATATATGTTATATAATTTAATACAGTATAAAATAGTTGATGTATTACTCAAAATGTACCAATGGAACTGTGTATTAAGAAGTTTAAATATGATTATAATTATTAAATACATGAGTTGTTGTTGTTGTTTTGAATTAAGCACAAAGCTACACAATGGGCTATCTGTGCTCTGCCCACCACGGGCATCGAAGCCAAGTTTTTAGCGTTGCAAGTCCAACATAAGACGAAGATAAATTTAATTAACTGATCACCCCTTGTTTTTAGACCCCACAGGTTGGAAAATTTCAAACCATAATAACTACCATGGAAAATGAAAATGGAAAAATGTATAGATACACAAACCTATGGACAAACGTTTGCATCGTTTTCTCATACAGTTTTAGGAATTAAACAAAACAAATAAACAAATTCTATGAGCGTAATTTAAACCTTCTATTTAACATTATTTTACGAAATAAAAATATAATTTTTCTGCAGAAGCACACATTTTTTACAAAACTAACAACTACAGTAAACGTTTACTTTAGCTGCAACTCAACTGAAACCATATAGTGATTTGGGTATTTTTTTTTACTAAGGTCAACGGGTATTTGTTGCTTTCCAACCAGCACAGTTTAAAAATTTGAGGATGTCTGTTTGTTTTTGAATTTCGCGCAAAGCTACACGAGGGCTGAGGGCTATCTACGCTAGCGGTCCCTAATTTAGCAATGTAAGACTAGGTGAAAGGCAGGTAGTCATCACCACACACCGCCAACTCCTAGGCTAATCTTTTACCAACAAATAGTGGGATTGATCTTCACATTATAATGTCTCCAACAGTTTAAATGACAAGCATATTTGATGTGACGGGGATTTGAACCAGAAATTTTCAGATTACGAGTCCAACACACTCACCGCCTGGCAATGTCGAGGCTCTGAGGATGTTAATTAAAAATTAAAATAATCAGGTTTAAACTGTCGCCAAGAACAGGTTAAAAACCTTTAATTTTGAACAGAAACTGTCTGTTTGGTTCAATTAAAGTTGGAACTACAATCACATTTGCACAACACTAAGATTTTCTTAGTGAAAGAGCACGGGACGCATGCGTCGCATCCATATCATATTATCTTAGATAGGCGTTTTTTAAAAAGGGAAATTAAAATAAGTATTCAGAAAAGAAAAGAAAAAAGTGTCTTACTGAGTTAAAGTTAGATAATATCCCTACACGGAACATGTCTTTCTATTCTTCGACATAACTAGGCGTGACGGTAAGCTGATGGCTTGTGACAAAACTATTCTGATCAACCTCCTCAGTGTTATTAGTGGTATAATATATGGCATATATTAACTCTCTTTCCCCATGTCCCAGCAGAGATGTAGTTACTATGGTTACACATATAATGCATCTCTGGGAAATCCTACGTTTTCTAGTGGTCATATTATACGTTATGTAGATCACATGATAAATCACGTGACTATCGCGCATTATCAGTAGGATAACTGGTTTTTATAGATGTTCTGCGGTAAATCCTGAGGCTTTTCTGATATTCACGGAATTACTTTCTCAAATTTATATCGCAGTTTAACTAAGATGAACGTGAAAGAAAAACAAAACAAAGGATAAACAGGATCAGCTACACTCTTCACTTGTACAAGAGATTTCTCTTCCTATCATTTCAGAGAAATGAAAGTAGCGAATGTTGGAAACTTATTCCAAGTAAGTTTTGAACATTGAATATCTGTAAAGTGTGTGTTACATGTATATATTCAAGATGAATAAATTACGTAACTGAGAGCAGCAAGCATAATAATGCCACTTAAGCGATTTTTGTGTGTTACTAAACCATGAATGAATATGACATCACTAAACAAATATTGCTATCGTGAAATCATGGAAAACCTGCTTAAATGGCATTCATATAATACAATTCATATAATTTATTTAATGTTATTTAATCAAAAAACCTATAAAACGATACCTCAAAAGTCTGTTTGTTTGTAATTAAGAACAAAGCTACACAAGAGGCTATCTATGCTCCGCCCACAATGGGTATTGAAACCCAGTTTCTAGAGCTGTAACTTCGTGGACATATCATGTACTACTGGTGGTATCACAAACGTCCACTCTACCATATCTCATACTAGTATACTTGCCCCAGTGAAAGGTTAAAATATATTATTTCGATATTTATTTAGCTAAAACCGATTACCTTAGTTTTATCTAAAAACCTTCAATGGTTGAATTAACTTTGACTACATTTATTTACGCCCCGAGTATTGAAGCTTCCATGATTTGGAATTTGTTCTATCGTTATGATGTTCATGCCTTTATTCAGTTCACACTATTTATTTTGAACACTATGCGCTAAAATTAACATTAGTTTTTACCCGAGTTTGAATTTTGAGGAACTAAAGGAATAAGTAAATATAAACGCATTAAAAATCATTTAACGATAAAAACACGTAATGAACAGCGAGAAACAGAATATATACAGTTCAAGACCTTTTTATCAAACAGGAAACTTATACGTTCACTGCAAATTTCGAAAATACCTATACTGTTATAATAAACTACAATTGTCGTTTGTAACTTTTATTACATATTGCATCTTTAAAACCACTTTTAAATGCTTTCTATCCTTGAAGTACATTATATATTTCATACCAGATTTTCAAATTTAAATCAGTTAAATTTTGTGTAAAAGTGTAAGAACAAGAGTATATATTGTCATTCTTTCCATTTTATGAGGTTAATTCTTCCATACCATTACAGAATGTAAATTTCAACACCATGGTAATAATTTACTGATCCCTAGGGACAAATGGATGAGTTAAGTTGAGAATACTTGACATTTATTAGAATTCCCATATACTTGTATCAAGGACATGTCATAAAGGTTCTGCTTGAATGAACATACTGACCAAATTTAGGGTCTTGAATAACTGTCATGGTACCCCATGCAGTATCTTAACTATATAGATTAAAAGTTAGTAAGGAGCCTACATATGGTACTGGTATATGTTAGATTAAATCAATTTAATGGCCCTCCACAAATATACCTCGATAAAAACTGCGTTTAACATTATTTATCACGTTTTTTGTCATGTCACAACCCGGAAAACGTAAAGAATTGTTGGTAGAGCATAGAGTTAGTATAAAAGTTTTACGTGATGCTGGTTGGACTCTCCAGTGAACTGCTGCAGGCTTGAAACTGTCCCCAAACACTGTCAAATACGTCCTACATCGTGAAACCAAGACAGGTAAATGTGAAAATAGGAAAACAGTGCAGTTTTTACATTGTATGAACTTTGGTCTTGTATCAGGTTTTGAATAAATTTAGTGTTTACTTGAATGTTTGGTTTTGTTATAAGTTTTTTTCCAAAAGTTGGTTATTTTTCTCTAATGTCGGGAACATATGTTATGCAGTAGTATAAGGTTTTGTAGTTAGTTGTATCTTGTGATTTATTGTTGTTTGTTTGTTGTTGGTATAGGTGTGTGTGTATAATTTTTCACGGTTTTTTTGGGGGAAATTTGTTGATGTTGATGAAGTGTTGTTTTATTTTGTTGATTTCATTGTTAATATTATCGTGTGAACATAGTTTTCTGGCTGTGTTTATTTGTTTTTTTTAATATGTTGAGATTTTGTTTTCTTCCATGTGCTGAGTCCTAGGAAAGGTATAATCTAATGTGGGTGATTTTTGTGTGGACTTCTGTTTTAAACTGTGTATTACTTCTAGTGATTTTAAGATTAAGAAGTGCTATTTGGTTAGTTTTTTCCTTTTCACAGGTGAACGTAATGTAAGGGTGTATCGAGTTAACGTGAATGAAAAACTAAATATGTGTTCTGTAGATGTGGATCCAGCAACTGTATCATCAACATACCTGCACCAGTATAGTGGTGGGTTTAAGGCTGAATTGATCGCTTGAGATTCAATCTGTGTCATAAAAATGTTGGCTAGAACTGGTAACACGGGATTCCCGATATTTATGCTATTTATTTGTAGGAAGTTTTGGTTATTAAACATAAAGTTAGTTTTGGTGGTAGTGATTCTATAAGGGCTGCTAATTGGTTGCTGGAAATGTGTATCAATAGGTTTGAGTCTTCGGTGTAAAGTTCTAAAACTATCTTGCAGGCTTCAGTTGTTAGGACTACTGTGAAGAATAAGATTACATCAAAACTGGCCATTAAGGTTTCGTGATTTATTTGATTTAGAATATATTTAAAGTTAAAAGAGTCTTTGAGAAAGGAGATGGATGATTTAAAAAAATGCCCATACTATGTATTTAACCGACGTTGTAGTTAAATATTCATAGGTCGACATTATGGGTCGTATTGGACAATGAGGTTTGTGAATTTTGGGGTATGGTGTGCATGAGTCGGTCTTTCGTAGAATAATGTTTTCTGAGGTTGTGTATTCATTTGTAGTAGAATTTTGTTAACTTGTTTTCATGTATTTTTGTTGGATTTGTGTTTAGTAATTTAACCAAATTAACATATTCAACTTCTCTCTTTCTTAACTTGAAGATGTCACGGAAGGTCTAAACGTTGTCCTATCCTTATCAATAAAAGTGTTAATACCCATACTAGCCGTTCTGAGGTACACTGTTATTTCAAGTGGGTTTCTCGTCATCAAGAATAGCGACTCACAAAACGTTAACTGTTTACTAAACTCAAATACTTCCATTGAGTTTCTGTCGTAGTAAATATGAGATTAGTAAAATTATTTTGATGTTTTATCTATGATTTACCTTCCGCTGTTCTTTGAAAGTAGCCTAAACTTTAATTTTTGGCTTTGTTATAATTCTTTTGCACAATACTGTAGGTAACAGCCATGTTAAAAAAAAAAAACCCGGTGAAGTTTGACCTTGTAACAATGTACGGGTATACTTAAAAATAACTACAACCATTATTCACACTGAAATAGGTAATGACCATGTTAAAAATAATGCTGACCTTTGAGTTTGTATCAGTGTATGAGTATTCCATAATATCCTACACTCCTATCTCTACACTCTGGAAATACGTAACTGCCATGTTAAAACTTTCAGAATTGAAAATCAAGCTTCTTTATAACATAAAGTAAAATACTTACGTAATGCTGTGACATCTCCTGCTTCCATTGGTCCTAACCTCGCAAGTGTATCAAGTTGTTTACAAACCTACAGTCAGAATAAGTAAATATTAGTGTAAGTAGAGTTAATTTTCAGTTTACAGCTCACAGGTTATGTATTCTTGCTTTCATGTTAACAACACATAATACTAGATATTTATGATCAAAGCTTGAAACTGATCTCAGTTTTGATACAAAATACAGATTAAACCATGTAGATATTTTAAAATAACCCTACAAATACCAGTAAAATATATTCAAAGGTGTAGGTAAGGCTATTGGTGATATATAATATTGTAAACAAAAAGGGATCACATGACCTAAATTGCTGTTCATCAACCGTCAGCTAAGGAAATTACAAGTAACACATTTCCTCAAAAGTAAACTAAGATTATATTTCAATATTTATTTCCTCTGCTATTTCCTCTAGTTTTGATTAATAACATAACTTAAAGCTTTTTTTTTTACACAATATTCTGGCTGTTATAATCGGTCTATATAGTCTGTAAATTAGAAGTGCGCACGTCTGTACTGTGCAAATATGCTTCATCTTGAAAATATATTCGAGCATGGGTTTTGTCATAATCAGTGCTTGATTTACTGTGCTTTCTACACCAACGTTAGTCTTCCGGTAGGTCACCGTTTCGTTTATAAACTTACAACGTTAAACTCCAGGGTACGATTCCCCCCTGTGGACAGAACGCGGACAACCTATTGTGTAGCGTTGCGTTTTAAATAAACCAGCCAAATCATAAACCACCCAAAATGTAATAGATTATAAATATAAGCGTATTTTTACTGGATCTTTACTCTTTAGTTCAAGACTTTGTATGGTGAATATTATGAATATTTTACTGAAGGAAATTATACCAACTATACATGAAATACATCAATGAGGAATCGAATCAAAGTCATAAATAACAAGTACAATGTAATATAACAGATATTTTAATATAAAAGGCATTCTGACCGAAAGTAAAATTCAGGAACATATGTATTCTTGCTCTTATGTTAACAACACATAGTACTAGATATATAAGAAAGTTACTGTTGGTGTACAGGCTATAATGATTTATGTCTATCCAAAGAACAGAAATGTATACTCGGAGTAAAAGTAATACATCTTCATATATAGTATTGTTTACGCATTTCTAAGCGTCAAACTGGTGGGTATGTTTTACTGAATTACATTAATGTTTGAGAAAAGAACGTGAGGATTCTATATTGTTTGCTTTAGAGCATAGCCCATTGAGTTATCTGCTGTGTCTATCGAACCCCGAGCTGTAGCGATCTAAGACCTCCGTAAAACCTACCGTTTTGCGATCGGAGAGCATTCTAAACTACATGACACAACCTTTTCTAAAAGGAGTAAGAACATTTTATATAGCAATAACCCAAGTGTAACAGAATAACACATAGATGTGTATATTAAAGTTCTTAAAAACTAAAGACTTTACAAGTAAAAAATTGTGGTGCAGTGTGGTAAAACTTCTTGTGCAGTACACAATTTTTTCTACATAGATACAATAACGACACAATGCAAAAATTACTACGCCTGGTATGACGAAGAAAGAACCTATAAACATAATCGCATTTTAAGCTTTATTAAAACAATTCATAGGTATTTACACAAATTTACAAAAGTTGCAAAAAAAAAGGAATTTCGTAACTGTTTTATAAGGATAAAATATATATTATTCAACAAACACCATAAAAGACTATAATTAACTGTACATCAATATATGCAATTTACATCAATCAAATCTCTGATATTTGTTAATGCCACTTTTCACCTACAGAGGTAGTATCTGTCTAGGTAAATGTAGGCATAGTACCATGTTAATTTTTTTACTTTACTGTGCTTTATATGGAGCAAAAAAATGTATGCCAAATCAGTTTCTAAGAGCACAATTTTGTGTCACTTGTTTCTTACGCTAAGAAAGTTTTAAAATTGACTCAAGACATCTTTATTTCCTGAGTCATTCCAAGGCGATTAGAAAAAATAACAACAGATAGAAGTAATTGATGGTAATTCTGACTTTCTTGTCTAAGTGTAGCTATGGGTGGTCTTACTAATTATGTGATATAATTTAATAATTCACTAAGTAAATAAGTTCATAAATGGTCCTATATGATTGGGAGTCTGCTTTACGATGACCTTAGCATATTAATTTTGTATGTACCAGAAACGTGAAAGTGTATTTGAGGGCTCTGTTACTTGTTTATTTGCTTTTGAATTTTGCGCAAAGCTACACGAGGGCTATCTGCGCTAGCCGTCCCTAATTTAGCAGTGTAAGACAAGAGGGAAGGCAGCTAGTCATCACCACCCACCCCCAACACTTAGGCTACTCTTTTATCAACGAATAGTGGGATTGACCATCACATTACTGAAAGGGCGGTAATGTTTGGAGTGACGGGAATTCGAATCCGCGACCATCGGATTACGAATCGAGTGTCTTAACCATCTGGCCATGTCGGGCCACTCTGTTGTTTTTGATATAGTGGTGTTGTTGAATATGCTAAACAGAGAGTAAAAAAAAAAAGAAAGAAATAAAAACACCCACTTACCGAAGTAGCACGGTTACAGTATCTTTATCGGTTTTGCATGTGTAAAAATGTAAAGGTGGTTTTATGGGCTATATGGTTTCAGCTGTAGTTTTAGTTTTACACGGTTTTGTTGAATATGTCTAGCCGGGAGATCAAAAAAACATTTCTTTTACTCAGAATAGCGTGGTTATACTGTCTCTAAGTTTATCCCATAGATATAAGAGGCTGATAGTATTTGATAGGTGATTTATCAATCAAACTTTCTATGGCTCGGTACGGCCAGGTGGTAAAGGCACTCGACTCGTAATCTGAGGGTCCCGGGTTCGAATTCCCGTCACACCAAACATGCTCGTCCTTTCAGCCGTGGGAGCATTATAAAGTGATGGTCAATCCCACTATTCGTTGTTAAAATAGTAGCCCACGTGTTGGCGGTGGGTGATGACGACTAGCTGCCTTCCCTCTACTCTTACACTGCTAAATTAGGGACGGCTAGCGCAGATAGCCCTCGTGTAGCTTTGCGCAAAATTCAAAACAAACAAACAAACAAATGTTTCTTACGCTTTACTTCATAGAAATAGCATAGGTCACATATAACATGTTTAAAACGTTAACAGGATGGCACAGTATTACGTATGTCGACGAATTAGCACATCTTAATTAGAGAATATTTACTATAATACCCGAATAATAACATATTATATGTTTTAACAGATTATACGGCATACCATGTGATGACCTACTTATCTGTTCATAAGTCTTCATATGTATCTATCTACTTTCTATCTACTAATGCTCCGGTATGTCTCTGTCATAACAATACTTATTTTCGAAAGTCATATAACGTTCTGTGTGATTTTAGATCCTGTAGTCCATGGAACAACAACGAACCTTACTTCGATGTCATAAGTATAACTATACACCTTTTCTCGAAGAATGCGTAATTTCTCACCCACAGTCATTTCTACAAACGTTTGCACTTGAATGTGAATTAGGTCTTCAACACATGATAACTTAAGTTGTTAGCCTGTTTTCTTAATATATTTGTCAAATCACATTTTTCAGATTCCTTGTTACGCCTACAAGTTTCTTGCGCTATTATCTAGTCTTTGTCACAAGTTTTACAAAATAATTAAAATTTGATGAGACTGTAAAGTACCAGTATTCATCCATTCTAGGCGTAATCAGGCAGAAATTAAAAGGTGTGTAATGTTTGTTTTAATATCGTCAACGTAATGTTAGAACCAAGAAAGATAAATTCATTAACTTGAACAAATAGTTATATTGGTCCAAGGATCAGGATTATTGCTGTCTTTGTTGCTTTGTGGACATATTATACAAGCGACAGTTAATCACACTCTTCGTTCAATGGTAGCCGTATTGTTTAGTTTGAAATTAAGCACAAAGCTACACAGTGGGTTATCTGTTATCTCCCCACCTCGGGTATCGAAACCCGGCGTTTTACGTTGCAGACACTCCTCTGTGCCACTAGTGGGCAGCCGTATCAGCATCTTGTTGTTGCCCTCCCACTACTCAACAGTCCTGGATAAAGAACGACTCTGCCTGAACATTAAGGGTGTATAACTGAGCTGTTGGGTCCACGTGTTATGTAAACGCCAGCCGAGAATGAAAATACCGTATTAATATATGGTCACTTAAATTGTTCAGAAATTTCATACTGGCTTCTATTTTAAAACGTACTCGTATATTTCTTTTTCTTCATTACAGTGTAAATAATAAAGTTTATCACACCGTTAACATTTTTAGTAACTAAAATTGCCAGTCTGAAAGATAACAATTATTCTCCATAATTTTATAAAAATATTGTTTATTTCATACCTCACTGTTTCACCAATAATTTTTTTTTTCCTGTTCTTTTCTCTCCTGTCCCTAGTGGCACAGACGTGTACTATTGGAAACCTCGTTTCAATATTCCACGTGGGCTAGTTATTTGTGTAGCTTTGTATTTAATAGCAAAAACCAACATTTCTTTCTTGGACTCGTGTGTTTGTTTAGAATGTCCAATGTTTATTTTCCCCCTTGGTTCTGGTGATTTGGAGACTTTAATTTTTTCCTTGTATGAGCACTTCAGTTATCCTACAACTTGAATTTATTTGTTAACCCATTGCTGGAGTTTACATTTGATAAATATTCAAAGTAAATAGTATAATGGTGTAGCAGCATCTCTGTCAAATGCTACAACTTGAATTTATTTGTTAACCCATTGCTGGAGTTTACATTTGATAAATATTCAAAGTAAATAGTATAATGGTGTAGCAGCATCTCTGTCAAATGCCGTAATTTTGTTTAATGTCTTATCATTATTTTTGTTTAGGTTCACTTAACTTCTAACGTGAACTCACTAATATTTTGTTACTAAATATGTTAAAGTCTGTTATTTTTGTTACTTGACTGGTGTTTTTTGCTTGCTGTGGGCCGGCATCTTATAGCAAGAATAACGCGACCAGTGGTCATAAGACTGGCTATTTGACTGAATGACTTGGAATTCCGGTCAAATCGTTAAATGTAAAATGCTTGAAACAATTATATGAAAAACTTCCTACCACAGAACATTTCTCGAACATCCATATATTACAATGGCTGCACATCACTGGTATCAAATTTCCAAGTGTGCTGATATTTTCAACTAATAATTCATCAGGGTATATAAAACCAGAAATCACAGACAACGTTTCACTGGCAGTTAAAACTGCCTTATTATATTAATTGTTACATACGACTCCATGATATTTATGATGTTAAACATAAAAAAATAATTATCTCTCGACATAGTAGTTATACTTTATAAGAAACTCCAAATACGTATATTCATATATATATTTTCACATAAAAGTTTTCTTTTTATCATTTTTCTTTTCCTAGTTTAAACAGATATATTAAATGTTAAAAATTCTCTTAGCGCTATTTTTAAAACAGCCTAGATATAGGAAGCCTATTGTGGGAGAACAAATCTCTCTTTGCTCATGAAATATGAAATAAAATCTTACTTTATTCTAACAAAAATAAACTAATAATAACAGACTATGCTGTTTTTGTTTGTTTTTTCGATTCTACTTTTTCTTCATCGAAAACAGAAAATATAAGGCAAAATGACAAGAATTAAAAGCATATTAAAGCTTTCACTCTTCAATATGTTTAAAAGTGATTGTGCGGCCCTCTGTGGACCAGCTTTAACATTACTAGTTATTATTATATTGGTTCAAAATTATCTCTTTTAAATTTCGAGATTTTTTTTCCAACACAACATAAACATGAATGGACCCCTTACACCTCCTACGGTGTTTTCAAGATAAACCATATTTTAAAATGGGTTGATTTAAAATCATAACAGAAAATGATAAATAAAACATTATTTGGCACTTCAAATGATATACACATTACATAAATGCACTAGTTATATTTATCTTCACATCTAAAGAAAGATAACATAATACCTTAGCATGTAAATGTTGCTATATGCTTTGTGTTGCACGAAACTCTGCTTTTACATGTTATACTTATGTATACTGTTAGGTAACATTATTTTCAACGTTATTGATAGTTAGAAATGTAACTTTTTTTTCAAAATAATAATCTTACTTGCAAAAAGTTATTGCTCTGTTTGATGAAACCTTTAATGGTTGGACGGCTGGTAAAGTATCCTGTCCAATAAGCGTGTGGATCACTTGCATAAGGAAAGAAGTCATCAGATTTGGTAGGCCAAGTCTTATTGGCTTGGTTGAGGGCGTGGAGGTAGCAAGATGGCGTTGAATAAAACAGATTCACATTACTTCCATTCTTTTGCTTAAAAAACAGAATTTACAATAAATTGATATATGTGTTTTTATTACACTTCTATCACTTATGTGATATAACATTCTGTGAGACAGAAAAAAGATCTAAGAAAACTTTTTTTTCAGTAAAACGTATCAGAGAGATATTTAAATTAGTTCCGTGTGAAAAGTAAAACTCAGTTAAGATACTTTTTTTACTTCCCTTACAATAAAATAGAGTATTTCAAAAAGGAAAGATTAAATGCTCTTCCTTCTTCCCCATTCATTTTAGAAACTTAAACGAGCATAGTATACTTAATATTGAATGAGCAATAGATAATTTTAGAAATACTAATTGAAAAAACTTATTCAATTTTGGAAACACCTCATGAGTCTTACCTTTCGGTTCACAGATCTGATTATCTTGTCAAAGTTTTTACACCACACATCTGCATTCTGTTAATTAAATTCATCTACCATTGTCAATATTATATGATTTGTGGTAAATGTTTTTACCTGTAACACCAGAAAAATAGATAATGGAAGAAAACAAAAAAGTCTCACCCTTGAATTAACGTGAGCAACTAGTTTGTCCAGGTTTTTGTACCACGAATGAGCACTCTGGTATTGGAAATCTCCACCCATGGTCATAATGAGATGATTGGTTTGGTACAGACCGGCCTGAAATATTAGTTATTCCAATAATTTATAAGGAAGTTAAAGTTAAAGGACTTATCTAACTTAAATTGTTACAATAACATTTCCAACATTTAATTTCTATAGACACCACATTCCTATTCTGAAATATGTCCGGACGAGGTCACTACAGACCATTAAAAAAATGATGATAACGTGTGTCTCTTGGGTTAGTCTCCAAGGTAAGGACATCGATAAATTTACAGACATATAAGAATAAAATCCAGTGTTTAATTTTCTGCGGTGGACATAGAAGATATCTCAATGTGCCTTTGTTTTAAAGCAAACAAAATCAAATCTTGCTGTTAGGATTTAATGTATGTTTGTCAATGTACACTGCTCTTGTTTCACTGTCACTGCAAATCTGTCTGTTATTGCATTGTAACATGAAACACAGATAACTATTGTCATTGTTAGACCAATTTTATAATACTTTTAAGAGGACTGGGTTTATTATCTAGAGAACACAGGTGATTATCTTTCAAACGCTAAAAATTTATTGCGTGCCACATATGTATCCATTTATGAAGAAATAAAGTCTTACCTGATCCTTAGCAATCTTTATGAACTTGTCTACTCTTTCCTCGACATTGTAATCATGCAGACGTGTATCATCCTGCAAGTTTAAAAGATATATCGTATTTCAGATCCATAACATATGAGTTTTAAATTATTTATAAAATTACTTTACACATACCAAGTGTCGTAAACATTGTTATCTGCACCACCTTTTGAAAATCTATCTATTCATCTCACTACATAAAAAACCTACGAACGTAGAGAGCAACTTCCTAAAACTTATATTTGTACCTGCTCTTACTGGCTGCTTATTGTTATACATTGTATACATGTGTAGAATTGTTTATTCAAGCACAAACCCCCACAGGGTTTCATATTCCCCTAAACTGTGCTTGTGTTAAAGTTGTAGCTTTCTAAATCTTAGTTCTCACGTTTAGTTCATTTATTTTACAATATCTTCCTAACCCTTTTAAAGAAAAATGTCGAACAAGCACACTGTATGTGATTTACGAAAGATTAATAATTAGTTTCTTCAACTATTACACCTGGTTTTAAAAGATGTTTTTTTAACGTTTGCACTGCCAACGCAGTAAACTTTGGTTTCATTTAACGTATACACAAAGGACACCCTAAGGCATAATAATTTACTGAAAAATATTCTAACTTTGTTTCAATAATTACGTGAAAAACGTCACATTCAAGAGTGTTATTTTCTTCTGACAAAAACTCTACCTTAAAGGCACTCAATACTAACTTAATCACCCCCCAGTGGCTCAGCAGTATGTCTGCAGACTTACAACACTAAAACCGGGTTTCGATACCTGTAGTTGGCAGAGCACAGATAGCCCATTGTGTGGCTTTGTGCTTAATTCAAAAACAACAACAAGTAACTTAATCTGGTGTATTTATGTAAATTTTAGATATTTTATACCTTATTTTTTAATTGAATGGTCCCCTCATAGCAAAAAAAACTAACTTAATTTAATGAGTCATTAAATGGATGTTGCGTTTCTGTAATCAACCGTCTTTAAATTGGTTTCTATCATTTTATTAAAAGATTTTATATATTAAATTTGAAAAAAAATACAAATTCAAACCGTTATGAATAACAGTGCACCCAGTTTAACCTTTAATCTGACTTATGTATCCTGAGTTAAAATCTACACAAAGCAATTTAACTTGAAACACTTACTTGAACAATTGCTGGAATGGAAACTGCGATTGTAACTTTAACTTTTTTTAAGTTAAGCAACTAAGAATAAAATATTTTTTAAAGCTGAAGACTAAACCATCAATAAATAACTAAACTACGTGCGTTGCATTATGGCATTTTAAAGATCAACTTTATATTTATTTCAACACGTTTCAAATTCTCCTTACTTACCATTATTGGAATATTGTCACACAAAATGTCATAACAGAAACCTGAAGGTGGATAATAGGTATTAGGTAAAATTCCAGTGAACAAATCTGCTACTGGCCCTGGGTTGAGCAGAGTGAAAGGAAGAAAAGTTGAAAATGATATCATAAGAAAACTAACTGAATATAATAATTAAACTTTTAATAATCAACTTCATACAAAAAAGTGTGTTTGTTTGTTTGTTTTTATTTTCACGCAGAGCTATACGAGGGCTATCTGCGCTAACCGTCTCTAATTTAGTAGTGTAAGACTAGAGGGAAGGAAGTTAGTCATCAATACCCAACGCTAACTCTTAGGGTACTCTTTTTACCAACGAATAGTGGGATTGATCGTGACATTATAATGCCCCCAAGACTGAAAGGGCGAGCATGTTTGGTGTGACGAGGATTCCAACTCGCGATCTTCGGATTACAGCTGATATAAAAAAACAAACAACGAAAATAAAATAATAATTGAGAGCCTTAATCCACCTAGTTAGTTATAGTGTGATTCTGGTTATTTTACCGGGTCAATTAAGTGTGAGAAAGAGAAAAAATCGGTGTAGGAAACTTATTGTCTATGCATTGTAGACAACTGCTGAATTCTGGAAATTTATTTTCAATAAATGTTTAGCATGTTTATAATTGAAAATTACAACAACAAATTTATATGACAGGACGATGTAAAATTCTGAAATTTATTTTCAATAAATGTTTAGCATGTTTATAATTGAAAATTACAACAACAAATTTATATGACAGGACGATGTAAAAAGAGGAAACGAAACATGTACCATACTTTTCAAAATAATCAGTTCAATCAGTCATTGTATTGTTTGTTTTGAATTTCAAGCAAAGCTACACGAAGCCTACGTGCACTAGCGATCCCTGATTTAGCAGTGCATAACAAGAGGGAAGGTAGCCAGTCACCACCACTCCACTTCCACTCTTAAACTTCTTGTTTACTAACGAATAATGAAGTTAACCGTCACATTATAATGCCCCACGGCTGAAAGGGCAACATGTATGGTGTGACGAGAATTCGAACCCGCGCCCCTTAGACTACGAACTCCCTAATCACTAGGTCGTGCCGCGCCAATCATTTTAAAACATTTATTAACAATTTTCCTTCTTTTATACATGCAATGACAATACCTTGTCTATTTTTCTTTCTAGATTGTTATGAATTATTGTACAGTGGCAGATCCAGAGGACTTGCACCTCCCTTTCTTTTGTGACAATAAACAAATTATTATGTGCAAATATTTATTTATACACTCGGAGACTCATCATGCCCATCTTTGGTTTGTATTCATTTAGTAATCTAATTCCTTCAGCCGTATGCAAACATATGCCGAACAGAGAAAAGCAAAGGTTAATGAAGCCAGTATAACCCCAGACCCTCCCTGTAAAAGTTCGTTTGCTCCAGTGTTCCTTCGTGCCCTCTTGTAGGGATTCTCTTTTCATTAAACTCTGAATCCGTTTAACGGATTTACTGTTATATATTTATTTTAATATCTATGTTTGTTTCAATTTAATATTTATTTAGAAATTCATATAACATATTTTTAATGTGTAATGCGAGAGATTCAGAGTTCATATTCCAAATGAGCCTCCATACAAGCCTTGGAAGCTATAAATGTAAGTAACATATATTCATCTGAAACGTATAGATAGAAACTTTACCAGAAACATTTATAGATTTCGAACATTACAAACCGTTTAACATCAGTAAATTAATTTTGGACGCTAATATTTTTACGAGTACATTACGTATCTTCATCTGTGAAAAACTTACAAGTGAGCAGCGGGAGATAACTTATCTGTTAAGTGAATTATACAGATATCAATATAGAATTTATTCGTTCATCGTGAACCGTCGATAAAATATTCAGTTTTAGACCAGATAGAATATTTAGTATTGTTTGTAAGTTTGTAAAACGTTTGTATATAATTAATTATTTGCAATAATTGTTCGTAATAACCGTTATTAAAAAATATTTTGCTGGTTGTACATTAAAATACATTTGTCTGAAAAGAGAAAATTGTGTACATCAATCTTGTTGGCAAATATAATAAATTTAATTCATATCAACATTCCATTAATTTATAAATTAAAATAAACATCACCAGCTATTTGAAATCGTAATATATGTAACATAATAAATCGGAAACTCGTCCGAGATAAATTATGTAACGTCCGCAACTGTAAAACACATCAAAAGTATATATGAAAAATTGTTAGGAAATCAATTTTCAGTACTAGGCAACCCTAAGCCAGAAAACGTAGATACATATTTAGTTTCATACCTAGATTGTCACTTGCTTTCCACACCATCTCCATCGTTTTCGTCTTTTCTCTTTTTTCCTTGTCCTGGTAGTCAATACGACCCAAAAACAACCCGTCGAAATACATCTAAAACATTTTAAACAATTTTATTTTTATATTTCATCGTGTTAAGCTCCAAACAAACATTTACCATTTCATTTATAATTTTACTTTCCTAAATCTGTATAATTCCTGGACAAGAATGGTATGCATGCTAACTTGTTTTGTTTATTTGTTTTTTTAATTTCGCGCAAAGCTACTCGAGGGCTGTCTGCGCTAGCCGTCCCTAATTTAGCAGTGTAAGACTAGAGGGAGGGCAGCTAGTCATCACCACCCACCGCCAACTGTTGGGCTACTCTTTTACCAACGAATAGTGGGATTTATCGTCACATTATAATGCCCCCACGGCTGGGAGGGCAAGCAACTTTAGTGCGACCGGGATTCGAAACCGCGACCCTCGGGTTACCAGTCTAACGCCTTAACACGCTTGGCCGTGCCGGGCCTGCATGCTAACTAATTGTATGTCGAAATAAAAAATCTAATTTTGTGAAATTATCAAATAATTTTAAAACGAATCATCAATAGGTAATGTAGTTTCAGTTACTTTATATCACAACTACATTTTTGAATAGCATCATTAAGAAAGTTTGTTACTCTCTGCCCTCAAAATAGTTAAGTAAATATCTTGTTAATTTTTATAAAATTGCAATTTAAAATAATTTATAGAAAGAACAATAAAACAAACTCAAACAACTAGTAACTAAAAATCAAAATAATAATTTTAAATATACATTAAAAAAGCCTGAAATAGCCTAGTGTTTAGGGGTGGAAGGCTCGCAATAAAATTTATTTAGTATATCTTTTTTCTTCTCAGAACGTACGACTTTTTAGCACATGTAATACATCTCTTTAATAAGAGAATAATGCTCAATATTATAGCTGCCTTTTCAGGTGTCTTTGTCAACTTGATTAGGTTCTAAGTTCCGCTAAATCTGTTCTATGATTCAGTAAAGTATCAAATATAGGCGTTATCCTTTAAGTAGTATAAAAACTCTTTAAAGTCGAACTAAAGAAACGACCTATCTCAAAACTTAACATAATTGTCCAATAAATTAGGAAAAGAAAAGCACTTCCTTTAATCTTTTCCGTTTTCTCAGATTTTAGGCAGATGAGGGTAGTAACATAGGATAATAAAATGCATGAATAGCATACGAAAATGTTTAATAACCTTGAACTTTCTTGATATCAATAGGTATCATTCAGGGTTCATAAACTGTAAACTTGTTTGATAAACGTATTCAGTCGTCATCAGTAATGTTTTAATCATGTCTTCTTTCAGAGAGTATTTAAACAATTTGTACCTGTGCAAATAATGAAGCCTGTTCCCGAGAATGACCGAACGGATCAATCTGCCATCCGATTCGAGGAATCCCACAGGAACCGAATGTGTCTGAAAGACGACGGAACCCCCACGTCATTTGGTCGATGATGTCATTGTAGTGGCACGTTGCTTCGTCATTCATAGACCAGCCTCCGCTGATAAACTCTAACTGACCTACCAAAAGAGAATAATAATAATAATAATACATTTAGTTAATTAAGACATGGAATAATATTTGAACATTACATTTTACTATGCCTTGAAGTAATATTAACGTAGAAAACTCATATGACGTGCTCCAAAAATAAACAATGTTAGTTTTCCAATGCTAATTTTTACTTTTTATTCAAAATAGATGACTTAGATGGATAAAGCTGGGTTGAGTTTGCTTTCATGACTGTAGTGAAGGGTTATTTTTTAATTGTTAACATATTTTATCCGTGGTTAGTCATATTGGTAATATAGCTATAAGTAAGAACATGGAAATATCTTTTAAACTTACACATTTTTACTTCTTTTATATTTTCCATTTTTAAGACACTTAGAAAGTACGTAACACCCACAGCTTATTGCTTATTCACCTATATCTATAACAATATGATGCAGCTAATTCGATAAACTGAAAAGACCATATCTGATCAAATGACGTCCATGAGCCAGAATCTGGCAAATGAAGCATGATGCAGTTAGTTCGATAAACTGGAAACTATTAACTGGACTAAAACTGGCCAAATGGCGTCCACCACCCGGATCTGGTCCATCAAGATGGCCTCTGTTTTTTTAATCTTATTTTATTTTGGTCGGACTGGTTAAACAAAACCAGAAAATGAAACTGTGACCAAGCAGACCATTTTCGTGACGGTTACGAGATTTTTCTTCAAATATGTATCTCGGTTATTTATTCACAAACAATATAGTTAACTGGCAGGCTGTAATAGAAGTATGAAATAGAATTTAAGTATCAAGAAAGTACCTTGAACGCTCATATAGTTTCTGTCCCCAGACCAAAGTCTAGATAAAAAAACCAGTCCATGAACATATTGAAGTTTACCACCCCTAGGCAAGTCGTTATTTAAAGCATTATATTACAACCTGGAAGTCATAGCACTACTGTGCTTGCTTATAATGACAAATCAAATACATAAAGGAATAAACACAATGACCTTATGACTAATAGGTACTAAGAACTTAAGATACATTACCATGAAAATAAAACGCTCAGCTACAATAATCAGCTGCAACAGGTAAATCAGATGATCACACCTTTGTAACGTTTTGAAACTGAATAAATAGTTTGTATCATACAAACTTAAGTAGAGTTCATGCTGGTGTTTTTCTTTGTGCAAAGCTACGCAATGAGTTATCTGCACTGCTCTCTGTCCACCATGGGGAACTGTACCTTAAATTGTAACATTGCGAGTCCGCAGACTTACTGCTGATCCAAAGGAAGATGCATGCACTTAATACGGCTATGGTTATATTGGTAAGAAAATATAATATATCTATGAAAAAACGATATAAGTTTATGACGTGAAATATAGAAGTTCGTGTTATGGAGTAGCATCCATTCTCTGGAAGCAGTTCTTTTTATGGATCTTTTCTGTTTAGAGCTTTTATTTCGTTCCGGGACGACGTTTCCAGTTCTATACTAAGCACTTCTTCATGCCTATTCTAGAATAATTCTCTACCAAAAGTAATCCTTAAAAGAAACATCCATACTAAGAAAAGCTGAATACATCAGTTTTTTTTAGCTGTATCAGCTACCATTAATCGTGTTTATTTGACTTGTGATGTTTGAAGCATTATGTTTTTGGTCTGTTCACTGAGAAATGTTCTAATTCAGCTTTCAAGCTGAATCTAATATTTTATTTTTTGTCCCATTTCGATGCTATTGATTGTTAAATGATACATATATTATTCCCCCTTTTTTAGTACCCACCAGCAAATGTAATAATCAGAAACAGGATTCCAGTGTTTGGTGTTACACGTTCCTGTTGGACGTGTTTTCAGAGATTCAAATTTCATCAACTGTATTTCTTAACTTCAAAAACGTGTATCAAAACGTATTTCAAACTTACATTATATCTGATAGGCAGTTTTCATACATAATTTATGTCTGATAACAAATTACTGTAAGCATTGAATATGCCATGTTGTTTATGGTGATTAAAAACATATCTTGATCCTTCTATATATTATTAAATAAATGACATCACTTTTAATTTTTGAAATGCATACTTGGCATGGTAGTTTAATGCTTTGAATGATAAGACGCATACGGAACTTTATGCTAAGTTTTATTAAATGAACATTACGGATATTATTGCGGATGTTATTACCACATAACTCTTATTACGTTAAGTTCTAATAAGGTTGGAGGTCACTCTAATTTCTCAGTGAGTGTATGTTTGGAAGACTTGACGTCACACATACTTCCAGAAAAAAAAAGTTTCTAGGCTAAATCATACTGGAAACACCTTTTTAACATAGCAACAATTAACTTCCATTTTAAACGCTCATTAATGTACGAATCGTTTTAGCAATTATAAACTCTTTACGTCAGACTTACCATTTCTTACCAACTTCTGGACTTGATGACGGACATGGTCGTGTTGTTGCTGCCACCAGCGCCAAAAGAAAGCTGTCTCGACGTAAATAAAACGCTTATTTGGATCATGACGTAGTTCTTGTACAACAGAATCAAGTATGTATTGGACGCCAGCTCTTTGTATGGTGTTGTTAGCTAGACATGACGTAAATAAAGTAGATTAATTAAGGACAGAATATTAGTAGTTTTCCAATCGATCGAGTACACGTTATAGTAGTGTCTAATTTGGATATGTCTATACAAATGTTTTATCCTATAGTTGTCTTAAATTCCAGAACAACAAATAAACAATACCCTATACCAGTTCTTTGGCTTCTTTACTCGAATAGTGGTATTTGATCATTCTTAAAACCCACCATAAACCCCAAGGTGGACAGCGTATTTTTAGGAGAGGCAAAAGGACGCAAAGTCAACCCTTAATACTTATAAGCCCATAAACAAAAACTCAAAATAAATTAATCTAACATTGGTTACAAACATGCATGTAAAAAAACAACAAAAATATTGCATAAAATAAGCTAATAAAGAATTACAATAAATACCTTGCTTCTGTGAGCATCAGAAGCTTAAAATCATTATTCAAACGAAATCCACAGCTGATGTTATTGTGTAGAAAGAGAAAAACATTTAAATGATGTAAGAATTTTCCTCTTGTTGTATAAGCGGCGGTTGCTGTTTAACATATATTTCAATCTTGTTTACTCAATTCAATTTTAAAACTTATGCAACTTGTCATTTTCAAGGCGTAATCGTAGTTGGAGTGATTGTTGTTTTGTTATTAGATGTAAAGAACTTTATCAGACAGGCTGTTCTTTAAGTTTTTTATCCGAAAATAACAGCAATATAAGTTTTATTGATTGGCGAGGGACCAAATTGTTTCACGATAAAACATAACGATGATACGCTAACTGTGATATCTCTTATCTTAGGAGAACAATAATCACTTAAGTATTCGACTGAGCTTTAACGTGGCGCACTTAGCAATCATCTCGACTGCATCGAAGCTTGTTAAAAATAGAATAAGTTAATGAACGCATTACATTTTAATGGACTTGAAACAAACTCCGAACTTTATTAGAGCTTTGTTGTTGTTACATGTTTTAAGATTTAATGAGTTTCTCTCTACGCTATTATTTATAAAGACCTTAAAACAATCACATTTAGCGCCTCAAGATACACGGCCCGGTATGGCCAGAGGATTGGGGTGCTCGACTTGCAATCCGAGAGTCGGTGGTTCGAATTCCCGTCACACCAAACATGCATCCCTTTCAGCTGTGTGGTTGCTATAATATGACAGTCAATCCTACTATTCGATGGTAAAAAAGTAGCCTAAGAGTTGATGGTGGATAGAGAAGAATAACTGCCTTCCCTCCAGCCTTACACTGCTAAACTAAGAACGGCTCGCGCAGAGGGCCCTCCTGCAAATGTTTTTATTCACAATAAAAATGCTATTGACTCTAAAGTATTATTAATATATCTTATTAGCCCGTTTCCTTCTTCATCACGGCCCTACATGGCCAGCTGGTTAAGGCTCTCGACTCGCAATCTGAAGATCACGGGTTCGAATCCCCTTTACGCCAAAAATGTTCTTCCTTTCAGCCGTAGAGGTGTTATAAAGAAAAGGGGAATCCCACTTTTTGTTGGTAACAGAGTAGCCCAAGAGTTGGCGATGGGTGGTGATGACTAGCTGCCTTCCCTCTGATCTTACACTGCTAAATTAGGGACGGCTAGCGCAGAACGTCCTCGCGTAGCATTGCGCAAAATTCAAAACAAATCAAAAACCAAACCTTTCTTGATGACAAGCTTGTGCTATGTATATATATATATATATATTGTATTTATATCTTTCAATATGTATAAAGTATCTTTGAGACAACTATCGCATTTGATCTATTTAATATCCTATTATTCTCTGTAAGCTCGTTTTCTCACACTCTACGTGTCTACTTGAAAGAGAGGACATTTTAATAATAAGGAACGGCATTGTCAGCTAGGAATGAATCATTACTTGAAATAAAGAAATAATGTTGAATTTAAACACCTTCGAATTCCAGTCCGATGGACTTTATGTTACCTTTATATGGTTGTAAGCTAAAAAACGGTGATTTGTACGCAAAACGATATACTTTTTAGAAAAAAAAAACATTTTGTTTGCAGTTCATTATTTTTTAATTTAATACTGAATTAGCATAATTTGTTTTCCTACACAACTGACAGGTTTAAAAATACAATCATAGTGTTAACAATTTTAATTAATAAGTATGCTTTTGTTTATTTTATTCGCAGCATTTCAGCCTCAGTTCCTGTATCCAATCTAATGATACTACATAAACCTGGTGAGATCTTGTTAATAAAATAAATGACTTATTATACACATCCAATAAAATAACTTATAAGTATGCTTTGACAGTAACAGCTTAATTTGAAATACTTTTTTATTCTGAAAGAGACCTTTTTTATTAACGTTTATTTCTCTGTTAAATATTAAATATTTAGAATATGTTATTTCAAATAAGTTTCTACAGCGACGTACTATGTATAACATTATTCTAATTTATGCTGTATACCAAAGATAAATTATTTCTTGTTACTAAGTAGTTTAAAAGTTACAGAAGGTTACAACAGTTTAAAAGTGATATGAAAATAAACATACCTCCATAATAATACTGGTCTACCGTTTTTAACCATCCGACATCATTGTGTGTGTGACACACGATGTGAATGTTTAACATTCCAGGCTTACCCTTAAGACAACTCTGAAACAAAATTAACGAAGTAGTTGAAAATATGTATGATTAATATTGCTCTCGAATATATCTAATTATTAATAACTCTTGTATATAAGTAATGAATCATATTGCTTTCCTATACACTTCAGGTCATATGTTTGTTATTAAGCACAAAGCTACCTTTTGAAAGTAGGAACTTAATTTTAGATGTTCTTTAAAGATATTTTTCATTTACGAATATTTATGTGTTAAAATTTAAAGACACTTTCGAATACATGACTTTAAATAACTTTCTATAAGGGCGTACTATGCATAATATAGTACCGAAACTCGCGGTTTAGTACTACAAGCTATCAAACACATCCGCTTAGGAAACGAAAGGCTAGAACAAGTACGAAAATAATCGTGCCTAAACAAATTTAATTAAACTTAATAAGATTATGAAATCCCATAATATTTTCGTTTTCGTGTGAATACTCTAAATGTATTTGAAACATGGATAAATGTTTAATTATTCTTAATAAGTTTACTCGTCAGTCGTACATAGTAAAGTGTAGAAAATAGATATTTTAAATTAGAGAATAAATAAAACACAAGACTGATTTAAAATAAAATTTAACAAGGAAGACAGAATTTAGTACTTCTTAATATTTATAAAAGTACTTCAAAATAATTTATATGAAAAAAATAGCATTGTAAAGTGATTCCTCGCTTCAAGAATAAATCGGATTTTTGGTAGATAATTGTCATTAAGCCTCGTAACGATATCAAGAGCTCAATACATAAAAACGTATAAACTAAGCCTTGCAATAAATGTTATATGCATGCCATTTTCAAGTTATAATAAAGTTGCATTATCTGAAGCTTCAGAAAGCCGCCATTTTTGTTTATCACGCAACTCTACTTAGGCCTAATTCTGGTTGTTGCATACTCACGAGGGGGTAATACCCATGTAGTTAACATGTAATGAAATGTTGCTAAAAATAAATAACAGTAAAGTATTTATTTATAAATTTCCAATTCTTTGAACGTAACAGCTACTATGAATGCTTGAAATCTAATTATATAAACAAAATTCAAAAGATGCTTGAAATGTCATAAAAGCTAATGTATTGTATAAACAAATCATCGTGTAGAATGTTTCAAAGGAAGTTCCAATTTGTGAGATCAAAAGCCAACACATATTGCACGAAGCACAATCAACATGCAAAGGAAGCTAATGCTACGGGTTTCTGGAGCATACCCCCAGAACATTTCAAGCTAAAACATGTTCATACTTCCATCAGAAGAATGATGATTACGTAGAAAACGTTAGATATCATAAGTAGTTGTACTATAACTATACAAACATATCTTTTTATATCACAAGAATAGAGGGTTTGGTCAAACTCCCGACGCGCATACGTGTTTGAATGTGAATAATGTGTGAGAATAAAGTTTGAAGAGTACAATATTTGGATATTACAATCATCATACTCAATTTTTTTCATTCTGTCAGATTTTCAGACCGTGAGAAAGATCGGTCTTCCTTTTTTGACTTGCTTATGTAGATGTAAAAATTAAGAAATGGTGATCTTATTTTTTATCACAATTGCGATTAAATATGCCCAACAGAAATACAAGATGTGTATGATATTATGAAATATCAGATGGCTTAATGAAGTCAATAAATAGTTATAATGGCCTTCATTTATACCGATTGAACCTGCTAAAGATTAATATGTAATGAAAGTCGAAATGAATTATGTTACAAATCAAAAAGGTGCATATTTTGTATCTTTGTACAACTGACTATCCAAAAGTTTAAAGCATAACTTAGCTCAATAAAGTAATGTAAAAATATCAAGGAAACGTTTGTTTCTAATATATGCGCAAAGCTACATAGGAGCTACCTGCGCTAGTCGTCCCTAAATGTGGACTAAGTGAAACAAAGGAGCACATATCGCCAGTTCTTTGACCGTCACTCTTATAAAGCATCCATCACTTAACTTCACCCATAAATCCTGAGGTGCAAAGACCATAACACTGTCACTTCTGGCCACATAAACAGTGAAGATAAATGGATGAGATTGACATCATTTCTAATGTTTTTAGTTAAAACTGGGACTATTTTGTTTAATATGTTTCATAAAACGTTAATCTCATTTTTCAAATACATATATGTTTACCCCTATTCTCCTTTTGAACGGATTTATGACAACCTATTGGTATTTTTAACAATAACAACGTTTGTAGAAGATAGAAGAAAACCAGTAATTCATAAGATATGCATTGAATATAATAATAACATTAATAACTTTTTATTTATTCATAAACTTTAGGCTTAAGTGTATTTTTAGTGAAACTAGCAGCCAAGAAGTACTATTAATATGTAGGGCGTGCAAGTTAGAAAAGAAGTTGGGCGGTTATTGGGTACAGTTGCAGAGTTGGAAAGGAAGAAATGTAAATTGTTTGAACTGGTGGCGATTAATGAAGAACTTAAAATTCTGCAAAAAAGTTACATTTTGCAAACACAGCATTTAAAGGGTCATAAATTCAAATTTTGGCGGCGTAGGAGTCTTCTGCAGTTTAGACAGTATTATTTTTCAAACAGGCTGGCTGGCATTTGGAATGAACTACCTTCAAAGGTGGTGGAGACATAAAGTTTAAGTGAGTTTACGAAAATAATGGAGGAATATGAGCAATAAGGGCTGGTTATAGTTGGAAACTAGAAGGGACATCCTTGACTGGCTAATTAGATTTTGTCTTTCTGGTTCTTTTTCCTGATTCTTTCGTTTGAAATAATGTTAATTTATTAATAATAATGAAAAAAAGTTTTATTAATATTCGCCTGACCTGGCATTTGTTTTGGTAGATGTTGAATATATTGTGTTTTTGTTGTTGAATTGCGATTGCAGCGAAATGTTCAATGAAAACCGTTACAAACTGATACAAAAGCTTAAATATTCTGTAAGAAACGAAAATGTTTCCTGACAAAACTTTGTCGCTTCACTATAAATACAAATATTAATTGATGGTATTGCTATCCGCAACTTGTTAAAATGGTATAGATTTTTTACTTTTACATTTGTTTTTTAGTTTAAATTTGTTAGAATAAAATACGATATTTCTAATCATTGTAATTATCTTTACCTAAGTCTGAAAAATGATACCAAATTTTGTATTAGAAAGGAAGCCTGTAAAAGACAGTTCACATACAAATATATATACATAAATTCAACACAGGAAGAAATAAAAGTATAACTCAACCAATGAAGTTATGTGTTTTTATTTAAAACCCTTTTATTCGTAGAATATATAAGTTTCTTAACGTTCTAAATGAAAAGTTGATTATACAGAGAGTGTTATAAGAGTTATCTTTCCAAACTAAGATCTTTCCCATATAACAAACCGTATTTATTTCTTACGCGTTCTGTATTTTTACCAAGACGTGATCAAACAAAGTAGTGGTATTCAGAAGGCTTTATCTCTTAGCAACGAATGTGGAATATTATTGGATAATGAAATGTTTATGAGCAACAATGTTCGTTCAATAATTGTATCGTAACAATAGAAGTTCAAGCACGTGCCAGTTATAACTTGTTTGTTTATGAACAAAGTTATAACAGGAATTTTGAAAACATATGCAATTTCTTTCTAATGTGATGTAAATAATTTAATTAATGTTGTGACAAGTGAATACATTTATATGGGCTGTGTATTACTATTTCATATTACTTTCTTTACTAATTACTGTTTTTTTCCTTTCATCTTCCTCGTGTTTACTAAGGAAACAAAGAACATAAAAACAGTTTAAATGTGGCATGATATGTATATTATTTTGAACCTACTAATAAATGTGATCACTGATCTGAAAATGGTCGTAAAAGATAAGATATAATTTTAAACGTGAGGTACTTAACTGGGGTCAACGAAATGGTTTAACGATGCAGTAGATGATACCAACCAATTAATGAGAACTAAAGAAAGCAAGAAATACTGGTAGAGAGGCAGAGGCGTTGGAATAAAGCTACAAAAATATATATTCATCTATTAGATGACACGTACATACTGGATAAAGCTGAATATGTACGCCGTAAAAGCTAAAAGAGTTTATGAATTTCTTACGTCCTTTTATAAATACTCCTTCCCAGGAAATTTAGAGCTAAATTTGAAGAATTATGAATAATGGAGTAAAAATCAAATTTTGATACCCTCAGTAGGCAGAGCGTACACTGTTTATTGTGTACTTTCATTTAAAACAAATAAATAAATATTTTCTAGATAATTTCAAACTATGAAGAAAATGCGTTGATGAAAAGGCATTTATACCTATGCAAATACGATGAACTAATACAACCCTGTAAAAAAAAGCAAACACAACTTATCTAACCTATATAAAAACAAAAAAGGTGTGTCATGTCACATGTGATTTCTCGAAATAGGAGGAGTGATAAAGATCAAAAATCGTTTAACCAGATATGATAATTCAATTACTGTTTTCTCGTTACGATTTCAATGACGGGGTTTAAGGGGGCCTTGAAACCTTATAAGTGTAATGAATATTGGTATAATAAGCCTGAAGTAAAGAGGTAGTGTTAAATCACCTAGTCTAGAGTGAAGTGCATAAAATTTATCCTGAAGATAAAAATATCGATTCACTTTTAAACTTAAATATATTTTCTGAATAAACCTATTTTTTTGTTTTATCACCAAAGTTTTTGATAGAAAAAAACAAACACCTTATGCAACGGAAACTCTAAATTAAGAAATCAACTAATATATTTCCAGTTTTGTTTATACATTTTATTTTATACTTTCAATACATAGACTAATAACAACATAAAGTTATGCTTTTGTTGCTTTGCAACATAACATAAAATACATTGTTGGGATTTTGGTGTTACCGAAACGTACTGGATTTTCTGTATACGAGAAGTTGTTAATCTAACTGATTTTTACCTATAATTATACTACGAATACGCCTCGAATTCTTTTCATGAATGATCTTAATTTTGATTGGCTCACAAAGGAAGTTACCAACGAATGACTGCGTCGACTGTACTTTATTGCCCTTTTGTTGGTCAAGCTTGCTTTTAAAAAAATATTTATTTCAGTAAGTTATGAAATGTGTGGTTAAGGTATACTATGCGATGAGGATGGTAGAAATTGCACCGTCATTTTCGATGGACTTTACGGTAGTGATTAAATAATTGTGCGTGTAACAAAACAATATCCATTCCAGGAAAAAGCGTATGCACTGAACTTATACCCATAAATTTATGAGATTGGTATCTTTCAGATTTGTTTTTAGACTAGAAATATAGTTCAAGTTTAGAACTATGCATTATTGTAGCGTATAAGGAAAAAAGTGAGATTTAGAGAAAAATGTTCAAGAATAAATTCCCAGCAAAACTCAATTAGATCCAAGCAGATCAAAACATTTGTTAATTAAGTACTCGAATAACACTATAATCACAGACTTTGTAACGTCATAAAGAAAACAGTTCTTGAATAATTATATTATCTTCATTCCATCCTACTAAATACAGCTCAAAATTAATCTGGTAAGGTGAAACGTTTTATAAATTACAGTAATAGATAAATGTATAATTATATAATTAGAAACATACAGACTTTTCAAGCATGATGTATCAGAGATGAGCACAAAATAATCTCTATACATGCCGTAAAATGAAGAAGAAAACGTTACTGGTTTGTATTAATATGCTGACAAAGAAGAGTGTGTGACACATGTAGCCGTGATTTCATCGAACCAATTAACATCATTCACTCAACATAATCAAGAAACGTAACAACTATTATCACTGGAAGCTTTTTCCTAATAATTTCTCTGCGTGGGATTAGCTCGAGTAATACTTTAATAACCAGGAGAAACTGCTCATCTGGTTTAACATCAACTTTACTCAGTAGACTGGTTTGTTCTTAGAATATTATTTTAAGCATGCTTAACTCCCACTCCAAGGAAGTGTTGTGTTGATATAATGTGGGAAGTATGTTATGTTGTCTAACTTTATTCTAATCAACTTTTCATCAGACTACCTTACTAATTTCACCTGATACGAAAACATATTTTGTTTTAGTCTTTTTTTCATTTAATTCTGTATGTGTTTTGGTTTTGTTATCTTTTCTCGTAGCTGAAATTTTGCGAATTCGAGGCTTTCTCGTTGTTTTATAGTAAAGTGTACTTCATCAAGATACTCCATACCCAGGTCAAATTTTGTACCAGTTAGAGATTAGCCTGCGATGATCTGACATTCTGTCCAGGATTACTGCATTACCATTCTCGTTCGTTCGCGCAACTGAAACTATAAATTAGCATTGCCATGAGTGCCTTTCAGGCACAAATAATTAATTTTGTTTCTCATTTTTTCCATCGACAATATAGTAACTGTTTACACTAGCAAAATATTGAAATACTTCACTGCTATATCTATCTCATTTTAAAAAAAAATAACAAGTCGTGTATGTTATACTTTTTGTGGAATTAATAATAATTATGTAATTTTATTTTTACAGACTTCTGATTTTGAGCATAAAAGAACAAACTAAAAATAACGCGAGAAAACAAACATCTGAAGTTAATTTTATTTGTATACCAGTTTTTGGGCCTATTGATTTTCTATGCTTTCAATACTTATACCGTATTTTTGTAAGTGTTATACTGCATTTGTGAATAGCGTTTCGCAGTCTGTCTCTTCTTACCTTCTAATCAATGAGCACAATTGATGAGTTCTGAAATTCAGCGAAAGCTGCTCGGGTTACTGACTTGTGAGTGGTAAAAAGATATTTGTGAAATGATATTTCTTTGTACTGTGATTTTGAAACTCAATGAACACACAAATAAGAATGTATAAGCAAAAATAACTACATCTGATTTGATTTTTACAGTAATTGTTATAGCCTATTGTTTTGGAACGCCTCGCCAACGTTTGGTATTTTGGTAAGTTTGAAAATGTTTTTGTATTTTTGAAATGGAATTGCAAGGAAAGAAAAGGGCACTCTTAATAAACTATGTGCGTTTTATTTTCTAAGAAAATGTGTTTTTATGATCAGATTGTGCACTTTGATCAGTTTTTGCACTTTGAGCTTTTATCACTTTGGTTGTACGAGCAAAAGTGAAACGACATTGCCGTGACCAAAAATCTTCTCTCTCAGCAAGACACTGATATTGTTGCTATGACAGAGTAATCATACTTTGGACTTTCTGTTACATATTCCTGTATAAGGTTTCATTCCATAATTTAATCTATCTTTTTTCTGTGTAAGTTTTTGAAAAACGATGAGTCGGAAAACTTTAATATAAACACCGAAAAAGGGAGCGTTATCAACCAGTCAACACAGCATTTCATAACTTGTAACTAAAAATAAAATACAAACTTCAAATTTTGTTAATTTTTCTAGTTGCATAAATATAAAGGTCGAATACTGTGAAAATATATTTTGCAAAAAAAATCAATCTATAATTTCAATGACAGAGAAACTAATTTAATGCCAACACATGAGATTCTTCAACTAAATTACCACAAAAGCCACCCTTCCCCATTTATGATTTCCGGAGGCCCCATTATACCAATTAATCTCCTTCACAATCTCCTATTAATTTTAAATCCACTCAAAGTGAGGAGTCCGTACCTGAAAAAAATATCCATTAAGTTTGTTTGTTGTTGAATTTCTTGCAAAGCTACATGAGAGTTATCTGCCTTAGCTATCCCTACTTTAGCAAGGAGAAAGGTCGCTAGACATCATCACCCACCGCCAACTCTTTTACTAACGAATAGTGGGATTGGCCGTACATTATAACGTACCCACGGCTGAAATGGCGAGAATGTTTGATTGGACGGAGATTCGAACCCACATCCCTCAGATTGCAAGCCAGGGGCCCTAAGAATCTGGTCACGCTGGGTCCTGTGTCCTTTGTAAGGCTTAGATAAAAAGAACATTTTATCCCGATCCCAGGTGCAAGATTGGAAAACAACATATGATATCACTTTCAGGTTCAGCTACTCTGAAAATTTTCTCCCATACACTGTCAACCTTCGGTGGCCTTACGTATTCGTTATACCTCGTTAGTGCTCCTTTGGTGGTGGTGGAGGGGAGGCTACGCTATACAATAAGGAAATCCAGTGAGCAATCCAGAATCCACATGCTAAGCGTGGTTGCGTAGCCCTAAATATGAAAGGATTTCACGGACACACAAAGACACACATAAAGTGAATTAGTGTAGGAATTTCTTTTCAATCCGAGCCACTGGAAATCAACATGCGAAAAGCACTATGTAAGCTATTACTAATGTATTTCTTATCGCAATGATGTATAATATCCCTTGCTAGTGGAAAGAGATTTATATCAAGGAGTTGATTTTATTTTCTTTTGTCAAGTCATAACACCACCAAGCGAAAGGTTTCATCTTAGAAATAGTATCTTGAAAGTGAAAATTATAAATAATTTTAAAATATGTTTCAAACACATTCATAAATACCGATATATTTACATTCATCCATGATTCTTTCTATGTTGAGCATTTTGCACTTACCTGATATCCACATGTTGATTCAGGTTTTTCTTGCTTTAATGGTTTGGATGCAGCAAGTGTACAAAATAAAATGTACAAGTAAAGTTTTGGTAATCCTTCCATTGTCCTCTGATCATGCGTAAATTACTTCTGTCTGAGACTAACTTGCGTTTCTTTGGTCGGCACCTGTACACAACTGTGCCCATCATGTGAGCAAGCTAGCACTTTTGGTCGACCAATCATAGATACCCCATCGATTTACTGACCTTGGAAAGTATTGTGCATTTACTTTCAGTGCTTTGACTTCAGTTTAGAAACGACATTTGTCAAGCAGTTTGATGTGATAAAAGCTGGCAGATATGATTAGAATGACGTCCTTATTAACATGTTTTGTTTTGTTTTCTGAAATTTAATTAAACTAAAAATAATACAATATTTTTAAATGAAAAATACCATAAGTTTTATGAAGTTAGCAAACAAATATAATGTACGGATAGGCGTGAGAATGTTAGACTGTTGGTTGTTAAGGCTTACGATCGCCTAAGCCTCATTGATAATTAGTTTATATTGATTTTAATAATAGATACTACTCACTAAGTAATTCATATCATAACTCTAGGCTACTATTCTAATGCCAGCGTTTTGGAAATTCTGAGAAGGAACGTACGTGGATATCGCATCCACGTTTTGCTGTTTGATATGATATATAGGTGTAGAATGACTCTACTATATTTATGTTTTCTTCTCTAATACGATAAGCTATTGCACATGTTCGGTGATATAGGGTCTTGCGCATATATCATGCTTCTGAAGCATGAGTTTTGAAAGTTTTTTGCAGCATTTAAGGGTCCACATTTTGTTCTTAGAGGGTCATTAGGTGGTTTAGTGTATAATAACTGCCTTGGTATTCTTTGTGATGTTTGAATTTTGTTATAACATTATGCTATTTGCATATTCTTGTTGAAACGTTGTGTACTTAAAGTTTTGTACTTTACCCATTCAAACCGTAACAAAACTTTTATTTTCTGAAAAGTGAGTTTCTTGTCATTAAAAAGAAATAATACTGTTCCTGTTATGGTTTACCGTCATTCTTTACATCAGTTCCGATGATAAATACATCATTAAAACAGATGGCTTTGAAGAATGTAGAACTAATTGTGTTCACTGAATTTGCTAGTCTGAAGTCCTAAACCCTTATTAAATTACAGCATGATTAGATTAAAGTGAAATGCACAGTTTCATATGTTACGTAGTCTGATTTATCCCGGACGAGTCTCGAATTTATTATGTTACGTATTAGAGTTTGGAATTTCTAAAAAACTGACTTAAATTTAAATTTTAATTTAGAAGATAATAAAATGTTGATATGTATTAAATTTATATTTACCGACAAAATTCATACCACAGATTTCTTTTTTAATACATATATATTTTAATATGCAAACAATAATACAATTTATAATAATGATTATTACAAATAGTTATCACAAATAGTGATTTATATACAAAAGTTTTACAAACTTATAAACAATATTGAGACTTCTATCTGGTTTGAAACTGAATATTTTATCGACTGTTCTCGATTAGCGAATTAATTTCGAGTTGACATCAGTACTGTTCACTTAACGCGTACCTGTTTAGCTCTATATTCTTGGCTGATCTCATTTGAGTTTTTCACAGCCAAAATACAATATTGTCAAAATACTAGATCCTGAAGTTAATTCACTGAAGTTAAATGGTTCTTTTTCCTGATTCTTTTGTTTGAAATAATGTTGATTTATTAATAATAATGAAAAAGGTTTTATTAATATTGGCCTGACCTGGCATTTGTTTATTAAATTTGTTTTGGTAAATGCTGAATATATTGTGTTTTTAGTTGTTGAATTGCGATTGTAGCGACGTGTTCAATGACAACCGTTACAAACTCATGCAAAATCTCAAATATTGTATAACAAACGAAAATGTTTCCTGACAAAACTTTGTCGTTTTACTATAAATACAAATATTAGTTGGTGGTATTGCTATCTGCAACCTGTTAAGGTAGTATATATTTTTTTTACTTTTACATTTGTTTTTTAGTTTAAATTTGTTAGAATAAAATACGATATTTCTAATCATTGTAATTATCCTTACCTAACTCTGAAAAATGAAATCAAATTTTGTATTAGAAAGGAAGCCTGTAAAAGAAACTTCACATACAAATATATATACATAAATTTAAAACAGGAAGAAATAAAAGTATAACTCAACCAATGAAGTTATGTGCTTTTATTTAAAACCCTTTTATTCGCAGAATATATAAGTTTCTTAACGTTCTAAATGGAAAGTTGATAATACAGAGAGTGTTATGAGAGTTATCTTTCCAAACTAATTCTACTACCGTAACTAAAGCGAAGTCAACCTTCTTTGTTGAAGATCTTTCCCATGTAACAAATCGTATTTATTTCTTACGCGTTCTGTATTTTTTACCTTATGTGATGTGAATAATTTAATTAATGTTGTTACAAGTGAATACATTTACATGGGCTGTGTATTACTATTTCAGATTAGTTTCTTTATTAATTACTGTTTTTTCACATTCATCTTCCCTGTGTTTACTAAGGAAACAAAGAACATATAAAACAGTTTAAATGTGGCATAATATATTTATTATTTTGAACCTACTAATAAATGTGATCACTGATCTGAAAATGGTCGTAAAAGATAAGATATAATTTTAAACGTGAGGTACTTAACTGGGGTCAACGAAAAGGTTTAACGATGCAGTAGAGGATACCAACCAATTAATGAGAACTAAAGAAAGCAAGAAATACTGGTAGAGAGGCGGAGGCGTTGGAATAAAGCTACAAAAATATATATTCATCTATTAGATGACACGCACATACTGGATAAAGCTGAATATGTACGCCGTAAATGCAAAAAGAGTTTATGAATTTCTTACGTCCTTTTATAAATACTCCTTCCCAGGAAATTTAGAGCTAAATTTGAAGAATTATGAATTATGGAGTAAAAATCAAATTTCGATACCCTCAGTAAGCAGAGCGTATACTGTTTATTGTGTACTTTCATTTAAAACAAATAAATAAATATTTTCTAGATAATTTCAAACTATGAAGAAAATGCATTGATGAAAAGGCATTTATACCTATGCAAATACGATGAACTAATACAACCCTGTAAAAAAAGCAGACACAACTTATCTAACTCATATAAAAACAAAAAAGGTGTGTCACGTCACATTTGATCTCTCGAAATAGGAGGAGTGATAAAGATCAAAAATCGTTTAACCAGATATGATAATTCAATTACTGTTTCCTCATTACGATTTCAATGACGGGTTTAAGGGGGCCTTAAAACCTTATAAGTGTAGTGAATATTGGTATAATAAGCCTGAAGTAAAGAAGTAGTGTTGGATCACCTAGTCTAGAGTGAAGTGCATAAAATTTATCCTAAAGATAAAAATATCGATTCACTTTTAAACTTAAATATAAATATATATATATATATAAACGAATGGCACAAAGGAGTTACTGAATCACTCTTAAGCGCGTATTATACACATGAAGTGTGTTTCTTCTCATGTGTATCAATCTTTAGCGGACTGGAAGCTCAATAGTTGTCTTGTGCTCCTTAAGCTAGAATACAAACGACCACATAACTAGATTTTTGTTGCTTTCCAACCGATTTCTAAAAATAGTTGTTTTTGGTTTATTCAATATCTAATGCAGAGTTTTATAATTTTAAACATTATTAACTGATATTGTGTTTTGTGTTTTTCTTATAGCAAAGCTACCTTGAGCTATCTGCTGTGTCCACCTAGAGGAGCCGAATCCCTGATTTTAGCGTTGTAATTCAGTAAACTTATCGGTGTCCCACTGGGTGACTAATTGATATTATGACATTCTAATTATAATAGTTAATATTAGAAATAGCAGTTACATTTGAATTCTCGATCTAATATATATTGGATAACTTAGTGAATCTTTAGGCCAATGATCTATGTTTACAGAGTCGTTATAAGGAAAATTTAAAGACTGAAATACTATTTGCACGTTTTCAGTTTAATAATAATTACTGCAATAATGCAAATACCACCAGTAATTAAAACATCTACTTATTTGCGTGATCTAATGTAAATCAATGCCAAATTTGGGGGCAGCATTTAGGACATTTCTGTGAAAAGGTTTTTGCAAAATGTTTGGATTCCCTAAGATATTGATTGAAAAGTTTTTAACTTTTGTGCCAACCTCGCAGCCAAGACGAAGAACTTTCTATTTTGAATATCTTTGATTTAAGGTAAACAGTTAGAATTGTTTATGATTATAAAATAGAATTTCCAAGAAATTACCTTGGTTCAGGTCAAACATTGAGGTAATATAAATAGTCGAATATGTTGTGAACGCAACATAGTTCAAGTTCAGTTTTTTTCATAGCGTACAATTGATTTAGGATAAGTAACCCAATAGGCCATTTCACCGTACACCAACTGACATTTCCAACAGAGGTTTTGACTTCAACGTATATCATTGCTGCACACTATTCGCTTCTTTTGTGCCATTGCTTTAAACAATAGGTAACTTGCTTCTGTCACCAGGCCTGTCCAATCACTGCCTTGAGAATTTAAATGATGGTTTAAAATCTATTGCTGTGCACGGCTCCTCCTTGCATGCTGTTCATAGTCTGCTTACGAAAGCATTGGTTTCTTAGTTCGTGTTTGAACAATATGATCACAAAGAAATCCACTAGGACTTCTTCGGGCGGTTTGATCAATATCTCTTCACATGAAATAACATGGATACTCGTTTTTGTATGTAATGGAAGCAATTTCTAAAAATTAGCTCGTAAGCAACTTTTTGACGGGAAAAATGAGTTTATGTGACAACGTGAAATAACAAAACTGAGTCATCGCATTTCAGACTTTTTTAGTGTTTTCTTATGTTTGTTGTCTCTAGCCTTTTGTTTGTATAGCAGCCGTAAACCCTCTTTCGAAACCAAACGGCTAGCTTACTGTTTAAATAGCTCCTCTGATTGAGGTCAAACTATCGTTAATTGAGTTTGTCTTGGATCTAAGTTTGGTCTATTTTATCCAAAGGCTAATCTGCACCTGCCTGTCCAAGTAAACAAGTCTTGTTTCAAAATTAGAACGTTACTTTATTATCAGATAACATTTATTTTCGTCAACTTCTAGTCTATTCAACTATTATTCTTCCTTTTTCGTGTTTCTGTAAGTGTTCAGACCACACGGTTAAAACGAACAAGCTGATAAATGTATTTAATGTCACTTGAAACGTAAGAATTTTAGCCATATATTATATTTAAAAAGCCCATGATTCTATTATATTAACTGTCATGTAGCTGCACTGAAAAGCTCGCACCCTTCACGATCTTAATGGCAGTATAATTTAGTTTTGTTTTTATAACAACAGTTCAATATCATCATATATTTTTTATTAAGGGAACAATTTTCCAATAGAGCTGTTTATTTAAAAGAGCGAAACACAATTAAAACGTCTGGGTAACAATTGAAGCAATCAATCATTCATCGTTTTTTTAATGTAATACGTTAGAGCTATATAAAATGTTAGATTCAGCGACAAAATAAAAAAAAACAATACTGTGAATTATCGCTATATACGAAGATGTTAACAAACAAACACACTAACAGCAGAAAATTAAATATTATTTGTTTATCAACTATTAAGCACACGCTGCACAATGGGTCTTTAGGGTTATGCTAATCTTGAGTATCGAAACCTGCTGTGTATTACTATAAGCCAATGAGAAATAAATTCAATATTTGGTTACATTTTCGATCTGAAGTCGGGACCCAAATCCAGCGGTTGATAACAAAGTTGGCTTTCACATTTGATTTTTTTTATTCTCGTAGATGACCAGAAAGGTAGAACTATGAAGATACATACAAAAGCAATCTTGCAAGTGAAGAATACTCGGCTTATGTAGCTACGGTTACAAATATGGTTCAAATTTGTCTCCCATGTAAAATAAAATAATGTGAATATTATAAGGAATTATTGTGACAATTATCATGTTATTACTGGTTAAGAACTGGATCAGTCGAGTATATTTTACATTCAAGGACGTTAGATACAAGTACTAATGACGATAAAAATATAACGATTGACGTTAAAAATAAAGGTATTTTTTAAATCAGTTTTTCACCACGTTTAAGAAAAATATTAGTGATTACGAATGGCATTGAATATATATATAGAGAGGGGTTTATATTTGTTATATAGCTTTAAATAAAACCTATTCCATTATTCAGTTTGAATAGCTCGACAAAGCTCTTGTGGCTATGGGTTTTATTGGCTGGCTGTCATCCGTTTGGTTTAAAACTAGGGTCGGTTATACCTGAACACTAGAGATCTCTGATCTGGCTCTTTACTTTATACGTTAAAAACTTGATAAGAATGAACTCATTGTTAAGAAAATAAAATTTTTGAAACTCAAAACTTTTATCACCTTATACGTCATGTAAACTGACTTTCAAGGTTAACATTTCCGTTTCAAATACTGTTTTCAGTAATTTGTTTCATGAGAAAAAATTCTGATCTAATGTCCAAATACATTCGCGTTTCATAGTATGATTGAAATAATAAACTCAAAGGTGCTACCACAATCTTAGCAATCCACAACATAATTTTTAATGATAATTATACTACAAATATAATACCATAAGTGTGCTGGATTTATTTTAAATTCTAATGTAGCACATCATAAATTTGTCATATTCTCTGCCTTGTATATCAGATCATCCCATAAGTAATGTCCAAAACTTTAATACAGAAAGTGCATCATCATTTCTATCTTTGTAGAAAGCTTTGATGACTAAAATATATAGTAGGACGTGTATAAAAATGTTCAGACAAGTAAAATAAACTAACCCAACTCCACTTTTTTAGATCATTAATCAAATAAACTCTTATGAAGATGGATGTGCCTGAGGAGAACATTAGGCATATAATGCTTTGTGAGTTTAAAAAATGCAATAGTGCAGCACAAACCACATGAAACATACATGTTGCGGAGTCTCCCGATGAAAGAAAATGTCGAAGGTGATTTCAGAAGATTAGATCAGGTGACTACAGCTTAAGTGATGCACCACGTTCAGGTCGTCGTGTTGAGTTTGATGATAACTTGGTGCTGGCTGCACCTGATAAAAATTGTGCTGTAACAGACAAAAAAACTAGCATAGAAGCTTAATTCAACCTGAATTAAGCGTGATGGAATATTGTTGGTGTGATCCAATTTGAGTTGCTGCCACTCAATGTAACGATTACCTCAGACTTCTCTTGTCGACAGTTAGAGTGCTTGAATGTTGCACTGAAAGAAAAGAGGCCTGCTTTGATCAATCGTAAAAGTGTTCTGTTACACCAGGATAATGTACGGCCCCATACAGCAAGGATCACATTTACAAAGATTGAAGAGCTAGATTGGGAAAACTTCCACATTCTATTTATTCTCCAGACATTGCCTCATCTGAGCATAATCTATTCCGAAGTTTGCAGAACTATCTTGATGGAAAAGAGCTTGGAACACATGATGATGTCAAAACTACCCTCTCTACATTCTTTTCCTCCAAACCCCAAGAAATTTATAGAAGTGACATTCAGAAGCTTGTGAATCATTGGCAGGAAGTAATTAATTATAATGGAACATATATTACTGATTAAATAACATTAAAAGCATTTGAAATCATTTCTCTTATTCTGAACCTAAAATCGGATACTACTTAAGAGATGACCTGATATTTATTGAACTTTATGAAAGCTCAAACGTTTAGAAAAGTTTTTTTTTAAAAAAGTAACCGAACTTGTCGTGGAGGCATCCTATAATTAAACCTAACTAGCCCTTTAAATAAACTGCAACTCAGGTGTTAAAATGGGAATTTGCTACTTGATAAGCGCGTTCGTAGCTCTTGATGTTGAGTTGGAATATTGTTAATTACTTATCTCCCTTAGTTTGTTGTACAATACGTGTTTCATTCACATTCTGATAGAGAGCTTTCTAGGGAGCGTGTATTTATCGAGGTAAAAGCTTTATCATATTTCCTAACGTGTTATATTATGTAATGAAAATAACAATATAATACAAAAAATATTAATTAAAAACGAGAGCCCAAAGTGGGATGAATGAACTTTTATGTGTTGTTGTTTGATATTTCGATTCCAATTTCTAATAATAAAAAACAAACAACAAAAGCAGTTATAACTACCTAGCAGATATATCTAACGTAGTTAAAGGTGAATTTTCAACAAATTTAATAATTGCCTTAGAAACTGTACTTTGGTTAGATATAATTCCTGTGTGGTTGCCATATTTTTAAACACTTTAGATTTTAAGTAAAAAATGAAACAAAATATACGGGTCCTCGAATTCAAGTTCCTCTCGATTGTTCGGCTGTTACCGTGACGTTTTACAACTATGACGTAATAGTTGCCATACACGCTTCGTTGCGCGCCGACCATTGTGTTCCTTTCAGTGCTGGTGTTTTATGTAAATCTATCGGTGCTTTTCTCAGATTACATACTTTGTGAGACTATTTTTGTCTTAATATTGCTACTTTATGTTTGTTTTATGATAACATGGTTTACTGCGTTGCTAATGGTTGTAAAAACGGTTCGACATCGGGCAAAAGCTTCTTTTCTTTTCCGTGCAAGAAAAAAGAACCGACAAGGTGGCTACAGTGGGTGCGGACGGTCAATAGGAAAAACTGGGTTCCTTCACACCATGCAAAGCTTTGTCAAGATCACTTTGAACGCTCATGTTTTGTGTCGGATCCCACTGTTTTGGATTTCGTGGGTTTCAAGCCAGGCAGGTTGAGACTGAAAACACCATCGGTAGTAGACAGGATCGTCCCCACCATCTTTCCTCGTTTAGAGCTGAGGACTGATCTCAGCCTACAGCGTACACATTTTACCCCTCTGAAGCCATCCCTTGCCATCACGAAAAGAACAAACTTAGTTGTATGTGTGCAGTATAAAGCGATAAACAATAACTAGTATAATATAATAATTTAAAAAGTATAAATTTTTGAAGAATGTAACTAGACATACACATTTCACATTCATGAGCATGTTTTGCATTTGTGGCACCTGAAAGTCAGTGAAACCTTAATTACCAAATCTAGACAGTGAACAAATCTATCCCAAATAAAGTATATTCCAAGTTTAAAAGATGGTAGATCATTCTGTAGATGTTTTTGTATGATTTTTAAATATGGAAAAGGTTGAAGAATTCCATTTTTCAAATTTAACATTTTAAGATAAATTAACTATTCAAACTGCTACATCTAGTTTGATTTTATAGACAGAAATATGACGTATAATTAAAATTCATTTTGTTACGAGTCATAAATATCCGGTACAATGATTGTGGAAGGGCCGAGTATTAGTTACCATAGTCGGCAAAGTATAAACAAATAAAACCCAGTCTGTGATACCAATAATTTATAAACACCAGACAGGTTTCGAGATGCTTAAAATTGCACGTGAAATAATACAGACCATATTTGTTGTCATGACTTAGGCTTACCATTCTTCCACTGGAGGTATGACCGACTCGCAACCGGCCTGGGCGCTATCAGTATCACTCACAGTTCCGCTACTCTCGCTCGTGGAACTGTCCTCATCACTAGAACTTGTCAGATCTGTGTCAAAAGTAACTGTTCTACGTTCGTTCAGAGTAGGCTCGAATTGATATGGCGCTACTCGACTCTGTTCAGAACACAAAGTCAAAACAAACTCCGCCTCTGTTTCTCCGTATGCACTGGTCATGTTTATTTAGATTCAACGCGCTGGCGTTGGCGGTTTGTTTGGCAACTATTACGTCACAGTACTTTTCCCAGCAGCAAACGTGAAAACTAAAACGTTCGGATTGCCGCTCGGAAAGGGCTCTTTCTGCACCATGTTCTAGGTTTTATTTATTAGCATATATATTTTTTATAAAAAATGTGAACCTGCAAATTAATCAGTATGAGTAGTTTCTTTTGACTGCAAAGTTTTCTTTTTTCTGTAAAATTCACCTTTTTAACTACACTTCGTATAGTCTGAGCATTTTCAACTCACTGATATATCTCAACCGGTAAACTAAACTTCGTGTATTCGGATCATTTTCAACTCAGTTTTACGTTTAACGTAGTTAACTGCACTTCGTATAGTCTGAACGTTTTCAACTTCATTTTTTTCATAGTTTTCACAAAGCAGCGTATTTTTAGAATATTTTACAAAACGAAATTATTAAATTTCTAATGTATAACCAATAGTTTACATAAAAAAATGCCAAGTAAAGACGTAATATTTATTGATTATTCTTATATTTGTTCGTTCATTTACTTAATAATAAGTCTGTTATTAACTTGATAATAGTTTTTTATTCACCTTATTTTTGTTTCTCATCATATGAATTATATGTTTTTAGAGATAAACGAGATTGAACAAGGTGGTTTATTAGGCTTGTGTCTGAATCTGGGATTTGAGTATGTGTTTGATAACTCGAGTCGCCCAAAACAATACAAGTAATTTAAAGAATATTAATAATTATCTCCGGTTGTCACTAGATGGTATTAGAAACAATTTTGTTTTGTTTACTTTCACGCTAGACGTCTCTAAATTGGCACTGTAAGGTTAGATAGATAGTTATTATCACCACCTGCTAGCTCTTAAGTTACTCTTTCACAACCAAATAGCGGAATAGCATATTTATATTTCTCAGTAGGGGAAAACATATGTACCGTGATGGGGATTTGAACACGCGATCCTCAGAAGAGGAATCGAGTGTTCCTAATCACCTGGCGTGTTAGTTTGTTTGTTTTGAATTTCGCGCAAAGCTATTCGAGGGCTATCTGTGTTAGCTGTCCCTAATTTAGCAGTGTAAGACTAGAGGGAAGGCAGCTAGTCATCACCACCCACCGCCAACTGTTGGGCTACTCTTTTACCAACGAATAATGGGATTGACCATCACTTTATAACGCCCCCACGGCTGAAAGGGCAGGCATGTTTGGTGCGACTGGGATTCGAATCCGCGACCTTCGGATTACGAGTCGAACGCCTTAACACGCTAGGCCATGCTGGGTTCCCTGGCGTGTTAGAAGTTTGATTTCATAAACTACAAAATGTTTGTATTAGCTCTTTAACACTATTTAAAGACTTTTTCCATCTATATATAGTGCGTAAATGTGGACATGTTTCGAGTACGATTTAGTATATAATATTAACACAATATAAAAAACGTTTAGATTTTGTGGTAAGAAAGATTTTTTTATGCTAAGGACGTTTCACGTCCAAGAAAAACAAAAAAATTAAAGTCGACACAAGAAGTTAATAGGCAAACAAAGTTTATTAATATAAGTTAATCAGTAACTCATATAACAGAGTTGAAATGTTGTTACAGATCCCGTATATTATATGACACTTTAATAACATTTGCACTGTTACGAAAGGTTTAATTATTGTCAGTTTTCTAAATTAATTGTCTCTTAGTCTTCGGTACTGAAATATCGGTTATACGTTCCTGGAAAATGAATTTCATGTTCAGATGCTTCTGTTATTTCTGTAGCCGTTTAAACTGCAATGTACTAGATAGTGTGTATGTTTGTAGGTGTGTGCTTTCATTTGCTGAAGATTCAAACACATGCAGTACAATACCCCAATTGTAACTCGTATATGATACCTCATTCCTTTCATTGGTAAGTGTTAACATTGAGAGGAAAAGATACCACACGCATATATATATATGACTTTACAGTTGTCTCGAGATAGTTATTTGCAGCAGCTACGATTTACGATACTTATACTTCAATGTCAGTATCATATTCCCAGTTAGAGGTCCTATAACAATTAAAGGCATCTCTAAACCAAGGTATTTCAATACCAAGACAGGTTCATTTAACCTTAGGAAACTTTGCAAGCAACACAAATCACAAATGCACCACATTAAATTCTGAAGGAAAAACTGATTTCATTATATACTCTGTCTAATTGCTACCGATATCTGAACTATAAAGTTTCATTGGTAGACGAACACAAGAAAAAGTTCTAAGCATCAGCGCATCTACTGAGCGCGTGATGTGACTCAATAAACGCGCAACAAACAAAAGATGAAGAATGTGAAATAAAATAATCTGAGAGAGGGGTAATTTATAGGTAATTTATAACCTATAAATTACAGGTTATAGAAATTCAGACACATTATAGGAAAAATATTAAGAAAACGGAAAAGTCTAAATGTCTGTTACTGTAAAGATATCTTAAACTATTACCTTGAAAAGAAGTTTGTAACTAAAGATAAATAACTATTTCTCTTTTGCCTTAAATTAACGCTTTCAAACTATCTCCATGTTACGTAAGCAAATAATTACGTACTGAAATGACGTTTACCATCATGGACTCCGCACATATAAAAAATTCTTAAGTAAATCAACGAATATTTTTTTTATTAAATTGAGAAAATCAATTCAACTGTTTTTATAAATTAGATAACATAGATTTTTAAAAAAATGATACCAGGAAAGTATGTTTATGTCTTGTTAAATACAAAACTACACAATGGGCTATTTGTGCTTTATCCATTGCAGGTATCAGAGCCCAATATTTAGCATTATGAATCCTCAAACTTATAATTATGGGGGAATGAGTGGCATATCAGAGAAAAAAATGAGATCATTCTAACACATCATCCATTTTAACTGTTAAATTACAACTCTAAGATAAGATTGTTTGTAAATCGTAGATTTACTAAAATATTTTACTACAGACATTTAATAAAATAGTAAGTCAATTTATCCATTGCTTTAGATTAAAAGAGATCCTTAAATATATTTTGAGTTGATAATACACATAAAGATTTAATAGTTGACTTTACAGTAGCAGTTAAAATCTGTCTTGTAACATATTCATTTTAAATTTTGATCACAGTTTTATACAAACTGCTTTAAAATAATTTTATTTAAAAAACGAACTTAACTTAAACAGTTTCTTAACATAACTATGTACTTTATTTTAACGCTATTTATTGGTTTTTTTTCCATATTTATTGTAAAGTTTGTACATCTCTTAATATTTCACAGGATTTTACTAAGTTGGAAATTCACATTTCATAAAGTTCAATATTTTAATGAAAAAAAAAATTTGGCCTCGTTTCAGACTTTACCCAAGTTGATTTTCCATGATAGAAATTAATGTGAGTAGTTAAATATTTGTGTGACTTAAGCAAACAGTTTTTTGTTTGTATTTGCTGTATTTTTCGTCATAAAGAGTAAAGAGACGGTTGTAAGTCAACAGCACCAACTGTCAGTCAACTTTTGGACTACTCTAATAGAATAGTTTACTCAGTGGGTAATTTCATAATATCAATGGCCCCAAACTTCGGAGACCTGCTTGCAATGACAGGGCACGAACCAGATATTTTTTAATTTACAGCCCGTAAAGTCAACCATACTAAGTTATATCTGTGTGAACAGGTCTTGGTGTTTGTTATTTCAGGTATGGGCTAATCAGTTACAAGAAGTGCTTAGAATGTTTTGTTTGAGCTTCTTTAGAGGTTTTTAGCTTGACATACTATAAAGTCTACACAATAATCATGGTCTTTGAAATCAGACACTCGAGAAAGATCTTGAATCTAAGTGTGGAGACGATAATTCCCTGTCTAAACCAGAAAACGTCCCTGATTTCTTGATAGGAAATAACAACATTCTGGATTTTAGGTTTGGGCTCGAAAACCTGTTAGATCCAAATCTGGCAGATGAGAGCTTGTTTCCTTTCAACGTTATTATTCTTTGTGCAGTTTGGTTACTCCCGCATGTGACCAGAAGGGTGGAACTCTGCAGGTACATACAAGATCGGTCTTGCAATTGAAGAGCACTCGTCTTCTGTGTCATTTTTTCCTTAGATCCACTGCAGTTACAGAAAAGCAGCTGCTTCAAATCTGTCTGTTTAAAATATAATAATGAAGTAGTATTAGGAATAATGCCAAGTCATTAATTGCAATAGCTGTAATAATTATCTTGTAATTTTTTGTTATAACACAGCTTCTTTGTTTGTGTGTTTTTGAATATCGCACAAAGCTACACAAAGGCTATCTGTGCTAGCCGTTCCTAATTTAGCAGTGTAAGACTAGAGGGAAGGCAGCTTGTCATCACCAACCATCGCCAACTCTTGGGCTACTCTTTTACCAACGAATAGTGGGATTGACTGTAAGTTATAACGCCCACACGGTCGAAAGGCAAGTATGTTTGATGTAACGTGGATTTGAACCCAGGACCCTCAGATTACGAATCGAGTGCCTTAGATACCTGGCTATGCCGGGCCTCAGAGGTTCTTAATTAAAATATATTTGATACGAATGTGAAAATAGACAGCTGAAATAGCTGATTTAAATTGTTCATTTAACTTATATTCTTTTAGTGAGTATGAGAAAATTAAATCGTCCTGAGATGTTTTTATTGTATTGAAATTTTACATGTTCTACAGAATTTCTGAAAATGATATTCATTTTTCTCTGTCATGTACATATTTTTTCACAAAACATCATATGCATTTTTACACAAATGAATCATTTTCAGTGAAATCGGGTCATATTTTGTTATGCTTAAAATGTTTACAACCACTAACTATAGATTTCTCTATATCAACCGCGACTTGACAGTCTTATCGATTGTTCTAGAACTCAAACATAACGAACATGATAATAAAAAAGCGTTCATTGGTTAAGAAAATCAAAATTTGATCTAAAGTAAGAACTTTTTCTTACCAACTTGAAAAAAAATCATTGCATGATAGAATGAATGTATGTGTTTTTCGTATAGGAAAACCTCATCGGGTTATCTGCTGTGTCCACCGACGGGAATCGAGCCCCTGATTTTAGCTTTGTAAATGCATAGACTTACCGTTATCTCACCGGTGGATTACATGATAGAGAAAAATCGAAATCTACGTAGCTGTATTATGGAAAAATGCGTTATTAAAACCAAAATAACTTTTACGAATTTTAAATTCAAAGAGGTGTAGGCCCGGCATACCCAAAGGTGTTAAGGCGTTTCACTGGTAATCCGAGGGTCGCGGGTTCGAATCCCATTCGCATCAAACGTGGTTGCCTTTTAAGAGTTATAATGTGACGGTCAATCCCACTATTCGTCGGTAAAATAGTAACCCTAGAGTTGGCGGTGGGTGCTGATGACTAGCTGCCTTCCCTATAGTCTTACACTGGTAAATTAGGGACGGCTAGCGCAGATAGCCCTCGAGTAGCTTTGAGCGATATTCAAAAACAATCAAAGACACGTGTTATTAATGGTTATGAACAACCAAATAAAGAGATTTAGATTTGTTACGTAGGTTTGAAAAAAAATTATTTTCTCAATTAAATGAATATCATGGAATTACTCATTAATGTTCGACTAATTTGAAAAATGTATTTCAGAACGGCTAGTATGGGTATTAACACTATTACTAATAAGAAAAGAACAATGTTAACACCCATACCAGCCGTTCTGAGATACATTTTTATTTCGAGTGGGTTTCTCCCCGTCAAGAAATTTGCAAAATGTTATTTTTTTATTTTTCATTGCCAAGAAAATCGAGATTACAAAACTAAGAGGATTTTAAGTCATCTCTGTATCACTATGTTACTGTATCTCTGTATTACTGTATCACTGTATCACTATATCTCTGTATTACTGTATCACTGTTTCTCTATAGTTTAATTTCTTCGTTAAGTTCTTTCACGCCCCCCCTTTCCGTAGCACAGCGGTATGTGCAGAACACAGATACCTAATTGTGTAGCTTTAGGCTTAGCTTCAAATAAACAAACAAAAGTTATTTTATAAACCAGCTTTTTACGTATAATGATTATTTTCATACACTTGATGCTTTTCCACTGAATTTAGATTAAGTAGTTTTCGTGGACCTCAAGTTTCTATCTAGACATAGGATTTCTAGCAACGTCAATTTCAATTATTTTTCTAAAGTTCACTTAATTAAATATTTTAAATTTTAAAATCTTAGATCACATTCTAGAAGGGAAGACAATAGTTGGACCGATTTATAGATCAAGTAGTAAATACTTAATAGTAATCATTACAAAAGTTTTATTGTAATATCTATTTTAGTGTAGAACATAAACTTATTGTTATATTATAGTAATAGAAGCCTGAGAAATGGTTAAAACTGGTAGATGAGAAATGGTTAAAACTGGTAGATGAGAAATACAATTTTGGCAGTATTTGCGATAGGCGTTGTAATAACTAGATAAATAAATTATTTAGCACAAAATTAATATAATGTAAGACTAAAAAATGTTAAAGATTCACAGAAACGTCTTTCTTACGTCTATAAATTTTACTGTCTTTAAAAATATGTAGACCTACTATTGCCAATATGAATCTCTTTTTGTAGTCTTGTTTTGTGCCATACATATAAAATTGTTTCAAGATAATAAATATAATTTTTCAAGCTTAATTATTATTATTTTTAACTAACTGGAGAAACCGCTTGAATGTTAGGACAAATGCCTATAATCCATGTATGTCACATTATTAAACATAAACAGTTAAAAATTACATTCATGTTAAAAACTATAAAAGTAAACAACATGTTTGATGAATTACATTAATATTGATGCTAGTAATTTTTGATGTAATTATTAACAATTCTAAAGCAACTAGAAAATAATTTATGTCTATTCATGTACTTTCTGCAATATCTTCGGAAATCGATTTTTTTTATTAAACAAAATATAGAAACTTACCCTGAAATTGTCACTCATGAAACAGTAGATGATTGGGTTTACAAAGCTGTTAGCCATAGATATCCAATGGCAAATAAAGAAGGAAGCAACGAAAGTGTTGTATTCTTTTTCATTGGTGAAAATCAGGAAATCAGAGTCAAAATACACCAGTAAGTTGAAGCTCTGAATTGGCAGCCAACAAATAGTAAAGAGAACTACCACGAGGACTAACATCTTTATTGTCTGAAATCGAGATATATGTATATTAGCTGTTAAATGTATGGTGCCTTGATTAAAAATGTGACTTATAAACATTTTTTTATTTGTTTAAAATGCAACCGTATTCTTCAATTTCAGGGTAGTTCTCATTACACGTCTCACAACTAGTTATTAACTATTAATTCAATAGTATAACATTTTTTGTACTTACACTTAACTATAGATAACGTGTTTGTATATTTATTCTTTAATATGAATAGTTTGATAAATCTTATAGTATGTGCTTGCAGATCAAATATTATTGTTCTACGCAAGAGACCAAAGAAGTGGATAAAATAACTCTGAACTACTGTAATTTAGCTAATAGTATTTTCATTCTGAAAATCATTATGAAAGATCACTTCAATATGGATATGCTTCTTTGCTTAGTACAATATACCTAAAAAAATGAATCCTCAAGCTATTTTAAATCTAGCTCTGTCTTTCTAAGGATACCGTGTATTTATTTATATCAAAAGTTTACATAATATGAACAACTCTCTCTATTATCTAATTTGCTTGGAACAACAAAATGGCAGGTTCCATACTCGAAACATTTTCATCTAGACTAACATGCTTTTATTTTTTGTTCTGCGACTTTTTGATTTCTAATTACAAAACAAAACCGTCTAACGAAACCTTGATTTTGGTTTGTAAGTGACGCATATCTCTAGTCACATCGGCGTTGCCCGGGGCGTTGTGCTTCCACAGTTTCCAGCTGATACAGGAGTATGTGAAGGACAACATCATCAAAGGGAGTAAAAAGGTCACAATGAACACAATCACGGTGTAGAGCTTGTAATAAAAAAAATAACATAAATTAAATATGAACTTCTTTTTGTTTAAAATATATAACCATTTGTTTTAACTCTATATCATCTCTCCCAATTAATGTGTTATTATCAACTTCCGATCAAAGCGAGCATCCTACATAGCTAGAAACTAAAAATTAGCTTGGTAATAAACATAGGTAACTTATATATCTTTCATTGTTATAACCTTTAAAAGGTATTATATTTTAATTATCACACTGTTAGCGATATTTTCGGCTGTTCTCCCAGTAATATTTCACAAGGTTCGGTCAGCTTAGGAGACGTAGGTTAATTAAATCTAAACCCACATAATAAAATACGGTGCAAAATAATTCATATAATGAAGATACATGATAAGAAATATGAACAACAATAAAAAGAAATATATTATGCGTATCAAACTTACTAACCAACGAAAGTAACGAAAGGATAGAAGACAGCTCCAATACTAAACAGAACGAAAGGATAGAACACAGCTCCAATACTAAACAGAGAAAAATAATTGTTTACTTGAAGCACCACCACTAATTTCCAGTTCTTGTGTTTCTGTGATAGAAAAACTAGATCGGACTATCTACTGTGTTCACCGAGGGAAAATCGACCCCCCTAATTTTAACATTGTAAATCCGAAGACTTACCATTATTTCACCAAGGGGACACATATCTGACTGCTTAAGGATTCAAAGTATCAGATGTTTCCAGTTACAGTAAAAATACAAGACACCACTCCGTATATAATAGGCATTCTGAACTTTAGCTATTATTCATCTTTCAAACAGGTATTAACATTTCTATTTGTTCCATTGAGAATATCAAAGGTGAAAGCTTTTCTTTCATTTTTTTAAACACATAAACTTATTTGATGACAGCATACTACAACCTTCTCTATAACAAGTTTACTAATATGCGCAGTTATAAAAACTGTTATCTTCTAGTGTTTCTAGTTTAAATCTATAAATCAGTCGTCGAAAAGCCAAGATACGTTTGTTTGTAGCTCAGCACAAAGCTACAAACATGATTATCTGTACTTTCCCCACCACGAGTATCGAAACCAACTCTTAGCATTGTAAGTACGTAAACATAAAACCACTAGGGTCAAGGTTGCAAAATATTTCTCATTTGCAAATTAGAAGTCACATAAAAATATTGCTAACTCTTATTAAAAACCTAACAAAACTCTGTGTTTAATAATTATTACCGCCTATTGCTCTAACTGTGAATAATAATTATTATTCAAGAAAAACTCCATAAATGTTCCCCGTTGGTACAGCGGTAAGTCTACGGATTTACAACGCTAAAATCAGGTGTTTGATTCCTCATGGTGGACTCAGTAGATAGCCCGATGTGGCTTTGATATAAGAAAATACAAACAAAACCACACAAAACTCCAGGGTTCGAGTTCTCATCACACCAAACGTACTCGCCCTTTCAGCCATACGGAAGTTATAATATTACGGTCAGCCCCACTATTTGTTGGCAAAAGAGTAGCTCAAGAGTTGACAGTGGGTGATGATAACTAGTTGCCTTCCCTCTAGTTTTACACTGCTAAATTAGGGACGGCTAGCGCAGATAGTTTTCGTGTTGCTTTGCACGTAATTCAAAACAAACAAACAAACACAGGCTCCATAAATGTATTGAAAAAGTATGTGCCATACTGGTACTCTCACACATGTATAAGTATACCATGGATTTAGTTATTTCACGGACTTATGATAAATATCATCTATTACAATTGTGTTCACCAGTAAATTCCGTTGACACCATAAAGGTTGAAACATCCTTGTTTCAATGATACATATTGCTTTTGTTAATAAGACATTAAACTTGCATAACCCTCATGTTTTTACAACTTGCATTGTTTATGGTAGAAAGAGCTAAGCAACGGCCTCCTAAACAATAATTTCAAATTTACTCAAACTTTAATGCTAATCGTATTGCTCCACGCGCCGTGAAGAGGCGAATATTAATATTAGTTATCAAAATAATGGTGTGTGCGACATGGAAACCTGTATTGCTTTATAAAAAAACACACTTTTAGGAAATAATGTAACATCTTTTCGTTGCTGGACGCCAACATAGAAAAGAAAACTTCTTTTACATAATAAGGCTGCCTGGAATTGGTATATCTGCATTGAAATTGTTTCTATAATGTTATATCCAGTATAAGCCAGACTAATGTTAATATTCCTAGTATTAATATTTTTATCTTATTCCTTATGTATTTAGCAATGAATATATATCCACGAATCAATAAAAGTTATTAGGTTCGAAATGTTCTTGGGAAATAAAATGTTTTTACTCAATCACATAATTTATATAACACTTAAATATTCATTCAAACTTTGTAACTTCAATAAATAAGTGTATTTACTGTCAATTATCACGGTCATTAAAATTGCATTTTATTATTTAATTAGTTTGAATGAATCATTGAAATTTTATAAATTACGTGAAATGATTTCTGCAAACAAACCACTTGAACGAAGGTTTTCGAACAGGTAAAAGTCATACACGCAAAGAACTTTACAATCAATATTACTGCTTTCCATTTAGATGGAGCCATAAACACGCAGCTCACGATATTTTATTTATCTTCTCTTTTAATTTAGTTGCAAATGTCTTCGCATGCACAGACCGTTTTATGTATTAAGTACGCTTTTGTTTCTATTATTTACATTTGTCGACTGTTTTGTTGTAGAAAGTCAGGCGTTTCGTTTTATTCGAGAAGATCAGTCAGTAAGTAACCGATATATTTTGAATTCATATTACTCAATCAGAAACCATTTTATTCGCTATTCAAAAGGCCGTGGTTAAGGCGCTGGACTCGTAATCTGAGGGTACCGGGTTCGAATCCCTTTCACATCAAACATACTCGCCCCTTTTAGCCGTGGGGGCGTTATATGTAAGGGTCGGTCTTGTTGGTAAAATAGTAGCCCGCGGAGTGGGTGGTGATGACTAGCTTCTTACCTTCTAGTCTTACACTGCTAGATTAGAGACGACTAGCGCAGATAATATTCGTGTAGCTTTGCGCGAAATTCAAAAATTAATAACCCAAAAAAACTCCTACCTGTCAGCTTTAAATTAAATACATATACTTTCATGCATGTATTTTATATGCATATATACTAAGCCAGTAACAAAGTTTAACATACACACAAATTATTTTTTTACAATGTTCATAGTTGATACGTGTCACATTTATTTCTATAACTTGAAATGTTTTAAATATTCAAATAAAAGTTTGATACGAAATCAGTGTCTACTTGCTGTATGTGCTAACTTACGTACGTACTGAATAGAAATTAACCAATGACAAATTATTCTCACATATATTTTACTGTGTGTGTGTATATGTATCAACTTTTCACACGTGTCAATCCGAGTAATTTTCGTTTCGAAACGAAACAACAGTTCTCTTTACATCGAGACAGTAAAAAAATGTACCAGTTGTTGTATCTTATGTTTCGTACTAAATACTATTACAAGAGTTAAGCCAATTTGGAAAATTGTATATTTTCAACTTTAGAATACACAGATAAATCCATACCACTGCTACTTCCATTAGCTAACCCTATTTTGATTTGATAAATTAGAAAGATGGTACTTAATCAAACATATCTCATCCAAAAGTGGGATAGACTTCACTTTCATAAGCTATCACACACACGGTCAGAAAATTAGGAAAGTAATTCCTTCTTTTTTAGTAGAAGGATGAGATCTTTGCAGTCTTGGATTCGTAATCCGACACGAACCACCAGCCCACAAGAGAACTCCAAAAGTTTAATTTTTTTATTAAATGCGACAACATAAAGGAATTTAGTTAGATCTTTGCTAAAATTTGTTATTACGTTGCTTCATAAGAGTCTCTCACTTTGTAATACTACGTCATGTGTTATGCTTTGTTTTAAAGCTTCTATTTAATATTCTTAGAATTTTTTTATTTGCTTACCAAAACTTTTAAGTTGAAACTTAAGCCAAAGCAAAATTAAAACAATGAAACCATTTTAAGTATTTGCAAATTAAAGTTCCTTAAATTCCAGAAAACTCCACTCCAAATCTTTGCTCTCCATTCTAATACCTGATGTCCTTAAATTCAAGGTAAAAGCGATACTTATGGACTGGAGTTATAAAAAAACACATCATTTTCAAGACAGCTCACCTTGCCAGCTTCATCGCTCCATGCTTCTGCACATTTGTAGTATTCTTGTCCGGCCCACCAGAACTTTTCAGCACGCCCTTGGGCTAACTGGACACTGGAAATACCGATAGCTATCAACCAGATAACCATTACAATAAGCAGTCCCTTGGATCTTTTGGAACTTCTGCGCAGTGGGTACATTATAGCGTAGAACCTGTACGGACATAAGTGATATTTACTTTAATTTCTTGCTTTGGTAAGTAAATAAGATTTCCTTGATTTCTAGCACGTGTATGTGTCTTAGGTTCAATTCGATTTCCGACATTTTATACGTTCATATATTCGTGATTTTTTAATATTTTAGCACAGCACCAAAAATCAGACTGACTCAGCTCTATTCATTCGGGGGAATCGAGCCACAGATCTTGGCGTTGTGAGGGCTTAAACTTACTGTTGGGAGATTCTTTTGTTTGTGTATAAACTAAAGGTAGTTTGAATTCCTGGAGTTGATCATAGGTTAGATATAATTGGATTTCGCGCTGACAAAGGAGTAGACATTAATCCAAGCATAGGAAGTTTTAGTTTTAGCTCATAAAAAAACATAATGTATTAAAATGAAATAATCTATAAAAAATATATGCAAAATAAATAGAGTATTTCAGAACATAAAAAACCTGTTCAGTTGCCTTTGGTACCAGTTTTACTATTCAAAGCCACAAAAACTGCTCCAGCTATTTCAAAAAATGTAATCTAGCTTTAAGTCCAAAAGTTATGATAAAATGTTTTAAATAGCTTTCGCTGGAAAACTGTTTCCATTCTCACATAATGCATAGAGTAAGTTAGACGATTTTTAGTTACAAGCATAAATTTATTTTCGTTGGAGTATCAGACAAGATAAAGGAAAAGAATCAACCTGAAAAGTTATGTCATTATATATTCATACATATAGACATCATTGTCATTCATATTTAAAAAACAGCTGCAACGTAGGCGTCATCGAAAATCACAAGAAGTGTAAAATTTAAACTTGTTCGCCACCTAGAGAACACAGCTGATGTGTAAGAAAAATCTGCTATTCCAATAAGATATTTTTTCTAAGTAATTTGGTTTAGAATACATTAAGCGATATTGCATTGATTTTGTGATTTCCACTGAGTAATATCAACAAAATCTAGTGTTAAAAGTTTTTTAAACTAGAAAAAATATGAGTAGTTTTACTTAATGAAACCTTCAGGAATCTAAACTATGGTTTTTGTCATCAATTTTCATTGAGGCTAAACTAACTAATGCAATTTTTACATCTTTAGCAAGTTCAGATAAGGGGTTGTCCTTCTTCGTTAGTATGCTTCCAAAAGTCACTTTAGAAGTGTTTTTTTTTTTTAAAGCAAATCCCAAATCTACGTGATAAGGGAGTATTTTAAAAGTGCAGTAAGATGAATAGCTTTTTCTTCACTACTCCATTCATTCACCTCAGAAAGTATTTCAAACTGCACCTGATAAATATCTCATACCACTTTTCCATCATAATCTGTCCGTTTTTTTCTATTGGCTGACGCTGCTGAATTAGGCATCTGTTGAAGCACACAACTGGATGAGATAATGGTGTACGTGGAGAGGCCAAGGAGGTTTTATAGTCAACACTTAGAGGCGGCACAACAGTAGTGGCAACAGGTGTAAAAGGAATGATTTTTTTCTGTTTCATATGACATTTAAGGATGGAATAATTCTTAAGTGGGTGTGGAGAGAGGTGATGCGAGATTGATTCTTGTATATGTTAATTAAATTTATCGATCTATCGTATTGGCAGTAGTGCCATTTTGTATTTCGTTGAAGTTCTTGGGTACATTTACTATTTCTTCTTCTATATTTCTATAATTATATTTTGTGCTTCTCTGATATCCTTCAAGACTTCTTCTATTTTTATTGTAACAATGCTTCTATACATTTCCAATGGCTTTCTCAACACTGCCATAAATCACATTAACCTTTTATTATTTTGTAAAATTAAATCTTATTCCTGTAACTATTTTCTTGAATAATATCTTTCATTAATTTCTCGTCATTGTTCTTTATATATTTTTAAACCTTTCTGTATTTGTGTAACTCGTCTTCATTCCATTAAAATCCATGTTTGATTATTTGTTAAAAACTAAATCAACAGCTTTGAGGAAAATATCTTATTTTGTAGCTCACTGAATTGAGTTAGGCCTAATGGTTAGTACACGATGGACTACGGAAAAAAGGTTTCAATGGTACGAGACTTGGTACTCTGCCGAACTTTCAAGCTATTTATGAAAGTTACAGTCGTTCTCGATATTCTATTCAATGATCTGGATAAAGAAGTTGTTGCACTTGGTGCTGATAACTGGTTGTTCTTCCTAGAAGCCTTTGACTTAGTCGTTTAGGCCTTATGTTGTGTAATGTACTATTCATGTTGAAAACTTCAAAGATATTCTGACTAATAACCAAAGTGTTGCTTCAAATATAGCTTGATAGTTTATAATTAATGTTGTACGGCTATCTTTTTGTGAGTGAAAGCAATTCATAAGTTTCGCAATTTCTTTCATACATAGTGTTCAAATTGTTTGTAAAATATACATATATATAAATAGAATGTTATTATAAACATGCTAGTTTATTAATTATTAATTGAATCTCATGTGTGTTTCAACATAATTTTAAACTTAAGCTGTTTTAGAATATAAAATTCCTCAAGAACTTTTAAAACATTATCTTAGCATAATAAAACCTGCGAAACAGGTAAATATAGAGTTAATAATCCTTAGTAAATTAGTGAAATATTTACAAATGATCACGTTTAATAGACGTGAACTGGAAATGTATTCTTAAAGAATTAAATTCTAAATGCTTTCTTTCACTGACTTAGTGCCGTGGGGGAGTTATAATACGACGATCAACCCCACTATTCGTTGGTAAAAGAGTAGCCCAAGAGTTGGCGGTGGGTGGTGATGACTATTCCCTCTTGTCTTACTCTGCTAAATTAGAGACGGCTAACGCAGATAGTCCTCGTGTAGCTTTGCGCGAATTTAAAAAACACAACAAAACAAACTATTGACTTAGCAAAGCTGCTCTGAAGACATTTTAAATATACATATTGGACCGAAATATCATACAAACAACCTAATAAGAGTTAATCAGCGACGAATATTTTCATTGTTTATTTTGTTCTAGTCGTTGTTACGGTAGCTGCCTTACCATAAATCATCACAGTCAGTTTTCTTACTAAAAGAGAGCTAAGATAAACAATATAATTCAGATGATAAGCCGTTAATGTACGCATGAACAATGTGAACAGTTCAAAAAACAGTAAAATGCTATAATAAAGAGCATGATATGTAATGTGAAAAAAACAACACTTACTATACTGAATGTACTAAGCATGTAGAGTCTCTATTGACTAATGTGTAATATATCTCGAGTGTTTTAGAACTAAACTATTGTATTTTTGCATCTGTACCTGTACATAGTCAATGTTCCGCTGTATCAAGAATTTATGCTAGCAAAGAGCAACGTTGTCAGTTCTAATGTAATTTATTTGTGTATAAACTTTGGATCACGCAAAGACATTTCCGTACCATTGAATGCTACTAAAGAAACGAGTCCAGAGCCGATAATAAAGTCTGGTTAATATGTTGCCAAAGGAAAAAAAAAATGTACAAGGAGAGAATACTTTAACAGAGGAATTTATATTGTAAATCGAAAACGGGACGGGGAAATTGAATATAATTTATATTATAATTAAATTCATTGGATGTAGAAAATATGAAGAAAGAAACAAACAATATCAGAGTTATACTGTGAAATATAATAAGCGAACCATTGTATTCTTTGTCTATTCTCAAACTAAGAATTTACAAAGTTTAACAACTGTTTCAGATTCTTTAGAAAGACCAACTTCTCTCACATTTCATTGTACAAGGGGTTTTTACCAAATTAAAACCAAAACATTCTACTGAAACACCATGAACTTACATTTGCTTACTGTTTTGTATAGCAATAAAAAGGTTTCTAATCGTCTCCGAAATTTCGTTTTGAAACAATCGTAGCATATGTGTGTAAAAAGACTTGGAGATACACTGGCTATCTGTTATGTCCATCTAGAGAAACCGAGCCCCTAATTTTAGCGTTGTAAATCTGTAGATTTACTGCTGTCCCAGCGGGAGACAAGTTGACATAAAGTAACAGTGGAAAGGCATTTATTAAATACTCATTTTGACTTTGTTTAGCGTTACATGGGTAGTGTAACGTTATCAAAAATTGATAGCTTTTGGGAAGAGTATATTACAACCCTTACCGACGCAAAATATTCATAAATTCAGATAATAAAGATATGGTCATTTCAGGGATTTAAAACTTTTAAGACAAAAATATCCTTTGTCCTTAATGCTAGTGAAAGAAAAAAGAATTTATATGAACATGGGACTATGCCATTCACAAAGAGGCCTGTAACAAGTCGCTCCCTTGCCATTGTTAACAAAGTTCAATGTCTTATAAGAATCTCTGAACATCAAGGTCAATCGTAAAAGCAAGTAATGTATCAATACAACAGTATAAAACGTAATCATGAAAAATATTCATCTACATAACGAGGCCGAGAGGCTTTCAGCTATCCACACCTTCAATCTGGAGAAGCAAGATTCATGTTATTGTATGGTTTCTCTGCGAAAGGAATGTTGAAAAGTGGTAGAAACTATTCTTTTCGTACACAAGAGCATTATAGAAGACTTAATGATGAAGCTCTCTTCAATGAAAACTAAGCTACAAGGCTATTATTAATATGCACGGTCGTCAGGTAGATCATGCTCGGACTCAGCGACACTAATTGTATCAAATACGTTTTCATATAACATATTCAATTTCAGATTCACAAAACGTGTTACAATGAAATGGTTCTTTACTTATACGTACTATTTTCAATCTTTACAAAAAACTCAAAGTGTATTAATGGAAAAACTTTACAGAATACAAGAAAACTTTAAGTTTAGCACATACTTGGTCGTTTTCTATGGGCTTTTTTTTCTGTTTTAAAGTTTATTTCTCACCTTATATTTAATTGAAAATTTAGTTTTAAAAAATACAGTGTCTTTCTGTAACTTTTTACAAAACTAGTTTGTATATTAGTTAAGTGTAATTTAAATCCGTACAAAACGCACCCTTAATCAAGTTTTTAACTTGTGAATTAAATATAGTTTGTTTTCTTAATTTTTATCATTCTATGTATTCAACAAATTAAGTTCTTTTGGCTTAAATAAATTAAAGGACTTTCTTTTTAAATGTGGAAGCTGGTACTTTTAACAACGAGTTAAAAAATGAAGTTTGAAATTAATGTATTTTTTATAATTGCATTTTAAGAATAATGTCTACCTTCTAGGAAACTTTCATGTTATTAAAACCCGGTTTAAAAGATATGTACCTTCATTTAAATAATATTTTTTCATATTTATTAGACAACTTCTGAGAATGTATGGGTAAAAGTAAAAAATAATATGTAACTATAAGTCAACCACGCTATACACATGCTATAATCAGTGCCGACGAGACCTTTCGCAAAATACAAAGGTTCACCGGGTAGGCTAGGATATAACCAGTTGTTATTTATAAAAAGCGTCTCAGCCATAGCTATGTCTTTTGTATCCTATTTTGATCTTTATTTCATATGTGACTTATATATAAAAATCGGGTTTCGATATCTGTGGTGGGCTTAACACAGATATCTCATTGTTTAGATTTGTGCTTAATAATAAATATGTAATTAGGATAACGTTTAATAATATATTATTATGTATTTCTTTTAACACCAATTATTTATTATTATTATTATTAATATTTATTAGAGTTTGATCGTCACTCAAAAGAACTATCAAATAAACTAGCTAAAATCGAAAATAATATTTGTCCAGTTTAACTATAATTAAATAAACTAATGCTCAACTTAGTCTCAAAGGAATGGTTTCAAATACTTTACATTATAATAGAATTATAACTTCTTTAACAAATCAGAAAAAAGTGGTTATGTATAATTGGAGTACAATGAAACAATATTCTTGATTACATAACTTTATACGGTTTTACTTTATCACATTTTCTTATTATGATGCATAGCGAATCACGAATTTATATAAAATATGCAAAAGTTAGATAATTTCTCTGTCCACGTTCAACATTACTAATCATTATACTTTTATACACGATTGAATAATTTAACAGCAAAGATATGAAATTTATTATAAAAGACAGTGTTTTTATATCATCTTTATTTTTTTCTTGACTGTTAATGAGATTTCATTTTATGAAATGATTTAAATAAATATAAGAAGGTTCTTAACTAAAACATTATTCTTATTAAAATACTGTGAATAGCATTACTACAGTATGAAAGAATGTGGGTTACCGAAAGTTGAAATACGAACAAAAAAGGAACTAAATAATAGTCTTAATAATAATAATATGATATAACATCATACATTCGTGTTACTAGTAAATGGTGTGCTCGCCAAGTAAGGCGTTCTACAACAGTTAAGTCTTGTTAACTTATGCGAACAACTCTCTGCAAATTTATTAAAACTGTCGTAAGAAAATAGTGAATGAATATCTATGTAAGTACTTGGTATTTTCAAATAGAACATCATCCCATGTGAAAACGGGTTAAAGACCCAATTAAAGATCACATGGTTCAAACACAACTTGTATTGAGAGAAAAGGGAGGACGACATTTCATCAGCCCTGGTCGTGTGCACGGCTCCTCTTAACGAATATTGTAATTGATCGTTAATTGTGAAATGCGCTCATAGCCGAAAGTGTAGAGTAGCTTTTCACGGGCTCGAATCTTGGGCTTTCTGATCCACAGCTTGACACGATAACTGTTAGATAATACCTGGTTATCTCTGTTAGAAAAAGCCCTAAAACAAAGCGCTTTAGCAAAATTGACACTATGTGCTGAAATATTAAATGTAGGATAGAAAATAAAACTTTATAAAGTTCATATTCCTAGTTTAAATTTTCATATTTAATAACCAAACACTAAGACACTAAAGACACCTTTAGTGTTACTTCACTTCTGTCATTTATCAGGTAAAATTATGTTTATCGTAAAACTATTTTTCTTGTTGATATATATTGTTCATATATTTTACTTGAATAAGTAGCTTATGTTATTAATGACACGAAGAGTCTATGTATATGATATAAATGTTCTATTTCTCTACATTTTAATAAGTAATTGCTCTGTTGGACCAACAAAGAAAGAGCAAAATAGAAAGACAGGCAATCTGTTTTAAAATTATTAAAAGAGCAGTTGCAACATTGCTAAGTGCAAAGACTTTACTAAGCCTTATAAATGAGGTAAAAATATATCAAGAATTTACCATCTTTGCAACTTTCTTAACCATTTGAAAGCTTTTGTTGTAAATTAAAAGATGAGCTGTTATTTTGTTAGAGAATCACTGGTAATCACTTCGGTATGTTTCCATTTTCATGGATTTTATGTGTCGAAGCACTAAAACTTAATGCTATTTATATATCCTCTATGATAGGTTGTATGCGTTGAAACACTAAACTTTGACGCTATGTAACAAGTAAACTTACAGAAAGGGTTATCTGTGCTGTGCTCATCATCAGTATCGAAACCCGGCTTTTGAGCGTTAAAAGCCTTCAGACTTGCCGGGGTGGGATAAGATGTAAAAATAAATATTTAGCAATCTTACAAATATATACAAAACATATCTCGGAATAAAGTGTTGATCATTGATTAATAATGATAGGTAAATTGAAAACGTAAATGCATTTTTCTAATAAAGCTTAATATTTTGGCATTTGCTGAAACATAAGTATCTCTCTTGGTATTAACCCAATCAGATCAGTTTTACTAGAGTCGGTAACTTTATATGAGAGTGAAAATTTATTATATATGCCTAAGTGGAAAGACAAATTAAATGCATTAATAATGCTTGTGCCTGATTTCAAATACGCTCTTTACAGACAACAAAATAAATATATAACTTGTTTGAAAGCTGCTCGCCAAAATTAGCGAGGCCAACTCAGTTAAAATCACTATGAACATCTACAACAAAACGAACAACTGGTCGTATTTTGAAGAGGATATATTCATAGTACTACTATTGTACCATCACTTAAATCTTTGTGATGTTAGTATTTTTCTCATTTATGATAATCCTCGTGCTAACAATAGTAAAAAGCCATATGCACGCCCTCTTTTATATTTCATCTACGAAACAATAGATTTTGTTAAATTGTGCGCAAGTGTGCCTTGTTTTGTACTTGTAGTATGCGACAGCAAGATTTATAATGTCACAACGATAGATTGGGTGATAAGTCTCCGAAACTCTTTACGAAAATACAAAACTACACAATTAATTATTCATTATTATTACTCTAGAGGGAGTAGCGAATTAAAGAATAGATTGGGCCTTTTTTATCATGCACGAATTATTTTTCTTCTTCCCTGAAACTACATTTGTCGGCAAAAGAAACAAAAAATTTAAAGGTTTAGACCCTGTTAAGTCATTTTTTTAAATTAAGAAAACTAGAAAAATATAAACAAAAGTTGCAAAATAATATTCATTTTGAAAGAGTTTCTGAGATTAGCTTTAAGCATTGATTTATTATCTTACTATTCCTCACCACGTTGGTTGTACATGTACATATGTATAAGTTTTGTGCATACCAAAAGGTACATGTTTGATTGGAAGTGTTCTGTTTAACCTCAACTTTGAGTTAAACCAGTATGCTGCTTCAAAACGTTTGTTGGAAACGTACGATCTCATTGGCTGTCTAATGAAATACCAGCAATGAAATTTATTCAGACGAAAGCAAAATTCTTTATATCTTTCGTTAACTTTAGGTATTAAAACGGAAAGATGTAGAGAACAGCGAGAAATATGGTTAATACCTAATAGCAGGCAAGTAGGTATATGTTTAAAGAACTGTTTTTGTTTCATTTTAGTTTAGTCCATATTACTCTGGTCTATAACACTATTTACAAACAGTAAACGATGGATTTGTTTAAATTCAATCCAGTATGTGCACTCGATTGATTACGTCATGATCAACATTAAGGCGACACTTAGATTAGTTCTTGTTGTAGGAACATCGTTCAAAAAGTCGACAATAAAGCGCAACACATTTGTCAAAAACGATCACGATTTTATAAAGTAGGCTTAAGAACATAGAAACATTATAGTTTGAAAACTTTCTCTTCTGGCTCATTGATAAGCTTGAGCATTTATAACGCTAAAAATTAAGGGATCGTCCCCGCAACAGGCCATTGTGTAGCTTCGTGCTTATAATGAAAAACAACAACACATGAACAATTAGCAATTTCCATTGCAAAACTGGCAGACATTTCTATCTCTTTATCGTGCTGTCCATTCACTAACTAGTACATATAACTGCTTACAGATAATGTTTCACAAACATTAGTAATAAGAAAAAGAGAAATTAGAAGACTGACAGAAAATGAACGGATAATAAAACTATAAACATTAACAAAAGTAATGATTGAACACTGACTATAATAGTTGACAATTATCTGTTAAGACTTACTTATTAACGTATGAACGCTGGCCATAATATTCTGATATTTATCAATTACGACTCATTATTGTATGAACACTATGTATAATATTTCACAGTTATTAGTTAAGACTTATTTATTTAAAAATGCTGACTATAATATTTGATATTTATCAGTTAAGACTCACTTATTAATGTCTAAAAAAATACTATTCTGACAGATTAATATATGACTTTCAGACTATGACACATACTAAATTATTTATGAACTATGGCTCACTGATTAATATTTTAATACCACTAATGCATCTGATTCTCATAAACCATGACTAAACGATTATTGTTTGGATACTGAAGTTGATATCTAGTAAGTCAGAGTTAATAATGAACGATTTTAATGTGTTGTTATTTCTACACTACTTTTGATACTTACCGATCAAGACCAACTGCCATTAGTGTGTATACACTGACGATCACTGAACAAAGTTGTATGAACAAAACTATAGGACAAAAAGTGGGATCGAAAATCCACCGACCTAACATAAAATCTGTGTAAGTGAACGGAATAGAGAACGTTGCCATAGTAATATCTGAAACGGCTAGGTTAATCAAAAACACGCGAAGGTCTCGAGAAGACCTTTTTCCAAAGGCCAACACCCCAACAACCACGACATTTCCTCCCAGTGCCAAAAGAGTAGTCAATGAATATACAGTGATAAGAAAGGCTTGCATCTCAAAGCCAAGGGCTTCCAGGGCTGGGAAGTCGTCAAGATTGGTGAGGTTAGTTTTGTTTAGGAAATATGAAGGATCCATTAGTAAATATATTACACTTGTTTTTTAGCGACTACCTTAAGGTTTTTAGACAAAAACGAAATTTTGGATAAATGAATGAATAGAACATATAATAAGTTTAAAACTACATTATTCTTTATGAAGTAGATAGGATAAACTCGTGTCTTGTCTCCTCATCGGTCACTCTCCTCTCGCTATATATTCAATATTCAACGATAAACCAAATCCGGCTTCTATTTTGCGCAAGCGCAATAATTAGACCATCCTATTGGTTGCATAGCAGTTACGTGGGTAAAATACCCGCAAAGTAAGCACAGTGTTATCACATCAGTAAGTAGAATCAATTGTTACTTTGTGTGTGTGTGTGTGTGTGTGTGAAGCTTATTAAACAAATTTACATACAAGTTTCCTTTATTAATATCGTTATGGCTTTTGTAATCTGAATAACTAATCCTCTTTCTAACTTTTTTTGGAACGTTTTTTGCACACATGCGGAGAATATTATTCTCTTCCACAAAAGACGGTCTGGAGAAAGCCCAGAGTAGCTATTATTGCAATTACGTTAAAATTTATTTTAAAGCACGAAAAGAAAATTTATATTTAAATTAGAAGCATATAAGCAAAGGCCCATAATAAATGTATACATTTATGCTGTAAATACTTAAATATAATTAAAATCTGGATACTTATGGGAGGGATAACCGAAATTAAAAGTAACATTGGCATTTAACGCGTAATCGTTCTCCTTATAATTTTACAATCAAAATAAGTGAATGAAAGAGAACAAACTATTTCAGTAAAAAATAAATTACAAGAGAAACGTCCGAGAAGCGAAGCATTCATTTACTCTGTTTTTAGTTCCCACTTGAAAAAACAAACCTGAGAACATTTTGAAAGAATAAACATATAAAATAATGTTCTAATAATTATACAGAAATATTGCTTATTTTCAGCCTCGGCATGGCGACCCGTAGAATGACTCTGAGTTTGTTTTTTGAAGTACACACTTTTAGCTCATAGCTCTATCTTTCGACCGATTTGTAATCTAATTACTGTCACGGCTACTGAGGATTACCTTTTGGTGTTTATGTAACATATTTTGCTTCAGAGTTTTAACGCAACATTACAAGAAGGATTACTGCATTGCTAGTTCTTATTTTAAGTTGGAAGGCTACAGTTTGAGTAACATTTCATGTAGATCTAATAACGTTTAGAGTTAACTCTGATTAGCAAGTAAATACACCCTGTAGAACACTCATATAATTCTTGTTTTAATACTAAAAATTGAAGGTATAAACATGATCAAAGTTCAAATCAGCTTGTTCGTTCACAACCTGAAAATCTTTGGTGTTTTGTCACAAATATTAATGCTCTAATCTTTATTTGGATTTTAGTTTGTCAATGGAATCTTGTTTTACCTATTAATGTGTGGTTATAAGTTTTGTTGTTTTACATGTGCAATCCTGTAATTAATATTCACTTTCAGTCAGAGCAAGCTACCTAATTAGCATAAACCTAAAAATCAACTCGTTTACGAGTATAGTTAATTCAACGTACCTCAATTTCTTACTTATAAAAATTAAGATGCGTTGTTTAATCAGTTGCGTAAAAACTGTGTTAACAATATTTTCGTTTATGAATCTCACGCGCATTCCCGACGGCTTAAAATATTTACGTTAGTCCTAAATCTATAAAAAGAAGTAACAATATACAACAAACTTTATAGTTTTTCACATTAAAGTTCTTATAATAATAACATCATAATAAAACATGAACATTTGTAAGTTAGATATATTAAACCAGTTGTAGCCAATGTTGTTAATAAAAGTATCATCAAAGAAAGAATATAGTATACCTCGTTTACACTATAGCAGACAATAAAGAAACTGACTACATCGTAATAACACGAGTTTTGAGACAAGCCACGTCGCTACTGCCTGTCTCGACACGTTCGTTCATGTAATATCTGTCGACTATGCACTTGACAAATAGTTATACAACGTAATTTTCATTGCAGAAAGTCCTACTATAACACATTACTCTCCTCTGCATATTTTCAATAATCCACTTAGTGTACAAGGATGATGGTTCCAAGCACATGTTTTAATTGTCTAATTGCACAGAAAACCATAGGCGCTACGTCTAATAGCTTGACCGGTGTGTCTAGCTGGTCGGTTGAACGGATAAGTCATGGAACTAACTTATGTAAATATGACTTTTCCAAATTGATATACTTTTTTTATTATGATAAGTACTGTTGTTTGTGAAACATTCATGGCCTTTGACCTTGACCATTGTGTAATGATAATCATAATTTGTTTATAATAATTGACCATTGTGTAATGATAATCATAATTTGTTTATAATAATACAAATGATCAGTTTTGAAATAATCGACATAATAAGCTCAGAACCAGTTAAGGATGTATTACTTACATTGCAGGTAGAGGAAAAACATTTTGCTGACGAAGGTGTAAATTACACCTTTTGCTAATAATATAGGCTGGCGAATTTGAACTTCATAAAAGTTGCTTTTGTTTTAATAACGGATTTTCTATAACTCAGCCACGTAGCTTTCGAAAATAATATTTTTTTCTGTCACGTGAGGATTTTTTTTACATAATCGAGAAGATATAAAAACTCTCACTTAGATCAAATTATTGTTTCATTTACCACAATGAATATTTTTGTATTGTTGTGTTTGTTGTGTTTAGCTTCTAGAACGATTGATGAAACTCACGTCACGATTGGTCCAGAGAAATCTATAGCCAGTGGTTGTGAACATTTTAAGCATAACAAAATATGACTCTATTTCAATGAAAATTACTCATTTATGTAAAATTACATATGACGTTTCGCAAAAAAAATGTGTATTGATAGAGTAAAATGGATATTATTTTTGGATATAGTGCAGATGAATTATTGTAAAACATGTAAATATTTCAAGACAGGCTTGTGTAATTGAACTAACCTATATTCTATTTCTTAAAGTTAATGAGCTTTTTCATGTAAGATAATATTTTTATCAGATTATGTATAGTCCTCCAAAATCTCATTTGGAGAACAAATAACTTAAGTGAAGTAAAATATCTCTTTGATACCATATCTTATATAGGTGGGCTTGCAACAATCTGGGTGTTAGTCGGAATACAGAGCGGTCAATTTTGTAATTGCTTTTGGGTGGTTTGTGAAACCTTTCTTTGCGCCTGTGTTACCTAATTGTCTTGAAAATAGTTGTACAAGCCAGTCACTCAGTCTAGTTACAGTCTTTATTCATTCCAGTCACATTGAACAAAGTCTATCGTGTTCGCGCATTTATCGTTGCGTCCTGTCTCTGTAGAGCAGTGAGTAAATTGTATGTAAATCAGACAAAAAACAATAAAACATTTAGTTAGATATATGTGCATTTTTTCTCCCATAAACTACGGAGAGTGTGTTACTTTCTGATGCAAGTCAGAACTGTTCTAACACTGCTTATTAATTAAACCCTTTTTAATTTTTAGTTACTACCCAACTAATTTGTCCTTTCTCATCTCCCTAAACAAAATACCTTATTAGCTAGAACCTTCCAGTCCAATAAAAAAAGCAACAACTTTATAAAGTATGACAAACAATTATTTTATTTTGTAATATATAAGTAAATAAATAGTATTGTTTCACCGTTATGCAGGTGTTAGAAAACAGGCCGAATTCTGTCTGCAACAAAACCGATAAATGCGTTAATACCTTTTAAGCATGTGTGAAAAAATAACAGCATACCCTAATATTTAATAAAAACAAAATATCCAAGACTTGAAGTACAGCACAGGATTTCGTGTCGTCTTGTATATTGATTTTGTTGATCCAAACCGTTTTAAGCCTTGCGTGAAGAAAAATTTCAACATACATTAACACACAACTGTGAAAGTAGATCCACATTATTTGTCAGAGTGTACGTATGTTTTCTTATAGCAAAACCACATTGAGCTATCTGCTGAATCTACCAAGAGGAACCGAATCCCTGATTTTAACGTTTTAAATCCGAAGACATACCGCTGTACCAGCGGGAAACTAGTCAGAGAGAACTCTATGTACTACTGGGCGATACAGGTATGTAACCCGTGTTTATAATATACTTATAAACGTTAATGGTTTAACGTATTAGAAGATACATCCATTACAGTCATATTGCACAGAGGTGAGCAAAATAACAACAACACACGTGGGCGTTTTGAGTAAACAAGTCCTAATTTAATTAGAAAAAAAATATATAGTTTTAGGGTTAACAATTAAGGTAGTATTTAATGTTGTAAATGTTACCGGAAACGTTTCTTCATTATTTTATGGAGCTGTTAAGAATAACATATTAATAACGCGACTATAATTTTAAGCTCAGAGAAGTTTTGTGCTGAATATTAATAACCCTAAATGGTAATGCCAATAGATGCTTGACAGCTAAATCTAATGAGCTTTAAGAAAGTAAACCTAATTACACGATTATGGATACGTCATGAATCGACAGGGCATACAAGTGTTGTACATTTAATTGTGATATCTTCGGCACTTTACAATAAACAAATATGAAACTCCTATAAATACACTTTCTACACCTTTGTAGTATTTTTACAGAACATTGCATGATACGTATCTCACAAGTTTGTAAAGCTTAATGATAAAACATTGAATGGATAATACCTTTAAGCCTAATGCAGAGTACAGAGTCAGGAACTTAAATAAGTTCCTACTTTCTGATAGTCAATTAAGATGTTTCTTAAAAGTGGAGTTAAAACTTACAGTTTATCCTTAAGAGTTTTGTTGTTCTAGTAGTTTGTTGACCGAAAGCTATTCTATTGCACATATAGTATTCACTCTTCGGTGAAATTGGAGATTATCCGTGTCAACTCTGTTTTTCTTGTCCATTTTCCCACCTATAGTTAGGATTAACACTCGTGACTGGTATTTCTATAATTTAGAAACCTAAAATATAAAAAAAACAACTCAAACAGTACCTAAAACAATCGTCGATTTCGGTGTTGCCGGTTCTTTTAAGTAGAACAACTTGGATCACAGAAGTTCTATGACAAGCAAATATATGTATAAAAGTACACTGTGCTTGGAGACGCCGTACTTGTATGTAATTACGTAATCTACATGCAACACACTCACACTCATGAACAGTTTTTGTTACATTGTCGTTGTCACGTATCTTGAGAAACTCATCAACAAAACCAATAGCTTGAATACAAATCCGAGAGAAACAAAATTACAGATTTTTTAACAGATAGTGTCATTAAAATCAAAATAAGTATACATATAGAAACAAATAAACTAGTATACGAATGTTTTACATAAACATAACATGATTATAAAAATATCTATTTCATTTTGCTTCTAAATAGGTTGTTTTATTGCAATTTATTTAAAATTACATTCACTTTCTAGTTGCTTCACGACACAAATGATCAAACGTTTTATAAGTAAAAAAAATGACGCTTCTCAGTCTGTTTGACGCTCTTATGTAAAAATATCAGTATTTATTTTACAATAGCAGTAGTTATCACTTACATATGGTGATTACAAAAAAAAATAACATAGAAACCAGGCACGTTTCTTAGGCACTTCTTACACGTAGAATTTAAAACAGAACAAATTCACGTAAATGCGTTATTTATTTATTAGATGTCTCTGGAGAAGTAGATACGGTCCTGTTTGATAAATATAGAAACTAGAGACGTATGGGCCATTCTAAACTGTAGCGAAGCAAGCTATTAAGGTAGACATTTCGTATTGTGGTCTAGCTTGCTATCATTATTGAGCAAGTTCTATCTTAGACGTTAACCTACAAACAAGCAGGGCATAAGTAAAGTGCTAATGTTAATTCTTCTCATCGGATACTCACGTTGGGGCGCTTATAAGTGATGTATTTAAAACAAATGACGGTCATAGTGCGATATGCTTTCGTATCTAGTACCTAAATAAGGTGTAACTTTTCAAACTCCAAACCAGCAGGCTCGGCATGGCCAGGTGGTTGAGGCACTCGACTCGTAATCCGAGGGTCGCGGTTTCGAATCCCCGTCATACCAAACATTTTCGCCTTTTCAGCCGTGGGGTCGTTATAATGTGACGGTCAATCCCACTATTCGTTGACAAAAGAGTAGCCCAAGAGTTGGCGGTGGGTGGTGATGACTAGCTGCCGTCCCTCTAGTCTTACACTGCTAAATTAGGGACGGCTATCGCAGATAGCCCTCGAGTAGCTTTGTGCGAAATTCAAAACAAAGAAACAAAATAACTCAACCATTTATACGGACAAGTCAGGTAGGTGTTGTTGAAGATTTCACGTGAAACTTGATTTCTATTTTAACATTGTCTTTGAAGTATACAAAAATATTTGTAGATGTGGTATTTAGTAAGATTATAAGTTTTCACTCTAATATATTCTAAATTCTAAAAGAAATAAACCAAATAGGCAAAGAATAGGTGAAGTGTCATTGCAAGCTTTTCTCATTGGATGTTCCACACTGGAAGACTTGCGTGATGTGTTTAAGACTATTCAAGGTTATAGCGCGATGTCTCCCGCTGGTACAGCGCTGAGTCTACGGATTTACAACGCTAAAATCACGGGCTCGAATCCCATCGGTAGACTCAGCAGATAGCCCGATGAAGCTTTGCTATAAGATAAACACAACTCGTAGCGCGATATATTTTAATTGCTGCTTAGTCAGAAGTGACTTTTCAAGCTCTTTGTAAAGATGGGTTCTTTTTTGTTGCTGTCACTAAATATCTAAAGAAAATGTTTGTTGATATATTTTAGTTTTTATACCTACTTCTTATATCTGTGAATTTAAGTGTAGGCTAAATTTATTTCAATTAATAATACTGCGTGCTTCGAGTACTGTCAGAGATTTAACGTTGTTGAATAATATAACTTCAGCATCATTGCGTATAAGACGAACTTTCTGCAAATACTATAAAATATGCGACAGTACTTGAAGTAAAGAGCTAGTGTTTGTGTATTCCGTTAGTATGGTGTCGTCTATACGTTCATTATTGTTAGTTTAATTAACAGCGTTGATTAGAATGTTTAATAAATCTAATTTTATTGATTTGAATATTAATTTTGATTATTATACTTTTATTATAAAAGTTGTTTTACAGTACTGAATATTTATATGTATTTAGGATTAACCTACATCTCCTAAGCTAGCCGAACTACATGAGGTATTATTGGAATTATGGCCGAAAATGTAGCTAACAGCGAAAGTATCCAAATGATGAAACAATGCCTCATCCTAATTTTATAAGGAAGGAACGTAAGCAAAATATACTTAGTTAACTATACACTTTAAAAGAATGATTTATTTTTTTAGTTCTCCTTCAAATAAGTAACTTGTTCTGATAAAAACTTAATATTAAAACAGAATACATTATTCAAAGCACTTTAAAACAACAGTTTAAGCTTTAATATAATTCATAGTACATATTATTCTAGTAGTTTTAATCCTAGTGTTTTGCTTATGACAAAATAAGTTGGGATTTATAATATATGCTACCTAGGTAACTGCCTGACCCTGAGTCACGATCTTATTAAGAAAATCATTTTACGGAATAAAAGTGTCATTCAAATGATCATTGTTTTCATTCAAAATACTGACTGTTAAAATCGTCTGCCTTTATGACAAGCACTGCCTACTTTCAAATATAATTACAACATGCTGTTTTATACAGTCATTGGACAAAACCATAAGAGAAAGAAAACACCAAGAACGGAAACTTCAAACATTTTCTCCAGAAGTTGTTTCCCTTATTGAATTTATATACGTAGCTAAGCAACAAAATGTTATTCAAAGCTATACCGCCTTGGTTTAATAAGGAGAACATCGTGCTTCGAATCTCGAGAACACGAAGTTTAATATCTAGAAGTGACAAAAGAATGCCAAATAAGAATACTGTTAACAATTTCCGTGAACGTCTTGCAAATTGTTATCTCGATCAGTCTGCAATCCTTTCATTTTTGTTGCTTTCCTTTTCCCTCTTAACTTAATTTTTTACTTACATATTTCCAGCTGGTACAGTTAAAGTATGTAAACCTATAAAAAATTAAAACAAAAAATAATTAAGCTGCTGATTAGTGTAGACCAACAGATGCTTTTCAGCGTTGTTTTTAAGCGTAGCAGATGGAAAAGTTACGATAACTTATTGGTAACAAAGATGTCAGAGTAATATTTAAATGAGGATAATATAAATTCTACTTGCCTTTATCTATGAAAAATATAAAATAATAATTCTGATGGTCTGTTATTAAAATTCCTATATCTTGTGAATTCATTGAAATTTAAAATTTCACGTTTTTGTTATAATAAATCTGCAATCTATGATCCTATCGTTTTGAGTTTTTTCTTTACTTAAGTTTCAAATATTGTATATTTCTGGTTAAGAACATCGATAAACATTCCGTAGAACATATAGTGGATTTGTAAGCACTCGCATCAGTTCCTGTGCTGATATTTAAAATAATAAAAAGAAATAAACTTCAAGTAATTATATGGAAGAGATGTTTTATTGTATTAAGATATTGGTACTTCTAAATTTTGCTGGGGAGTCTCAATATTTTAGCTATTTTAACATATTATTACTACGAATATCTACACAATGTATGGCTACTCTTTTGTGAATGTTTATTGTTTCTTAAGACATGTTCATGTTTAGAATTGTGATATAGAACAGATGTGATTAATATATGTAGATTCCTGTGTGATTAGTCTAATAACGAGCAGTAAAATTATACATTAAAACCTTGCAGTTTTCACTGAATAAAATTTAAAATTGATCTATTGGAAATGTACATTTCTAATCGTACGAGTGTCGTGTCATATAAAAACGTTTCAGGTAAAACTCATTGTTACTTTTACTTTCATACGCAATATGTTTACGAAGGCAGTGCACTATGAGATTTTATTTACAAAAAAAATAACACAATTGCACAGATGACGTATTAAAGCGAAATTACTGAGATGGTACTTCGAACGTTGACAACAGAACCTTATATATTGACACAGGGTATACAACAAAATACTTTCTTATTTTTGATATAGTGCTAGAGTCAAATACTTCATCATCACAAATTCCAAGCGATTAGTTAGTCACTTTGTAATAACAAATTTATCACTCTTCGTTTTTGTTGTTTTGTTAAAGCTGCTTACTATGCTATCTATGCTTTGTTCACTATGGGGTGTTCAATCCAGGATCTTAAAATTTAAGTATGTAAACTTAGCGTTCATACTTTCCGTAGCTACATCTTGACGTAGCCTGTAACGAGTTTACTGGAACTGACACGAGGACAAAGTTTTGTTGCATCTCGTTATAGATATTAGTTGAGATATAATGTCAGGCCTAGCATGATCACATGTTTAGGGGCGATTGATTGGCACTCTGAGAGTCGCGAGTTCGAATTCTCGTCCCATCAACCATGCTCACCTTATCAGCCGTGAGAGCGTTATAAAGTCACGGTCAATCCAACTATTCGTTGATAAAAAGTAGCCCATGAGTTGACGGTGGGTGGTAATGACTAACTGCCTTCCTTCTAGTCTTTCACTGCTAAATTAGAGACGGCTAGAGTAGATAGCTCTCGTGTAACTTTGTGTGAATTTGAAACCAAACCACTATTTGAATTAGAGATGGTCCAGTTTTCATAGTATTAATTGGAAAATGTGCTAGACGAAGTGCAACAGAAATTGAAATATTTTTAAAAGGTGACAAGTAAACTGAAAGGTGTCTTAAAATGAATTGATAAATTATTAATATAGTATAATGTAAAACGTTTATCCAGTTTCTTAAATATGTAAGTAAAGACAAAATTTCTTCCTTCACTAGTATGTAAACATTATTGTAGAAAGGTATATAGCAAGTAATATTGTCATTCTATTCCACAGTAGAAACAAGTTTCTTTTATAAAATGTAATGTTACCTGCTTCTGAGAACCTTATTGTTTAAAATGAAATTAAAATAGATAACAAACTAATACAAAATTACCTTGTATTAATTTAAAAATATCAACCTCTTACGTGCAAATACAATCTTGCAGTATAAATATATTTGGCAAAATGCAAGACTGTCTGCTGATCCCGTTATCACACGTATTACACAATTGTATCAAACTAGAGTGGAAATATTACACACCTTTATATGTAAACTTTATATTCTACAATCAGAACACCAGGTACACAATATACGATTTAATGTGAAAAAAAACCTTTATCAGGTTCCTATTTCATATAGTATTCTTAGATAAACATAAACAGATGCATTAATCAAAGGAAAACCACACCTATAAAAATTACACAAATCAACACCATACTAATGACATTCTCTATTGTTATTCATTCTTATCAGATTTGATAGCAACCTATTTGATATCTAAAATAGATCATAGGTCATTATGGCACATTATCATAATTTAATCTGTGTATCTCTAAGAATAACTGTGCCATCTTATATGATTTTATCACCAACATACCCGTGCTACCTAAGGTGACACATAAATCTGCTGCTTTGTGGGTTTCACAGAATGCTGTTGTATGGATCTAGCAGATATGTAATAAAACAGATATTCTGTTGTGTGGATATAACAAAAATACAATAAAGTAGATCTGTTATTGCGTGAATCTAATATATATGCAATAAAACGCATTTGCTATTGTATGGATATAGCAGATAGACAATAAAACATATCTGCTCTTGTGTGGAAATAGCAGATATATAATAAAGTAGATCTGCTGCTGTGTGAATATAGCAGATATACAACAAAGTAGATTTGTTGCTGTGTGGATCTAGTAGATATACAATAAAACAGATCTGCTGCTCCGTGAATATAGCAGATATACAAAAGTAGATCTGTTGTTTTGTGGATATAGTGTAAATACAATAAAACAGATCTGCTGTTCTGTGCATGTAGCAGATAAACAATCAAATTCACAAAAATATATAAACATATGTAAACAACAAAATTCTGAAACATCGAAATGACTATTTTTTCGTAATTTCTGGTACGTGCCTTAGCGAGTTATCTAATAATATTTTCATGTTATATCTTTTATTCTATTCTCATCCTTTTGTAAACTATTGACATAAGTAACAGAATTCATCAAGTAAGTACATACATCTCAAATATTTGTTGAAGAATCCGCAAGCGATTGCGGCCCTGTGTTCCACGATGGAATCTAATGGTGATAACTAAGTAGATACATCGACACTAAATCAAATCTTTTTTGGGGCAGTTTCTCTGTGGAGTATCTATTGCTAAAAAACAAAACTGCGATTTATAAATATAAATATAACTTTTGGTTCAGAAAAATTAAAAACTAATAAAAAAGCACGTGAACCACGTGTCTTTTCATGCTCTATTAGTAATCGATGATTTTTCTGTAACAGGCTGTTTCGTTCTATGTTTTCAGCTGCACAGTTTTAATGACGTTTTAGCAGAGGTTCTTCAGGTGATAGTTCCGGGTCCTGATTTTATGACCTATTTTGTACCCGTTAAATTTGGTTTAAAAGGTTTTTCTTCTGTGAGTTAAACCAATCGAAATTCGAAAAAGAGCTACTGAGAGATTTTCTCATCATGAAGACTTGAGTAAGCTTTGATTTTCACAGACTTCCAGGTGTCAAGTGAAATACATGAAAATGTGTAAAATTACTTATAAATCTACAATGAATAAAATGTTTATTATCTTTAATTCAATTTCCACTGTGAATCTTACTTATTTGTTATTACAAGAACAAGCTTCAGAATCACTAGCATAATTATATTATCTGTGATGTAATAATACTTTAGAGATAACTGAATAAAGATTAAAAATTGAATCTGACCATTGTTTTGAGAGGTGGTAACTCTACTCTGTTTTGTGTTGATTCGAACTTGTTCCTTTTCAATGACAAGTCCATGTTTTTCTCCTCCATTGTAACCAGTAAAAAGACATACTGTTGATATAATTTTTGTTTACATTTTACATAATTTTCTTTTCTGTAGATATCTATTCTCATTGTTTTTGCTGCTATGATGGCAGTAGCTTACGGAGGTTACAGGGGTTATGGTGGACATGGCGGCTATTGTGGTTATGGCGGAGGCTTTGGAGGCTACGGCGGAGGTTATGGCGGGCATAGTGGCGGTTATGGAGATCATGGTGGTGGTGGTGGCTATGGATACGGTGGTTACCACTAGTGAGTTCGGTGTTAAGTATTTACGCAGATTTTTGCTTCTAATCTAAATATTAAACTCCATCATTAGTGCTAAATATCTTCGTTTGATGTTATTTAAATTAACCTGCATTTGAAAATGTCAAAACACCTCATTTTATACAATTAATTTTTTATATGTTTTGCTCTATCATAGAGTTATGTATTTATCATGTTATATTTTTAAGTAGAATGTAATATTAATGTTCGAAGTACTTGTATATTTTTTCTTTTTTTTAAAAATAATATATAGCTAGAATTGGAATTTTTCCCTCATGTTTTCATTATTATCTGTTTATTAACAAAATGACAGCTGATATTATGTGAATAAGACACGATTAATATCTGTTTGATTAATGCATTTTTAGAGCTTTATAAAAATATATGAATATACAGTAAAGTAAGAAGCAACGGAAGAGGGCCGAAGTTTCTTCATACAAGATCCAAACACTCATTAGCTTAACACTTAATAAAACTAGAACATTTGAAACACTTTGAAGAGAATAACATCTTCCTTATTTTACGAGAATATTTAAGCATTTATCATTGTGGTTGAGTGCAAGTGTGTTGAAAACAAAATATTGATTTACCAAAACTTCAAGTCCTGTCGAATTTTCTGTGTTTGATATTGACTTTAGAATAACGTGAATATTGCTTTCAACAGTGGTTTAATATGCGATACAACTTGTGAAGTTAATTGGAATAAGATGGCAAAAATATATAGATAGTATGTTCTAAAATTATTTTTCTGTTTAACTACATCTAAACTTTCCAGGTAAAAAAAAAAGCGTAAACTGAGTTTTTGTTCAAAACTGAAGAAATTAATGCTAACTTTGTTATAAAAGGCAAGTGTATGGATCCAATATTAACAATTCGCCGTACTAGTTAGTGTTACGTAATAAACATACTAACTCCTACGTAATTCAATGATAGGTTTTTTATTCGAAACAAATTAATTTTACACAGACTTCTTTCTGGAAGTTAGCTCAGTTTACCTCTTAAAATGTTAGAAACTGTTTCCATTAGTTATTTATCTTTATCTTATTATGTTGTAAATTTTCTTCACGAAAATCATTACGTTAATTTACGTGTGACCAGTGTGACGTATCGAGGAAAATATGTTTTATTTTGAGATTAAGAGTACAAAACTTAGGCGAGTATGTTAAAAATAATACAAAATTTTCATCATGGTTTTAAATTTTGAATAACACATTGGATGCTAATTACATGTGAATGTAAGGAACGTTACACATCAAATGGTCTTTCTTACGTATTATATAGAATTGTTAGCTAACTAATCAACTACTGCTGGGGAAGAATTTCACTTGTAACATAATATAAATAATAAAAGTTGCAGAGTTTGTAATTTTCTTCTAATTTAAAATATTTTCAAATATGAATATTAAAAGAATTGGAAATGGGCACAAATAATGTTTTTATCAGGAATGTTTTAGTTGTTATTTATTGATAACAAAGAGAACACTAATAATAAATAGGATTATAATGAATGT